>NC_084488.1:27410424-28057377 GCF_030035675.1 Rhineura floridana
TTTACTCGCACAGCTTTCTGGGATGTGGGGTTTGGTGAGGGGGAAATAAACCGAAATCAATTTTATTTTAACTAATGTTTCATTTTTAACTCAACAAGGTTAATTGTTGTGCCATCAAAATTACACCTGCTGATGCCTGCAGATCAGACTGTTAAAAGTGCAGCAGCAGGCCAGTCAGGCCATTTTCTTGTGGTGTGAATTCCCCACCCCCAAGCCCTTGGATACTGTATGAGTTTTCCTAAGTACAATTGCCCTAAAGTTTTCTCTCTTTCTGCCTCAGCTCTTCACTTGGCCTTCTCTTTCCCCTTTTCTTGTCCTCCCCATCTTTTCTTTCTCTCTGTTTTGTTTCTCCTCATTCAATGGTTTGGTGTGCAGCTTCTGTCTCTCCCTGCCCTCCTCCGTTTCCTTAAGTTTGCTCCTGCTTCTTCCCAGCTGCTTTGAGCAAATAGTGCTACTCTCCTTCTCCCACCCCCTGCCCCTCCTACTTGCCACGGAAAAGGCATGAGCCATGAGGTGATTTTAACTTACAGGAAAAAGTGCACAGTCATTAGCACTAACTGAGTGGGTTAAAGAGGAAGTGATTAATAGAAGTGTAGTAATGGGGGATTTGGGGGCTTGAAAGAGACATCTAGTTCAAAAACCCTTCTCAGTGGCAGGACCCACCATGTGCAACAGAACCCTGAAGTCTTTCTTGGAAGAACAAGGCCTGCTGTCATCAGACCACATTAGATTCTTTTACAAGGCAAAGGCTCCAAAGTTCATTTGCCGCCTATAAGCTTCTAGGACAAAGTTTCCAAACAGGTGAAGTATGCCACAATTTACTATGGGGAAAAAAAGGGGGGAGGACTTGTGAGTCATCATTCAAGCTGACCGGAGGTACAATCTTAAATATGTGGTTTTGTTGAGTTCTGAGTGAGCAGAATCGTGAGAATGTATTATAAAAGCAGCATTTCAAGTGTAAATTTGATTTCAATTGTTGGGGTATCAGTGAGATTCTGTTATGCCATTCTGTTAATCTTATGGATAAAAAAATTATTCTACTACCCCCTGTGTGTGTGTGTTTATTTTTAATATTGTTTTAGGCTACTTAGATGTGTAGCAGCCAAGGCCAGCACCTTTTTAAAAAAAGTAACTGAAATGTAACTGTAGTGATTACTTTTGAGAAAAAGTAATCAGTTACTTTCAGAGCAACTGTATTTGTAACAGTATGTACTACTTTTTTTGGTCAAGTAATTGTAACTAATTTATTACTTTTTAAAAGTAATCTTCCAAGCTCTGGGCTGCATTAACAGAAGTATAGTTTCCAAATCGCGTGAAGTACTAGTTCCCCTCTATTCAGCACTGGTCAGGCCTCATCTTGAATACTGCGTCCAGTTCTGGTCTCCGCACTTCAAGAAGGATGCAGACAAACTTGAATGGGTTCAGAGGAGGGCAACAAAGATGATCTGGGGACTGGAAACAAAGCCCTATGAGGAGAGACTGAAAGAACTGGGCATGTTTAGCCTGGAGAAGAGAAGACTGAGGGGAAATATGACAGCACTCTTCAAGTACATGAAAGGTTGTCACATAGAGGAGGGCTGGGATATCTTCTCGATCGTCCCAGAGTGCAGGACACAGAATAATGGGCTCAAGTTGCAGGAAGCCAGATTTCAACTGGACATCAGGAAAAACTTCCTAACTGTTAGAGCCATACGACAATGGAACCAATTACCTAGAGAGGTAGTGGGCTGTCAGACACTGGAGGTATTAAAGAGGCAGCTGGACAGCCATCTGTCGGGAATGCTTTGATTTGGATTCCTTCATTGAGCAGGGATTTGGACTCGATGGCCTTGTAATGCTTAGGATAGGTGAAACTGACCATAGGGGATGAGGGGAGGAAACACAGAGGAGAGGACTGGGATGGGAGCAGGCAGAACAGGGAGGGGAGAAGGACAGGTTTAATTATTTGCATGTTTATTGAATTCAGTGCGATTTATTCCCGTGCAATCATGCTTAGGATAGGTAAAACTGACCAGGGTGGGAGGAAGGAAGGGCTGGAGTGGGCAGGGGAGGAGGAAGAAGGGGGAGGGGAGAAGGAAGGTAGAGGAGAGGAGAAGAAGGGGAAAAAGCAGGCCTGATCATTTGCATGATTATTGAGTTCAATGGGATTTACTCCTATGCAATCATGGTTAGGATAGGAAAAACTGACCCTGGGGAGGAGGAGGGGGAAGGACCATATTGGAGGGGGCAAAGGAAGGGGGAGGGGAGGGCAGGTTTGATCATTTGCAGGCTTATAGAGTTCAATGGTATTTACTTCCATGCAATCATGCTTAAGATAGATAAAACTGACCATGGGAAGGAGGAAGAGGAAGGGGAGGGGGAGGGGGAGGGAGGAGCAAAGGAAGGGGGAGGCAAGAGGCAAGAGGGAGGGAATAGGAGGGAGGAGAAGGGAGGGTGGATTTGATTGTTTGCATACTTTTTGAGTTCAATGGGATTTATTTCTGTGCAATCATGTTTGAAAATGGAAATGGACTGCCTTCAAGTCAATCCTGATTCATGTTGACCCTCTGAATAAGGTTTTCATGGTAAATGGTATTCAGAGGTGGTTTTACAATTGCCTTCCTCTGAGGCTGAGAGGCAGTGACTGGCCCAAGGTTGCCCAGTGAGCTTCATGGCTGTGTGGGGATTCAAACCCCTCCCAGGTCGTAGTCCAACACTGACCGCAGGAGGGGGAGGGGGAGGGGGAGGGGAGGAGATTGGTTGGGTGGGTACTGGGCAGAAGGGAAGCAGCTTTCCTTTATTTATTTATTTATTATTTGATTTATATCCCGCCCTTCCTCCCAAAAGTAGCCCAGGGCGCCAAACAGAAATGATAAAAACACTTTAAAACATCATAAAAAGACCTTAAAATACATTAAAACAAATGTTAAAAACATTTTAAAAAAAGCTTTAAAAATCTTTTTTAAAAAAAGGGTTAAAAACATTACAGAAAATATATTAAAAGCAATTCTAACACAGATGCAGACTGGGATAGGTCTCAACTTAAAAGGCTTGTTAAAAGAGGAAAAGTCTTCAAAAGGCACCCAAAAGATAGCAGAGAGCAAAAGGAAAACATTGTGAACAGTATCATTGCTTTTCAGCGTTTCCCCCACCTTTTCATTCTACAGCAGGCACATGTAGCCTCCCACACAAATTTAAACCAAAGCTGTCCCTGGCCTCATCCATACCAGGCATTTATTTCACCTTGGACAGTCATGGCTTCTCTCAAAGAATCCTGGGAAGTGTAGTTAGTGAAGGGTGCTGAGAGTTGCTAGGAGACGCCCTGTTCCTCTCACAGACCTTCAGTCAGAGTGGCTGACTGTTAAACCATTCTCTCAGGGGAATAGGAGTCTCCTCTCAGCACCCTTCACAAACTACACTTCCCAGGATTCTTTGAGGGAAGCCATGACTGTCTCAAGTGAAATCAAGTCTGGTGTGGGTGTGGCCCTCTGATTAGCCAAGCCCAGCTGGGAACTGCAGCACAACTGGGGACTCACATTTTTCTCATAATGTGGGGGTACTCACACTCTAGACATCATTTGGAGTGTATGTGATCTATTTAATTCTTTAACTTTCAATCCAAACTCCTGACATATCAACATGCCACTTAGTAATATGTTGTATGCAAACTGTCTCAAAGATTCAGAACCTTCCTGAAAAATTAATGCAATCATGTGAGAAGGAAAACACACTTTCAAATGTCACATTACCATACAAGAGGAGGAGAAGAAGGTAGCCGGGGGGGGGATTTGTTAGCAGTAAAACTCCCCTCATCAATAATATTCAGTTGTTTTTTTAAAAAAACCTTTCAATGTGAAACTTCTTTAAAATGATGTGATTTGTCAAATGCTACTTAAAAATCAAAATCACATAAAAGAATTGATAGATTGCCTCAGCTTTTCCTGAGATAACATTCTGGCCGTTCATACCAAATATCAGGTGGAATCATTGTGTGGTACAGTGGTAGAGGGCTAATTAGCTCCAGCACAGGCCCCAATGACTCATGAGGCTGTTTCCCACAAACCACGCCCATCTGCCCCACACCTGATGCCATACATGCCATCAGGTGTGGGGCAGGTAAAGATGCGGCTACAGAGGAACAATTGGAAACTTAGAGTGAGCTCCCAACTGTTCCTTTGCAAGCAGGACTCTCTTTGTCAGCACCAGTCAGTTGACCAGCATTGACAGGAAGCCCCCAGTGAGATTGGGTTGCATCTCAAATAGCTTCCTCTGCATAGGGAAAAAACTCCAGTGCTTCATGTCTGAGTTTAGCAAGAGAGAAAGAATTCATTCTTCCTTGAATGTTAAGTGTGGCTTGTGTCTGAAAAGCCTTCAGCTATCATTGTCTGCAGCCTGAAATGGAGTCCTCCCCACGCTGACCTGCAGATTTGCCAGCTGGATAGGACTCTATGCCCAGTCTGTTTATTCATAATAGCCTTTGGGAGGAAGAACTGGAGAATAAAGGTGTATGCATAAGATAGGTACTCTTGAATAACCGTCTATAAAAGGGGAAAGGGCACCTGCGATTTGCTAGGCGTTGATGGACTGTAACTCCCATCAGCCCCAGCAAGCATAGCCAATGACCACTGATGATAGAGTCGAAAAACATATACAGAGCTGCAGGCTCTTCACCCCTGCTACGAACAAATGTCTGCCTTCATTCTTCTTCATATGAACACAGTCTCTAAACTCTTTCACACCTTATATCAGGGATGTTTCCTCCAAGGAATTATGCTCTAGCAAGCTGCAGCCAATCAAAAACACCTTGTGGTGCATGCTACTGTGAACCTTGTCTTAAAAGTGTGGTTTGCTTTACTAAACAATATGAGGTTACCTGGCAGGACGCTATCCACACACTCTCTTGAATGCAATGAGTGAAGCAGTACTTTGGAGAAAAGGACTCCATTTTGTATGTTCATTTTGGTGCTTAAACTTTATTTTCAGACTTTATTTTGAAGAAACAAATTCATCATTGAGTTTGAGCCAGCCACTTAAGGAAGGAAATGTTTATCTCTTTCAGAAACCTGTTCATTAACTTGTATGCTGAAACAATGACTCTATAACACCATCCTGAGATTCAGCAGACTAGGTCCTAAACCAATTTTATTCACAGCGTCCTGCTGATTCTGCCCTTGAGAGTCTGTTCTTACATGACAGGGTTCAGGCAGTATTCCATCTTCAGTCTTAATCATACTTGCTTGACCAGATGCTGATTAGCTGCTTGAGGTACATTCCTATGCTACAGAACTTGGAGCTACATACTAGCTATGTTTATTTGTTTGGGTTTTCCCCCGTCTCCTATAGGGTAAGTACTTATCTTCATGTTGTGCACATTACAATGGCATTTTATTTTAGCATATATTTAGTCTGCGTTTGGATGTGCTAGTGAACATTTTGTTGGCAATTAACATAACTGACAATGTCAAATGCTTCTTTGGCTGATGACCAGTCAGTCCAACTAGAAAGAAAAACAAAAATATTTCAGCCTTTCCTAGAGGTGGGAAGTCATATTAGGACACCTGTTTCTATTAAGTCAGCTGTCAGTTCTATGATTACAGAGGCTGCAGATCCCTGTTTCTAAATAATATATAGAATTACTTCAGGTCTTTGATTCCTACAATAATTCCATCCTCAAAGCTTTATAACTGCCACCTTGGTAACAGCATTTGTATGTTGGCAGCTGATGAAGGCGGAAGCTGAAACATTTTGTTAATATAATAAAAACCTCTGTTTGGTTAATTACAATTATGTTTATATATATATATATATTAGGTGATTAACGGAATCCTTATAGGGATCCAGAGCAAGCTTGAGTGAAGTTCTGTTTGTTGCTTTCAAAACTGTCTTATATATGTGTGTGTGTGTGTGTGTGTGTATATATATATATAATTTATTTATTATTTGATTTATATCCCACCCTTCCTCCCAGCAGGAGCCCAGGGTGGCAAACAAAAGCGCTAAAAACACATCAAAACATCATAAAAACAGACCTTAAAACACACCAAAACAAAACAACTTTAAAAACATTTTTTAAAAAAGGGTTAAAAACATGTTTTTTTTTTTAAAAAAAACATATTAAAAAGCAATTCCAACACAGATGCAGACTGGGATAGGTCTCAACTTAAAAGGCTTGTTGAAACAGGAAAGTCTTCAAAAGGCGCCGAAAAGATAACAGAGATGGCGCCTGCATAATATTTAAAGGGAGCGAATTCCACAGGGTAGATGCGCCACACTAAAGATCCATTTCCTATGTTGTGCAGAACGGACCTCCTGATAAGATGGTATCTGTAGGAGGCCCTCACCTGCAGAGTGCAGTGATTGACTGGGTATATAAGGGGTCTTTCAGGTATCCTGGTCCCAAGCTGTATAGGGCTTTGTACACCAAAACTAGAACCTTGAACTTGGCCCGGTAGCAAATGGGCAGCCAGTGCAATTCTTTCAGCAGCGGGGTGACATGTTGGCGATGCCCTGCCCCAGTGAGCAGTCTTGCCATTGCATTTTGTACCAGCTGCAGCTTCCGGACCAACCTCAAAGGCAGCCCCACATAGAGTGCATTACAGTAATCCAGCCTGGAGGTTACCAGTGCATGGACAACAGTGGTCAGGCTATCCCGGTCCAGAAACAGTCGCAGCTGTCTTATCAGCCGAAGCTGGTGAAAGGCACTCCTAGCCACTGAGGTCACCTGGGCCTCTAGTGACAAAGATGGATCTAGGAGCACCCGCAGACTACGAACCTGCTCTTTCAGAGGGAGTACGACCCCATTCAAAGCAGGCAACTGACCAATTATCCGAACTCGGGAACCACCAACCCACAGTGCCTCTGTCTTGCTAGGATTCAGACTCAGTTTATTGTCCCTCATCCAGCCCACCAACAACTGCCAAGGTGCTGAAAGACAGTCACCCAGTTCTATTCTCTGAGAGCGACCCTGGAGATAGGATCGGAACCACTGTAAAACAGTGCCTCCAGTATCCATCTCACCAAGTTGGTCTAGAAGAATACCATGGTCAATGGTATCAAAAGCCGCTGAGAGATCAAGTAAGAATAATAGGGTTGCACTCCCCCTGTCCTTCTCCCGATAGAGGTCATGCATCAGGGCGACCAAGGCCAATTCAGTCCTGGCAACCAAGAGGTCTGTATCTTTAAAAGTTGTGCAGGGAGAAGGGAGAATTCCACCTTGTGGTTTTTCCCATTACAGTGTTGCAAGAACACCTGCACTTGGCTGACTTTCTCTTCTCCTAAAGATACAGGACCAGTCTCAGGCCCTGAACCTGGCAACCCTAGCAGCAATGTATGGAGGAGGGGGAGAAAGGGTGGGAAATTTCTGTCCGCAAAGATGGCCATCTCCGACCCCGCCCACGAGGCTGGCCAATCAGTGCTTTCCCAGTACCTTGCCTACAACCCACGCAAAAGGATCTTCAACCTGGGCCAGCTATTAAGCTGCAACTGAGCGGATCCTTCTTTGCTCTGTTTGCCCATGTAGACTGTAGAGATTAAAAAGGGTTGCATTGTCAGTTTCATTGTATGGCAATACACTTCCTGGCTGGTATTGATACTGTACTATTTTTTTCTTCGTTTGTGGAATTACAAGTGACAATTTATTATAGCCATCAGAGGAGATATGCAGAACTTTACTGTGGCTGGGATTGGGCACCAGCCACTTTCTCTTTGCCCCCACTCAGAAGAAGATACAAAAACAGTAGTGCCTCCACTTTCATAGGACATTTTGTGCAAGAAAAAAATGATGGTGTAAAACGTATTAAAAACTCCCCTGTCCTGTTGATGCAAAAACAATCCTTAGATATTTTCTTCATGTCGCAGTTGGGGAGAGTTGTGGTTTTGGGAATGGCTTACAACAGCCCTGAAGTGTAGCCCAACAACATTATTCACCTATTGCAAATGGGGGAAACAGGCTGAGAGAGTAGTTTATAACAAACCTGCGATGTAGACCCTTTTTAATCCATTTTAATCTATGAATTAAATTCACTGTAGTCCTACAAATATGCACCTCTGTTTGCAGACGATAAATCTACGTGAATTTATTTATTTAGTATCCCGCCCTTTCTCCCAGCAGGAGCCCAGGGCGACAAACAAAGCACCAAAACACTTTAAAACATCATAAAAACAGATCTTAAAATACATTAAAACAAAACAGCATTAAAAACATTTTTAAAAAACATATTAAACAATTCTGACACAGATGCAGACTGGGACAGGTCTCAACTTAAAAGGCTTGTTGAAACAGGAGTCTTCAAAAGGCGCCGAAAAGATAGCAGAGATGGCGCCTGCCTAATATTCAAATAGAGGAAATTCCACAGTGTAGGTTCCGAGTCCGACACACTAAAGGTCCGTTGCCATCTCCATCACCTCTCCGCTCTCCTCCCGCAATGCTCAGCAGAATACGGACACAGTTGTGCCGTGTGCACTAAATTGCACGTAAAAGAATTGCGCTTTTACCCCTTCTGACAGCGTTAAATCGGGATCCCATATCAAACAGAAATCTAGAAACGGCGTTAGAAACGGCGTTCTGTATGTTTAGCTCTAACATTTCTATCTCTACAGCGTTCTATATTTGCAGCTCTAACATTTCTATCTGTATGCGCCCCAAATCCATTTCCTCCCATAGAGGTACGAAAATATTTCGACGGAAGGTATTTCCCCGTTTTCTCCGGGATACATCGATTACTTCCGTGTCAAGCAGGATCTCAATTCCTAAAGTCTGTGATGTCTCAATCTGTTTAGGAAAGGTGGGTGAGCGCGTTTGTTGAACCTCGAGGTTAGCTAATGAGATGCCGGCCAGCCTTAATGGCGGCGGCCTCGTCCTCTCTTGCTCGATGTGTTAAATGAGGCGGCGAGAATCCGTTAGAAGGGTTACTGGGGTTCTTTGTTACGGGTGGGTTGTTCTCAATTGGCCGAAGAAACCTCTTGTTCCTCTTTCCTTGTCGCCGGGGTGGGGGTAGTTAGGACCTCCGTGTGTGCCATTGATTTAGTTATTATATTGATGCCTAGTCTTTCCTGGGCATGTCTGATTATTTTCCTTCTCTCGTTTATCCTTACAACAACCCTGTGAGGTAGGTTAGGCTGAGTGACTAGCCCGAGGCCACCTGGAGGGCTTTATGGCTGCATGGTGGTTTGAATCAGGACCTACCCGATTTTAGCTCAACACTATACCAGGGTGGATCTCCAGATTTGTGTGTAGGCTTCCAAGATAACTTGTCTGTTGCCTTTTATAACTGCATGTCTCTCTGAACTCGGATAACTGCATGTCTAGGAGTTTAACATTTTGCAGAATTCTCACATGGAAGACCTATTTATGAGCTGGATAAGGTGTTAGCTCCCCTGTCTAAACCCCATCAATAGTTGCTGACATAAATAATATGTACATGTGAGCAGTGTAACATATGAAGTGGAAGCACGCAGCAGATTGCACCAGTAACTATGGAACAGAATTGGATTATTACAAGTGCATACTTCATCATCATAGAAGTCACTGCTGCTATCTTCTGTCTGTTCACATTTCAGATGTTGCTTTGCACACATGGAAGCAACAGAACTTTTTAAAAAAGTTATGGCTATAGCAGATCTGGAACTATTCTACACATGATGCAGAATGTGGTGGTAAAACCTGTACAACAAACTACAGAGAGGGAGAGAGAAGTCAGTTTTGAAAGTCTGCCCCCAAACTACTATGTAAGAGAGAACATACAGTGACTGCTTGTTTTATGTGGACAGGCTCTCAGAAATGTCCCCACTTCTACTTGAAGTAGAACATTCTAGAATTCTCCCACCTTGTTCTATCTCTATAATTTCCTGTTTCTAGTAGTCAGGCTGTGAATGTTGATGCTTATGTAGCCAAAATGGCAACATGCACACGCAAGAGGGATGCATCAGTAGGCTTAAGGGAGCCCTAAGGTTTGCAGAAATCCAATTTTAAACCCTAAGGAGTTACCCCTTAAAACATCTGAATGAAGACTGAGAATGTTCAGTGTACCTGAAAGGCTATTACGGAATAAAATAGTAAATAGGGTGGGAGGGAGAATGGAATGGTCATGGTGGAGAGCATAACTGACTGGAATACTGCAGCATTTTGTTGCAGGTCCTTTTTCCCTAGCAACCAGGATGCATCTTTCTTGTGCTGAGTTCCCCTGAGATCAGGTAGTGCCTAGAAACTATTATCTGCAACTACTACACAGCAGGTGTCGGTGACTGTTAAACAGCCTCCCTGCCCCAAAAGGCAAACATGAAAACTTTGCAAAGAGACTTAGGCATGTCTCCTGTTTTGTAGGAGCTAAAGACCAGGGACTCATTAAGAATTCACCATATAGTTAACTTACAGTACAATGGTGTGCATGTCTACTCAGATGGGCCTTACTTCCAGGTAAGTGGGTACAGGAAGGCAGCCTAGGCTTTGGTTTGGGGTTGGTATTGGGGGAAAATAGGGTTGTTGTGCCTTTCACAGCTGCATAGCAGGCAAAACTTTCTAATATGGAAATACAATTATGGGAAATGCTATGGCATGACTACACTCTAATTTTGTGTTATGTCATGCCCCCATGGCAGCTATTTTGTGACTGATGCCCCTAGCACCCTCTCAAAATTTGAAATGTGCCCTCTGGTCCAAAAAGGTTAGCAATCCTTGGTGTAGATTGATTCATATACATAGACAGCGTGTAACCTGCATAAGTTAGCACCTACATTTGTTTTCTGCTATGCAAATATGTCCTGGGAAGGCATGGCCAATCAAAGCTTCCAAGCATATCTACATACAGTGGAAATCAATGCACATTTGCAGGTTTCATGTTCATTCTTTTATGGAAATGCCTTTCATGTAGTAATATAACAGTTGAATCAACTCTGAAACAAACACAAGCCAAGTGAATAATTGTTGAACCTAATGGAGGTGAACTTGAATGGAAATAAGCATGAATGGACTGTTCAAGCTATGGAAGCTAATTGTGGGCAATGACTGACTAATTGGTATGATTATTCCATTAAAGCTTTAATTGCAGATTTAAAAGTCTATTAAATGGTTAATAGGTCATGGCATTAGGCTTGTAGAATGGATTCCTCAGCAACGGGCTATGGAACTCAGCGGCATTAAAGTCTGAAGGAATGCTCATTTTTGCTATTGTAAACAAACTGCTTGCTTCTGCCAAAATTAACAAACTGGTTAATTAATTGCAAAATTAAAATAATGGCCAAAGAGCACACAGGATAGGAACAGGATAATCAAGTATATGAAGAACATAAGAAGAGCTTAGTGGGTTTTTCTAGTCCAGCATACTCTTTCCAACGGTGCCCAACCAAAGCATAGGAAGGCTTACAAACAAGGCAGGAAGGCAGCTGCCCTCTCTTTTTTGCCCCACTGTCATCTGATACTTGGAGGAATATTCGCTCTGACTTGGAGCTTCCACTTAACTGTCTTGGCTATTTATTGTTGATTGGCCTATCCTTCATGAACGCATCTACTGTTGTAACTCTTAGGGATGGTAAACGCAAATGAAGGAAGGAACTCTGAGCTTGGGTTACAGTAAACATAACTGTTAGGACAAGTATTAGGTTCTTTGCAGTGGAGGGCATAAGCTTATCAGGCAAGGTCTGTCACGTTAAGATTGCTTGTTGCACAAAGTAATTCCTCTCTCTCCCCCTCCCCCCAATATTAATGATTTGGTTGCGACAGGGGAAGGAATACAGTTTTAGAACACATGAGATGTACTGCTAAATATTAAGTTTCAGCTTTCTCTTTTCACAGGTATAGCCCAATGTGTAACCCATGGAGAGAGGGTGTAACCACCATGAACCTTTGGATCTTTCTGCTCTGTACAGAGAACACATAGAGACAAGTTCATAAAAACAACTTGCTCCATCTTCTGGAAATGTGTTTTTGTTAAGGATCCCTTTGGCTGATTGTAAAAAGAAGCATCTTGGCGGAACACTATGCTGAACCAGTGGCTGCATTTATGCCCTGTTCTAAGCACTTTGCTTGTCGTACTACAGTCTGAACGGTGACTTCTGCAGCTCACCTAAAAACATGTTTGCACTTGTAAAAAAGGCATTATGTCTTTGTGTCAGCCTCAAGAGGTCATATAATGCTGGCATGTTTTCATATTTTTCTCCGGGACTAGAAAAGCCTCCTGGACATTGTGTCACATTCCCCAGGCAATATTGCTCAGAGACTGGCAAGGTGACAGCTGTCTGTGTACTTATAAATATATCTGTAGGGTAGGGTTGATTTCAGCATTATTAAGCTCATTTTGTAACAATATAGTTGAGAAGTAAATATATGACAAAAATTTCCATAGCAAGTTGGGGGTATTCATGCATTGGGGTTGGGTTGTGTTCTGCAGTAGATGACATCAGGTACCTAATTCCTGCTACTACTTTACAAACAACCGTGTGCTCTGCAGCCATCTGATGTTTTCCTCTTAGTGTTTTTTTAATGAGTATCGGGGAAGTGAATGTTTTCTCAGTAATATCCCAGTTTTAAGTACATTTACTTGGGAGTCCCATTCATTTCAGTGAAATTTATCTCCCAAGTATGTATGTTTTATTTATTTAACAAAACGGAGAAGAACATTGGAAGACCCTACAGGATCAGGCCAATGGCTCATCTAGTCCAGCATCCTGTTCTCACAGTGACCAACAAGTTGCCCATGGGAAACCCACAAGCAGGACTTGAGTGCACGTAGCACTCTCCCCTCCTGCCGGTTTCCAGCAGCTGGTATTTAGAATGCTTATGGAGGCAGAACATAGCCGTCATGGCTAGTATATAGTGCTAGATCAGTGGTTCTCAAACTTTTTTGGTTCGCGGCACACTGTAAAACATATAAAAAATTTCTGGCGCACTTCGTGTACAAAATTAAAAATATATTAATATATTTTAAACTTTGAATAAAAATAAACTATAGAAAACTATTACTTATCCTATACAAATGGGTTTCTTCTCATTTTTAAAATATACTTTCATAATATTTGATGCACACCTAGCCACCTCTTAGGGTGCACCAGTGTGCCTGGGTGCACCATTTGAGAATCACTGTGCTAGAGTGTAAGAAACCTCTAAGTGGTTTACAAAAATGAGTTGCAGCCTGAAACATAATAGTTAAGAGTTATTATTAAGAACGACATATCTGCTGTTTTTGTTTGTGTGTGCATGTGAATCTTCATAGGGTGCTGCTCAAAACATGTATACTCTGCGTATGAGTGTAACATAATCTAGTGTTCCCCAACTTGATGCTGTGCAGATGTTTTGGCAAAGCTGCTAGCTGGGGTTGTTTATTGAGAACTTGCAGCCCCAGTTTTGAAGAGCTGCACTGGCTGCTAATTTGCTACTGAGCCAACTTTAGGTTGTCTTGTTGACTTTAAAACCCTAAACTATTTCTGATCTGGAAACCTGTAAGAATGTCATCTCCCACATACACCTGCCCGTATGGTAAGATCTTTGGATGAGGCCTGTCTGGTAGTGCTGCAGCCTGCTGAGTTTCATCTTGCAGTAACCAGGCAGATGGTCTTTTCTGTTATGGTGCCCAGTTTGTGGAATCATCCCCTCCCCCCATAAAGCAACTGCTGATTTTGTTAAATTTTCAGTGCATGCTAACAACATTTTTATTTGCCCAGGCATTTGCTACTTATTTAAGCTGAGTTTTTTGTAGTGATGGCTGAGGTTGATGGGAGATGTTGTCCAAAACATCTAGAAGTCACAGGCTGGGGGAGGCTGGCATAACTAGATTTAGTAAGGAATTGGTTAGATTGGATCAGAATGGAGATGGAAAATAAACAAATGCTATCAAGCTGCTAAAGATGTACATCAGAATAGCAAACTTGTGTGAGGCTGGAGCTCCTCTCTTTTTCCTCAGTTTGTATCTTGGAACAGAAAATGTAAAATTGCATCTTATGGTTTTAATAAATATAAGTGCATTGGCAAAGATGCAGGATTTGTCCATTACCCTAGGCTATCAATGTTTTGTGACAATTTTCCTTTATGTGCTTTAGGACACGGTAGATATGGCATTGTTTCCTGTTGAAAACATTAGAAATTTCAGCATAATAGCTCATGTAGACCATGGGAAAAGTACTCTGGCAGACAGGCTGCTGGAGATAACAGGTGAGATAATTTTAGAGTGTGCCTCATGTTTTATATCATTCTGCGGTATGATTTATTAATTAGATTTATATGTATACTGCCTTTCATTTCAAAGAAATACCAAGACAGTTTACAGAACATTATGACATCATAAAACAAAATAATAATAATAATAATAATAATAAATTTAATTTATATGCCGCCTATCTGGCCAAAGACCACTCTAGGCGACGTACATAAAGAGTTAAAATACAATACAATAAATACAATAATAAAATAGGACAATGCAGCAACAATAATAATAACGAAGGGTATAAGGCATTTGATCATAACAGTTAACCCTCCCCGGAAGTCCCAAAGGCCTGTTGAAAGAGCCAGGTCTTTAAGGCTTTACGAAATGTATTTAGGGAAGAGGCATGCCGTAGATCTTGTGGGAGGGAGTTCCAAAGAGTGGGGGCCGCCACTGAGAATGCCCTCTCTCTGGTTCCCGCCAATTGAGCTGTTTTTGTCGGCGGGATTGAGAGAAGGCCCTGTGTGGGAGATCGTGTCGGGCGGCATAATTGGTGGCATTGCAGGCGCTCCGTGAGATAAACTGGGCCAAAACCGTATAGGGATTTAAAGGTTAATACCAACACCTTGAATTGGGCCCGGAAAACAACAGGAAGCCAGTGTAGATCGAACAACACAGGCGTGATGTGATATAAGAATAAAAGCCATATCAATAAAACAACAGGAAAACATCAGAATCAATTATGGTAGCTAGAGATGTAAGGACTCAGTATTAATAGTCAGCAAAAGCTTGTGCAGAGAGGTATGTTATAATTGCTGTCGGAGGCACCCAGCAGTCAGGGCCTGTCTGATCTCCACGAGATAGGTGCCACCATGTGGAAAGCCCTTTTCCTCACTGCTATGAGGGAGTCATCTGCAGGCTGTGGAATGGCCTCCACCACAGATTGCAGTGGTTGGCTTCATCTTACTTTGTTATGCATGCACAGCAATACAATTCTCATGCAAGAGGTCTGTCATATACTGACCATTATGTAACAATATAGATTTAGCAATATTTTCATACGTAAAATATAGTGCTTTCTCTAGGGTAATGGCTCATAAAATTTTGTTTATTGCGGTGATGAAGTGAATATTTTATAGAAATGGGACTCCAAAGTTTTGTTTCTATTTCAATGAGTTGAAGTTTCATTACGGCTATTTTGTTGTTGATATCTCTGCTGCGAAACTGCAGTCAGGTTGCATTAAAAAAAAGTATTCACCTTGTTGCCAAGAGAAGCATAGATGTTTCTCCTATTCCATTTGCCCATTCTCTTGTCCTCCCCTTCCATGCCAAACACTTTTAAAAATTGAACTCATGGAGGCAAAATGTGTTAAGCAAACATATGACTTGTTGGCAGAATCTGGATTTGTCCACTGAATGTGCACCACTCTTTTTTTCATTGGTGAATTGTCTTTTCTTATCATGAGGATTGTAGACAGGCCTTCTATACAGACTAACATCTATACAGATGGCAGTATATGCAGTTTGCTGAAGCTTCTGCTCTCATAATTTTGTATGGAATACCTATTTGGTTACAAGATTATGGGAAAGCCCTGGTAAGTCAGATGCAGCCTGCTGGCCTTCGATTGACCATCTATACTTTGGCATTTAAGACAGGACAAGGAAAGGCACACGGCCCATCTGAATGGCTGAACTTGGGTTTAATATTGCACATTAAAACATTTGGGCACCAAAACATCAATTTTGCCTTGCACCATCGATTCTGAGGATATTTGCTTATCCATTGCTTCAATATATTTTAGATGAATTTCCCTGAATATTATCTGGCTGCCATGCCAAACATTGGAACTATAGCTTTCTTGATAGGAATAGATTAAGAAAGATAATACATATAAATTCTCTCTCTCTTTTAAATAGCCATAAGCCTACGAGAATGTAAATTTACAGTATCTTCTTACTCATGTGTACATTAATTATTGAGTATGTTTGACCCTTTAGGAACAATTGCCAAAGCTGACCATAATAAGCAGGTGCTGGATAAATTGCAAGTGGAACGGGAAAGAGGAATCACTGTTAAAGCCCAGACTGCCTCTCTCATTTATAATCACAAAGGAACAAATTATCTCTTAAATCTCATTGATACGCCTGTAAGTTAATTGTTAAAAGTTGTGGAAGTAATGCATATCTGAACTGTAGTGTATGTTCTTTGGTTTTTTTGTTTAAGCTTTTTTTTAGTGCTTTTAGATCTTTTGCATTATTGTTATTTCTTGTTGCTGGTTTTACTTTGGTTTTATTCTGCTTGTGCTTTTATTCTGTTTTAGATTTTCTGTTTGTTTTCTTTGTATACTTTATGTTTTAACTTTTACATTAAGTGGCCCAGTAGCTTTGGTGGTATGTAAATAATCCTTGAATAACCATGGGCTGGAGCAAAATTTGCAGCTGTAGTCTAGCAGTTCTGAACAGGCTGTGCAGCTGGGCACACGCAGGGATGCTGTGTTCTGATATATTAGCAGGCAGGAAACCTTTTGCACATGTGGTAGGTTGGATCAAGCTCCATTGTTACCAGACAGGAGTGAAGTAAAACTGCAATTAATCATTGGACACAGTGCAGTTGTTAAACTAACAGTTAATCTATTCAATAGAAGAAGCTAAGTTAATGAGGAAGTTTACAAAGATTGAGGCTGATGAGTCATCCAGAAAACTTCATCATTTGGCACAGAGACTCTTTGTTGACTCTCATGGCATCTTCATCAGAAAGTCCAAATGCAGAACAGTAGAGACCTTAGATCCTATACTTTCCTCAACCTTATGCCTTCTAGAAGTTTTGTACTGTTAACTCCCATCAACTCCTAGCATGGCCAATGGTCAGGAGACATCTGGAGGCCACCAGGTTGGCTACCACAGAGTGTAACAAATTGATGGAAGTCTGCCCAATATCCCTCTTCCAGTAAAACTATCATTTTTGAACCATTTCCTCAGGAATTACAATTAACTAATGACAGGTCAAGAAGTTTTCATAATTAGTTTCCTAATGGGGTTAGGCTCTGGTTTGGATATTATGGTGACCCATTCCTCCAAGATTATGAGGATGTTGGCGGTGGTGCCATTTCCTCATGTCATGGAGACTTGTCCATTATCTCACTGGCCTCAGATAGCTAGATGTAGCTTCTGTTCCATCACTTCATGAATTTGTGAAATATCAGAAACTAGATTAAGGTTTTTGGTAAGTCTGCAGATAGTGGGTAACACCATGGCTTCATGGCATCCTTTCAATGGTATTATTAACCAGATTTTGAGCTGCCAAAACATTGTTCTTGAAAATCATGTATCATGTTTTCCTCCACAGGGCCATGTAGATTTTAGTTATGAAGTATCACGATCATTGTCTGCTTGTCAAGGTGTCTTGCTTGTAGTGGATGCAAATGAGGTAGGAGTTTTGAAGTACATTCCTTTGCTCCTTGCTATATAATTGATAATGGTAACTTCTGTTTTGTGTGTATGTTTTTTTTTTTCTGGAGCAATGAACAGTCTTCCTCTTCCAAATGGTTCAAGAAAACTTCCATCTGTCATTGTGGATAACTTTTAAAAATAATAATGGGAAAGGACAACTTAGGTGTCCACCTTAGGCAATGTGTGATCATCACATATTGTATGGGATTATTGGGTTTGTAAGAGTTGGATCCTGTGTTATGGCAGAAAATATGTCTCTACAAGTGCTAGGGGTTGCACAAGTGGTAGGGATCATAGCCTGAAATCCTAAACACACTGACAATGCAACCCTTAACAAGTCTTTTCAGATATAGGCCCCAGTGCGTTCAGTGGGACTTCCTCCCAAGTAAATGAGTATAAGATTGGAGCTCACTATGGACTAAAGCCCACTGGACACAATGAAACATGAAAAGAAAAAGTACTGCCTTCAAGTCAATTCCGACTTATGCCGACCCTACGAATAGGGTTTTCATGAGGCTGAGAGGCAGTGACTGGCACAAGGTCACCCAGTGAGCTTCATGGCTATGTGAGGATTCGAACTCTGGTCTCCCAGGTCTTAGTCCAACACCTTAACCACTACGCCACACTTACTTCTGAGTAAACATGCATAGGATTGTACTGTTAAGCTTTGTTGTGAAAGCTCTGTGGAGGATTTAAATCTAATTTCTGGCCAAACAAAATTAAGGTATGAAGAACCAAAATGATTGCAACATTGGTAATAATGCTACAGTGGGACTGAGTTGGAACTAATTTTTATTTATTTTATTTATTCCACTTTTAAACTGCCCTCCATCAGTTAAGATCCCAGGGTGTTTTACAACACGTACATGAAAAGAATAAAATTAAATTTGCCAAGCAATAAGACCATCAATAAACAATAATTAGATTCACTAATAGGCAACCTTGTGGTTTAAGAATGCAGCTATAGCCCACAGATATTTCTATCAAACTTTAAAAAGCAGGGAAATTGGGCAGCTATAGTGAATGCACCAGGGGAGCAGGAGACCTGACCTCCTCTCTGAGATACTGTACTGCCCTACAAATTGGTCAAAATGCAAACACCATTTGGGTTGGTCTTTCACAGTCCAATCCACTTGCTGTGTAGCTTGGAAGAATTTGGTAACGTGCCTCTGAGCATATGATGAGTGGTGGCAACACCTGCCATCTCCAAAGATAGAGAATTATATTTTTGTATGTTTGTTGGTGTTCTTCTTACTTTGCTTCTTTCCTGTGTTACTAATGTTTCTACAGAGAATCTAAACTAGAACATTTTATTTCCCTCATTATTCATCCTACAAATCTGTGTCAAATTTATTTTATTAATTTCAAAGCCTTTTTATTGGTCAATGTCATGATGGTGAAAGCCTTTTGTGTTTCAAATTGGAGGTTATGTTCTATTTCTATTTTGGGTGCATTAAAAGTTGAATCTGAAACTGCAGTTTAATGTAAAATCAGACTGATTACAATATGTTGCTACTTCAGCAATGACTCTAGCTGTTGGAAAAAAGAGGATGCATGTTTTCAGCCCGCTGTGTTTAAACCACTTCATTTAAGGCAAGGTGGGCACGGTCAATTAAAAACATAGAGCACACCTAGAATTTTTCTAGAATATATTTCACCTCCCACTGTTTTATCTTGTGCAAATTGAGACACTCCTGAGGTCCACTGGAGACTATTCTGCAGAAGTCAGTGCCATTATTTCACAATTATGTTCGGAGGTTTTTTTAGTGTAAATTTTGCAAAGTGTTGCTGTACTTCTCAAAAAATCACAGAAATAGAAACAAAGAAAATGATTTCCTATAGGAAACTTCACTAAAATTGCAAAGTAAATCAGACATATTTAAAGTGACCATCTGAACTATATGAACTGTCTTAATAATGTTGCTTCCTCCCTGCTAAAACAAGATCAGCACAACAAATGTCTTCCTGTTATATGGGCTGATTGCAGGTGTTGCCACCACTTACCATATGCTCAGAGGCACATGTTACCAAGGTCACCTAGGGAGCTTCATGGCTGTGTGGGGATTCGAACCCTGGTCTCAGGTTGTAGTCCAACACTGACCTGGGGGAGGGGCAGGGAGGGGAGGGGGAGGAGATTGGTTGGGTAGGCACTGGACAAAAGGAAGGCCCTTTCCTTTCCAAAAGGAAAACATTGAGCTGTGAGTCTGGCGTTTAGAACAGTGACAGTTGGTTCTTACTGAGCATGCCCTGTGTTATTATAGGCTGCCAGCCAAAATTTCTTAAATTGATTAAAAATCAACCAGGCATTTTTTTAACTTTTAAACTGCAGAAGATGAACTTCAGAGTATGGGGCAAAGTCAGTAATAGCATTACAGGTACTCTGTGAGCATGGCTGATTTTAAATGAATTTCAACAGATTATGAGAACTTGGAGAAAAAAGTCCAAAAGGGCTCTGGGGTTTTTTTCTCTCTTTTTAGACTTTGAACTCTTGATTCTCTGACTGTTTTATGCATCGCCATGAAAATTGAGAGTGTTGTTAAGCAAGCGTTTCTGAGTTCAGGACTATACAATTTGTAAGGTTTTGTTTTGAAATGAGCTTATGGGAAGCATCAGAATGGCACGGGGGGTATTTTCAATTTAACATTGTGGAATGTGAAAAATCCACGCTATAGTATACAGCCACTCTCATGGCTGTGTAATAAGCTATTAATAAAAGTGAAGGAATAGTTAATACTGTCTTACACTGAGTCAAACCCATTGGTTAATCTAGCTCATAATTGTCTATACTGAGTGGCAGCGGCTCTCCCAAGGCTCTCTCTCACCTTACTTAGAAATGCCGGGGATTGAACTTGGACCTTCTGCATGCAAAGCATGTGCTCTGTCACTGAGCTACAACCCTGCCTCTTTTCTCTGGGACAGACTTTTGGGGGGAGAATTACATGCACAAACTCTCAAATGTTTAATACTGTTTTCTAGGGTATTCAAGCTCAAACGGTTGCAAACTTTTATCTTGCCTTTGAAGCACAACTATCAATAATTCCTGTTATAAATAAGGTAATCCTTGCCACACTTTGTACAATATTAATAATTCTTCGATAAAGCTTTAACATAGAATAATGACTTTTCCCCAGCACCCCTTAGTGCACTTGGGACAGAGGTGAGCCACAGGAGGGTAAGTTGCCATTCTGATTGTGGGTCACCTCTGTGGCTTTCTCTTCACTGGTTTATGTTTTTCTGTCTGTATTTATAAACTATTATTACTTCTAAGGCCTTCCTATTTCTTCTCCCCATTTTGTTTATTTATTTGCAAAAATTTCTATACCTGCTAACATTAAGAAGAAAAACATCATGACAGTGTACAGCATGAAATACATCACAAATCTGTAGGTCAGATTGACACATCAACATAGCTGGATCATGCCTCAGGAAAAGCCTGGGTGAACAGATGTGTATTAAGCAGGCGCCCAAATGCCAATACTGAAGGTATTCCAATGGTCATTCAAAGCTCATTCCAAAGAACAGGTGCTGCCACACTAGAGGCCCTTGTCTTAGGTGTCATAAGATGAATCTTGGGAGCATATGGCACTACTAAGCTTCTTACTCTTTACACTGCTGAATTAATATTTTGGTTAGGCGTCCTATTTCCTTAGCACTGTTTTATCCTTGACCGTGCAAGCCGCAGTTCTGGGAGCAAGCCTCACTGAAAACATTGACACTTATTTCCAAGTAAACAAGCACAGGGTTATGCGTCACGGCTGGCTTCTCCCTGTGCTTAGAACTCTCTGCCTCCTATTTCCTCTTCCTTTTCTTCAGTAGAACAACAGAATTTGAAACCTTGTTTATTTCTTCTGTGATCTCTTAAGCTGTTCTAGTTTTTGGTTCAGCATCTGTATTTCCTTATGTTTTGCTTGATTTCCCCTTTTTGTGTCACCTCCCTTACTCTTCCCTTTGTATCAGTTGATTTTAGACAGTGAACCTGCAGGCCGGGGATTTGTCTTTTTAAAAATGTTTTGAACACTATCTAGTAATTGTATTTGCTTTGTACATAAAATATGATGCTGCTGAACCAACTGTTTCCAATTTCACATAGTTGCTCTAAATAAACACCCCCTCCTTGGCTTCAGATCACTAGTTTAAGAAAGACATAGAAAGTTCCTAGGTTGCTAGTAAAATATGGAAAAACGAATATGTAACTATAGCAGACATTTTTAAAACACCAGTGAATATTGCTGCCTTCTCTCAGTTTTTTGCTCTAATAGGATTTGTTTATTGTCCTAATCATTGAGCTGCTGTAACAGTAACTTTGTTTTGCAGATTGATCTAAAGAATGCAGATCCTGAGAGAGTAGAAAATCAAATTGAAACAGTATTTGATATCCCCAAAGGAGACTGTATTAGGGTAAGACATCTTTTTATAAATGTGTGTTTTGTTGATAAACCTCTTCAACAGGGACACTTACAGGTTATTTTTACTAAACAGTTATATTCTTACAGCACACTCTTATGCATTATTTACTCAGAATCAGTGAAACTTAGTCCCAAGTAAGCGTGTGCACACTGTTTGTCATAAATTCAAGTCCAGCAAAAGAAGACCCATACACAGGAGTAGTCTTCTGCACACAAGGTGTCTTCTTGGCTGTATGGGGTAAAACACCATTGCATCTAGCATCCAAGGTAAAGCTGATCTGTGCTAGGAATGGGTCCGTTTGCAAAATTCCTAATACATTGTTGGTATGATAACCTTTTATATTACTGATCACTTTGTTGTCAGGGGGATAGAATATAGTGGATTGTTACTGTCAAAGCTGATTACACTGATGATCTGTTTGGTGATCCTTGTATGCATCGGTGTGATTGGATCTGTGGACTGAATCCATGGGTTGTAGTCCATTAAATATTTACATATGTTTAAATATCATGTTGCTCTTCTGTAGTTTATTTGCAATAATTACAGCATCTGAGACTCAATCAAATAGGAATGTAGGAAGTTCCCTGATACTGAATCAGACCACTGATTCACCTAATTCAGTATTTTGAGAGCTGCTGTCAGTGTATGCGAGTTCTTCAGAGGAGTCTTTTCAGATGTCCGATATGGATCCTAGGGCCTTCTGCATGCAAAGCACGTGCTCTGCATTGAGCTGTGGCCCTTTCGCTACTGCTTGAAAAGTGCAATTTTTTTTTTTACAGTGTCAAATTTTCCTGTTTATTGTTAGAGGATTAAAATGTTTGAAATGAGCTTTTTTTCTACGCAATGACTGTCCTGTTCTTTCTTGTTATCCAATATGTCCAAATAAAGTAGCGTTGGGGGAACTGCTGGCTCACGGCCGTAATTAGGCTCATCAGGCCTCTTTGCCAGGCCACACCCTCCTGTCACTCATTTAACATCATATGACATCAGGTCATCAGATGCATGACAGGTAAAGCTGTGGCTGCAAACAAATAAACTAGAACCTTGGGATTGTTTCTTTTCAGCCGTGTCTTGTATTCAGTGTTGAAATCTGGCTTCCAGTGAAAGCTATGCTTTTTTCAGCAGTGATCAGATCATCACCTGACTTCATATGACATTGGGTGATTAACATAAGGGGGGTCCTGCCCACCTGTCAAGGTGGCCAGTGGAAGGTTGGTCAGTGGAAGGTTGGTTTTGGATCCAGTACTTACCCCAGAATGCAGGATATTACTTCCTCCTTTTGTGGAATGAATTCTTAAAGTCATTGAACAATTACAATTGCTTAATACCAAGTGCCCTAGGCTTAGAGGAAGGCAGTGGTAAACCACCTCTGAATACCTCTTGCCATGAAAACCCTATGAATATATCCAAAAAAGATTCTTAGGGTTGCCATAAGTCGTAATCTACTTGAAGGCATATAACAACAGCAACTATTCACTGTAAAGCATTTTTAAAATATAACTGGGCATCATGCATGAAACATAATATATAAATAAAGATGACACTTTTAGTTTATTACTGGGCTTCAATAGCATTCTCTTGAAATAAGGTCAACTTTCATTTTTAATTTACTTTAGATTTCTGCTAAACTGGGAACAAATGTTGAAAGAATACTTCAGGAAGTTATCGAAAGAATCCCTTCGTAAGTTTTCTTTTCTTTTCTGACATATACTCTTGAGAATAGTCTGTATTGCAGTTAGGCCTAGCCTTTTACTTGAGCCAAGTATATGTTGCCATTTGAATCTCTTTAATAATATCCCTAATTTGATGATTAGTAGATTTGTCTGGTAAATAAGACGTGATGAAAAATCAGAATATGGAGATGCTTAAACATTTCAGTTTCTGTCTGCCAATCATATTATTACTTGCTACATTAACTGGAACTGTTGTTATGCGAGCACTTTGAAAATATATATCTGGTACTCAAAAATAACTCTCAGTATGCATTATATATTTATTTATTTCTTATAACAGGCCCAGTGCTAGCACACGTGACCCATTGAAGGCTTTGGTGTTCGACTCCACCTTTGATCATTACAGGGGTGTGATTGCCAACATAGCATTGTTTGGTGGAGAGGTTCATAAAGGCCATAGGATAACATCAGCTCATACTAAAAAGGTTTATGCAGTTAATGAAGTGGGAATTCTGACACCCAATGAGCAGCCAACACATAAATTGTAAGTGTAAAGTTTTTGAAATAAATCAGAAAGTGTTATTTGTGAGGCCTTTGGTGATGTCTTGATCCTTGTTCCTGTGGCTGCCATGCCAGCAGCAGTAAGACAGATTTTCCTTCAACTTTCCATTTTCCTTTGACATGTAGGGCAAAATATGGAGCAGGGGCAAGTTTCTTGTTAAGACCAGCAGATGAAATTGGCTTAATGGCATTTAGGAACTGCTTCTTGGTGCCTCTGCCTGAGGACAAAAGACAACGTGCTGGTCATTGAAATGAACATTTCAGGCAACAATAAAATGCTCATATTTCACTTTATTTGCAAAAGCTGTGTAGCAGTTGTATAAAGATTGTAGCCAGCTAGCATGGGGAATTGATGTAATTGTAGGCAGTTGATTATGTATATCCAAATTCCTAAATAGCTTATTCTGCCAAGAAAAAGGTTTGAAATATTGAATATTCTCCTATTCTGTATCTGTGTAAGAGTGTCTTCCTGCTGGAGGGGCAAGCCTCATCTCCATGGAAACATGGAGGGGAAGAAGCAAAGTGGGGTTGTGGTCTCTGAACTATGTCTGTGCAAACTCTAACAATACTGTGATCCTCTCCTGCCCTGGTGTAGCAGTGCAGACGGGGAGGGGCATGACAGGGAGAAAGTGGCATTTTAAAACAGGAGAGGTCTGAGTAGATTGGGAGGGAAGGAATACTAGGGATTTTTTTTAAGTTTTAAAAAGGTGAGATAGAGAAGATGAGTACAACACAGAAAATAACAAGGGTACAACAGAGCCTTTCCCAGCTCCCTTCTTAGTGCAGTAAAACCTCTCCTGTTTAAAACCAACACGTTTTTCCTCTCTTGTTCCTCCATCCCTGTTTTACTTAAACCTCTTCTGTTGTTTAAAACCAACACTTCCCCCCTCTCAATTGTCCGCCATTCCCGTTTTACTCAAACTTCTCCTATTGTTTAAAACGGAATGTGTGTACAAAGGGGACTGCAGAATAGGAGGGGAGAAGGCGTGGTCCATGTGCAAGGGAGAGTTGAGAAGATGGAGGAGGGAGGGAAAAAAAGATTCAAGGTGAAAATTGTGTGTGTGCAAAGGGAGGAGGAGTCATGGAAATGGGGGTGGTCTGTTTGCTAGAGGGAGTTGAGAAAAGGGAGGAGGAGTAAAGAAAAAGGGGTGAAGGTGAAAATGGGGGGGCAAAGGGGGTTGCAAAAAAGGAGGGAGGAGGAGTCACGAGAATGGAGGAGAAGATGAAAACAGGTACAAAAGAAGAGGGGGTGGCAAGAGGTTACCATGTGTGGGTGGTCTGTGTGCAAGGAGAATAGAACATAGAAGCGGGGAGGAATGGACATGTGGGTGAAAGGGAAAACAGGTGCAAAGTAGGTCTGCAGAGTAGAAGAGGGAAATGGCTTCAGAAATGGGGTTGGGAAGGTGAAAAGAGAGCTTAGTAGTTGCATGGAGTGGGAAGGGGAAGCTCTGCAAGGCTACCATGGCGGGAGTGGTGGGGGGTTGGCGAGTGGAGCAAGCAGGAGCACAGCCCCAAGTAATACATATTTCTGCGTGATGCCAATTTCATTTAGATATGCTGGCCAGGTTGGCTATCTCATTGCTGGAATGAAAGAAGTCACGGAAGCCCAAATAGGAGATACAATCTATTTGCATAACCAACCAGTGGAGCCATTGCCTGGGTTTAAATCAGCAAAACCAATGGTCTTTGCAGGTGAGGTGCACATATTCAAAAGATGGGAAGTGGTTTAATGCATACTAATATTGGAAAGGTGCTCAGGTGCATTAAGGGATCCTTGTTACTGTGACCTGACTCTGCTGCTGCTGCTGCAGTAACGTCTGAATCAGCCCAAATTAGCCTGCTGTCAAAACCAGTAATTTATTTAGGCCACTTTTATGCCATCTTGAGATGACTTTCCTACCTAACCTTCCTTTTCTTCACTGGCTTGGAAGAGTGAGAATATAGGATCTAAAGATGCTATTTATGTATCCCCCAGCAGGAGTGGAGCTGAGATGTGGGGTGGAGAACTTGCAGGATGCATAACCTTGATTGACAGCAGGGCACACTTTCATTGGATACAGCTTCACAGTGGCAAGGCATAGTATACGGCAAGGATCCTGTTTCTGATAAGGCACATGCTGTTGGAATTTCCTGGCCCAGCCTGACTGCTGGCTCCCATTGGGAATGTGAAGAGGCCACCACAGCTGACAGCTTTAGCTCTTCCCATGGCTGTTGCTCTGCCACCAGGGGGTGCAGCAATGATGTCAGCCTGTGAAATGGGTTGGCCCATCCCTGTAACCCTAAAGCCTCTAAAGAGATTCATCCTCGTGTGAGGGAGTAAGGAGCCCACCGGCACACCCTTTCAACTAAGGATCTCTAGTGCCATGTGTCAGATGCCACAGTAGTTGTGACAAACATTTTAACATTCCCACAGGTGCAATATCAACCATATGCAGAAGAGATTGTTAAGTGGAAGGCAAAAAACTGATGAGCAGGACTGTCAAAAATGATCTTGGGTAAAATTCTCTGCCCTGTCAATCAGTAGTTAATGCTAGGTCTATGGCTGTCTGAAACAGTAGTTAAGGCTCTGTCTTAGTAAGTAAAATGTAGAAAGAAGGTGAGATGTCTGGTTAGGCCAAGAACACTGTGGATAGGTATGTGAAGAGCCCGTCTTTATATCTCTGGTAAAGTTCTGCTTCTGGTCCATCCAGGTCAAATGTATGTCCCTCCCTATTCTTCTCTGGTTTGGAAGTGTGAGAATATAGGATCCAAAGATTAATGCTCTTCCCCACTGAGAGCATTTGCAAGTAGGGAACTTTAAAAGAAAATATGTGTTCCAAGACAAAAGTCTCAGTGGAAAGCTCTTTATCAAGTTCTGATGGAGTTTAAACGATCCATCTTGTTTGGCTGTTGATCAAGCGTCAGCGACCTTGCACTGTAATGCAAGTACATTCAAATAATATCTAGAGGGATACCCTTGTCTTGTTGATAGTGCTTTCATTTTGTGTTTATGGTGGACTCCTCTAAATTATGTGAGGTGATGCTTTGGTGCCTGTGAAGATTGTTGCTTATTACCACAGTGACTTGGGACAAGTGGAAAGAACAGTGATTTTTGTATAGGCTTTTGAATAATTGGGTCTTTTCAGAATTATTCAGAGCCGGTTGTACCTTATCAGATTTCATTGTAACAAATGATTTCCATACATGGAAGGGTCATTAAAGCATTTCAGCTAGTTTATTCCAATGGAAACTTTTCAGGGGGAGAATTTTTTTAAAAACACTTTTTGTGGGTTGTATCCAAGGGTTGCATGAGCAGAAGGCAGCTCATGCAACTAATCTTTCTCTCCCTCCCTGCAGCCCCCTGTACTCTGGGTTGGAGGAGAGCTGCATAGTGGGGGTTGTCTCATATGGGGCTGCAAGAGGGAAATCACTCCCAAACTGGTGAATCTTGCTCTAGAGGGAACAATTTCCCTCTCCCACTGTAGCCCCACATGACACAGCCCTCACTGTTCAGCCCCCGACCCTCTGGAGAGGTTCTTCGGTGATACTGGCTTCTGCGGGGGGGGGTGAGAGAAAGGTCAGTTGTGCAAGCTGCCTGCTCTGACGCCATGGTTGAATAAAGCACTCTGTGAAACGAGCTTAAATCTTGATAGTTTTAAAACCTGGCACGTTATTTGTGGGCTGGAATTGAAACAGGCATCTGTCGTCTGCAGAGAGAAGTTTTAAGTGACTCTAAAGAAAGTGTTGAATGAAGTGGATGAGGATATTGATCAGCCACTTTTATTAAGGTTTTCTGTGTGTTGACAGGAATGTATCCAGTAGACCAGTCGGAATATAGTAACCTGAAAAGTGCTGTAGAGAAACTGACCCTTAATGACTCCAGTGTTACTGTTCACCGCGATACTAGCCTTGCCTTAGGAGCTGGATGGAGGTGAGCCTTACTGTATTCAGTCTGCCGCTTTGGGTTTTGCCTTTGGGGAGTATTTGTGATGTGATCATCTTTAGCGCAATGCAGCATGAACAACCTCTCTTCATTTGGCTAGGAAGCTTAATGTTTGTGGAAAATTATTTTTTACTGCTATGTAATTGACAATAAAGATTGAATGCAGTGTACATGTTGTATTTACAGGTTGGGCTTTCTTGGCCTTTTACATATGGAAGTTTTTAATCAGCGTTTGGAGCAAGAATACAATGCATCTGTCATTTTGACAGCGCCCACCGTGCCCTATAAGGCTGTTCTTTCATCAGCAAAGTTGATAAAGGTGATGTAGGGTTTTGTTTTTGGTTTTTGGAGGCCAAAGCAGGAGAGGAGTGTGGGACGCTCCAGATGTTGCAGGACTGTAACTCCCACTGTCCCTAACCACGGTCTGTACTTGCTAGGACTGATGAGGAGTTGGAGTCGATAACATCTGGAGGGCCACAATTCCTCATCCCCTGGTATAAAAAAAAGAATAAGTGATACATGCCACACAGGCTTGATAGGTAGATTGTTGCTGAAATAATTGGAATTAAACAAGTAAATCTCAAGAGACCCGCTTCAGATACCATGTTGGGCCAATTGCCAAAACATGTTTTTGATGATCAGGAGCATCGTGCAGGCTCATGTAACATCTCCCATTTCTCCCATCCATGGTTAGCATTAACTGTGTTCTAACCGGTACCGTTGTATTTTCTGCTAACTTTCCGTTCAGTGTCTGGTTTAAAGACTAGCTGTGATTAGCAATAACTGGTTATACTGATTCAAGCATAATGCTAAAGCTAACATTAACCGGGGAAAGAAGTGGAAAGGAGTGTGAGCCTGATGAACAATGGCAAAATAAGTGAGCCCGCAGAGCACTTCAGATTGCTCGACTGTGGTTTGTTGATGGTAGTGTGACATGCTGGTTTTTTTCCTTTTGTTGAACAAACATCTACATTTTGTTAATTAACTGGTACTAGTGATGAGCTTCTGCAATTCTATCTGTCTTTGAATCCAATCCAATATATTCTTAAACTGTCTCTTTTCTTAGTTGTCCCATTTTCAGAAGCCTGTCTGGCTTCAACTAGAAGTCAGGCAGTTATTGTTTGCAGTCTCCGTGCTGTGGAAAACATTTCTGCAGACATGCAGCAGGCATCCTCGCTGCTAAATTTTAGGCGTTATCCTGAAGACTTTTTATGCCAACAAGCTTATTCAGTTGTTTAAATTTTCTTATGACGAGCCAGTTGTGTTTATGATTTTGTATTGTTTTTATAATATTCTATGTCCTACTATATTTGTATACATGGCTGTATACCACCTCGGTATTTTATGAGCGGGCGGTTTATAAATATTTGTATAAATGAAATAAGCAGCACATAGGTTTTGATTATTGGATTCTTAGTTTTAGGAGTTTGAATAATTACAAATGGACCTGCAACAAAATGCTACAGTATATCTTCACCCCTAATAGGAGTTATTAACCAGAGTGCAAGCCAGCCTCTTTGCCATGCCTTTACATCAGGATATTATAAGCCAGGGGTACCCAAACTGTGGTCTGCGGACCACGAGGAATCTGCAAATCTTCCTGGTGAAGGAATCTTCATTCAGGTGGTCTCTGGTATGTCTGTGGATTTGTGGCTGAAGACAGGAGCTGGCACACCTATCACATTAAATATTTATATTGATTTTAAATTGTATTTTTACTGCTTTTATTTCTTATATATTGTGGGTTCTATCCAGTGCTACTCCTACTCAAGGTGGAGCCATTGAAATTCATGAACCTAAGGTAGTAATCTTCATTAACTTCAGTATGTCTCCTCTTGAGTAGGACTAGCCTTGGATACAATCCTGTATTTTATAAAATGCATATATAAGAAATAAAAGAAGCAATAAAAATGCAGTTCAGAATCATACAGCATCTAGCAGAGTGTATTACAATTGCAACAATAAGCAGAAAAATAATAATCAAGTGGTCTGCCAAGACCCCTAGCAGTTTTGAAGTGGTTCATGGGGGGGGGAGTTTGGGGATCGCTGCTATAAGCTTTAGAGCAGCCTTTCCCAACCAGTGTGCCTCCAGATGTTGGACCACAACTCCTATCTTTCCTGACCATTGGCGATGCTGGCTGAGGCTGATGGGAGTTTTGGTCCAACAACATCTGGAGGCACACTGGTTGGGAAAGGCTGCTTTAGAGGCTCAAGTAAGCCAGTTCAGCCTCCCCACATTTTTCTTTTCCAGCTGACATACAATGTTTTGTGGCAACTGTTGAGCACTGAGCATGCCTAGTCCTCAGTGGGCTGCTTTTTATTTTGGGATGTTTTATTTTGCTGGTTTGGTTTTTGAAGTTTTTGTTGTTCTGCAAACCTCAGGGTTCCTCAAGATTGTGGCCGTCTTGGCAGTGTTTCTGTCACACTAGGTGCCGAGTTTGCTATAAGGAGTGATATCCTAAATACTTCTAGTCCAACGTGTGCTTTCACAGAAGAGGCTGCTCACTGCATTGCTCTGTGAATCATCTCCTTCCAATAAGCCTTTATTCAAGACAGATAATTCTGACCTGCTCTGCTCTGGTTGCGATTAAATCATTGCAGAGACCCAGAGAACAACAGAACTATAGAGAACTATACCCAGAGAACTATAGCAATGTTGGTTGACTGTTGTGTTTCTGCATGAGTCACTGGCTCTGGGCTTGCCTCACTCAGAAAGGAAGGAGTGGACATTTCTAGCCCTAGAAGGATAAGAACTAATGTCTGGGGATAGACAGTGTTTTCCATTACACATGCTAAAACAAAACCTTTGGAGATGTAAAAGTAATATGCCTCCAATTTGAACTCAAAAATAAGTGCCATTTCAAAATCATGACAAAAGAGTTGAGGGATTCACTTGTTAGCCTGAATGATATGTTGCAAAATACTTTCTCTCACCCCCCCTCCCCGGCCCGCTTTTTTTGTTTAGGAATATGGGCAAGAGGAGATCACCATAATTAATCCTGCTGAGTTTCCTGATAAGTCAACAGTGGTGGAATATTTGGAACCTACTATTTTGGGCACCATCATAGCACCAGATGAATATATTGGGAAAATAATAAGCGTCTGCCAGGTTGGTTTATAATTTTAAAGTTTGTGTCTGCTGTCTGCCTTCAAGGGTTGAGAACATTAACAAATTAAATGAGGCAATTTTAATTTGAATTGAACCAGTCTGGTGGTTTTCGTACTTTTAGGGAACAACTTGTCTTATGAAGAACCTCACATATTGCAGAAGATTCTGGGGCATTGTCTTGGTTTACATGGGATGCTGGGCAGGTATCTTGACCCTCATTGTCACCTGTGTGAACTGAGTATGTGCCCAAGAACACACCTAACACTTCCCTGCATCTGTGCAGTACAGAGAATGTCAGTGCTGATGGGCAAACTTTTCAGAAAACCCCAGGTTCCCCCAAGAGAGTTTGAAAAACCAGGACCTTCAGTGTGTGTTTTAATTCTGGCAAGCACATTGACATGGACTAAATCATAATAAACAATAATAAAGTTTTTGAGTGTTCAGAGCATGTTTTATACCAGTAATCTTTCTTGCAATCCTGTGAGGCAGTATCATTACAGATTGGAAATCGAGCTGAAGGAACAGTAACTTGCCTAAGGCCACATACTCAGTTTGTGACTGTGATGAAATTTCAGTTGACAACTTCCGAGCTCTCATAGCTCAGACTCTAAGCTGATACAGTCTTTTCAAAGAAAAGTTTTTTTCCTTTGTATATGGGAGAGGAAGTTACATGTATTGGGCTACTATAATTATTTACTTAACTAGTTGGTCACGCACTACGGTCACCAAACAGGCCGTCTTTGCAGTCCCAGGACCCAGTTCCCAACCCAGGGCAATTGATCTTGGCAAAATATCTCCCCTTGCCAAGGCTGAGCAAACCAACAATAGCCCTGCAAGGTAGGCAGACTGACACCACCCCTTAATCTGAGTAACCACTCTGAGTCAGAAAACCCAGAGCCCAGAAATAGTTCGACCAGGGATTCCAAAAGACAAGAGCCAAACAGTCACTCCTCATCCCGGAGCCCTAAGCAACCCCAAAACACAGTTGTCAGTGGCCAAGGTACAAGATTCAGAGCCAAATTTCCTCTCCTGCAAAGAACAGACATGGGTAAATAAGTAGCTTTATTTGAATAAAATATAAGCGCACAATTAATAGCAGCAAAACATTCCTTAAAACCCACACCCTAAAAAAAGGGGGCTTAGGCAAAATACAGAGTTCAGACACAAACCAAAATAACAAAACTAACTAACCTATTCTACTTACTGAAGAGGTAGTTGTTGCAAAGTCTCACCTCTCCCCAGAGAGGCATAGCTTGGGTAGTGAAAGGCAGTGGAACCCCAGTCAGGTAACCGCCTGTCCAGATGGAACCCAGGGTAACAAAGGCTATAGGTTTCACCCCCTATACTTAAGGAAAAGTCCCTAGTAACAGACCATACTAATGTCAGGGGGCTTTCTTATGACGTTATGCTTCTCGAGGCTTCTCCAATCTTCGCGCCTAACAGGCCCCATCCTCCCCTCAGTTCTCAGGCCAGTTTGACCTTGGTGCCAGGCTCTCATCAGATAAACAGGTGTCTCTTCACAGGCCTCCTAATTAACTGCAGCTGAGAAACTAGGATTTTTCCGCTCAGAGGCCCCATATCTGAACAAGATGAAATCCCCACAATTCTTTGCATCAGAGCCATGTTACAAGCAACCATTCTGAACAATTCTGACAAGTTCTTGACATAGTTAACTAATTAAATGCAGATTTATGCAGATTTAAATGCAGATTAAATGCAGAAGCGGATTAAAAACTCTGGAATTGGTTCACAGATACTTTCAGGCTTACACAGCAATCAATACATATCATAGGACATACTTTTTTCACAAAAATACTAAGAACTGAATTTTATAGCATGAAGGTACCAAGGGGACCGTCCTATCCAGTGACTGCTCTCAAAGAAAACATCCTTTACAGATGCTAGTTTGATTACCAAGGGAGAAGAGGCCATTCCTTCCTTAGGCTACTTACTCCACTGTTAAGCTTCCTAGCTTTAACTGCTATTTCTTCTAAGGTTGATACTAAATCCACTGTACTGTAGTTTGTTTCATGTTTTATCCTCAGTGGCTAGGATGACTTGTTTCCCATTCCTTCAAAATATTAGATGACTGTCAACCAATTCTTTAGCTTCTCTAGGCTAAGCACACCTTTTCCTTCAGCCTCACTCGCTGGATTTATCTTCTGAAGCCTTTCCAGCTTGTGTCAACATTCTTCTTGAACCTTTAATGTAGGAGTTGGACAAACTATTCCAGAAAAGTGGATGTGGCACAGTAATTTCTTATGTACTGGAAATAGGGCTTCTGTAGAGACAAATTACTTTAAGCAAAAAAGAGAGGACCTGGGACATTCAAAAAAGGATTAGGCAAATTCATGGAGGATAAGGATATAAGTGGCTAATTAGTCTTGATGGATATGCTCTGCCTCTGCAATTGGAGGCAGCATGCTTCTGAATACCAGTTGCTGGGAATCGCAGGAGGGGAAAGGGCTGTTGTGTTCAGGTCCTGCTTGCGGGCTTCCCATTGGTATCTGGTTGGCGACTGAGATGTTGAACAAGTTGGGCCACTGGCCTGATCCAATAGTCTGTTCTTATGTTCTTTGTTCCAACCAACTTACAACTTAAATTACAGTTTCTTTTATTCAGTACAGCTTGGTCTCCTGCAGATATTTCTCACCCAGCAAGCAAAGTTATAGATGATCAAGTAAAATAATCTATGATTTTCATGGAACTTTTGGTACCTTAGCAATAAGAATTGTGAGGAATTTGGGTGATGGAAAAAGAACTGCTGAAGAACATGCAAACGACATAGAAAATAAATCTTCCATAAAGAAACACTGAAGCTTTAATGGCTATTATACTTTCCAGCCTTCCTAATATTAGTCATTCAGCTTAAAATTCACCCACCGTGTTGTAGATTTTAACATTTAGTGAAAATTTCTATCATGGGATATTCCAGTTGACGTCAAAACTACTGTGTTGCTTGTCAGACCCGAAGGGCTATTCAGAAGGACCTGGTGTACATTGATGACCACAGAGTCATGATGAAATATTTCTTTCCACTGAATGAAATTGTAGTAGACTTCTACGATGCTCTGAAATCCCTCTCCTCTGGATATGCCAGGTAATGTGATTTTTGTAATAAAACAGGACATTCATTGTATGTTGAATTTTCAGTCTTACAGGTGTGCCCAATACCTAATTCCCATGGACCTTTAAGAGTTTGGAGAAGAGATAGGGTCTCTCCAGTGCATGGCTTGAGGCCTATTGGGGTCTTGCCCCTGTTGTGGGGCAGAATGGACACATGTAAGCGTCTCACAGCACAATCCTATACGCGTCTCAGAAGTAAGCTCCATTGATTTCAGTGGGACTTTCTTCCAGATATATATGCATGTAGTCCATTTCCCAGGTTTATATGCATGTTTAAGGGCATGTAGATGGAACAGGCTGTCTTTGTTTTTGTTTTTTTTTTTTCAATAATTTTTATTCAGATTTTCATAAAACATACAAGACAAAATCATAAAACATTCAAAGACAAAAAACAAAATCAAAAATAGTTAAACAAAAAGAAAAAAAGAAAAGAAGAAAAAAAAAAAACAAAAAACAAAAATAAAAAATAAAGAGTAAAATATTGACTTCCCATTTGTCAAAGATCAAATCAGTTATAAGTCTATAATATATAGCAATCCTGTCTCTTAAGTCATATTATAAAATCACTTTCCTCCAGTAGTTATCTTACTTAATCATCAAATCTCATAAACATTACTTTATTCTTTCCACAAAAAGTCAAAGAGAGGTTTCAATTCTTTAAGAAATATATCTATCAATTTTTTTTTCCAGATAAGCATATCGATTAATCCATCTCATTACTAATTATGATAATCTTATTGTCATAACCATAGTCAAAATAAACATTTCAATTAATCCATCACATCAGAATCTGTTAGGTTCAGTAATTTCAGTAGCCATTGTTCTATTATCTCTATTAGTTCCATTTTCCATCTTCCATCTTCAGTAGTCTTGTTAAGTCCAGTAATTTCAATATCCAATCTTCCATTATCAGTATTCCATAATAATCTTGCTGTCAAAGCCATAGTCATATAATAAGAGTCTGATGGGAATTACCTCTATCCCAAATATTTTCTTGCCATCCATTCTGAATAAGTTGCTGAAATACTGCTGTAAAATCATATCTCTGTTCTTTTTTTCAAAATACACTGGGTCATCTCTTAAAAGTTTTTCCATTGTCACATGGCTGCAGTTAATTCCATAGATTTTCTCTATATTGGGCTCCATCACATCATTCCAGTCCAGAAGATAATCCATGCCATTGATAACTTTATCTCTAGAATCTTCATTAATTTCTTCAGAGATAACATTGAGTTCCAAACAATAGATTTTATTTCTAAAGTCCATAGACTCCAAATCTTGTTCCTGTTCCACGTTTGTTCCAATCTCCGGGATCTCCTCTCTCACAGGGACCCCTATTCCAGTCTCCAGGGTCTCCTCTCTCACAGGGACCCCTATTCCAATCTCCGGGGTCTCCTCTCTCACAGGGACCCCTTCCAGGGTCACCTCTCTCACAGGGACCCTTATATCTTTAATCTCCTGCTTCATTTTACTCAATTCAATTTTCGTTATCTCAATCTCATTCATTATTCTCTGAAACATAGTTATTTCCAGATTCTCAGCCACTTTCTTAATTGCCATTTTAAAAGAAAAATATAGGAAAACCACTTCTTATTTCAGCAACAATTGGGTTAATACTCCAAACTTGGTGACATCACAGTATAAACAGAGCAGACAGCCTTATCTCTCCAATAGTTAAGTAAACAAAATGCAGTTCCCAGGATCGAAGCAATTAATGGCAATCGTCAAGAAACAGATTCGTCAAAATAAAATAGACCAAAAAGAGAGTAGTCTCAAAACAGTATAATATTTTTCAAAATAAAAATCTGGAATAGAAATCCCTCTTCTGTGTGTATCTTTAGAATGCAAATCCAGGACAGCTTTTTGCAACAAAAACAGAGATAAGCTATTAATTAGTGCGTAGCAGAGAGAAGTTACGGCTCCCCAGTGAGATGTCAAAAACCGATCAATCTGGCAAATCTCTTTTAAACAGCAACAATTTAAGTCAAGTAAAAGAAAAATATAGAAAGAAGGGTGCTTGCCTGTTAGTGCGTTCTCTCTTAGAAGATAAGATGAACGTTCGCTTTAACAGATAGAGCTTGCTGTTGAAAATCCGTCCCACCTTCGTCGGCTGGACCTCGTCCCATAAATTAATGAGATCTGGTCGTCCCAACAAAAATAGGCTTTGAGGTTAATCTCTTCGTTTCTCCCTACCCGGGAGAAGTTTAATCAGTCAAAAAAAAAAGAAAAAACTGACTGATATATCTGAATAAGCTTCTTTTGAGGCAGGAGCCCGTCTCAAAAGCAGGCACAGGCTAAGTCACCCTTCCCGGAAGTGGAACAGGCTGTCTTTGAAACCTTATAAGCTTTAGGTGGGTTATTTCCTTACCTCACTATTTTAAGTCCTCTAGCACAGCCTTTCCCAACTTTTGGGTCCCTAGATGTTGCTGGTCTACAGTTCCCAGAATTCCCAACCATTGACTGTGCTGGCTGGGGCTGATGGGAGTTGTAGTCCAGCAACATCTAGGGACCCAGAGGTTGAGAAAGGAGCAATGACCTATTGGACTGATGCCTTTATAACTCTGTTTGAACTTTGTATCTTGGTTTGTTACTAAACTGCAAGTAGATCTGGTTTGGGATTACAAATTTTCCCACCATATATTATTAGTATTTGAAAAGGGGGACATTTTACTGAGGGAGAAAAAGTCTGTGTCTTATCTTTGAAGAATTATTCAAGTATTACATTAAAATGCTGTCTTTCAAGAAATTAAAAGGCCATTTTGAGTGCTGAAAATATTTTTCTCTCTTCAGTTTTGACTATGAAGATGCAGGATACCAAGCTGCAGATCTTATCAAAATGGATATTCTTTTAAATGGAAATGTTGTAGAAGAGCTGGTAACTATTGTTCATAAGTAAGTAAACTAAAAATGTATTCCTATTTTATGGTGGGTATCTAAGAGATGGAAGTTATTTCTGATACTTCCTGAATTATGAAGAAACTGAGCATTTTTAGTGAAAGATCAGCAATTTTTAAAAAAGATTATCCCCAAAATTGAAATGTGAGAAATACATCGGGAAACTTATCTGGGTTTCCCATTGGACAGAACAATTCTACAGCGTTGTTTGCGGGGGGTGGGAGTCTGTGGTGGAGGAGCTGCCAATTCTTAAGCTCTGCTGGGCTCACACTGACTGGGGCTGAAGGTGGGGTGATGCTTTTCCGTCTGTCAAACCGTTTAAAAAAAATGCCTTTCAGGGCATGTTGCGAGGGTTTTGGATCATGTGAATCCAAGCTACCCCACCCATTTTTGTTCCTTAACTACTATTGGAGCACAAGCAGAGCAGCACTTGAAAGTTCCATTGCTGCCCACAGCAGCCTGTGGGTTGGGAGGCCCACAATATCTTATGGCCTGAGACACCCTTCCAGGGACCATAGGATTGTGCCTAAAATGTGATTTTCTGATTTTGGTTATATTTTAAAAACTGCCATTTTGGTTTCTGTTTTGTTGTACAGATTGATTACAATACTCGTTCTTTCTTCCAATGATTTCATTGCATTGTGGCACAATAATTCATCTTTTATGTAATTAAATTGAAACATTTAAGGAATTCTAAATCTTAAGAGCAGGGTAGCCAATGTGGTGGCCTCCAGATGTTGCACTACAAATCCCATCATTCCTCGTCATTGGCCATGCTGATGGGAATTGGAATTGAACATCTGGAGGCCACCATGTCAGCTAACCCTGCTTAAGAGTGATGGGTTTAGACTTTGATATCAAACTGTGATGTTCCTATCTTTTTTCTTTTTCAGGGACAAAGCATACACAGTTGCTAAGGCTATGTGTGAACGATTAAAAGATGTTATTCCAAGACAACTATTTGAGATAGCTATCCAGGCAGCTGTTGGAAGCAAAATAATTGCGAGAGAAACGTGAGTTGTTAGTGATGACTCTCCTTTGTTATATTTTAAAAGGTAGCTAAAGTGCAATTTTTTATACAGCTGTGCTTGATACTGTTACAAACCAAATAAAGTTTTTCCCCTTTCATCTCTAGTCATTAATTTATTTTCTAGTATTTACCCAATGCATTGAAATCCCAGTCTCTTAAAAGGATACTAAAGACAAATAGAAAGTAGCAGTTTCATTCAGGCGTGCCTTTCATTTATTGTTTCTACCTGCTTCCAAAGCCTTTCAGAGATGTTTCCTTTAGTCCTAGTGGATGCCAGCCTTCTTTCAGAGAAGGTATCCAGACCAAGGGCCCATATTAATTAATTAATGAATTTTATACCCCACCTTTCTTTTCATGAGAGAAACCCAAGGTGGCTTACACGATTCCCAGGCAGTCTCCCATCCAGGTTCTGACCAGACCTGACCCTGCTTAGCTTTCGCAGGGTGCTGGCCTCATGTGCCTTCAGACCATAGCCTGGGATTAATGTACAAGGAGATTGGAATGACAGGTGTTCACAAAGATCCCTTGGAACCAGGCCTTAAACATTAGTGGGTTGTATTTAGCTAAGTCCTACTTGGAGTAGACCCAGTGATATTAATGAACCTAGATTAGTCATGTCTATTAACTTTAATGAGCCTACTCTGAATGGGACTAGCATTGAATACCATCAGGTACCTGAAGGTTTCCTTACATGTATGTCATGTGACCAAGGTGGCTGGTGTAGGTTAGCAACTGCAATCGTGCGCTGTGGATTCCTTGAAGTTTCTGAACTGTCTTGAAGAGTAGCTCCACACAGAATGCAGAATGTGGCATGTAACTAAGACAGTAACAAAATACCCATTCTGAATTAAAAGGAATGGTCTTGTGAAAGAAAGGATAATCACATTTCCCTGTTGTACCTCTTTGCAATTAGAATGGAAAGTACAAACTGGGATGTTGGAATTCTCTTAGTGAAATAGTCCTCTTTAGATATGTGAGTAGTCATGGAGCTATGCTGACACCCAGTGGTTAAAACACACTAGAAAACAAATTTCGTTTAAAAACAAGTGCTTGTAGTTGCTACGTGTCAATGGGCATTAGTCATTTGAAATCAGATGCTGATTTATTGTTGATGGAGCTTTTGTGATATAGCACTAGACCACATTATGTAACATTTTTGCACTACACTCTCTAAACATGCACTTTGGTTTAAGCATTGAAACTTCTTTCTTTCAGAGTGAAAGCTTATAGAAAAAACGTCCTGGCAAAATGTGTAAGTATCTGTGTGTGTACTATTTGATCATTACTTTCCTTTTCTTTCAAAAGTGTTTGGTGTTTGTAGAATTATTTTTTCGGTGTGCTGCTGCTTCTTGAGTTCTGGTGCTAAGAGATCTATGTACTCCCAAGTTTTTCTCTTGTGCTTTGGATTCATATTGATGCATGTGCTTTCAGGAAAACTCACAGTTTATGGTTGTAGATCCACAGTTTGTCAGGAGTTTGGATTTTTAACAAGGTTATGCTACTTATTTCACTCACAGCTCAGTGTACCGGTTTATCTGGAGCGACCAACTGTTGATAGTACAGCTGTCACAATTCTGCATAGTTTTAACACAGCCTGTTGGTCAGTATTATGGATATTAATATGTAAAATCTGGAGAAACTTAACATGACTTTTTTAAAACAGTATGGAGGAGATATTACACGGAAAATGAAGCTATTGAAGAGGCAAGCAGAAGGAAAGAGGAAGTTGAGAAAAATTGGGAATGTGGAAGTACCAAAGGATGCATTCATCAGTGTCCTAAAGAGACAGCCTGACAAGTAGTTGGAAGTAACTGTTTGACAGACTAGTGCTGTTTACAAGGTGGGCATCCTGCCTTGAATGTAATCTATGTGAATATATACAGCTCAAGACTATGAAGTTTTATGAATGTAAATATACACTTTTGAGAAGAAGTCTACTTATAAGAACATTTACAAATGATAATAGGTGGCTAGAAAGCCCATGACTGTTCAATAAAATATTCTGGCTGATTGTGATGGCATAATGATAACATAACACAACATCTTTTATTACATGAGCATATTCTGATGAAATTCCTTACTTTAGCATATTATGCACACTAATAACTCATTTTTCTTTAGTCTTTTGATTATAATCTAGCTAATTACCTGGTTTGCACAACATGGTAAGAACAAGTCTTGACTACAGCTCATGGTTAAGGAAGAGAGTTGAACCATGAGCCTGGGATTGGAAAATATGCTTTGCTGCTGCACTGAGTAAAATGCCTGAAATCTGTTCCACAGCAGTTGACACATTCATGATGAGCCATGGTTTGGCTTAGCACTAAATGGAAACGCTGCCACTGAGTTGTGCAAGCTCTTGGGCATACTGGGTAAATGAACAGAGTTGAGTTGTATGATCTATGTCATTGTCCTGTCAGCATAAAGATTTGTTTGCACAATGGGATTTCTCCACCCTCCCCACAAGCATCTCCTTAATTAGTTCCAAGGGTTGCTTCAACCCTCTGGAGCAGATTTGGGATGGGTGCAGGGGAAGTCACGTAACACAAGCAGAAAGCTTTGCACTAAAGGGACACAGTAGTTGGATACCACCCTTTCTGTTATGTCCACTTCAAAATCTAATTTGGCTTGCAAGCCACTGTGTAAAAAACCAAGCTCTGCGGGACCCATGCACTCCAGGGGCCTTTGTAGGAAGAATGGATTCAGTTTTGTCCATAATCCATATTAGCTTCAGATTTTCAAAGAGGTTTCCTCTTTTTTACTTTAAAAGAACTGAGATGGTAAGTAATGTATATAATTGTATATCATTTTTTTTTTACAAACACATTAGCAGTTTTGACACCGGCTGCTTAGCTTTTCCAGGCATTACAAGGCAAGGTTGTCATTTATTTTATTACATTTATATCCCACCCTTCTTCCCAAGAGCTCAAGTTGGCATAGATGGTTCTCCCCTTCTTTATATTCTCCTCACAACAAGCCTGTGAAGTAATTAGTCTGATGGTGACTTACCCAAGGTCTCTCAGTGACCTTGAAAGCCAAGTGGGGACATTCAAATACTATATTATACTGCCTCCTTGCCCTTAATCCTGGTTGAATAAACTTTTTTTTAATTCTCTACTGCTATAAAATACCCGGAGCTCTTCAGACAGTACTTCAACACCCTTATTCCTTGAAATCTCATGGACCTACAGTTGAGAAACAGACACATTGTGCACAAAAGAGTAAACAAAAACAGAGCGACATGAGGCTTGGTAGGGACCCTGATCTGACTCATGGCAGGATAAAACCACCCTAAATTACCTCATTATTCAGACCTAGCATAAAGTAGCTATGTACTTTTAGTATTGAGCATTTTCGGCAGTGGGGAATTCCTTATATGACAAGCTTCTTGCCTTCTAGGAACTACTTCAGTGTTCCAACTTCATTCGGCCTTCCTTGAAACAAAAATATCCTTTTCCACAGGCACCCTGGCTTCAGGAAACAGTCTTCCCTTTTAGTAATTAGCTGGGTTTAAAAATGAAGTGTAGACAGGATAAATAGCTATGTTAAGTTAGAATTACAAGAGCATGACATTCTTACTGAGACTTAACAATGGGGATGTAATGGTTATATCGGCATTCAAGATGTGTATAATCCAGTTTTCTTCCACCTTGCAGGATTATCAATAGCTAGCCTTCTAAAACCTAAGTAAACTTAAATAATTTAACAAAACTAAAAATGAGCACTATAGCAGAAAGATACATGGCTATGGCTGTCAAGGTTAGTCTTGAAGCTGTCAAAACATTTTCTGCAACATAGGTATGAAAAGTCTCACATTGTTACTGCAGCGCATGGAGATGCCCACGGATAGATTTTAAGGCAAACAGCAGCTGAGGTTTCAGTTTGACTGTATGTGTAAATGTTTCAAAGTAAAGTCCCCAATCATCAGTTACACAGCCCATGACAAAAAAAAGAAAGAAAATGTTTTTGTATTTGGAGTTTACACAAAGCTTTTCTTCGCCTGTGGACAGCTTGCATACGGCTACCTTTATAGTCAGAACAACTGTTGCACTGGTTTCCATAGCATACAGGTAGCATGTGACAGGCAAAACACATCTGGGTAAGAAAGCAAAGAATAGCACTTGTAACAGTGCTAAGAGGAATGTATATATGTACATTTGGACCTTTGGGGGGGGGGGGAAGAGACAAAATACCACAGTACTTAAGGGCCTCCATTTTAGCCAGTTTTCCAGCACATTGCATAGCGGTAAGTTTATCTGCTACCCAAAAACACTGCTGGGGGGCAGCCATGAGTCCAGCTTGACTTCTCCTTCAGTTTTGCTCTTTCATACTGTACAGCGGGTCCACAAGTTTGTTGTGCACGTGCATTAAACCTTGAGAAAAGAGAATCAATGTTAACCGTGCTTCCATGTAGATGAGCTGCCACTCTAGATCTCTCTTACACTCCTTGCTATGAAGCAGAGTGAGAACCCTGTGACCTTCCAAATACTGGTGGACTCCAGCTCCCATCATCCCTAGTGTGGCCAGTGATGATAGGAGTTGTAGTTCAGCAACATCTGGAAGCCCACAGGCTGCCTACTCCTGCTGTATACAATTAGGCACTATGGATTAGGCATGAAAAATAAGTTTCTCTTACTTGAGGCCATGCAATAGATTGATTTTGTTTTACTATGTCAACCATATTACAGTGAAAAGGCTGAAAGAATCAATTCCCAGCCCCTTGCATTGCCAATTTCTCCCCATTGCCCAGCAGCGCTTCTGGGCTTTATGAATGGTATGATAGGCAGAAATTCACCTGGTTTTCCCAGCATGGAGATGCTCTGACTGAAACCTTTAATGTTAGAAATAGAGAAGCTTGGCCAGATGAAGTTGGGATCACTGAGGAAAATGTTTACATATTCCAGATTAAACACAATACCAAGGAAATTCTTCATTACTACAAGGCAGGTTTGCACTTCAAGGTTCAAGCTGTACCTTTAAGAAACCCATCAAGGAATACATTACTAATTGTTTCCCCCCCAAAGCGCTTATTTTTTAAAGTATTTCTTAATATATCAGGGGAAGAGGGGAAAAGATAAAGTCTACACATGCAGCAGAGCAAGATGGTAGAATTCAGTTACTGGAATAGACTAACTTGGGCAAGACAAAACTGCCACTCTGATTTGTCACCACAAGACAAAACTGCCACTCTGATTTGTCACCACATTCTTTAGCCTAGCTGTTTCACTGCACTTACAGTGTCAACAGTGATGGCTTCCATGTTTCCTTTTAAGAAACAGGCTTACCACAGTCATAATCACCTTTTTTCCCTTCTGCTAACAGTTAAATGCTGGGTTGCGTCATGCTGTTAACTTTATTCCAGAGGCATTTAGGGAAGGGGGTGTTAGCTATCAAAGCACATTCATGCATGCATCTACTAATCTGTTGATGGGAACACCAACTGATGGCTTTTGTCAAAAAGCTGTTGCAGTTACACCACAAGGGAAAAAACACAATAGAAAAAACCTTTTCATATCTTCTCAAAGCACAATATTTCTCAAAGAAGTCAGTTTTCATATGAACTGGGACTCCTTAAGTATCATGTTGAAATGGAAATGGACTGCCTTCAAGCCGATTCTGACTTACGGTGACCCTATGAATAGGGTTTTCATGGTAAGCTTGTATTCAGAGATGGTTTACTATTGTCATCCTCTGAGGCTGAGAGGCAATGACTGGCCCAAGGTCACCCAGTGAGCTTTATGGCTGTGGGGATTCGAACCCTGGTCTCCCAGGTCATAGTTCAACATTCTAACCACTACATCACACTCATGTTGAGTATCCTTATATGTACATGCACATGTAAATCAGCACTTTGTTTTTATCAAGGGATAATGCTCACCTTTAAAATACTTGACAGTTTTAACTCTTAGTTCTAAGGTAGCATCTTCATCACATACAAAGATGGTGTGAGGATGTTGCTGAAAAGCAGAAACTGTCCACATGTGATTGACGCCCTCTTCAATTGCCTTGTACAAGGCAAAAGCTTTGTGTGCACCAGTGATTAGAATCATAACCTGGAAGAGAGGAAAATGTGAATGTATTTGTGTGGTCACCTAACCCACCATCATTTTGCTCAAGATGTGTTGCCACTTGCTACAGCAGGTATTAAGCATATATTTCCAGCTGATGTTGTGTCAAAGTCCTATAAGAAGGTGCTCCTAAACTCTCCTTTGTGTAGGCACTTCAGGAAAGAAGTTTGATGGAACCAAGATGGGAAAATGTGTCATGTATATACACATTTCCAGTTAAAGACTACACTGTAATTTGAGAAAATTATTTTGTCCTCTGCAATCAGAGTGAATATGCACAAAGGATCCCAAGATGTTTTTCATTACCCAGCCTCTTTAGGGAAACCCATAAGAACATGAAGGTTTTTTTTTTTCAGGTACGCAAACTGACTCTCCCACCATATTGGTTCTTTGAGCACATAGGACCATCATCACCTCAATCCCTCCAACATATAAAACAAGGGAAAGCTTTGGCTGGAGTACAGTGCTGGGGAAAATGAGAGGAAGCAGCAGGACTATGGCCTGGGAATATCACTGACCCTCCCTCCATCTTCACAAACAATGTTTCTCCCTGCAGCAGAAAATGTGTACATTATCAAGAAATAGTATCTTTTTTGTCTTAAATGAGATTACATAATGGCATCACCTCAAGATGGAGGAATATACAGGGACTGTGATTTGATTCAGTTCGAACAGCAGCTTTGCTTTCTGACAGGGCAAGTGGTATGAATGGAGACTGGGTGGGTCGGTGAGTTTGAGGATAAAATTAGATGACTTCATGTCCCACTTGGAGGAAAGAATAGGTTACCAGACAAAATATATTAACTGTATTAAGATCGAACCATACAGAATATTTGGAGCAAACATTCATTTTGAAATAGCATTGTTTTGCATTGAAATAGATCTATTATTTACAGAGACACTGTCTGTCAAAATGTAATACAGAAATATCCAGGTGAGAAGGAAAAATATGCTTACTTCTCTAGCATCCATCACTGTCCCCACACCAACTGTTAACGCCATAGTAGGAACTTTAGATAAGTCTCCATCAAAGTATTTTGCATTTGTCAGAATGGTGTCCATGGCTAGTGTCTTCAGTCTTGTTCTTGATACCAAACTTGAGCCTGGTTCATTGAAAGCTATGTGACCATCTGGACCAATGCCTTGAAAGAGCACACACAATGAAGCTGATGTGTATGGGTATCTCCAAAAATCTTAAATAACTTTATGCAACAGTAGGTGACATTCAGTCTATGCTGTAATTATTGATACTACTAAGTCACTGAGAAGTTCAATTTTTTTTGCCACTGTTTAATTAAGGTTATTTTTTACCTCCAACAAATAGATCTATTCCCCCAGCTTCTTCTATCTTTTTTTCAAATGCATCACACTCTGCCTTTAGATCTGGAGCATTTCCATCAAGAATATGAGCGTTATTTGGATCTATATCAATATGCTTGAAAAAATTGTTCCACATGTAAGAATGGTAGCTTTCGGGATGACTTCTGGGAAGTCCTGGAACAAAAGATTTAACACAAAAGGCTAATTTACAAGAGTTGCTCAATTACTGGATTGGAAACAACATTTTGAGATTTACATTTAAACCACCCAGTCGTACCCTATTTTGCATTAAAATATTTGTGAATTCCAGTCTGTATCAGAAATGCAAACATATTTAAGACAGACCTACCCACGTATTCATCCATATTGAACGTCTTCACATATTTGAAAAAGAGATCTCCTCTTTTGTGATATTCTATCAGTTTCTGGTAGCATCCCAGAGGTGTACTTCCTGCATTAAGCAAGTTGTCATTATTCCATGCACTAGGAAAAATACCTTCACTGTACAAAATGTAAAATAGCTACAAATCCTGTTGCTCTCTAAATCTAATTTTCAGGATTGCTGTTTTGCACACGCATGGGGAAAAAAACTCCATTTACACCAGAAAATAAGTCTTCCTTCTAGTGTTAAAATGTATTTGCTTATTATTTATATCCCTCCTCCAATGAGCTCAGGATAGCATACATGGTTCTTCCTCCACCGTTTATCCCACAACAACCCCTTGAGGTGTTAGGCTGAGAAATGACGACTGGCCCAAGGTCATTCCAGTGAGCCTCATGACAGAATGGGAATTTGAACCTGGATCTTCCCTGTCCTAGTCCTCCAAATTAAAAGTGATTTGCAAGAATGTCTGCTTTATGACAAATACTGTTCAGGATAAAATCAAACTGTTTTCTCACTGTATATATAAAGTGTGATGGTTTTTCTACAGATGAGATACCAAAGAACTGCACAACTAATTTTTCTACACTTAAAGGTATTTTTGGCTTCTCTTTCTCAACATAGCAGCCATTCATATACATAGCAAACCAAGGACAGTTTCAGAAGAACTCTTTTAATACTGAAGCCTGCAGTTCCAAGGAACCAAGCAAGAACTTCTATGGGCATGTGCAAGACAACCCAAAGTAGCTCTTTAGATTCCAGCTTATTGTACCTTCTCATATGTCACAAATGAAAATAGGACACACTTGTACTTTTTAAGCTGGTATAGCACAGTGGGGAGGAGAGCCTGGCTGGGAGTCCAGAGTCTGTGAGTTCAAATCCCTGCTCGTGTCTCCTGGGTGTCAAGGGCCAGCTAAAGATCACCCCCACAGTGAATGGCTCAAGGGTTATGTGCCCTGCCACCTGTGCAGCCGTGGGCAAGCTGCATAGTCTCAAGGAGCCCAGTTGCCCCCCAGCTGGCAGTTGCGGACAAGAAAGGGGCTGGCTTGTGCAGCTCTGGCAAGCTGAGCAGATCCTAGCCAGCTGGGAAGTACTAGCCTCAGAGGGAGGCAATGGTAAACCCCCTCTGAATACCGCTTACCGTGAAATCCCTATTCATAGGGTCGCCACAAGTCGGGATCGACCTGAAGGCAGTCCATTTTTCATTTTGTACTTTTAAACATTTTTATTCTCACATTAAGGGTTATTCTTGTCAGTATCCCCCTCCCACTATTACAAATTGCAGAACACTTCTCTTCCTGCTGTATATAGGGTTGCAAAGCTTTCAACCAGCCCTTGCTGCAGTGCCTTTCACGGCAGCTTTATCCATAGTAGTTCACCAGTGAAGCATTTCAAGGCATGGAGATAAAACAGCATCAACTTGCGGCAGACCAAGCCCACGTTTCAAGGCAGAGCTACAGGCACTGACAAGTTGGCAAGGCCAATACAGACAGAGAAGCCAGCATATGAACTCGCCCTTCCTTGGCAGCAAGTCCCACTGAAATATATATAACTTAGTTCCAAGTAAACCTGGTTAGGAACTTATTGAAACTTTTAAAAGCATTTCTTTGGAGCTTAACTACGTGCAACATGTACACTTAACAAAACTCCAGAAATGCTGCTTTGGGAATAGGCAACTGGCAGTAAGTGTATGTGTGAGCAATACCATACATTTTCTGCATCTCCCGTGGAAAAGTGCATGTGGAACTTTGCAGGAGGAAGTGTGGTTTGGAAGGGGGAGCTGGAGGAGAAAATCAACCTATATCCTTTCTTTACTCCAGATAGGTCTCTCCTGAGACTATTTGGTTATCTGCATAACATTTACTTCCACCTTAAGCCTGTAAAACCACTTGGGGAAGCAAGTTAATCAGAAAGGGAGAACACAAAGCAGGCTGAATGAGGAACAGAGCTTGGGTGGGCACTGGAGAGAAGGCAGTTATTCCACAATTACACTCAGGAAGTTGAAGAACCAAGAGGAATCTTGCTCAGCAATCAGAACACAGGTTTACATTTGGTTCCAATTGCTCAGTTTATTGCTTTATTTTCCAAAATGGCACTAAGCTATAGTTGAGGGGCAGAAAGGCGGGCCAGCGCCATCAAATGAGCAAAGCCACATTTATGGATCCTTAATCCAACTACAACAACCTCCCGACGATGTAAACATAAAAGCCAAATGCATTACTAATGCATAATTAGCAATTGTTCCTTGAAACAATCAGTGATGGCCCTTTACTTAGCAAACTTGTCAAAGATCTTGCAAATATTACCTACGTGCATGCACCCTCGCAGTTTGCCGCCTTGCATCCATGGCGGGACTGTCTTGCGCAGCTTATGTCACGCTCTTGGAAGGCAGTGGTGGCATTAGGCAATTACTAATAATAATGTTGTTTCTATTTAATTTGTGTATATTGTATTGTTTATAGTGTATATTATTGTATTTTTATACCTGTGTTTATTTTTCTTGTAAGCCGCCTTGAGGGCCTTTGGCCCAAAGGCGGGGTATAAATAAACTTATAATAATAATAATAATAATAATAATAATAATAATTACCTGTGGGTAAGCCAAGAGTGAAATACCTACTTGGACTTGGCTTGAACTGGATGATGCGATTACAGATATACTTTGCAGCCCATTCACTAGCCAGGTCATAGTTATCAAGTATCACCAGCCTCATCCTTTTGAGAAACACCTCCCAAAGGAAACTAAGATTGGGGCTAAGGGAAACAAAAGGTACAATTATTCAAAAAGGAACTTAGACTGCATGCTTGAAACACGGCCAATGCAATTTGTAATCAAGTGAGACAAACAAAGGCCACCAATCCTGTATTGTATCCTACCCAGATATTTACTCTCCCTTGCCACCTCTCAGGCAGGCAGCAAAACCAGGAAGGCTTATAAAGTCCCTACCGGTCCACTTAAATCAGATGGGAGAAATCTTTGCCCCTCCGGAAGTTGCTGAACTACAGCTCCCACCATCTTTTGCCACCAGTCATGCTTGCTAGGGCTGATGGGAATTGTAGTTCAGCAACATTTGGAGGTGCAAAGGTTTCCTCACACCCGACTTAAATGAATGAGGAGCGCTATTCGGCTATATATGTCACAAGCAGCCAAGATCTGCATTAGGGAGCCCTCAAGTGTTTAGACTTCGGTAATACAACAGCAATTGTTCCTTGAAACTATCAGTGATGGCCCTTTACTTAGCAAACTTGTCAAAGATCTTGCAAATATTACCTACGTACATGCACCCTCGTAGTTCGCCGCCTTGCATCCACGGCGGGACTGTCTTGCGTGGTTTATGTCGCGCTCTTGAAGGCAGCGGTAGCATTAGGCGACTTTGGATTTTGCGGGGCCTCCTACGGCTTTATGAGACATTGCGAGAGCGCTGACAGATTCGCGGGATTTCCCGGGAGGTGTGGCTTGGTCGCTATAAAATGTGGTTCGGAACCTGGTGGAAACTTAATCCGCTTTAAATTGAGTTAAATGAAAACCTCATAAGGATTTGAGGGTTGGCTTTTTTAAGTTTCAAAGCTATATGCGCAAACACTCTAAATATTTTAGCTTTTTCCTAGCAGCCGTAGAGAAGCATACAGATTAGATTTAAAATATTCTTTTCTAGGAAAAGATGACTTTGAAACAATGGTTGTAACAGTTACAGCAATCACATCAATCAGTTTTATGCATATTTATTCAGAAGTCAGTCCCACCATATTCAACGGGACTTGTTCTCTAGAAAATGTTTAGACTGCGGCCTTAGATAGGCTAAATAAGCTAGAGAATATTGCTTATTTTATTAATTTATGTTGTAAGAATATACAAGTTTTTATGTGAGCTCTTTGGGTAACTGAGCATTTAATAAAGAACGTGCATAGGGATTATAACAAAATTTGGGCCCGTTAATTGACTGCCTTTTCGGTTCCTGATTTTTTTACCATCCAAAGAAGTATTCTGTTAGCTGGTTTCTCACAGAATATTATCTCACTTGTTCTATAGGTGGGACCACCAAGACTTCTTGATAGTTTGAACAGGAATTATTCAGTGCTTTTTATACCCATCTGGCTTTATACTGCAAACCCTACCTAGACAAAATCAATAGTAACTCTCCTACAGAGTGTAACAAAGCTGGATTTCAGCCACAGTATTTCTAAACCTACAATCATATGTGGCCTTAAAATGGAGAACTGACGTCTGAGTAAAGCACGCATAGGATTGGGCTGTACAGAAAGAATACTTATTATATTCCGGGGTGGAAGAGGAAGACCTTGAAAATCTCTCGAAAATTTAGGCTGCAGTTATACACACGTCTCTGGAAGTAAGTCCTCCTGAACTCAACAGGATTTACATCAAAGTAGGCAGACATAGGATTACACTACCAAAATATCCCACACCACAAGCCGCTCCCCAAACAAGCACAGGACAGCATTGCAGTAAATAGACTATTTGGAGACTGCCAAATGACTGAATTCTATAAAATAATATTCCTTATTTCACATACATGGGGAAAAATCCCCCAAAGATTAGCCTTTTTGCTTCGGAAGCGTTTTACAAGAGGGCAAACCAGGACTCAGGAGCCAGCCCAGACTCATCACTCCGTTCCTCTCTCCCCGCCCCGTATTCACCGAGTCACAATCGCTCGCTCACACCCAGCCCAGTTCACTGAATCTCACGCTACACAACAAAGCAGATAGCGAACAAGAGTAAAGGAAAGAAAGACGCTACCCCGGCCCGTTGAAGCACTTCCGGAACAAGCACAAGCCCACTTCAGCTGTTGCTGTGTTTGCAAGCGCCACAGATGGGGAACGGTCAGACCCTTGCCGTGACGAGCTGCCGGGAAGGAGGGGAGGAATCCACTGCGTCTGCGCAAGCTGGGCTATAAAGGGCTGCGAACGGTTGTTCGACTTTTTTGGCCATCGTCGCAGTGGGGGTTGGTTATGTTTTGGAAGAGAGCGTTTAAAAAAGATTTTTAGAAGGGAGAAAATAAGACATGCCTTCAAAAATAGAAAGAAATAGTAATGTTTGTTTAAAACTATTTTTATTTATCCAGATAGCTTATATAGCCTTAAAATGAATGCCTATAATCTAGAAAAATGTTAGGAGCTGAAAAATTGGTAGAGGTTTTTTCAGTATAAATAGTAAGAAGTTTTGTATCTTAAAGACCAAAAATATAAGTTTTTCTCCACCCAAAACTTCGTTAGATGCATACATTCTTGGTTAGCACATATATGAAGGAACAAATTGCAAGGTGGTAGTTGAGTGGTATTAGTCAAGTAAATCTCTGATGATTGGAGCTTAAATTAATGTTAAAGACTTATTTCATGCATGAATTGCTTCATATTTCAGGATTCAGCACACACGCACATAAACAAAAATTTAGCCTTTTACAGAAGCAGTTCAGTATTCACACTTGCTGAAATTACTATTAACACTCACTGTATAATTTTAGAAGCTTTTTTTTCTAAAAGCAATAAAAAAACCAAGGCCCCTTGTATCTCTTATTTCTTTAGTATTTGCATGCCAAATTTCAGATTAAACTTAACTACTTACCAAGATAGACATCTGAGTAGGTGTCTAACTTGTATGCTCCCTGGTGTAGATTGTATTTGTTCATTTTTGCATATTTGCTTTACCTTTTGATACCCAGTGTGCTGAATAAAGCACAAATATGGAGGAAGGATTGGTGCCAAAAGGGGAATTCTTAAAATACAGCTTAAGGGAATCTTGAAGAGTAAATGTTGTCACAAGTTGAAATAAAACAGGATAGTGCTTTTGGGATGCTTGTAGGTTGCTCCTTGATGAATGTAGTTGGACAAATTTCATGAATCAGATACATAATGAGATTTTTAAAAGCACCCATTTTCCCATTTGCCGTGCTATGGAAACGTTCAACCAGATTTTCAGTACATCATGGTGGTAGTTGGTTAAATATGTAGGGGTCTGCAACTGGATGAGCTATTACCTCCAGATTCCTAGCTGTCATTAAAAAAGAAAAGTTTCTAGCACTTTTAGAACCTGAGATATGAGGCAAAATTTACAAGCGCTAGACTGATTTGTTTTATGAAAAACTAGTTTGTTTGCACCTTTCAGATAAGGACACATTCAGACAAGGAATGTGAAGGTATAGTGATTGCTGACATTTAGAAAAGGAGATGTAGTTAATTAGTTAGAGAAACAAAACTTCCCATGTCTAAACTTTAGGTAAGATTTCCTGGTTTAGTTTTAGGTCTTATGTCTATTGCTCTTCCCTTATGGAGAAGTGATTGCTCTGCCATAGAGAACAATTCAGATATTTAGAATTTTAGGGTAGCTGTAATGGGGAAGTAACATGTCAACCCAAAAACACAAAGGTAGCTGTCTTTGGACAGGAGATAGGGAGCTTTCTAACTTGGATCTTACCTTATTAAAAAAACGTGATTTCCCTCAAGTTTTAAGCATTTTAAATATTACTCTGCCGATGCAGATGAAATCCATTATTTTACCTGTATTGCAGGTATGAGTGGGTCTGTGGGTAAGAGAGCATGGGCTATTATGCCAACCCTGCAAAGGGAGAAGGGACAGTTATGGCAGTCTTCAAGTGAAATGGTTTTTTGTATGCGTGGAAGGGAGGAGGAGGAGGATGTAGCAGGGAGGCCTGTGAAATGGATTAGCAGTGCAATTAAGGATTAGAGGAGTCAGGGAATGAACTGATGGTTTTAGTGCTGAGTGGAAAGATATCTAGATATTGGTATACATGAAGCTGGACAGCAGGTCTCCATACTGAGGACCAATGGAGGGGTAGACTTGGAATATACTTTTCAGATTCCTTTTAGTAATTTTGTCTGTGATGCAGATGTACTTAGAGACATGGTTGGCCCTGTAAAGGGGATCAAGTCTGCCAAATTGCAGGTAGCGAGCTCCAGAGGGTTTGGTGCAGGCCACCTTTAAATTTGCTTTCTTTAAAAAAAAATGCTGAGTGCTCCATTATGCCCATTCTTGTGCTCCTGTACTTGCTCTGCCATGTTAAGACACGTGTCTATTTGGAACCTGAGTGTGATAACCTACCACCCATGTGTCCCATTAAACACATCTCCTTGAGAGGAGGGGGATCTTTTGCTAGAGATAAAACAAGCACTTTCCCCTGAAATGTGCCTAAATAGGATGTGTATGACCCCAAAAACACAGGTCCAAACCAGACCTTTCATTTATTGAAAGAAAAGAGAAGTATAGCATTACAAATTTACTGGGTGCGTGGCAACATTAATCATCAATACACTAACCCATTCTTAACTACACTAAAGAAATAAAAGATCCCTATTTCTATAAGGAATGACAGGTAGGAGAGATTACCTGTCCTAGGCCCAGGAGTGGGCAGTGGAATACAGCTGAAGTGATGTGAAGGAGCTCAGACGAAAAGGCAGGAAGAAATCTCTTTGTCTCAAGGTTTGCACCAAGACACAGACTGCCTTCCCATTCTGTGACCTGAAGTCCTACGCCACATTCCTTGAGAGTGTAGTTAAGGACATAAGAACATAAGAAGAGCCTGCTGGATCAGGCCAGTGGCCCATCTAGTCCAGCATCCTGTTCTCACAGTGGCCAACCAGGTGCCTGGGGGAAGCCCGCAAGCAGGACCCAAGTGCAAGAACACTCTCCCCTCCCGAGGCTTCCGGCAACTGGTTTTCAGAAGCATGCTGCCTATGACTAAGGTGGCAGAGCACAGTTACACATTTTGGATCTCAGAACACCCTCTTAGGCAGTGGTGTGCTGGTAAATATTTAACAACCGGCTCTCCGGGAAAAAAAGCATATATACACGTACATAAGTTTATTATAAATTTTACTGATACCATCATTCATTGGTGATCATTCGTGGCTGAGTAAGATTGTCTTCCAAGATAAGGTCTTTAACGGTGGGTCCGTAAGTGACTGTGGAGGCCAATTCTGGATCCACACAGCCTCCCACAGTGAGGACATAGGTTTCCAGATGAAAGATGGTCATGATGAGGATTTGCTTGACGTGCCTTCTGCTTAGCTAGTTTGTCCCTTTCGCCCTTGTTGCAGGAGCCTAAATAGGCTATTGCCTGCTATAGTTCAATACTGGGAGGCCCTAACCAAACTCTCAAGACAACACAATTGATTCTTTGATTAGAAGTCTTTATTTGGACACAAGCAATTGCTTGGAATAATTGCACAGAGAACAAGTCTCTATGTAAGCCTTCCCTTTCATAAAACACACATCTTTCTTATATACTCTTTTCAAGGTTGCACTGATTACTCAATCTTCAAGTCAACATATGTCAATCAATACAATAACTCGTTATAAACATTCCTAACATAGCATAAGCATTATTATATCTTCTAAAATATGCAGGTCAAGATAACTTTTTCTCTTCCTTTTCCATGACACAACTACTCCAACCTCTTCCCTACATTTCCATCATATCTCCTTTGATAAGTATTTGATCTCTAAAGCAAGCATATATTTATAACCTTTACTCTACTTCTTCTCACAGTCTAATAAGCACAATTTCTACTAATACATTTTAGTAATACATTTTGGGCCTAGCCACTTTGGAGAGCTCATGCAAACCTGAACCAAAATATTTCCGCAACACCCTGTACTCGTGTTTCTTCAAAGTCCATAGCACCTTTGATAATGGCTGACCTCCAATTGGGACGCTCATGGGCCAAGGCTTCCCAGTTCTCGATGCTTATGTTACTTTTTTTAGATTAGCTTTGAGAACATCTTTAAACCTCTTTTGCTGTCCACCGATATTCCGTTTTCCATCCTTAAGTTGGGAGTAAAGTAGCTGCTTTGGAAGACTGTGATCAGGCATTCGAACAACATGGCCGGTCCAGCAAAGATGTTGGAGGATCATTGTTTCAACACTGGTGGTCTTTGCTTCTTCCAATACGCTAACATTAGTCCGCCTATCTTCCCAAGTAATTTGCAGAATTTTCCGGAGGCAGCATTGGTGGAATCTTTCAAGAAGTTGGGAGTGGCGTCCATGTTTCACAGGCGTACAGTAAGGTCGGTAGTACAATGGCTTTGTAAATAAGCATTTTGGTCTCCCTGCGAATATCCCGATCCTCGAACACTCTACGCTTCATTCGGGAGAATGTGGCACTCGCAGAGCTCAGACGATGCTGAATTTCAGCATTGATGTCAACTTTTACAGAGAGATGGCTGCCAAGATGGGAAAAGTGATCGACATTCTCCAGCATCGCACCATTAAGCTGGATTGATGGTGCTACAGAAGGATTGGTTTGCACTTGCTGATGAAGCACTTTGGTTTTTTTGATGTTAAGCAAGAGGCCAAGCTTTTCATATGCTTCTGCAAAGACATTTAGGATAGTTTGAAGATCTTCCTCTGAATGTGCGGAGACTACATTATCATCGGCATATTGAAGTTCTATGACAGAGGTTGTAATTACCTTACTTTTTGCTTTCAGCCTACTGAGATTAAAAAGCTTTCCATCTGTTCGATATGTGATTTCCACGCCAGTGGGAAGTTTCCCCTCAACAAGGTGTAGAATCATGGCGATAAAAATAGCAAATAAGGTCAGAGCAATGACACATCCCTGTTTGATGCCTGATCCCACTTTGAATGGATCACTTTGAGAGCCATTGTTATCCAAAATTGTTGCCGTCATGTTGTTATGGAGGAGTTGCAAAACATTCACAAATTTATCAGGGCATCCAATTTTCAGAAGGATGGTCCAGAGAGCAGTTCGATTTACAGTATCAAAGGTCTTTTCACACCTTAGACTCCTCTGTTCTGTCTTGGACACATGTGCTTATTTCCACCTTGGATAACTGCCATTTGGGACAGGATCAATCTTATCATGTCCACTAGGAATATGACTAGAATCACTTGAAACAGTAAGATCACCACAATGGGGTGTATTAAAAAGGATAAACTCCCTTTTTCCCCTTCACTCCAGCCAAGCAGTCCGATCCATCACTGATGTCTCTATCTTTTTAATTTTTGGCTGCTATGTTGGGTGATGGCCTGGCATTCATATGTTATTTGGAGTGTTGCTTGCTCTCCCAATTGCTTCTGCAACATAGGGTGAGAAAGTAAATTTTGAAGATCAGAGAGCCCATAGCCTAAGGCAATGGGGCAGAGGGTTTGGAACAAACTTGGATTAACTAACATTTTCTGAATTGTTCAGACTGAGACCTTAAAAGAAAAATCACATCCCACTATTTCCTCAATACCACAGAAGCATCTATTAATATATCTTAACATAGTACTTATTAATAACAATATAATCACAAAACGTTCTAAGGCACACGCACCCATGTCCTTAATATACAATAGTTGAACTTTGATTCATTTCTTAACATGAAGAAGCAATAAGAAACAATCATTCTGAAAGAAAAACAATCTTGTTGTGATTCCAAACTATTATCTTTACAAACAAATCCTAAATCCTTAACATTAATGGTCACCCATCTTGTATGCTTAATTATGGCCCACTGGTGAAATTCCTGGGCATAAAGGACTAAATCTTGATCTACCATGATTGCCTAGGGGAATTACAGGATAAACAGTAATGATTTCAGCAGCTTCTACCATTACAATAAACAATCTTAATGCATGATTTTGCCTATCATATGTGGCATTCATTAAGCTCCATCAGTCTTCAGTTTCCTTTCTCCCTTGGAAACCTGATTTCGAATTAAGGTCTTAATTTCCCTGGGTATAAGCTCACTATTGGTCTTGTGGATAAGTTCCAAAGGCACTGTATATGCCCAATTCTGCATTTGGGTGCATGGAATGGCCAATGAAATATTCTGTTGCAAAGACTGTATGTTGTTTACAATGGCATGATTATCTTTTTCAATTCCCTGTGGCCACATTGGAGCTAAACTTGCTATGATTTTGGGAATTTCAGTGGTCTTCTCCAGAGCTCCGGTGATAGGTTCTGTCATTTTACTTATTTCTTCAGTGGTATAAATACTGTATATTCCGGTGTATAAGACGACTTTTTAACCCAGGAAAATCTTCTCAAAAGGGGGGTCGTCTTATATGCCGGGTGTCATCTTATAGGGCGGGTGCTGAAACTTCCGAGCCTTTTGTATAGTATGAGGGGGGGAGAACCGCAGCCGCGGTCTCCCGTAATGTCACTGAGCTTCAGGAGGCAAAGGAAGCCGTATGCACAGGCTTCTTATGTAGCGGGGTGAGAGCCGCAGCCGCGGTCTCCCGTAACTTTACTGAGCTTCAGGAGGCAAAAGGAAGCCATATGTACAGGCTCCTCATGTAAGTAAGCTGAAGAAGTCAGGAAAAAATGCCGCGGAGCGGGCCAGGAAGCCGCGATCGCAAGCTCCTGATTAGAGCTGCGTCAGCTGCCAGAGAACAAAAGGAGCCGCAGCCGCAGCTTCCCTGAAAGCCGTAGGCAATTTACTGGGGGAAAAAATGAAAGGAGCCGCAGCCGCTGTCTCCCTGAGAGCCATTAGGGAATTTGCTGGGGAAAAAACGAGGTAGCCTTAAAGTTGTAAACTTTGCCATGATTGGCTGGTTGTTGTATACTGGGTACCACATGTCATAAGCAGGGGTAGTCTTATACGGCAAGTATATCCCAAACTCTATATTTTAACTGGAAAAGTTGGGGGTCGTCTTATACGCCCAGTCATCTTATACGCCGGAATATACGGTAGTTTATTGGCTAATATTTCAATATTGATGGCATCCAAAAAGGCAGCTCCAGTACCCAACCATCCTGATAAATCCTGCTTATTTCTCATCCCCCTTCCCATAATTTAACCAATTGTCCTATCCCGTTACTAGTTTCCAAATAGGAGGCACATAGTGGAAATTCTCATGTAACAGTTAATTTGTCAAGAGAGACTATAACCTCCTTAAGTGCTGCCCCAGGTTTTATTAATAATTGTTGAGTTGATTTAATTTTATTGCATGAGGTCCTGTAACGGGATACTCTTAATAAGGGGATTAAGCCTTATAATGTTTTAAAATGATAACACCTATTTCCAGAATATATGATCCCGGGGTGTTATATTTCTCAATAACAGAAACAGAACCTATTGACCTAAAAGGGATACAATGTTGTTCATAATGGCAATAATTTTCCTGGATCGGAATTATCCAGTCCAGAAGACCTAAAGTATGTATTTCTGTTACGTCCATTGAACCACTTCCAATTTGTAATAGTTCTGGGATACTCTTGCCCTGCTGATGAAGTCAAGACGAGAGCCAATTTATCGGTGGGTCTTCTTTTCTTGGCATTTGCCATAAAAACATGGAAATGCAACAGTGATCCCTCTCCCCAAGTGACCATAGAAATGAATAAAATGTGGCAAACTTCTTCCTGAATCATGTCACTGCCCTGTGACATTTCACTGAATCGTGGGGTGCAAGAAATCTTGGTGTCCACCGAAGAATCATGGCAAAAAGAAGATCCTGTTTCTAGGGACCCTGGGTACATCTAATTAACCGAGTGTCATCACAGGCAGTGTTCTATAGGATGGGTAGCTGATGGAGAACATCTTTTGCGAACTGTTTATTTATTTGTTAGATTTTTATACCGCCCCACTAGCATAGCTCTCTGGGCGGTGTACAACAAAAAATACAGATATATACAATAAAATCCCATAATATAATACACCAAAAACATATATAAAAGAATGACAAATCTAAAATCAGTTACAGCAAATTTTAAAAACTAGCTTAAATTAGATTAAAATGCCTCAGAAAAGAGGAAGGTTTTAACTTGGCGCCAAAAAGATAGCAATGTCGGCGCCAAGCGCACCTCATCGGGAAGACTATTCCACAATTCGGGGGCCACCACTGAGAAGGCCCTAGTTCTTGTTACCACCCTCTGAGCTTCTCTATGAGTCGGAACTCGGAGGAGGGCCTTCGATGTAGAATGCAGCGTACAGGCAGGTTCATATCGGGAGAGGCGTTCCAGCAGGTATTGTGGTCCCGCGCCGTATAAGGCTTTATAGGTTAAAACTGTTGTAGCCTAGAAGCATTACTTAGTAACCCTGGAAATTGACAGGCCATTTCCACCTCTGGGTCTTGATACCAGATCCAAAAAATTGTGGGGATGGGCTCTATGGCATTATTCTCCAAGATGCCTGTCTTCTACTCTGCATGTGCTCCCAGCATTCCAAATATCATCAACAGGATAGTGGACATAATCTTGTGCTTTAAGAAAATGATGCAGAGATTATTCCTTTCCCTCCCACAAGTCAATCAATTAATTTGCCCCAAGACATTCTGTAACAACCATAACCAAAACAAAAATAGTAACTGACTATTCTTTTAACTATTTTTTTCTAAGTATCTCAAACCTTCTGTCTGTATCCTGTATGCCTCAATCTTAAAACTATCCCTTTCCAATGGGAACTGGCATTCCTTCACCATACCACTCTTTATTAAAGGTGATACTACTATGCTTTTACCTGCCATAGAGAGGCTTCAAACACTTCCATGAATGCCTCTGCAATCCCTTCTCGCGTCCTCACATCCTTTCTCCACTAATCACTTGCTTAGACAAACTAGACAAACCTTTTCTTGGTATTAACAAACTGGAAAAAAAGAAAGCTTGCTTATTGCACCATTTAAGCAGTGCCCAATTCACTTGACGAAAAATAAAGAAGGGGGGCGAAATAGCAACTCTTTACTGTATGTTGGTAGCTCTAGACATTCTTTAATAAGAGACAGAAGTGGCAATCCTTGAAGGATACCATATTACATTTTGGGCAATGAAGTCCTGAATTTGGAATGTATGCACACAACTAAAACTGGAGGGAGAAAGCACATGAGGTGGTTTGTCCTTCCACTCCTTGGTTGCAAGAACTTGTATCTTCAGTAGGGCACAAAAAAAATATTTAGTATTGCAGGCATCTTTGTCGGTGTCTCTGTTTAAAGTCTTACCCTCATGTCTTTGCCTGCCCACTATCTGAATGTACTTTCCCTGTTTCTTACCATGGGTCATCCAATGTCTCTGGTGCCTCTTCCCTTTCCAAATCCAGCTTGGTCATCTGGCATTTCTCGCTCCATATATGGCAAGAGCCTTTGTTGTAGAATCTTGAGCATTACTTTACTTGCATGGAATATTAAGGCAATAGTTCGATAATCACTGCATTCCCTGGGATCCCCTTTCTTTGGAATTGGGATGTATATTGAACGCTTCTGGACTGTGGGCCATTGTTTTCCATATTTCTTGACAAATATTTGTCAAAATTTGGACAGATTCAGTCTCAGTAGCATGTAGCAACTCTATTGTTATGCTATCTGTTCCTGGTGATATGTTTCTTACAAGTGTTTTAAGAGCAGCTTTCACTTCACATTCTAAAATTTCTGGTTCTTCATCATACAGTCCCACACCAGCATACAACATTCCAAATACAATTGTGCTTCCATTTCTACCATGGCAGGGAGTTTCACTGGTGAACATCCTGTTTGCAGAGCAATTGCTCTGGATTCCCTGTTACTCAGCCTGTCAGGGACTGCATGCAGATGTGTTATTTACAACAATGTCAGAATTTGCATGCACAAAGGGTGACAATGAAGAAAGCAGCTTCCTATTGGAAGCAGGGCTTTTCAACTTGTCCATTTGCATGCAGATGACATCAGAAACCAGCTGCTTTTTTGGAAGCCAAATTGCAATAGTTAAAAAAAAAATTTCAAATTCCAGATAGACACTTTCTGAGCTAGAAGCCCTATAGTTCCAGTTTTGCTTTGATCCAAAGGCTGTTTGCCAGCAAGAGATTGTTCATTGGGAAAAGCATTAGCAACAGAACTGTGGCTTACTAGACGCAAGGGAAAGATTCAAATCGGTATTTCTTTCCATGGAAGTGGGCACATCTTGTATGTTTTCAAGCAAATCTGAAGCATTTAAACAAGGACCAACACTTTCAGGATATGTTTTTGTATGTTCCTCTTCAAGGATGTTAATAGGACTTTGCTCAAAGACTGGAGTCTTCCTGGTTTCACCTGTTTCTGGGAGGAGAATTTCAGCTTCTTTGGTTAAAGAAAACATTTCCTTTTGTACCAAAGAGGGTTTTACACTGTGATCCATGACACACTATTTTAGGAGAGAATCACCTCCCCCCGTGGCTACAGATATCATACAAAAGACCCCTGGTTTTTGCAGCCTGGATATTCTGGCCACTGCTCCCAGTTCCAAAGTGGTGGCCTCCACATTCATTCTGCCCCATAAAGCTGGCACTAACGTAGCCACAGTCATGGATGGAGCAGCAGGAACTGGGCAACCCTATGCTTGGTTGTGGACATCTGGCATGGCTTGCCTCTGCTCTTCTGAGCAAAGTTCTATAGTGGCAGTAGGCGTAATGGGGGCAGAAACAGAAGAGGAGGTGCAGGGGGCCATATCTTGAGCTTGTGCATGTGCTCTCTTGTTTAAAGCATTCACCAATACTTCAGTTGTTTGTGCTATTGATCCTTATCTTCTCTCAAGTTTCTAAGCACATTCCAAAGCTGATTATGGATGGGATCTCCAAAATCCACCAGTTCATCCCCATGTCAGGGCAGAGTAGGGCCATTACTTTGGAGGGATGGAGAAAAGTTACTGCGATTGCTACTGGAGTTACTGAACCCAGGTCATTAGCCCTATTGGAACCAGGGGCCAAGAAAGGGTGCTTCCCCTGACTGGTGCACCTTACTTCTTATTTTTCTCGTGTTCTTCCTTTAAAAGGTCTGACAAATCACAGCATGCTTTATAAAGTCCCCAAGCAGCTGCAGTACTTTATCAATTTGAAGGCTTGTACTCTTTACAGTATCACTCATGCGTCATTCATTATTTTTATCAGGTCATCTGTTTTAAAACAATGATCACCCCACACGCACCTTCCCTTATAAATCAACCATTTCTTTATTTTAGATAGGTGCTCGTGATGCATAAAGTGTTTTGCTTCCTCCATGGCTGCCTCTTTTGCCATAAGTTTGTATTGTATTTATTTATTACGGCCAATTAGCCACAAATACACAAAGTTATAAAATACAAACATATATTTCATTACAAAAGTATTAAGATTAAATTAAAATATAACGGTCTAAAATTTCGCGAGTAAAACAATATTACTCTTTAAAACTAATGAGTATTACATATATGGATTTAAGCATTGCTCAGAAACTTACTCCTTGTATCTATAGCCACTACCGAGAATTTCGCTATTGCTAGTGATATTTGCGGTGATTGATCTTCCAAGAGATAATCTTCCGGGGAAATCCAGGGTTTGTGTGTTATATTTGATAAAAGTGGTGATATAAATTTCTGCCTAGCAGATTTATAAACAGAACAATAAAATAAAACATGAGTATTATTTTCTACTGCTCCTTCCCCACAGGGGTAATGACGATCAGTATACGGAACCTTCGCATATTGTCCCTCTAGTACCGCTGAGGGGAGAACATTTAATCTAATCAAAGTGAATGCCTTACAATATTTTGGGATAGTTAAATTCAATAAATATGGCATTGGGATGAAATTTCTAGGATTGTACCTTTGATTTTTAACAAGCATTAATTGGTGCTGAAGATCAATGTCCTTTAAGCGTTGACGTATTTTTAATAAAGCATTTTCTAGACCCATACATTGAATAGTATAGAGTGAGAATCCTATTTCTAGCAGTTTGTTTTGTATTAAATTCGCCCATGGCGATTGAAAGTTATCTGTTAGAATATCTGGTGATAAACCTACTGGGTTAAAAATAAGTTTTAACCATACATTAAATCTGAGAAGCCATATCCTAGACTCTATAGTTTGGGCCCCTGCCTCAAGGCGAAGGATGCAATTGGGTATACATTTTGGAATGGACAGAATTGATCTTAGGAATATATTTTGAACTACCTCAAAATCATTAAATTTCGTAATTACATTTGCTTGGATTCCATAGGTCAATTGGGGAATAATTTTAATGTTAAATATTTTTTTGAGCTGGGGAAAAATATTGCCCACCTTTGGTGTAATAGAATGTCAGAAGCATTTTCATCGTTCGTCTAGCATTGAGGATCATTGCTTTAGAGTGAAGATGATGCGCTCCGGAAGATTGGAATATTTGGCCAAGATATTTATAGGATTGAACTTGCTCAATTAACTGATCATCAATTCACCATCTATGTTTAGTTCTCTTGCTAGTAAAGGCTACAATTTTAGTTTTCTGATAATTAATTGTGAGAAATTCAGAAGAGCAGTATTTTGCAAGATTGAACAGCAATCTCTTTAGATCTATTGGTGTTCTAGATAGCAATGCCACATCATCTGCATACAGTAGAATATTTCTTGGTTTTTTTGCTAGAATGGGAGGATGAGCAGAGACAGTGGCTAGATTTGAAACTATATCATTAGTGTATAAGTTAACAAGCATTGGGGCCAATACACAACCTTGTTTAACCCCTCTCAATGTTGGAATAGTATTAGAAAGATGGCCCTTATTACTACATCTAATTTGAAGTGAGGTATTTTGATAAAGGCCCTGAATCAAAATAAGTAAACGTCTATCAATACCCATATTATTACGTTTAGTCCATAAGTGGGTACGGGGTATAGAGTCAAAAGCAGCTTTTAAATCTACAAAGGCCATATAAAAAGCGCCTCCTTTATTTCTATTATACTTGGCTATTAGGTGATTTAATACTAAGGTATGATCAATTGTTGATCTCTTTGAGCGAAAACCCGCTTGCTCAATTGCTAAAATATCATTCTGTTCTATCCAATTTATTAATTTAGAGCCAAGATGTGCTGCATAGAGTTTACTGATTATGTTGATAAGACTAATTGGTCTGTAATTAGCCGGATCATTTAGTGGGCCTTTTTTATGTATGGGAATAATTGTAGACATACCCCAATCATCAGGTATTATAGTTGAAGAGTCAATAAAAGTAAAAAGAGAAGCCAATAATGGAGCCCACCATTGTTCGTTACTTTTAAAGACCTCCGGGGGGATGTTATCTGGTCCTGGGGCCTTATTAGATTTGAGATTAGTTATAAGTAATTTTATTTCTTGAATTGTTACTGGAGGCCAATCTTGCGCTTGTGGAGCAAGTGAGTATTGGTAAAGTTTAAGATCAGTTTGATCTAAATATAGTTTGTAAAAGTATTTTTCCCAATTATAGGCCGGAATAACAGCATTAATTTGGGAGTAAGATTTCGGCCATTGTCGGGCATGCCATAAGTTTAGAAGTCTCTAGCACCAAAAGCCAAATGCAAAGAATAAAACAGTGCACACATTAAACAACTAAGCCTAGTCTCAAAATAAGTGCAGGAATGAAACACCTTCCAATGCCACATTTCCAGATCAAGTCACTCCTGAGGAAAGCTGTTGCCACCAGCTTCTTCTCCCAGATTGACTCTCTAAAGGAAAAAAGGAGGGTATCTAAAGGAACAGGAACCAATTAGGAGTCTCTGCCAGCTAGAGCACTGAACCTTCCTAGTACAAATCTTGTTTCCCAAGTGCCTAGCGTCACTGGCTCAAGCTACTTGTAAGGCTTCTTTCCAAGGGATTTTGCGGAAGGGGAGGAAGACACAAGTATTCAAGGGCTTTCAAAATGGATGGGACCCAGTTTAGGGAACCCTCGTAGTAGCTTCTGGGCACTAGTGGGTTAACCTCTATCCAGCATCAACCTTGGCCTAATGCTTTGCCACAGTGGTCACAACCATTTGCCAAAGCTTTGTTGCCAGTCCAGAAGGGGAGGGAGATAACAATGTGCCAAGGAATTTCTATAACTTAACCTCTAAATGTTAACACAGAATTTAAAGGAAATCACACACATTCCAGACATTCAGAACTTGGCTACCTGTTTCCCTGGATTGCAGGACTATTCACACATTACTTTATTTCCTGCAACCCTTGCTGCCCGCATTCTCCACCAATATGTTAAGTCGTGTCTATTAGGAACCCAAGCGTGTGAACCTACCACCCATGTGTCCCATTAAATACACCTCCTTGAGACAATCTTAGATTGTTAAAAAAAGGTTTCTTTTAATAATTTGGTCTGTGATACTGGGCATGGACTGGCAGCAGCAGGAGAAAAATATGCATGCAAGGACATTAAATTTTGCTAGATTGGCTCTAATTTTTGAGATAATGGATGCCCCCATTGAAAAACATAACAAATTCACAAAATTTAATGGTCAGCCATAGCCTACCCACAAATGACATGGAAATTGTCTCAAATCATACAAAAGTAAACACATGAAATACCTAATGGCATTGTATTCATTACAATAACATTAAAACAAAGTAAGCTGATTCAGATAATCACAATTAATGCATAGAAAAACGCTGTGTGTATGATTTTCTTTTATGTGGGGCATCAGGACAATCACGTTGGAGGCTCCAGCAGTAGTCTGCCATCATGTGTCTGTCCCATCTGCCTTGATACCTTTCCTCCATCACCTTTATATCCTGATGGAACCTCTCCCCTTGTTCCTCACTAAAATCACCAAGATTATCCAGAAATCTGTCTAAGTGGCTATGGAGATAGTGTACCTTTATGCTCATATTAGTACCCAAATGTTTAAAGTTAGCGAGCATGTTTTGCACCAATTCTCCATAATTGTCTGCTTTGTGGTTACCCAAGAAGTTCTTGACAACTGAGACATAACTGTACCAGGCAGAAGCTTCAACATCATTCATAAATTTAGTGAAATTCAAATCATTGATGAGTTTACGAATTTTAGGACCATCAAAGATTCCTGCTTTTAGTTTTTCCACAGTCAGTCCAAGGAACGATCTACAAATTTATTTGAAGCAATTACCATCTTTGTCCAAGGTCTTAACAAATTGCTTCATCAGTCCAAGCTTGATATGGAGTGGTGGGAGAATGATTTTTTCACTGTCAACCAATGACTTGTAAATGATGTTCACTGCACCTACAGTCACGTGTTCCCTTGAAGGCCATGTCACTTTTCCCCAATGATCTTGCTTTGCCCTACTGTCCCACAAGCAGATGAAACAAGGGTACTTCTTGTATCCACTTTGCTGCCCAAGCAAGAAGTTCACCATCTTTAGATCAACACAAATAAACCACTGGTGCTCATGATAGCAGAGCTTCTGCAAGACCATTTTGATATTTTCATATTCTTCTTTAAGTTTTGTTGAGTGAGCAATTGGAAGAGATGCATAGCGGTTACCATTGTGCAATAAAACACATTTCAAGCATCTGGTGGAGCTGTCTATAAAAAGCCGCCAATCTTCTGGTCGATATTCCGGTAGTCCCATTTGGAGAAGAAGTCCAAGAATGTTATTGCAGTATACAAGTTCTTCATCTTGGCTGAAGTATGGAAGAAGTCCCTCCTCTCTTGTCCGATAAGCTGTTATGTTAGCTTCCGGCTGTAGACAGTTCTTTTTCATTAGCCTGGATGCTAAAAGTTCAGATGCTTGCTTTGACAGACTGAGGTCTTGTATCAGATCATTGAGTTCTTTTTGGGAGAACTGCTCAGGTGTTGAAAAGCTTTCTTCATATCCACTTCCAGGGCTACCACCTGTGCTACACTCCACGTCCAGCATTTCTTCAACATCTGACAATGGAAGGTCAGGCAGTGAGGTAAACACTGGTATGGGCACGTCTTCGCTGTGTGGCACAGGTTGCCTTGCTGAGTGCAAATCAGGATACTCCCACTTATGTTTCTTGTAGCGATTCAAGCCTTTCACATTCACAACACAAAAATAACAATCATCATGATGGTTTTGCGGTTCTCTCCACACTATAGGCACACCAAAGTTTAAACGTTTCCTTTCTCCATTTTTCCACTGCTGTAGGCACTCTACACAGGTTTTGCAAACCTTATGGGGAGCCCAAGACTTATCTTGATCTCCAAGCTTTACTCCAAAATAAGCAAGATATGCTTGTTTTACAAAGTCAGTGATGTTTTTTCTTTGTTTTTGCAGAGTGTATTCGCCACAAATGTAGCAGAATGCATTAGGATTGTTTAAGCAGCCTCTTCGTGACGAACTCATATTCCTCTTCAAAAAAAAAAAGTATCAATATGATATTATATGCAATGGATAAACTTGCAAAACAATGTTCAAGAGTAAAAAGTCAGACCAAACCCTGCTGCATATGCCAGCAGCTACAGGTCGTATTGGGGTACAATCGTCATTTGAGGGGTATCCATTATCTCAAAAACTAGAGCCAATTCGGCAAAACTAATCTCATTTTTGGATTTAGCACCCCCAAAATACCCTAAAGTCATTCAAACATCCTTGGCAACTAAACAAAAATGTTTTTTGGTTGGGCTGTGAATTGTCCTGTGACTATTTTCCATGGGGGTTACTGAGAAATTCAACTGCGTTAGTAAGTGTTGGTGACTTTCTATGTATCATAGCATTTCCTTACCCAATTATTCCAGTCCTTTTGTTTGGTTTCCTGACAATAAATTGTTATTTTTTCCCTTAAAAGATACACTAAAACAGCAAGGCAAACTGCAATGACAACTGTACTGTGGGGCAGGGAGACAGAAGGAATGGCATTCCTGCCAAAGTGGGGGGGTGTTTGCTGCCATCCCGCCTTTACAGAAGGCTCGGGAACATTCCCAAAGGGTTTGAAAATGGGTCACATGGGGATCCTGGGGCAATGTGTAGAAGGGATGAGCAGGGTTTATAAGCCAGCTGCTCCCTTGCCTTGCAGCAGCAACAGCGTTCCTCCCTTGGGCCGAGAGAGACTTTGCTTTACCTGGAAATCACCTCTGCAATAGAGCTCTCTTCAGAGAACTTGGAAGTTTCATCAGCTTCAACCTTCCCCTCTCAGTCCTGCACCAGGTTTCTTCGGAGTGGTTTGGTTCTGGGTGGCTGCCTTAGCGGCGCATTTGTACCTAGCGGGTGGCTGCTGGCTCCCGCTTGTTTGGGCCCACGTTGTCCCAGGCGGCGGGCTGTGTGTGGTCGTGCCAGCCTTTCCAGGCACTTGGCGGCTTGGCGGTGTGTAGCAGGTGCCCTCCCAGTGTAGCAAGGAGCCATCCCGCTTCAGCGTTTTTGTTTATTAAAGGGTCTTCCTGGATCGTTTAGAAAGGGCTTGTTCCACCATTTTGGCTGATTTATAAAAACCCCCTCTGTTTTATTCATTGTTAGACACGTTTGCTTGGGTGTTTTGTTCATTTCGGCTCCTTGAAGCCTTCTTGTGTGTTATTAAAATAAATAAATAAATAAATCCTACAGGCTGAGTAGGATGTTTGACTTGTACCTGATTGACTAAGAAGTTCGTATATATATCTGCCACTCTGCAGGCTGGGGTAGAAGCATTATCTTGGGGGTCTCAGGTTTAATAGGTTAATTGGTTATTAGTTACTTTTGGCAGGGATGTTCAGAAAAGGGAGCAGGTAGGAAGGAGATTAGATAAGCACCCTAGGGGCACCTTTGCAGGTAAGAGGAGACTGCTGAGACTTTCACTAAGGGCTGTGTGACCTATGGACAAGGTATGGACCACTTTTTTGCCTGACCTGTTGCTTCCGCTTGACGTTATGGGGCACCAAGGGGGCATGGCTCAGAAAAGGCCTCCCTCCTCACCTGTAGAGGTGTGTCTTAGAAAGAAGCATTTGTACAATGCCAACCTTTCCCCTAGACCAGGGGAGTCCAATCTTTTGGCTTCCCTGGGATACATTGGAAGAAGAATGGTCTTGGGCCACACATAAAATACACTAACACTAACAATAGCTGATGAGCAAAAAAAAAAAGGTCCGTGCATAATTTTCGTGATATCCGCCACCACAGATAAGTAAAAAAAGTCCTCGCATAATAATCCTAATTATGCACCACCCCATTCAGAGGGTCTTTTAAAATCGTCGAGCAGGTCACAAGTTTGCGATCACTGATATAGAAATTGTACATATCTAAGTAATAAAACTTCATTAATTTTTTAAAATATTTTTTATTATAAAAGTAAATTAAAAGAGGGCAACATAAAACTAATGGGATATTTGACATTGTTTTTGAGAAACTAATGCATCAATATCTGGTTCGATGGAAGTAGTTGCAATTCTCAGTGAGTTCTCAAGGTGCTCATCAGATATTTTGGTTCTAATTTTACTCTTTGTGTGCTTCATCCTTGAAAATAGTTGCTCACAAATGTAGGTGCTGCCAAAAAGCGATGACATGAATAAGGCATGACTGTGAAGCGAGGGATATTTGTCTCTGGGAAGATAGGTCTTATAAAAGTCCAGTAAAGAGACATGATGAAAATTTTCTTTAAGTTGAATGTCAGATTGCAGCTCTATGCATTCCATTTGAAAATTGGCAGGTAACATATTTATGTTGACTGAAAATGGAGTCGCAAATATACCAAAATATTGATTATTTTTCCGGAAATCTTGAAACCTGTTTTCAAATTCCTGTATCAAATCGAAAAGCAAGGCTGCATATTTTTGCTGTTCACAGGACCATGTTTAGCCAACGTGTCGAAATGCATATAATTGTTTGCCTTAATTTGAACTTGCCATAATTTCAGTTTCATTTGGAACGCTGTTATGGTTTGAAACATTGTATTGATAAGTTGGTTTTCACCTTGAAGACGCATGTTTAACTCATTTAAATGAGTGGTCAAATCCACTAAAAATGCTAAATCTGTAAGCCAGTTTTCATCATCAAGTTCTGGCACAAATTTTGTTTTTGATAATAAACGACTTGATTTCATGTCGCAAATCATAAAATCTTTTCAACATTTTGCCTCGACTTAGCCATCTTATTTCCGAAAAGTAAATGATGTCGCCATAGTCAGCATCCATACTTTAAGGAATTCCTGGAATTGGCGATGATTCAATCCCTTGGCCCTTATGAAATTCACAGCCTTGATGACAATTTGCATGACGTTATCCATTTTTAAAGCTTTTGCGCATAAATTTTCTTGATGTACTATGCAATGATACTTCATCAAACGTGAGTTTCGGGCGGCAATTGCATCATCTTCTATTAATTTTACAAGTCCCTCTTTTTACCTACCATCGCCGGGGCACCATCAGTAACTATACCAGATATGTTCACAATGGACAAAGAAAATCGCTTTTAACGTATTTTTTACTGCTTCGTATAAATCTCTTGATTTGGTTGTGTCTTTTAATGGCACTAAAGAAGCCATTTCTTCAGTGACATTATGTTCGTCATCAATACCTCTAATAAACATGGCAAGTTGAGCCGTATCTGTAGCATCAGTGCTTTCATCCATCGCCAAAGCATAAAATTTAAAATTAGCAGCTTTACTCTCCAAACCTCTTTCGATAGATTTTCCAATTTCTTCAATTTGCCTGGCTATAGTCTGGTGAGACAAACTGATTTTAGAAATATCCCCTTTTTTATCAGGGCAAATTATATCTGCCACGCTTTCCATACATTGCTTAATAAACTCACCATCAGTAAATGGTTTTGATTTTTTTTGCTATTAAATTAATATATAGCAATATAACACTGGAAGAGATGGAATTAGGGTCTCCGCCTAGCATCCCAGAGCTTAGGAGAATTGAACCACAGCATGCTAATCTAAGAAAAACTGCCCAAATCATACAATCGGTTTTAAAACAAAAGCAATTGTATGCACCAAAATCGAATCTTACCAACTTCTAATGGATGTATAGTTAACACACTCTCATTTGAAGAGATTTCTGTCGAATGACGGATATCTTTGTTATCATGGAATATCAATGGATGGGCTAATAAATGTGAGGATCCAGATTTCCTGACTTTCATAAATGGATTTAAAATTATTTGTCTACAGGGAACATGGATTACCTCAGTAAATAATTTGAATTTTACTGATTATCATGTCTTTTTAAGCCCAGCAATTAAAACTTTGGGAAGAGGTCGCCCTAAAGGGGGACTCATAACCCTGATCGCAAAAGAATGCTTGCTAGTGGTTGATTCTTTACCATCTGCACACCCACACTCATTCCTGGTACTTAGAATAAGAGGCATAGGAGAGAAGGCTTTAATATGCATAAACACTTACATCCCCCCGCTTAGAAAATCAGATGCGGACACTATTAAAATATGGGATATGCTGGATGAGATGCTTAGGCAATATGAAAATCAATATCCAAATGATAGATTGATAATATGCGGAGATTTTAATGCCAGAATTGGGAACTCCTGGCAACAGAATATTGACTTCACTAACTGGGACCCTTCTCATCAACATGAGTATGAGAATTGAAACTTAAAAGATAAAAAGACAAATAATCAGGGACTTTTACTGCTTGATCTTGTGTCATCATATGCACTGGAAATTATACATGGCTCCGTAATTGATCTCTCTGCTGGTTCGTTTACTTACTGGTCTCCCCTGGGGGCAAGTGTAATTGATTACATAATTGCATCCCAATCACTGTTAATGGACATCACTAATTTTAAAGTACTTTACAGATCTGAGAGTGACCATTTTCCTCTACAATTAATTTTGTTGTATCCAGTCCCCACTGTATACTCAACTTTTGAACAGGTGAACTCTAGTCCCTTAAAAAGAGTCTGATGGTCCGAAAAAAAGAGGGAACAACTAGCTAACACTCTGTGGAGCCCCGCCCTGGGATCCATTCGTCAGGGAATATTAGAAAATGTTCTAGACCCGATATTGGTTTTTCAAAACATAGTTTTATCACTCAAACCAATGCTGACACAGAAGGCTGTGACAACAAACAGATTTCAAACTTCTTTTATATGGTTTGATTCAGAATGTAGATTAGCAGAAAAAAACCTCAGAGCCCAACTTCGCTTAATATTTAAACAGAATTCTGACAGAACCCATACTCTTTTATTCAGATCAATGAAGATTGCATATAAAAAGCTGTTGAGTCAAAAGAAACTGGATTTTGCAGCCTCCTGTTGGCTGAAATTGGCTAATGCGATCTCCTTAAACCAAGACCATCTATTTTGGGACACAGTTAAGCAAGGGATGGGCTCGTCAAAGCAAAAAAAAGTATCTCAAATTCCAAATTTGACCTGGTATACTCATTTTCATAGTTTATATTCCTCTTTATCATCCTCTCAAACTAAAATCCTGGAACTAGATATTGGAAATCTCCACCAGTGGTCCCCAGTCTCTGTTGATGAGATCACATTATTAATTCAATCGCTGAAATTCGGGAAAGCTCCGGGGGAAGATTTCTTACCCCCTGAAATCTTTAAACACTTCCCCGACTGGTGGGCCCCTTTATTGGCACGTTTATTCACCAAAATCAATAATACCGGTGTCATTCCAGATGGATGGAGATCTAGTATCATCGTTCCAATATATAAAAAAAGATCCCTTTGACCCGACCAACTATCGTCCCATTAGTTTAATAGATGTGACAGCTAAGCTATATAGCAAATTTCTCTCCCAGAAGTTAGAACATTGGGCAGATGTAAACCAACTTATATCCCCTGAACAAATTGGCTTTAAAAAAGGTTCCTCTGCGACAGATCATTGCCTTACTTTATATTTCTTGGCAAAAATGAATATAATGGGTCCTGTAAAACATCTTTATGCGGCCTTTGTTGATCTGGCCGCAGCATTCGATTCAGTGGACAGAAATATTCTATGGTCCAAGTTATACAACATGGGAATTGATCGACGGCTATTACTTCTCATAAGGGCTCTATACACTGATACCAAGGCGCAGGTTAGGGTAAACATTCAGGGAAATATGACTCCCTCGATACTGATAGAGAGAGGAGTCAAGCAGGGCTGTCCACTAGCCCCCCTTCTATTTAACCTGTTTGTAAATAAAATAATTCTAGATATCTCAGACAAGCAATACTTTCCCCCTTCTATCGGACCAAGGAAGGTATCAGCATTATTCTATGCTGACGATATGGTCTTACTTTCCTTAGCCCCTATTGGCCTAAGAAAGATGATGAAAAGACTATATGTACTCTGTAAAACAGGCAGGCTGAATATAAACTATGAGAAAACAAAAATCATGACCTTTGGCAAAAGACCAGTGAACCATCAATGGTCATTGGAAAATCATAAACTAGGACAATGCCGAACATTCAAATATTTGGGTGTGACCTTTTCAGATACCCTTTCTTGGAAATCGCATATCCACCTTATAAAGCAATTAGCAACAAAAAATGTTGGGGCAATTCTAAAATTCTATCCATCTGTAGGGGGCAATTTGATCATGCCAGCCCTAAAGATAATCGAGGCCAAAGTAATTTCGCATGTAATATACGGTGCACCGGTCTGGGGTTGGGAAGCTGCAACAATTCTAACCCTAGAGACTATTCAGACAAATTTTTTAAGGCGCCTACTTTTTCTGCCACCTGGAACGTCTGCAGCTATGCTCCAGGCGGAGACTGGTATCCCTCCAATTAGCGCCCACATACATTTAGCTCTTCTAAGATTTGTGAGAACTTTTACCTCTATGCAAGGTAAAGATCTACTAAAATGTTGTATTTCTCACCCTTTTTCACACAAAATCTGGGGTTGTAAAATAGAAGAACAGCTGCACAGATATCATTTAACTACTCATCAATTTTATGCTATAGATACAAACAAGAGGCTTCGTGAGGTGATCTTTAATCATTCTAAATACTTAGATAGACTTACCCTATTCAACTCCCGTGTAGCTCCATGGTATTGGAGATTCAAGACTGATTCTATCTGTTCCCAATATCTTTTACAGCCACTTCGCATTAACCTAAGACACGCATTTACTGCAATTCGTTTTTTTACGCTTCCAAATGCTGGCAGATTGGGCAGAATAACAAATATCCCCAAGAACCAGAGAAAATGTGCTTGTGATAATAATGAGGAGGAGGACCTCTTGCACATTTTGCTCTACTGCCCAATATATCAAGATCTAAGGTTTCACCTCCTGCAGGAATGGTTGGTTGCAGATAGGTTGATTACGGATGACGAAAAAAGTTTTTTTAATGTCAGATCAAAATCTTCAAGTAACGCGTAAGGTAGCTCTATTTGCTCTAACAGCCCAGAAACTGAGAGCTAAATTTATTACAGAACTATCTTCCAAATAATAAACTAAGGCTAGTTATAAATAATAATAAATAAAGATAATAAAGGACTACTAGAGAACATGGCTTTTTTTTTAATCTACTGATTGCTCTTGTTTGTGAATAATTTTAAAATTATTTTTATATCCGAACTTTCCTTTTTCTTTTTTCTACATTTATATTTGTATATTTAATGTATTGAATTTGTATATTTGTGTATACCTGCGCTGGCCTATGGCCTTGCAATAAAGTATTTGCTATATTGCTATTAAATTTGCTACCACATAACTAGCTTTTACAATAGAGTCCGTTTGAGTTGTAACTTTTTTAAAAAAAATTTGTTGAGAAGACAGTTTTTTTTCAGTTCTGCTATTTTGTCCTTACGACACATTCCTTGATACGCACTGAATTTGGCAGCATGTTTTTGCATATAATGCCTTTTCAAATTATAGTCTTTGAAAACTGGCACAAATTCCCTACAAATTAAGCAGAGTGCCTTACTATTTGCCTCGACAAAAAAGTAGTCATCTGTCCACTTTTCATGAACAATCTTCCTTCATCTGTAATTTTTCTTTTTTGGGGTTCTGTTTTCTTTTGAGACGCTGTGGAAGCCATGCTGGAATTAAAAAAATAATATTAGATAAGCAACTATATTTACTTTTATTATGAAAATTAATAGACAGGAAAATAGAAAGCAAGGTTCAATAATCAAATAATACTTACATGTCTTCTAAATAATAATAAACGCCTATCATTTACAAAGGTAGGTTGAAATATTATCGATAATTGCTGCGTTTTACTTGCTAAGTCGCCACAAGCACACGTAACGTCTGATGGTGTCAATTCGACTGTCTGCGCTTGGAAGATAACACACTGGAAGCCGCACACCGCCGTAAAACTGAAGCCACGCATGCGTACAAATAGCGAAGAGCGTACGGTGCGTGGCGGTACTATGCCTAGTACAGAATACACACTTGAATTCTTTTTCACAATTCATTTTACGCGACATTGCAACAGAGTCCTCTTGCTCTTTATTTTATTAGTTAATTTTAACAGTTTTTCGTTTCTTCTGGCCGAACTGTTTGCAATTATAATGCAAATTACGGATAATACTCCGATATTTGTGGACGTAACATACTCTGATTAGTCCATTCTGTTCCATTGTCGTCTACAAAGTTCACGCTCGAGAACCGCGCAATCAAGTTACAAAAAAAAATCGCAAAAAATCTCATAATGTTTTAAGTAAGTTTATGATTTTGTGTTGGGCCACATTCATAGCCGTCCTGGGCCGCATGCGGGCCGCGGGTTGGACAAGCCTGCTCTAGACAGAGATGGGTCACTCAGATAACATCAGGCTGAGTAGCATGCTAAATGATATCTAGCAGAGTCCCACACAGTTCATTTCCTAAGTAGATTTTGCATGCAGATGTTGAATAGTCACCCAAGTTCAATCCATCTTGCCTCTTTATTCTCCTCCCTCTGCTAGAAGCTTCTGTATGGTCTTTCATTATCTCACCTTCATCCACTTACATCCATCCAGCAACTTGCTGCCAAAGTTATTCAGCCCTCTAATTGCTCTGACTGTGTGATGCCCTTCATTAAATATATCAACTTTTATTGTTATGACGCCTCTTCAGCTTATAGAGAAGGAGACTACAAATCTTTTCAAATAAGTCAAATGTGGCTAGACTCTTCACTAGTTGTTTTTGTTCAGGTTAGAAGGTAAACAGGTATAACACAAACTTTAAATTAAACATGATTCAAACTTAAAAAACTCTTAGCAGCAGAGTGGGGAAGAAACAAAAAGTCCACATTTTACAAATCACTTCTTTCATCAGATGTATTTCTGTTATCACTCAGTTTTACTTCACTTCTTATTTGTTCTACTTTTTGAAATAGGATCTTAACTGAGGAGAGGAAGGAATAAAATGAAAGTTAGAACAACAAATGCAAACTGACTGTTTAGTTGTAAATTATAAATTAAAAGTAACATTTGAAATGTATAACAAACATGTAAGCAAAAAAAGTAAGTACTTACATGTTGCATTGACCTTCCTATCCAGGCCAGTAATATTTTTCATGATGCCATCCATGCTTGTGGTCTGTGTTGCTTCATCAACAGTTGCGTCAGTTTGAACAGCATGGTCTAATGTTTGAACTGCAAATACATGGTAAAGGAGATATTACATACAAATCTACAGTGCAATGAAAAATGAATATCTGCTACCACGAATTAAGTGAACACTATTCATACCTGACTCATTGCCACTTTTCTCATCAGGTCTAGCCACCTCCTCATCTTCTGCATTTAACTCATTTGATATCTCTTCTGTATTTTTTTTTCTTGGGTGTATTCTTCTTCTTGGTGCTGAAAAAAACATGTTAATGCATAGGTTATACTTCAGACATATTTTACACATAGGGCCTCTTTTTGCTAGTGCGAGGGTAACCACAGATTACGAATGTAACAGTGCAAATACAATAGTAACCCTGTCCTACCATTTTAAGCACAGAACAAACCATTTTGGGGCTGTATATCAAATTTCGATAAAAAAAATTATATTAAAAAATACCTCTTTCATAGAACTTACTTGGAGGGCGCCTGTCCTCCCAGGACAGTTTTCCGCAGGCCTTCCATAGCCATCTCATCTGCCTGTAGAATGGTGGTTGGTGTTCTCTTGGAATGCTCCCCTCCCATTTCTCCATTGCTTCATAGAATGCTGACTTTATTCTTTTAAATTTTGATACCACCTGTACCTTGTCCCTATCGTAGCCCTCCTGTCTCAATAATTTCAACACCATCTCATCTGCCTGTAGAATGGTGGTTGGTGTTCTCTTGGAATGCTCCCCTCCCATTTCTCCATTGCTTCATAGAATGCTGACTTTATTCTTTTAAATTTTGATACCACCTGTACCTTGTCCCTATCGTAGCCCTCCTGTCTCAATAATTTCAACACTTTTTCAAATATCTGAGAATTGGGGATCGGTGTGCTAGCCATTATGTTGTCTATCCCCTCAGGTTGCAAAAGAAACTTTAAGCATAGCTCAGTTTCATCGGTACGCCAATATCTACCGCTTCTTCGGCTCTTCGCCATGGTGTTGTGACTCCACCCGAAGAAGCCTACGTATCACGTGTCACAGCAAACGAAATTTAGAAAACTGCGCATGTGGTAAATTTGTAGACAAATGTTCCTTCTCCCCACCCTTAGACTCACACACCAAAAAACTAATGAGATTGTTTTTATTGCTAGTTAGATCAGCAATTTTTTCCTTAATTTCCAATTATACCTCTAGTGGTTATTGGCGGAGGTAAGGTTAACCAGCTTTGATTTTTAATAAGTAACAAGTGCTCATATCCAAACCATTGATTAATTTATTTATACAGAAAACTTTTTCAATCCACAGCTTTTCTTACATGATTTATTTAACAGGAAAGGTCAGAATCACAACATAGCCGGTAAGTACCTACACATCATTTTTGCTATAGACATTTTCCATGATAAAGAAAGAGATTGCAGTTCTTACTGCTTCTCCATCTATCAAATGTCTGTTTTGCCTTGGCCTGAAATCCTCAGAATATGGTGGCAGAATGAGCTCAGATGATGCAGTTGCTACTTCATTGGGCTGATCTGCAGTCATTGAATGCCCCTTGCACTCACATATGTTGTGCAACACCACACAAGCCGTAATGACAGCTGCCACATTTTCTTCTGCTACTGGCAGCTTCCCGTTCAGACACTGCCAGCGACCCTTTAAATGTCCAAATGCTCTTTCCACAACGTTGTGACATCTGTTAAAGTTCCTGTTGTACATCAATTTTCTAACGTCCGTGTTAGCTCCTCCAAATGACTTCATTAGCCATTTTCTCAAAGGGTAAGCGCCATCAGCGAGAATAATTGGTGGGATCTGAGTGCCATGGATTATGATACTGGGGTTTTCAGGCACGAATGCCCCCTCATCCATAGCCTGGCAGATGGCTGAATTTACAAATATGAAAGCGTCATGGTTTCTCCCACTCCAGCCCACTTCTATGTCAATGAAGCATCCTGTATGGTCTGTGGTTCCTTGCAGTAGCATGGAGTGGAAGTTTTTCCTATTTATGTATTGGTCTGATTGACCTGGGGGAGACATTATTTTGATGTGGCACCCATCTACCGCTCCAATACAATGGGGGAACCCCATTTTACCGAATCCATCCATGATCTATGGAAAAATTAAAAGAACAGAAATATTAATCCTCAATTTTTACTGTTATACCAGTGTCTAGCTGAATAATAATAAAAGTAATAATAATAATAGATTGCATTTCTGTTAAGTTTTTTACCTTGTAGTAGTCGCCCAAAATCACGAATCTCTTCAGAAGCACATATTCAATTGTGTAGCATAATTGGAGTACCATATTTGCCACAGTTGACAGACCAACTCCAAACTGGGCGGCCACTTCCCTGTAGCAGCACCAGAAAGCATTTCTTTCTTGCCTTTGTAGATGTAAACTCATCAATTATATCATAATAATTTATTTGCTTCATTTTTTTCTTATGAGGGGAAAAGGGAATAGAAGTTGGGTTGTGCTTCTCTCCTAAGTACCTCCTCCATATTCCAAATTGGTTCTGCCAGAGCTGCACTAACCTACCAGTTTCCTGGGGCTCACTCATATCTTCTGGTTGTAGTCTGCCCCCCCCATTTCAAGCAGTCTCTAAACTGGCCTCATTGCCCTCAGCTTCAGGGCATACCATGGGACAAATTGGACTGCTGCTAAGTGGGAGAGGGCACTGAGGAGTGACCGTGTCAACTGCCCAGGTCATGTCTGCATTCCACAAATCAACCAGGATTTTGACAGCACTACAAGGCACATTAGCTGGAGCAAAATCACTGGAAACCCTTCAGGTATGTCAGCCTCCAGCAATGGACCATCTTAAAAGGACCACCACCCCTGCAGAGGGGTCACAGCAATATTCCCATCAAGAAAGAGGGGTTGATTTAGCCCCATTTCAGTTCATGATTCTTTATATTTTCTTTTTGAGGGCTGCTTGTAGTTTCTGCTGAACTAGCAGGCAGTATCAGTTTGAGTGCATTCTTTTGCTGCTATCTGTTGCTTTTACAGTCCTGTTTTTTCTGTCCCAAAAATTTAACAATATTTTAGTTATTTCACCCACCCAATCTCCCCCTTCACCTCTACTCAGTCTGCTGTGAATGAGGCTGGTCAGTTTCACATGAGCAAGCTAAGAAGACAGACTGCTTTCCTTGTGGAAAGGAAAGCAACTTTCATTCACCACCCACCATTCATTTCCCCCCCCCTTGGGCTCCTCCTCAGTCTGCTGTGACCAAATCTGGTATCGAGAAAAACCTACAGACGCTTGCAATATATTTATTTCTTTATTTATTTGTTGAATTTCTATACCGCCCAACTAGCATAGCTCTCTGGGCAGTGTACAACAGAAGAATATAAATATACACAATAAAATCCAATAATTCAGTGCAAGGAACATGTATGTAAGCATCCACAACTCTAGAATCAGTTAAACATATTTAAAAGACTAAAATAGACTAAAATGCCTGAGAAAAGAGGAAGGTTTTAACTTGGCGCCGAAAAGATAGCAATGTCGGCGCCAAGCGCACCTCATCAGGAAGACTATTCCACAGTTCGGGAGCCACCAATGAGAAGGCCCTAGTCCTTGTTATCCTCCTCCGAGCTTCCCTATGAGTCGGAACTCGGAGGAGGGCCTTCGATGTGGAACGTAGTGTACAGGCAGGTTCATATCGAGAGAGGCGTTCCAGCAGGTATTGTGGTCCTGCGCCATATAAGGCTTTATAGGTTAAAACCAACACTTTAAATCTGGCCCAGAAGCATATTGGTAGCCAGTGCAAGCGGACCAGAACAGGTGTTATATGTTCAGACCGCTTGGTCCTCGTTATCAGTCTGGCCGCCGCATTCTGCACAAGCTGTAGCTTCCGAGCCATCTTTAAAGGCAGCCCTATGTAGAGCGCATTGCAGTAATCCAATCGAGAGGTTACCAGAGCATAGACAACTGAGGTGAGGTCCTCCCTGTCCAGATAGGGACATAGCTGGGCCACCAACCGAAGTTGATAGAACGCATTCCGTGCCACCGAGGCTACTTGAGCCTTGAGTGACAGGGAAGGATCTAAAAATACTCCCAAACTACGAACCCGCTCCTTCAGGGGAGTGTAACCCCGTCCAGAACAGGGTGGACATCCACTATCTGATCAGAGAAACCTCCCACCAACAGCATCTCAGTCTTGTCTGGATTGAGCCTCAGTTTGTTAGCTCTCATCCGGTCCATTATCGCAGCCAGGCAATGTTTCAGCACATTGAGAGCCTCACCTGAAGAAGATGAAAAGGAGAAGTAGAGCTGCGTGTCATCAGCATACTGATGGCTACGCACTCCAAAACTCCTGATGACTGCACCCAGCAACTTCATGTAGATGTTAAAAAGCATGGGAGACAAAACCGACCCCTGCGGGACTCCCCACTGGAGAGCCCACGGTGTCGAGTAATGTTCCCCCAGCACTACCTTCTGGAGACGACCCGCCAAGTAGGAGCGGAACCACTGCCAAGCTGTACCTCCAACTCCCAACTCCGCGAGCCTCTCCAGAAGGATACCATGGTCGATGGTATCAAAAGCCGCTGAGAGATCAAGGAGAATCAACAGAGTAACACTTCCTCCGTCCCTCTCCCGACATAGCTCATCATACAGGGCGACCAAGGCAGTCTCGGTGCTGAAACCGGGCCTAAAACCCTATTGAAATGGATCTAGATAATCGGTTTCATCCAATAGCGCCTGGAGCTGGCCAGCAACCACTCGCTCCAAGATCTTGCCCAGGAATGGAACATTTGTGACTGGTCTATAGCTATTAAGATTTTCAAGGTCCAAGGAGGATTTTTTCAGAAGTGGTCTCACTACTGCCTGTTTCAGATGGCCAGGGACCACTCCCTCTTGTAAAGAGGCATTTATCACTTCCCTGGCCCAGCCAGCTGTTCCAACCCTGCTAGTTTTTATAAGCCAAGAGGGGCAAGGATCTAGAGCAGAAGCGGTCGCACGCACCTGTCCAAGCACCTTGTCCACGTCCTCGAGCTGAACCAACTGAAACTCATCCAATAAAACATGACAAGACTGTGCTCCGAACACCTCATTCGGATCAACTGCTGTAAACTGGGAGTCTAAGTCCCGGCAGATGCATAGGATCTTATTCTGGAAGTGCCCAGCAAACTGATTACAGCGGGCTGCTGATGACACTATCAAGTCCTTAGGGCCAGAATGAAGTAGCCCTCGGACAACTCTAAAGAGCTCCGCTGGTCGGCAAAGAGATGACTTAATAGTGGCAGCAAAATATTGTTTTTTCGCCACCCTCACCGCTCCTAAGTACAACTAAGTAGAGGCACTTACCAGTGCATAATTGCATCCGTCGGGAGTTCGCCTCCACCTCCGCTCAAGCCGCCTCCTATCTTGCTTCATCGCTCTCAGCTCTGGAGTATACCATGGAGCTGTATGAGCTCTACACAGGAGAGGACGCGCAGGAGCAATCGTGTCAACAGCCCGGGTCATCTCCGCATTCCACAGTTCAACCAGGGCTTCGACAGGAGCGCCAGTCTTATCAGCCGGAAAATCCCCCAGAGCCCTTTGAAAACCTTCAGGATTCATCAGTCTCCGGGGGCGGACCAATTTAATAGGTCCCCCACCCTTGCAGAGGGGAAAAGCCGCTGTAAGTCTGAACTTCAACAAGCGGTGATCTGTCCATGACAAAGGGAGAGATGTAAAACTCCCCCCATCCAGATCACCATCTCCATGTCCAGTAGCAAAAATAAGATCTAGAGTATGCCCCGACACATGTGTTGGGCCACTAACATATTGGGACAGCCCCATGGTTGTCATGGAGGCCATGAAGTCCTGAGCCGCCCCAGACAACACTCAGGATCCATCCATAAAGACAGTGAACACGTGGATTTATCGGGGAGTCCTGTGTCAACAGAATTCTCCCCACCCCTACTCCATTTATAAGATCTATACATCTCATAAAAAGGGGGCAGGGATTGGAGAAGAGATGCTATTATAACGATATGGAAAAGCTCTACAATTATGCCCTGGCTCTTCCTTACTGTTCGCATGTTGAAAAAGCTGAATGGAATCAGGGAGGCTTCTCTCTGCTTTTCTTTAATGCCATTTTCAAAGGATATCTCCGATATGAAATCTTATTTGAATTACAGATATAAATTTATTTATTTATTGAATTTGTTAATCACCTATCTGGCTGACCATCCAGCCACTCTAGGCGAAAACAAAATGATACAAAAACAACAACAGATCTAAAAAACTAAACAGTGAAATAACACCTAACCAGCATTAAAAATAACAGAATACAACCAAACAAAACAATAACTACAGCTCTTGGTGGTAAGTCAGGCCACTTACAGATAGTATCTAAGCTACAGGTGCCAGAGAATTCTGATGAAAACAGAAATGGGTATGGAAATTATTATTATTTATTACATTTGTATACCATCCCATAGCCAAAGCTCTCTGGGCGGTTTACAACAATTAAAAACATTAAAAACAAATATACAAATTTAAAAACAATTTTTAAAATGGCCAATGTTCATTTATTTGCGCAGGACAGATGTCAATCCAGCAAATGCAATTGGTATCCGCTGCTGTTGATTTCAGTCTGCAAATGATATGTTATTGATGATGTCGCCATTTGCATTTAAATGAATGGAGTGGAATAATAGAATAAAATTTGCATAGTTCGTTATGTAAAGTAATTTTGCCACAATGAACAGTGAGACGAATAATGTAGTTCTTGGCAGAAGATGGAACTGCAGTGGAATAGAAACAGTACTGTACATGACAAAAACAAAGTGGAGCAAAAAAAAAGATGCAGTTTTACATCCCTAGTCTAGGCATTTCCTAATCTGCTTTTAATTTTTTTGTGATCTTCGTTCAACCATTAACTTCTCCATTTAGCCTGGTAGTTCTTGGAAAAACATACCTTTTTAATATGAAGGGATTTAAGAAAATCTATCAACTACATATTGTTAGCCTGTGTTTCTCATTTTGTAATTTTAAAGCTCCTCCAAATATAATTTATATTCCAGATCTGATTGTAATAATGAGTTTATTTTGATGTATCTATCTGAGGTCAGCAGTACATGTTCAGAGTTTAATGCTTGTTCAGAGTTTAGCTGTAAACACTGACAAGAAAATCTAAGTGGTTGATGGTCACATTGCCATAGACTCTGCTGTAAATAATATGGCAAGATTGGAAAACACAGGAAATCATAGCAAAGTCCGCAGTGCTTGCTCTAAAACAACTTATAGGTAAATTCTCCTTCTAAGTTATTTAGTTTATAACCAATTCAATTGAGCTGCCAAAGCAAAAAAATAAAAAAAATCAAGGCCAGAATTATTAATCTTTGTGTACTTAGATCTCATAAACCCCAAATTTCCCTATAAATCCTTATGACATGAATGCCTAGGGCATCAGCAATGGCCTCATTATTTGTTCCTATATGTGACACTTGAGGCAAATAATTGATGAAGAGCATATATGGGAAAGCAAAGGAGACATACCATACGATGGTGACTTCATACAACCATGTGTGACCGATGTAGCATCTTATCTGGGGATGGAAGGGGGAGGCTTGGACTGCATTCAGATGGCAGTTTATTCCATTTCCCCGATGTTTCTTTACCTGATATTTTCTGCATTTTATTTGATCTTTCACGTGACATAAAAGTCACTTCTGGAAATCCAATGGACTATAGAAGAAGTTTAGCACTAATTTATGTGTTAATTGCTTCCAGAAAAAGATCAGTTTGCAACCCCATTAGTCCAGAAAATTGTATGAGTGATATTTGGGGCACCCACTGCTGTTAATGAAATTTAGCGCAACATGGCAGTATATCAGACAAAAAGCCAGTTTCATAATGCAACAGGTACTACAGTGTGAAATAAATGTTAGAAATCTGGACAGAAGCACTACCATCAGTGAAACGAACGCAATAAACTCCATGTCTGTATGCAGCCATAAGGTTCATCAATGCTTGAATGGCATAAGTTGCATTAGTAGTGAAGATGAGGAAGGTTTGGATACTTACCATCATGTTTACGATTGCAGGGATATCTGCTACATCTCCATTCCCTCACTTGCAAAAAATGGGTGCCATTTATAGAGCTGGCTAATTTAATTTACGTTTGTGTATTCTTTCTGCAGCTGCTTTGAGCTTCTGGCTTATTCTTTAATGTTTGACCTGCTACTGAAATATTTTTGAAACCGAAACAAAGCAGTAATATCAATATTAATTCAATTGTTTGATCTTCTTTGTGTAGAACAACATAAAAGTTTGGAAATTAGTGATCTGTAAAACAGCTTGTGTTTTTAAACTGAGTCTGGATGTAATATAAATCATTTATGAGAATTTCTGAAATAGAATTGCTGTACTTTCCTTCAGCATTTTAGATAATGCTAAGGGAGTAGAATTGAGTGCAGGGTGGCCCCAAGTTATATTGCTGTGCACTGAACAAAATATTTTTTACCCAATTACATGCAAAGAGATTCTCAAGATGATTATTTGCTTTGATAAGAAACTAAGCTATACAATTTTTTCCTTTTTTGATCATGTATTAATTTCTCCAACTCTCTTAAACTCTGCAGCAGTGTGAACATTTATTTTACTCAAATAACCACAAACCAAAGCAAAGTTCAGTGAATTAGTATCCAAGTGTAAATTTAATTAGCAATGCAACTTCTACAATGACCTCAAATGTGTATGTTTACAAAATGATTATTGATTGTGCTTATCATATTTAAAATTCTGTGCACGAGGCCCTTACCTGTAATGGACTTGACAGTTTTTTCAGCTACTGTTCTGTAGTTCTGATGGCTGTTAGCTCAGGACATTTGATCACAGCAGCTCAGGGCATTTGATCACAGCAGTGTTAATTGCAATGCTCTATGCCAAACAATATTAAATCCTCCAAAGCTAGTTATGAGTCATAATTGTTTAACTTGATAATTTATCAAATGTTTTTCCATATTTTATTTTTTAAAAAGAGACACTAATGGCATATCCCAGCATTCTTGCTCTAGAATCTGGCTTTTCATCTTTGCTTCTATCACCCTTGAACTTGTAAATAAACCAGCCCTTTATGGTTTTTCAGGCACATAATTTTATATAATGTCTTTAATTCAAGATCATGAGCTTCAACAAAATAAATCATATCTCAGAGTGTATTTATAGGCTGCCTTAGTATGTCAAAACTACATCAAATATCCCCTCCCTTTTTTTTAGGATAAGAGAACAATAGCATTGATCCAGCCACACTCTTGATACAATTTATCATTTTTAAAATGTATGATACTTCCATTTCAGAAGCTGGCTTTGAAAATCCATTGTTAGACAGATTTATATATTGTTTTGCTGCCACATAAAACATCTTGGACCAAGTGAAAATGATGTCCATTTTAAACCTCTCTCTTCAAGTGTGGTAACAATTTAGAACAAACTTTTTTATTATTATTTTAGAAGATAAAGAAAACCCTGCTGGATCAGACCAAAGATCCATCTAGTTCAGTATCTTATTTCTTAACAGTGGCCCAATTAAGATGCCTCCATAAGCAAGGCTTGAAAGTAGTATTGCTCTCCTGCTGTTGCTATTAACAACTGGTATTACAGCTGTACTGCCTCTTATATGATAAGTATCTAAGGCCCTCCTCCTGGTACCAACTCACCAGGATGCCCGGAGGACTGTTACTAGATCTAGGGCCTTTTCTGTGGTGGCCCCCGAATTATGGAACAGCTTACCGGAGGAAATACGCCTGGCGCCTACGGTTCTTTCTTTTAGGCGCCAGGTTAAGACCTGGCTATACTCCCAGGCATTTTAATGTTTAATGCTTTATGTTTAATGTTTTTAGTTTAATGTGTTCCTTTGTTACTGATTTTATTCTATATTGTATTTTAATCTCGTTTTGTACACTGCCCAGAGAGCTATTAGCTATGGGCGGTCTAGAAATGAAAATAAATAAATAAATAATATGCAAGTTCCCAATAGCCATTGCAACTAATCTCTCCTAAATTTATTCTGCCTTCTGGAACCATATGGGAGGGGCCATTGTTCATTGGTAGAGCAGATGTCTCCGATTAACTCCCTGGCATTTCCAAATAAAAAGACATTGAGTTACAAGGAATTGTTAAAGAGCTTGCTCAGTGCTGGATGAGTAGTTAATTGGTTCCCTTGGGCTTCCAAATGCCTCTCCAGGATACCATGCCCTGATGTTTGCGAGATAACAGTACTGAGAAATTGCTTTTGCAATTTGATCTTTGCCAGTTCCTGTAGAGAATGATCTAAACTGGACCTCTCTGTGACGTGCATAGTTTGGAATTTAGCTGTTCATCAGATTTTGCACTTCTTAAAATGTGGTGCTGCAATACAAAATACACATTTAAAAATATACTTGAGAGGAATTGTTTTTGTTCGATTCTAGACTACTTGGGCCCATCCAAACTCACCCGGATAATCCACATTTTCCCTATTTGCTTTGTGATTGGGTAGTCCCCACTTTGGCTGTTCGTTCGCTGTTTTAAATGTAAAGAAATCCGCTGTTTTTGCACCCACATGTTAAACACATTTTTTTCAGTTTTTCCCAAAGGCCCACCTCTCACTCCGCCCCATGAGGCAATTGGTCTGCAAAATATGACATGTGCTGTCCCCCATTGCACCGAAGCACACTAATGTGCAGGCGCTTGGATGCTAGAGCGGGAAATTTGAATTTGCTGTTGGTTTTGCAGTTGGACAGACTGGTTTAAGTGGCTGTAATGGAGTTCGTAGACTTTTTGTCTCTTGTATAGCTTCATGTACAGCTATTAACTGCCTGCCTTGTGCAGCTGAGGGATATCTCCCTTAACATCATGCAGGCAGAACAAGAAAGGGAAGAGAATCAGCAGCACATGCGATTGCAGCAATCCCGAAATCGATTGGTGTTTGTGAGTGGTAAGTGATTGCAGGACTGCAGAAAATATAGTTATACACCTTTGCAGATGTTTACTGCCATGGCGCATTGTAACTTCAAAAGAAATGTCCCTTGCAGACTTATGGTGAACAATCTTGTAAGTTCAGGTCTGTGGCTTCCTTTATGGAATCAATCTATCTCTTGTTTGGTCTTCCCCGTTTTCTACTCCCTTCTGTTTTTCCCAGCATTATTGTCTTTTCTAGTGAATCATGTCTTCTCATTATGTGTCCAAAGTATGATAATCTGGGCTCCTGCTGGGAGGAAGGGCTGGATATAAATCAAATAATAAATAAATAACCTCAGTTTCATCATTTTAGCTTGTGATAGTTCTGGTTTAATTTGTTCTAACACCCAATTATTTGTCTTTTTCATGGTCCATGGTATGTGCAATGCTCTCCAACACCACATTTCAAACGAGTTGATTTTTCTCTTACCTGTTTTTTTCATTTTCCAACTTTCACATCCATACATAGAGATCAGGAATACTATGATCTGAATGATCTTGACTTTAGTGCTCAGTGACACATCTTTGCATTTGAGGACCTTTTCTAGTTCTGTTGTCTCCATTTTGGTTAGTGACTGTGCCAAGGTATTGATAATCCTTGACAGATGGAAAGCTATAGATCACCACAAATAAATTTTAAAAATTATTTTATTGCATTGGAAATTTATTTTTTTGCACCCAGTTCATGGACAACCTGAAACACACCCTGTGCCAAGGTATTAATAATCCTTGACAAGTTCAATGTCCCCATTGTCAACTGGGGCTAGCATGTTGACAGACATCTTGTTTAAGGCTTAAACCCTTTAACTATTTGCTTTGGAGTAATCCTCACTGAACTGAATGGAACTTCTGAGTAGACGTGTATTGGATTGCACTGCAAATCTCTAATTTTTGTGTGTGGATTTTCTTCTTTGTGGAAGACAAAAATTAATTCCTTCTGATCTAGTCTTCTTGGCCAAGACAACACCGTGTGGCTGGTTGATAGGTAAAGCCACGGCAAAGCTGTGAGTGGTGGTGGTAGTGTGTAGTCTTTCCCACTAACCGAACCCTTCTGATTTATGCCAGCTGAGAATGTTGCATGGTTGCTTAGGTAACATGCTGCCTTCTGTCACACTTGTACCACCATTCCCAAGTGGCAGGATGAAGATATGTGTGAAAAAAGTTTTGGGGCAACTGGAAGCTCAGAGAAAAAGGAAGAATATTTTTAGGTTTTTACAAAGATTGATGGCAATGCCTCCAATTTTGATATGAGCACCAATAGGATAGTGCATACTTGATTCAATTACTGTTTGTGCTTTTGATTTGTTATAGTAGGTTAAGCTCAGGAGGCCATTGATTCTCTTTCTGCTCTTTGGGAAACAATAGCAATGAAATAACAAGAATGTTATAATAAGCTTCCAGCGTTAGGTATTTATATCCCTCCCCCCCCCCCAGAATGAGGCACAGAATAATTTCTCCTATTGGGCAAACAAAATACTGTGTGCCATGTTTTGAAGTACATATCACTCAAGCATTGATGCACAAATAAAAAATATAATACAATCAAAACATATGCTACAATTCAAAACTAGATGATATGCCCCAATATATTTTATTTATTTCAGTATTTATAAACTACATTTTCATTTAAAAAACAAATAACAAGGCGATGTAGCATCATATTTTCATGTTGTACATTTGCAAGGAGTTCTGCAGAGTCAGGCTGGCCACACTAAAGGCTCGGGTCCATGGTGAAGGCCAACTGAACTGAAAGTGCCCCATCAGAAGATGGTTGTGAGCTATATGATTTAATCTGCATATAGCAGATCTGTCAATAGAAAGAATTTAAGTCTCAGGTTTGCACATGCTTTTCTGAGATACTAAAGGAAATTCAGAAATCTAACATGCACTTCTACAATCCAAATTGGTTCTTATTTATTTATTTAAAAAAATTATATCCCGCTCTATTTTCAAAGAACTCAAAGCGGCAAACAAAGCAATCAGATACAAGAGTTAAAATTAACATACTAAAAACAGTATTAAACTAAACATAATCAGCATAAAAACCTATCAAAGTTAAAAAACATTTTATACATCACTTAAATTAAACACTTGACGAAATAAAAATGTCTTAACCTGGCGTTGAAAAACTAAAAGAGAGGAAGACAGCCGCACCTCAACTGGTAAAGAATTCCAGAGTATGGGAGCAATCACAGAAAAAGCCCTTGTTCTGGTTCCCATCAGCTGAACTTTAAAGGTTGAAGGAATTACAAGAAGAGGATCACTAGAGGACCTCAAAGGCCGAGAAGGTTCGTAGAAGGAAATACGATCAGATAGATAGAGAGGGCCCAAGCCGTGTAAGGCTTTGAAGGTTAAAACTAGTATCTTAAATTGGGCCCGGAAGCAGATTGGCAACCAGTGTAATTGTTGTAATAAAGGGGTTGTGTGGGCCCGTAGGCCCGCTCCTGTTAACATTCTAGCAGCCGCTCTTTGAACCAATTTAAGCTTCCGAGCTGTTTTCAGAGGCAGCCCTACGTACAGCGCATTGCAGTAGTCTAGCCGGGATGTAACTAAGGCATGTGTTACCTTCAACAAGTCGGATATCTCCAGAAACGGGCGTAGTTGGCGAACCAGTCTTAACTGGGCAAAAGCGCTTCTGGAAACCGCCGAAACCTGGGCCTCCAGGTTCAACGCAGAATCCAGAAGTACACCCAAACTGCGTACCTGGGTCTTCAGGGGGAGTGCAACCCCATCTAACCTTGGTAAATTCCCTATCTCCAGATCAATCCCACGACTAACGAGGAGCACTTCTGTTTTCTCTGGATTTAATTTCAGCTTATTCAACTTCATCTAGTCCATTACCGAAATCAGGCACTGGTTTAGTGGCCGGACAGCTTCCCTAGCATCTGGAGGGAAGGAGAAATAAAGTTGAGTATCATCAGCATGTTGATGGTATCGAACTCCAAACCTCCAGATGACCTCACCCAGCAGCTTCATATAGATGTTAAATAACATTGGGGACAGCACCGAACCCTGAGGGACTCCACATATTAGGGGCCAGGGGTCCGAGCAGAAGTCACCGAGTAAAACCTTCTGTGACCTACCCTTCAGGAAGGAGCGGAGCCACTGCAAAACAGTGCCTCGTAGCCCCATCTCAGAGAGATGGTCCAGAAGGATACCATGATCGATGGTATCAAAAGCTGCCAAGAGGTCCAGGAGAACCAACAGGGACACACTCCCCCTGTCTAATTCTCTGCGAAGGTCATCAACCAAGGCAACCAAAGCCGTTTCAGTCCCATGGCCAGGCCTGAAGCCGGACTGGAATGGATCGTAGTAGTCTATATCCTCTAAGAAACGTTGGAGTTGAGTGGTGACTACTCGTTCGATGATTTTACTTAAGAATGGCAAATTAGAAACTGGACGAAGTTATCTAAACATAGGGGGTCTAGGGAGGGTTTTTTCAACAATGGTCTTACAATAGCCTCTTTTAAGCATCCAGGTAAATAACCTTGCTGAAGAGAGGCATTAATTACCCCCCAGACCCAATTAGTTAGTCCCCCTCTGGGCTGCTTTATGATCCAAGAAGGACAAGGATCAAGCAGAGAGGTGGTAGATCTCATTTCACCAAGGAGCTTATCTATATCCTCAGGCCCTCTTCGGGCATTTAAATACCATGTGTGGGCATAAACTGTGCAGCACCTGATTGCTCAGGGCTCCCGGAGGAGGATTTTAATTTGTGTTAAGCTTGAACACGTGAAGAACTCACTTTCTGATATTACTCAACATGGAAATGTTGAGGGTGAAGCCAATGGGGCTGGGGCTGGCACACAGAGTCCTATGGCTCTTCCACAGTTTATGTCCACATGTGGGCTTTGAATTCTTGAAAGGTCCTCAGTGATCTTGTCATGGTTGTCAATAGTATTGAGGCCATTGCAATTAATTCTAGTGAAACACCTGAATCTGTGTTTGAAAGAGGTTAACTGGAATGGTCTTTACTTGGCCAAGGATTTAATTTTTTTTTCTTTATCCATGGCTTCTTTTTGTGTCAGAGGTTTTGTAATTTAGTGATTAACCTCCCAGGATACTCTCCACAGTGTAGTCTTCCAATTGGTGAGTAGAGAGGTAATAAATAACAGGGAGCCATGCAGTTAAGCCCAGAGCTTGGAAGCATCACCACTGGATTGGACTGATGGGAGTTGTAGTTCAAAAAAATAACTTTTCCAAGCTCTGGTTAAGCCTATTTGTAATTATTTGAATAATACTCCCAAATAAATCTGCTTCATGAGGTTTCTAAAAATCTCCCCTGCCCCACCGCCACCAGATGCAATTTTTCTTTTGGTACAAGTTCCAAAATTATGTGGCTCATCACAAAGCACAGGGTGTGCTAATCTCATTGGTGATGCTTCAGCTGAGTCTAGCAGAACCATTCATTAGTCTGCTAAAGCATGGGTTGCTAAGTTTGGATTTTTTTCTTCCACAAGGTACAAGAAAATGTCATCCCCTGGGTGTGTTTGTGAGAAGATTTAAATAGGATTCTGCCACAGCAAGGATGCCTTGCCTCATATTATTGAACAGTGCTGGCTGAAATCAGTGACAGCAGATAATTGTCCACTGCCCATTAGACTCTTTCACAAAGAGTCACGGAGAGGCAGTAATCCAGCTGCCTGAAATACCCCAGGGTCCCTTTATATTTAATTTTTGTTTGCTTTCTCTATGCCCACCATGCCAAATGTAGCACACCAGTGATGTGTGGCAGGGATGTTCTTGCTTCCTGTCTAGGATGATTAAAACTTGGGGGGGGTGAGGGGTAAAGGACCAAGAAAGGCCACTGTACACAACCTTTAGGTTTCATTTGGCTCTGGAGATCTATATATTTCTTGGATGCACCAATGTCATTAGATGGCTTTATGGTCTTAACTACACCATAAATAAATCAGCATAGCACAATGAATTTCAGTGCTCCCTATCTTTGATGGTGCAACATGTCATCAAGTTCCTTGGTGGTTGTCTGTATGCATGGAAATGCTGTGCATAGTCATGTTTGGCTGTGATCAAACATAAGCATAGTTGATTAATGTGCACATAGTCATGCATTTCTATACACCAGGGTTGGCGAAACTCCAGGTGCCAAGAAGGTTGCCCAGAAGGGAATGTGACCCTTGAGTTGAAAAAGATTCCTCATTCCTGATGCCAACTAACATTTTTTAAAATGTATTTTGTTTATTTTTTATTATTTTTGTGCCTCCTTGAGATGTGGGGAAACTTTGGCCTCCAGGTGTTGCTGAACTAAGTCCCATCATCCCTGGCCATTAGTGCTACTTTCTGGGGCTGATGAGAATTACAGTTTAGCAACATCTGGAGGGCCAAAGGTTCCCCATACCTAGGCATACAAATTAAAATGGGACTGAAACTTCCAGATCTTTCTCAATCCTTTTAAACAGGCCTTAAAAGGAGCAAGGTACTCCTCATATGGAAAAAACTTTTCTAAAGAATGAGGTCACTGTAGAAAAAGCCCTGTCTTCTGTGTCCACCAACCTTATAGACCTTGTGGCAGGACCCAGGCCCTCTGAGGACACTTGCAACTTTTGAGACCCCTAGCCATAATAAATCATGCATGATTTAACAAACACCGAGAGAGAGACGTTGACTTCTTTGTTTAACAAATGTTTTTCTAGCCTTTTTCTGTGCAAATGCATTTATTATTGAAGAAAAATCTAGTTTTTGTCTAGTATGATAGTAAGCATGGCCAGCCCATTCAAACACTTGTCTTATAGATGATTATAGTTCTTTGCCTGATTCAACATGTTGAAAGTATGTTTGCCTGAAGCTATTGATGCAGACCAGTTGACAAAAATAAACAATGCAATTGTGACATTAGGAAACAACTCAGAGAGTTCAAGTTTTGAGTGTTTCTTGAAGCAATTCCTTTGGCTTGCAATGCAATTTAAAGTTCATGGGATCAGTGGCGTACCTAGCATATTTGACACCCAGAGCGGATCATTTTTTAACACCCCCCTCTTCTATATGACAAAATTATTTTCAGTAATAATCATGAAATGAAACGAATAATAATAATGGAAGCAACAGATATACAAATAGTTAGGAAAAGTCTTAAACATAAGGATAAGTTTGGCAGAGATTCATAAAACCATTTCACAATAAATTCCAGAAATTGCAATACTGTCCATGTCTTTGTTTTTCGGGATCAATTCTAGCAGCTTTCAAATGTCTCCTCAGTCAAAAAATTTCCACTAAAATATCTTCACCAGGAAAGTCATCATAAATTTCTATTATATTTGGTAAACTTCCAAAGTTTTTCTTCTTCTGCAAAAATCAGAGAAAATGGATGAATGATAGCGAACATTGACATTATTTGATCCATTGCTTTAGAACGAGTGTCCAGTTCTTGGTGAAAACGATCGAGGCATTCAAACATTGCCCTTTTGATTTCTTCTGGCAATGTAAGACTGACATCTTTTGTCGTTTCTCCTGGCATTCTTCTTCAAAATTTGATTCTTTTTTCTATGTAAATGTCCATTTCCTTACATTTTGTTGTTGCATAGTTAATGGCCTTTCCACAATTTCTGTGTGCCAATCTTCAAGAAACAATTTTAAAGCTTGGAGTTTCACTGTAGATTGTTCAAGGCTGATTCTGGCTGTTTGCAAATATTTCTGTGTCTGATTAACCTCATCTAAAACTTCACACCAGAAAAAAAGATAACTCAGAAAAGAAAAATCGCATACAGAAGAGAGCAAAATCTGAGCTGATCCTCTTGTGTCCACATTTTCTTTTGGACAGCACAGTACGTCAAAGGTTGAAATTAACTTTTAAAAATTTGTCTTTAGTGCGCACGCAGCTTCATAATGAGCACTCCATCTTGTCTGGGAAAGTCTTTTCACTGTTACACCTACATTCTGCAGCATTTTCCATCGGTGAGGTGAGACTGAAAAGAATGAATAATTTTTTTCCAAAGTTCCAAAAAACTTCACACATGAAGAAACACTTCCAAAAGAGTGAACTCCGCAACTGTTCAGAGAATTATTTGCACAAGGCACAAATAAGGACTTGGGATTAATTTCTTTGATTTTTGCCTGAACACCACCGTGAATACCAGCCATAGTTGCAGTGTTGTCATATCCTTGACCATGACAGAGGTTTATGTCCAGTCCATCACTATCCAGTTGTTTCAAGATCTCTTTTGTGAGTTCAGCAGCAGTCTTCCTGTAAATAGGAACGAAGCCCAAGAATGATTCTTTATTTCAACTTTACCATCGTCAATATGGATGTATCTGATCACTTCACAGATGTGATCAGTGTGTGAAACATCGGGAGTGCTATCAAAAAGAATTCCAAAGTATTTTGCTTTTTTAATATCTGCCACTATTTTTTCTTTGATGTAATTTCCCAGAAGATGAATGAATTCATTTTGAATTTTTGGAGATAAGTATGAAATCAATCTCCCTTCAGAAGGTATAGCATGTTCAATTTTTACAAAATGTTCCTTCAAAATTGGGTTGTAATTTGAGAGTAATTCTACCAACTCCAAAAAATTACCTTTGTTTGCTGATGACATATCCTCTCTGTGACCACGGAAAGGAAGGTTTTGTTTGGCCAAAAACATAATTATGTCCAAAAGACAATGTAAATTGTCTCTCCATTTTTTTTGTCTCTTTATCCATTTCCACTTGATGGATTTTATCAGTAGTTTTTTGGAGTTTCAGTTCCATTGCCAAGATCTTCCATTTTTCTAAGCAGGACAGAAGTTGTTCAGATATCTCATATTCAGGGACTTTAGGTTTTAATTTCCACCAGGTTTTAAAGCCAGTTATAAAGCTGGATGTTCCAGCTTTTCTCTCATTATCTTCAAACAGTCTGCAGCAATAACAAAACAAAAATTTTTTTGATTTCGAATAAACCACCCAACATCTCAACCCTTTTTCGCCGTTTGGTAAATATTTATAAAACCATGAAGTTGTCAAGTGTCGACTGCCTCCTTTGCTCTTTTCTCCTTCCCGTTGAACTACAGAGAAAGGTCCATCTTTATTCTGAAGAGGTTCACTTCCCTTCTTAACCAGATTAACGAACTCTCAAGTCATCTGCAACTGGTATTGGCCAAGCAACGATATCAGGATAAATTAAAATATCATTCATCATCTCTTCTTCATCTTGGTCTTGGCCTTTACTAGCGTCTCTTTCTTCTCCATTATTTTTTTTATGCTGCTGGTGTTGACTCAGTCTCTTGCTAACATTTCCTTTCTCTTCCTCATTGTCAGTGTTTATAGAAGATGATTCATTGTCGTCTTTCAGCCCTACATATTTCAAAATAGATCCAGACATTGCTTCAATTGCCTCCTCTTTTGCTTTTTTTAAATTTTTCTTTGTTGATCTCCACTGGGTCAATGTTGTTTCATGCTGGTACGGGTTCCCTAACTATTGATGATTAACCTATATATAATTATAGTGTATGGATATTGATGAATTATAACATCTCCCAATATAATGAATTGAAGAAGCCACACTATTAATAAAATCAAAGTTGACTCTGCTTGCAGGCAGGCACTTCCTTATTCAATGTATCATCATTATCATCCCTTGGCCACCAGCTTTCCTAACAGGGGATAGAACTCTTATTAAATGTACAACCCTCCCAACAAGCCACAACGTTTTTATAAAATCAAAGCAGGCAACCACTTCTGTTCTATCATCACCATCAATTCTTAGCCAATGACTTTCCCAAGAGAATATAACTCTTATTAAAACTCTTATTGAACAAACAGCTCCAAGAAGACAGGGAACAAAATCAAAGCTACGGGGACAAAAATATGGGTGCAAGCCCAGTTGTGGCACAGTTAATCAAAAGCTATGTCTGATCAACAGGAGAGTTTGAGTGTTGGACTAGGATCTGGGAGACCAGGGTTTGAATCCCCACTCAGCCATGAACTGGGTCACTTGTGACCTCTGGCCAGCCTAACCTATCTCACAGAGTTGTTGTGGAGATTAACTGAGGAGCGGGAGAACCATGTAGGCCACCTTGAGCTCCTTGGAGAAAAGGTGGGATGCAAATGCAGTAAAAGAATAAATAAATAAATATTTAGAAAAATTTGGGGGCAGGTTACTCCTTTAACAGCTCTCCCTATCCAAAACAGGGACACAGAGTAAAAAAGGGAGGGAAGGCAGGCCTAGTTTCTTTAATAAATGCTTTCTGACCAATAGAGGGACACAACTAGAGCAACAAAGGAGCGGGGTAGAGGAGAGAATGTGCGCCAAAAACCAACTGCCAAAGGAAAGGAGTAGCAATATTGGACCCTAAATATATGCCTCAAGAAGAACAAACTCAGACTAGACACCCACAAAGGTTCCTTAATGTTTTATAACTCAAGACTAGCTGCCAAGCAGGGAAGCCCTGTGACCCTGCCAACCAAAAATGGCTTGGGTGGGTGGGTAAAGAAGCACCAACGATGCTTGATGCAACTCTTAGCAAGCAGCCAGGAGGCTTTCATCTCCTGTTGCACGGTAACATCAGCCCCCAGCTTCTCTTGCTGCAGAGTAGAAAAGAGTGGGAACAGCTTTCCCTGTTCAAGCACAGAAGCCCATCTCTCCCTTTCCTGTTCTGCCTGGAGACAGATTGCTCTAGTCTTTCCCCTTACTTCTACTGACAAAAGAGGGCAGGGTGGGGGGTGGGAGGAGGCGGCACTGGAGCTTAAACAAGCCCAGCCGTCCTCTTCTCTTAACACATTCACACCACACAAGCCTCGCTTGCGTGCCACTAAGCAGCAGGAAGTGACTGCGTGGTAATGGAGGAAGGAGAGGACAAGAAGGCAGTTCGTGCAATACAGGCTAGCAAGCAGCTGGCGGAGCAAAGACTGGCTAAGAATGGTAATCAAAATTACCAGACAATTAACCCCTTATTGCTGGCACCCGGAGCAGACCGCTCTCACCCCGCCCGGTATGCCACTGCATGGGATTTATTCATTTGAGGAAGATGACCTTGTCACTGAGACCTTTTAGGTTGTGTTTGTTGTACCATTGCTGAAATTGTTCTGCTGCAGAAAGTAGATCTTCATTATTGAGTCTGTTAAACTGCTAAAGAAAATTTAAAAAGGGTACAAATTAGTTGCAATGATGCAAATCAACATATAAAACCTGAATGGACAGAGTAAGGAAGACAGTGACCTTATGCTTGGCTTTGGTTATCATTGATAAGACTTTTAGTGCTATCCCTCTCGAAATCAAGTGTAGCACTGTGTGCTTCAATTACCAGAAGAGTTTGGTGGATCATTATAAGTAGCTTCACCCATAAAGAGGCCATCAGAATGAATGAATGAATGAATGAAGTTTATTACGGTCACATGACCAGCATATCCAAGAGCATTTTACAATTAATATAAAAATATAAAATCTTGATTTACAAATTCCATCATTCAGTATAAAAAAACATCCCCCCTTTAATATTTGACAACATATTATATAATCAATTAGACTTAACCTTAGGTCAAAGGAGACCACTAAATGATTGTCTGTAATAAATGTTCTGGAGTTATCTTGATTCCTTTTTAAAATTAGTAGGGAGTGTTAATTTTGGATCATCTTTCTGATATGGCTGCTGAGGTAAATTTTGCTACTGCTAATGTTGTCTTGGCATTATAATCTCCTAATAAGTAATTTAATTGAGTAGATTCAGATTTTAGAGCGTATGGTGCTAAAAGTGGCAAGATTAGTTGTAGCCTCTTCTGGTCAATAAAAGAGCACCGTAAGAGTACATGAGCATTTGATTCCACCTCTCTTTTTCCACAAGGGCAGAGTCGTTCTGCATATGGTATTTTGTTGTATCAGCCCTCAAGTAGGGCAGAGGGAAGTTCAATCTAACTAAGGTAAAAGCTTTCCTGTATTTAGCAGTACAAAAGTTTGATAAATGTGACATTGGTGTAAAAAAAATTACATTATGTCTATATCTTTTTGCTTGTGCAAGGTGTTGTTGATGATCAATATCTCTTATTTGTTGTTTTACATTTAAGCCGGCAGATTCTATTCCCATCTGCATAATAGATTGCATGGAGAAACCTAGATATTGTAATTTATTTTGAATTAAAATGTTCCATGTTGATTTAAAATTATCATTAAGGATAAGTGGAGCTAATCCTTGCGGTTCTAGAGCCAGTTTTAACCAATAATTAATTCTCAGTGTCCAAATAATTGACTCTATTGATTGTAGACCTGTTTCAAGTCGGATTACGCAATTTGGGACACAGGTTGGTATCGCCATACTTGTCCGTAAGAAAGAGGTCTGAACGGCTTCTTGGTCATTAAATTTGCCCTCTGTTGTTACTTGCATGCCATATGTTAGTTGAGGGATAATTTTCGCTTTGAACACTTTAATGGCAGGAGCAATCAGTTGTCCTCCATTAGAGTAATAGAAAGATATCAGCGATTTTGATGTTTTCCTTGCATTCAACAGGATCGATTTTATATGATGGCAATGGCTACCTGAAGACTGAAAGGTAAAGCCTAAATATTTAAATGATTTAACCTGCTCTATTGGCTTACCATCTAATAGCCACTGATGTTTCAATCTTTTTTTATTAAATACCATTACCTTAGTTTTTTGATTATTTATCTCTAGGATCTCAGTATGGCAGTATTGGGCAAATCCTCCTAATAACCTCTTTAATCCAACCGATGTTCTTGATAACAATAATAATAATAATAAAATTTTATTTAATTAGTCGCCCATCTGTCCGCCTAAACGGACACTCTGGGCGACATACACAATATAAAAACAGTATAAAAACATATACATACAGCAAATTACAATATTAACAGCAATTCATCTAACCATCCTTCAGTAATACAATATAAAAACCTAACCCACCCCAGAAATCCCATAGGCCTGCCTGAACAGCCAGGTCTTTAAAGCTTGGCGAAAAGCCATCAGGAAGGAGGCGTGACGAAGGTCAAAAGGAAGCAGGTTCCAGAGGGTGGGGGCCACGATCGAAAAGGCCCTCTCTCTGGTCCGCACCAGTCTAGCTGTTTTCACCGGCGGGACCGAGAGAAGGTCTTGTGAGGCTGATCTTGTTTGGCGGCATATTTGGTGATACTGGAGGCATTCCTTCAGATAGACTGGGCCGGAACCGTATAGGGTTTTAAAGGTTAGTACCAACACCTTGAATTGGGCCCGGTACACAACTGGCAACCAGTGTAACTCCATCAACACTGGGGTAATATGGTCCCAGCGACGGCTCTGCTTTATTAAGCGTGCCGCCGCATTCTGTACCAGTTGTAATTTCCGGACCGTCTTCAGGGGTAACCCCACGTAGAGCACATTACAATAGTCTAATCAAGAGGAGACCAGGGCATGTATCACTCGTGGGAGCGGATGTAAAGGAAGGTAGGGACGCAGCCTTTGTACCAGATGAAGTTGGTACCAAGCTGCCCGGCTCACTGCAGAAACTTGAGCCTCCATAGACAGCTGGGAGTCCAAAATGACCCCTAGGCTGCGGACCTGGTCTTTCAGGGGTAATTTCACCCCATTAAGTACCAGGTCAAAATTTCCCAGCCTTCTTTTATTCCCCACTAGTAACACCTCGGTCTTGTCGGGGTTTAGCTTCAGCCTGTTCTCTCCCATCCATCCACTTACGGACTCAAGGCAATTGGACAAGGTATCCACAGCCAACTCTGGTGAGGATTTAAATGAGAGATAGCGCTGCGTTTCATCCACATATTGGTGACACTGCAGCCCCAAACTCCTGATGATGGTTCCCAGCGGTTTCATATAAATGTTGAATAGCATGGGGGAGAGGATAGAACCCTGTGGCACGCCACAGTTGAGGGGCCAAGGGTCTGAAACCTCATCCCCCAACGCTACCCGTTGGTATCTGCTGGAGAGATAGGAACGGAACCACCGTAAAACAGTGCCTCCTATTCCCAACCCCTCCAGCCGACTTAACAGGATACCATGGTCAACAGTATCGAAAGCCGCTGAGAGATCCAGGATGACGAGGAAAGTGTGTTCTCCCCTATCCAACGCCCTCCTCATATCATCCACCAGAGCGACCAAGGCTGTTTCAGTTCCATGTCCAGTCCTGAAGCCCGACTGGAAAGGATCTAAATAATCTGCTTCCTCCAAGTGTGTCTGTAACTGTGTAGCCACCACTCGCTCAATCACCTTCCCCAAAAATGGTAAATTGGAAACTGGGCGAAAGTTGTTTAAATCTTGGGGATCCAAGGAGGACTTTTTCAGAATAGGTCTTATTATTGCCTCCTTGAGGGCTAATGGCATTGCACCCTCCTCCAAGGACGCATTTACCATTGCCTTAATCCCTTTGCCCAGTTCCGCTTTACAGCTCATAACGAGCCATGACGGGCAAGGGTCAAGCAAGCATGTGGTTGGCTTCACTGTAGAGAGCACCTTGTCCACATCATCAGAGAGAAGAGGGTGAAACCGATCCCAGGAGACTGGACTGCAGCTGGCCACCTCTGGACCACTGCTTGTAACCACGACGTGCGGAATCTTGTCCTTCAGGCGCTCGATTTTATCAACAAAGTGTTTTACAAATGTGTCACAGGAGGCTTTTGAATGTTCCATAGGTTCCTGTGCAACTGGACCGACCAGGCTTCGGACCACTTGGAACAACCTCCTGGGACAGCACTCTGCAGACGCAATAGAGGCAGCAAAAAATTGCCTCTTTGCTGCCTTTGTTGCCCGCTGGTAGGCCGCAATTGCCGCTCTAACCAGTGTCCGATCGCCTTCAATGCAGGACTTCCACCATCGGCATTCTAGTCGTCTCACTTCCTATCTCAGACCATGCAACTATGGTGTATACCAGGGTGCAGTCTGAGTTCTATTCAGGGGGAGAGGACGTTTTGGTGCCACCCGGTCTATTGCCCTAGTGATCTCCCTATTCCACTCCGTCACCAGGGTTTCGACCGGGTGTCCTTCAGTAAGCTCCAAATCACCCAGCGCATTCAGGAATCCTTTGGATTCCATCAGGTGTCTGGGGCGGACCATCCTAATAGGTCCTTGTCCCCTGCGGAGGGTATGTGGCAGTGAGAGATCCATATTCAACAGATAATGATCTGACCATGACACAGGGCTAGAAGAAACAGTCCCCATTTTCAGATCACTTCCCTTCTCACCCAAGACAAACACAAGGTCAATAGTATGGCCAGCTACATGGGTGGGACCCATATTACTTAGGTGCAGTTCCCATGAAGTCATGGTTTCAATGAAATCCCGAGGGGCTCCAATGAGAGCGGCCTCAGCGTGCAGGTTGAAATCCCTCAAAACCAATAGGTTTGGGGTAAACAACCGCACAGCCAAGACCACCTCAAGCACCTCGGTCAGGGAGTCTACTGTGCAGCGGGGTGGGCGGTACACAAGCAGAATTCCTAAACTGCCCTTTGGTCCCAACCTCCAGTACACACAATCAACAAACTTGGTGTCGCGGAGAGGAGGTCTGGTGAAAACCAAGGACTCTCGATAAATAACTGCCACCTCCCTCCCCGCCTACCAATCCTCGGCTGCTGTGCATATTGGAAACCCGCTGGGCACATGGCCTCAAGTGTGGGAGCTGAGGCCTCATCCAGCCAGGTCTCCGTAATGCATACCAGGTCTGCCTTCTCATCCATGATAAGATCGTGGATGAGGGATGTTTTCTGAACTACAGACCTGGCGTTACATAACAGCAGATGAAGGTTGGATGGAGTCTTACATCCCCCAGCTATCTTCTGGTTTTGGGCAGGCCCGGAACAAGGGATGGGTATAATACATCCATCCCTTGTTCCCCTAAATTGGCGTGGCCTACCACTTACGCCCTTCCAGGATCTGCCGCCAAACCTCACACTGCCGTGACTACCCCCCCTCCCACAATCCTCCCCTCCGACCTACACATATCCCCCTCCCCTTTGGCCGAACAGGCAGGCCCCCCACCCCAAGTTAAAATTCAAAATTCCAGATTGTCCCCGTCTTTCTTGGTCTGGACAACGTTGGGTCAGCTCGTCAACAGCCGTTGGCACCTTCTCTCCCTATCTCACGTCGTGGCTGGAGTGGTGGTCGATATATCGTGATGTTCTCCTTGATCTCAGTTCTCAGTTCAATATCAATGTCAATAAGCAGCTGTGGCCACAATGATGAAAACAGAGTGGGCAGTTCAATTTCCCTGTCATACCACATCTGCCGCCAGTCACTCTCTTGTCCATAAAAGCTGACCCAAACACCAGGAGCCGTCCTCAAAACTGGTCGGGCGACGGCATCAGCGGCAGCATGGAGGCGCGGGCCACGGCAATGGACGCAGGCTGCAATAGCAGCGATGACAATAAACATGCCCCAATATGCCGTGACAGCGGGTGCAAGCCGCAACAGCGGCAATGAAGGAGCACCCGCCCCAGCGAGCAGCAACGGCGGCAGCAGCGGAGGCCGACTCCGATAACAGCGGAGAGCAGCAGCCGCAGAGAAAGCCCAAGTCCAGCCACCCGCAGCAACCGCACCGCCGACACCCCAAGAGAGGCGGCCGCACCTGCGATGGCCAAAGAAGCTACCCACAAGGCGCCAGCCACCGCAATGACGACAACAGAGCGACAGAGCGACGCAGGAGAAGCAGCCGCAGCAAACCACAGGAACAGCAACCGCAGCCAGCCGAAGGAGTAGCAGGCCACAATGAAACCCCGGGCTACAGCAGTCAAGACACTGGAGGCCAGGACGGAAGGCAGAAGACACAGCCGACGAGACGGCACCGGCCGCGATGCAAACACCGCCCGGCCCCAGAACCAGGAACGCCCACCACATCAGCTCCACTTCCAGAAAAAGTAAGGGCTGGGAGGATAAGATGGTCAATAAAGGGGAGGGTATAAAACTCTTGCTCACCCTCTTTGCAAGTCCAGGGATGGTTAAGGACGGTTTAAGATGTTTAAAGCTGTTATAAAGCTATTTAAAGCTATTAAATGATGTTAAATAATAGAACGGCGGAGTACTAACATTCAAAAAGCTGCACTCGAAACCCTAGCTGTCCTTTTCAGCTATATGGGTTCTTGTGAGCCACCCTCATTCCCCTCCTACGAGCTGTAATCTGGCAGACAATGTGGGACTACAATGCGGGGCATCGTCACTCCCCAACAATTCAGCCCCCCTCCCCCTCGCTCCCCAATCCTGCCTCGCAGATTGCTAAACAGCGGGAATCTGCTCCTAAGAGGAATATGCAAGTGTCGTCTTGTTGACAAAAGCACTGACCCCCTTTGGCCGGTGTTCACCATAGAGTTGCGAAAAGAAGAGCGACTCCCCTCCCCCCAGAGTCAGATTGTCCGCATATAAAAGAGCGTTTCTAGGGGTATTGGCCAACATTGGCGAATGGATAGCATAAAGAGCTAGTTTCTTTATAACATCATTAATGTATAGGTTAAATAACAAAGGCGATAAAATACATCCTTGTCTCACCCCTTTAGTAGTTAATATGGGGTTAGTTAGATGGCCTTGAGTGTTACATCTAACTTGGAGCATTGTATTTCTGTATAGGCCTTGCACAGGGATATTAAACGTCTATCCAATCCTAGATTGTATAACTTGGACCACAGCCGATCTCTAGATATCGAGTCAAATACAACTTTCAGATCTATATATGCTACATAAAGAAAACTTCCGTTTCTCTGTGCATATTTAGAAATAATATGTTGCAATACTAATATATGATCTATTACTGATCTTTTTGGGTGAAAACCTGACTGTTCTGGGGCCAATAAATCTGACTGCTCTAACCATTGCTGAAATTGTTCTGCTGCAGAAAGTAGATCTTCATTATTGAGTCTGTTAAACTGCTAAAGAAAATTTTAAAAGGGTACAAATTAGTTGCAACGACACAAATCAACATATAAAACCTGAATGGACAGAGTAAGGAAGACAGTGACCTTATGCTTGGCTTTGGTTATCATTGATAAGACTTTTAGTGCTATCCCTCTCGAAATCAAGTGTGCTTCAATTACCAGAAGAGTTTGGTGGATCATTATAAGTAGCTTCACCCATAAAGAGGCCATCAGAATGCATTCACATTTGGACATGTGCTTTTGAACAGACTGAAGTATAGTTTGACCCTGTGTATCAAGCATTGAGAGTAGGGATGAAAGAATCTGTCAGTTTCGGTTCTCTCAGTTTCTCATTTTTCCAAACTTAAATTCAGTTCTCCACATTTCTGTATCAATTTGCATTTTTTTTAAAAAAAAATCCATGAAAATTCTTAAGAATTTCTCTTAATAACATTTTGGGATGCAGTTTTGACTACTGGACATATTTTTGCAGTCCGTTTCCCCTAATATAATGCAATTTTGTATGCTATTTTCACTAATGCACACTTTCCTCTAATATATGCATTTTTAAAACTTTTTTTGGCTGGAGAACTCTTATCACATTTGTATAAGCACAAATATTGAAGGATGGCCATGTTTCAGTTATCATATTGTTTCTGAAATTGCAAATTTGATAGATTCATCTTTAAATGCAAACTGAATTGAATTTCTCCCCCCATCCCTAATTCCGAGAGAGATTCAAGCTCATTTAAAGCCTTTTTTCGCTGGATTCAGTTGCTGCACAACTGAATGAATTGTTACTCCAAAGAGTTAAGGTATAGACGTAGAGAATAATGTATGTAGAAATAAAATGTTTTAATACAAACATGTATGCTGGCAAATAAAAATACTCATAAAAGTGCACATACAATAGTGTATATAATAAAACAAAGGTGGCCAAAGGACAAATTCTATGTAGGACCCATGTCCATACAAGATAGAGGATGAGAAAATCAAAACAGTACCAAACTGTTATGTTGAATTGACTATTAAGCAGCGGCCTATTAGCAAAACTCAGTACCCAGAGAATTCAAAGTGCATATGTTTGTCAGATGTGTTTCGACGCGTTTCTTTCTCACTGGCCTTGCAAATGGATGTTGACTGTACAGGGTAAAGAATATAATAATAAACAATATTAGCCATATATGGTGAATGCCTCCAAATATGCAAAATTGCGCAGCTGATGTCATAAATATCAAAAGGGAAAAAGCACTTACTTAATATTTATATTCTGGGATATGGACTGATAGTTGGATAACCTGTAGATTCAATTTGTTCTGCACAAAAATAATTTGGAATAGAATTATAAAATCATCCAATGCGAAAGTTAAGACTTTCATGAAGGATGAATTGATATAGTACTTACCATTTCATTTTCTCAGTCATTCTCGAATCCCGTTAAAAGATTTTTTACCAACGCAGCTCACCCTCAAAACGTTTGTCGGTTATAAGTATCTAATCTGCTAGGCCATTCCGAATGAGCTAATCTACAGAGAAGACACAGCTGTGAAAAAAGCTTTCACGGCCATTCAAAACAGGCCTTGTCCCAGCTGAATTTGTTTTCCTTACTTGCATTAACCCTTAATGGGTTTCTTTATGTATTGGAGACACTGCACCATAAACACTATATACCACCAATGTGTCATGCCTATACATGGTCAGGAAAAATACATAACCTCAAAAAACAGATTACAATGATTCAGAACCGAAAAGTAAATATACATACACACTGAGGATTCAAAATGCTTCTGGTTTTGACAAAAACACCCCAAATACTCTCTGTTATAGCACAAGTGTCCAATTTAAGTCTTTATTTAGACCATTTGGAATCATAGTTTTTAGAGAATGTATCCAGAAAAGCTCTCTTTTCTTCAATTTTGTTTCCAGATGTCTTCCCACTCCTGTAACTTTCTCAGTAGTCCAGAATTTTACAACTTTTTGTGTAAAAACTTGTGAAGTGTCTGACCATTGGAGCATGCTGTCTTCCATTTTTTATGCAGCTTTTGTGTTCACAGATTCTCATTTTGATTGATTGATTGATTGATTTTAATATTTCTACCCCGCCTTCCGGCCAAAAGGCCCTCAAGGCGGCTTACAAAAAATATAAAAAAACACAAATAAAACATCAATAATACATCAATAAAACAATACACAATAAAAACAATCCAATTTGTAATACAATTCAAAGTTAACACAAACTACCTCCCCCCTCACTTTGGCAAAATAGGTGTTATAGACACTGGGCTACTTTGCAAGGCTAGCCACACTCTCTCAGTCATAGTCCTCCTATCCCCATAGTTCTGGGTGTGGCTCGGCCTGCAGAAGCCAGGCCTCCCGCATAGGATGGTGGCGGGATGGCAGTTCTGGCCCTGGAGCCGCTGGTTCCCATTTCGAGGGTCCTGAAGGTGGAGCCCAATGGGGGGAGGGAGAGAAAGAAGCCGCTGGAGGCCTTTCCTCGCCCTGGCCTTCCTGCATCTTGGGCCACAGCAGCATCCCCGGACAATATGATCAATAAAAATGAATTCAGTATTACTGGCTTGCTTGTTTAATATAGATGTTCCAATTTGATTTTCAATTTGTTCCACATAATCTGATGACAGCCAAAGAAAACTAATAGCATTACTTCTAAAAGTTGAGGAATCTTTATTCATCCACAGTCCAAACTTTCTTAAGTGCGTGGAATCCACTAACAGTTCAATTTTCTTATTGTGGGCCACTTCAAATGGGATCTTAATGTCACTGACTGTAAATCTGGCACAACCTGTTCTTTTCCTTTATTTTTCCCTATATAAAGCATTTCAAACTTTATATCTAAGGCAAGACCCATCTGTTCACTGAAGTTGTTACAATCTGCAGGGGAGTGTGGTGTAAGTAGTTCAGCTGAAACCTGAGGTGGTGGTTCCATCAGATTTTTCTGATTGTCATACCCACATACAAAAGATTACAGGGACATTGTATGGCATATATCACTCCCTTATTTTATTTATTTATTTATTTTATTTTGTTGCATTTATATACGGCCCATAGCAAGTAGCTCTCAGGGCGGTAAACAGAATAGGATAAAATACATACATCATAATAATAAAATCACAAAACATATAAGACACAATGAAAACAAAATACAATTAAACAAAATATAAGATGATAAAAAGGATTAGTATTACAAGATTAAAAAGATTAAAATGATTAAAATGCCTGGGAGCATAAGAAGGTCTTTACCTGGCGCCGGAAAGATAATAATGTAGGCACCAGGCGTACCTCTTCGGGGAGGCTATTCCACAACTCAGGGGCCACCACAGAAAAGGCCCTAGATCTCGTAACCACCCTCCGGGCTTCCCGATGGGTTGGTACCCGGAGGAGGGCCTTAGATTCTGAACGAAGTGAGCGGGTAGGTTCATAGCGAGAGAGGCGTATGTGAATGGAGGCTAATCTAATTAGATCTGCCCAACAAGTGCTGGAATCCATTTTAAGACTGTATCAGTTTGCAGACATCTCATCTTTAAATTTCATGCCAACTTTTTCTTCCTCCTTTTTTATTAACATGTAGTCTGATGAATAGTTTGAGAGAGCTCAAAGGTCTGTTCACTATTTTGTGACTTTTTCTTTGGTCCTTTTAAAGGTATTACCGTACTGTAGATTTTTGGTACTTTTCTGTGTCTCCAGTCTGATCCCTGCATGACGCTGTCCAGGGTGCTGCTGAAGCCTTGACTTGCTGAGGCAGTCGCTCAAAACAGAACCCTCCACCCACACTTCTCATATATTTTCTTTGTCAAAATAAAAATAAAATAAAATAGTTCTCAAGAAGTCTACATAATCAATCTTTTCTTGATCATCCCAGAATGCAGGACATGGAATAATGGGCTCAAGTTAGAGGAAGCCAGATTTTGGCTGAACATCAGGAAAAATTTCTTAACTGTTAGAGCAGTACGACAATGGTACCAATTACTTAGTGAGGTGGTGGGCTCTCCAATACTGGAGGAATTCAAGAGGCAGCTGGACAGCCATCTGTCAGGTATGCCTTAAGTTGGGTCCCTGCGTTGAGCAAAGGGTTGGACTCAATGGCCTTATAGGCTCCTTCCAACTCTACTATTCTATGATTCTATGAAGATAATACATAAACAAACTCAGGGTCATCTTGTTGAATTCATTTCTAGTAATTTCAGGGTAAGAAAATGAAATTACTTTTTCACTCAACAATAGATTCACTGCTACTGGGAACAATCACTATTTGTACAGCTTTTAAAAAGAATTTAAAAAAATCCATAGCTTTATCAGTGGCTATAAAAAGGGACCCTCTGTGTTCACAGAAAATATTTATTTGGTTGCAAGATGATGGGGCAACAGTAGAAAATGGTCCTGTTTACTGTGCCCTAATTGTGAGGTTCCAGGACAATTTATCCGACTACTTTTAATTTAATTTAACAAAATTTGTATACCGCTTAATTGTAAGTAAAACTTCTATGAAGTTTTATCCAACTAGTGTTGGAGATAGAGTTTTGGACTATATTGATCTATGGTTTGATCCAGCAAGACTATTATAATCATATTCTCATTTCACCCTATAGAGGGCAGTGGTATGTATCTATTGCCATGTTATTTATGTTAATGCATACAGAAAGGGTGGGGAGCATGTTATGATGTGGGTCTCTAATGTAAAATTAACAATATACTAATTCACTAGTGGATGGTGCAAACAAAGAAAAGAAAGAAATCAAACTTTGCTAACCTTCTTAGTATCTTTCCTGAACTATTCTGTCCTAGAATTTAAAAAATCCTAAGTATGTACTAAAAACAATTTTGGAAAAAACAGATGCCATACTGGAGGGAGAAGACATTAGCAAGAAAGAAATATTATTAGACTGAATTTGATTTTAGGTGGTATACCTAAGATAAGTAGTAGTCAACATTTCTGTTGTCTTGATGTAGGAAAGATTTGTGAGGTATTTTCTGACGTAGTTGTTCACTTTTAGGACACAGACTCTATTTTCAGCCAAGATGAATTTTTGTTTCCAAGCACAATTGAAAGGGTTAGTGATTTCCTTTAAAACCATACATGGCTTGAGTCTAGTATACCTGAGAGGCTGCTTTCTCCCACACAAGCCTGTCCGCTCATAAACATCAAGTGGGGATATCCTTCTCTGTGTTCCATCTGTGGTAGAACTATGACTGGTTGGAATAAGAGATAGAGCTTACTCAGTGCCTGCATCAGTATTATGGAACAGCTTGCCCTATGAGGTTCGGATGTTCCCCTTTCCAAGTGCCTTCTGATGGCTGGTGAAGACTTTTTAAAAAATTGGCCAGGCTTTTAACTTGACAGACAGAGGTTTTGTGTGCGTGTGTGTGAGAGAGTATTTTCCCTGGAAAACTGTGTTTTATCTGTTGTGCCTGCTTTTGTTATGTTTTATTATTGCAATTATATTTTAATATTTTTGATTTTAATTATTGTAAGCCACTTTGACTAATAAATATGTATTAGAAGGGTGACTTATACATCTAAAATAAATGTCTACCTTACAGTTATGTCATATTTTGTCTCCTGTTTACTTTCCTATATTTTACTTTAAAAGTAAGCTTGCATCTCCTATTGTTCCAATAATAGTATATACATATTCTAAGGCTCAAAAGCTAGAAATCAAACTAATTATATAAAATCTTTTGATTTCTAAGGCATTTTACAAGATTCTCCCTAACTAGAATAAATATGAATGGAAAAGTCATATATATGTGTATCAGGTGATTTGACTTATATTGTATTCATGAAAAAAATATATATTCCAATCCTGTTAGTTTCCTGCAACAAGAGGTCCACATTTAGGATGTGTTTCTGCAATGACCATCAGTGGTAAACAAGTTACTCATGACTGTATTACAAGAAAATGCTTTGTTGTGTTTACTGAAGAAAATACATTGTAGGGCCTCTCTCAGCATATTTGTAAAAAGGGAGAAATGTAAATTCTCATACTTCTTCTTTTGTCTTATTTTCGTATGCCAGATAGTACAACTGAAGTCTTCACAAACACATATGTGACCAGTTTTGGACCAGTTTCAGATACAGACATGGTGAGTCCCCAGAATGAATAAATGTTGTTAAAAATGTATGCCCCCAACCATTTTACAGAAATTTCATAAAGAACCAATCTCCTAATTTGTATGACTCTTGTAGTGATTAATCATTGTCATGAACAGCACCAGCAACAAAAAGAAAAAGAGAGAGATGGCATATGAGCAGAGTTACCACCACTCTTAATGGTTGTGGGGAACTGCCTAGGCATGATGATGGCACTGAAATCTGGCTTTCGGAGACATACTCTGGACACTCAGGCCAGTTACCATGCCATGTCAAATCCCACTGAGATCAGGAGCAACCATTCTTTGCCTTGATTGGCCAATTTCATTTTTAGTTGTAGCCACTGCGGTTTAAAGTGGATGAATCTGTGGAAGTGACTGTGGAAGTGGGTGTGGGGACAGGTTGAGTGTATTGGAATTCACCAGCCAGTGTTGCTGATCAGTGGCGTCACTAGGGTTGGTGTCACCCAGTGCGGTAACTCATGGTGTCACCCCCATGGACCTCCTCCCGTACCAGACCATACAGAATCCTTAGTGATGTTTTTTGTACTAATGTTACTCGTAAATCATAATTCCCGTATATCACTGAATGTAATGGCAATAGTAGTGACATAAACAACTAGCAAAATTAAAATTACACCTTTAAATTACAATATCATATGCACAGCCTAATTGTATTTACATTTATACATAGTTTCATGTGGTTAAAGTGAAAATTCGGTAAGAAAACAATAGAATTCAAAGTAAAAACGTTTGAAGAACTACATCAAAATTATATTCATTTTAACATTAAACTTTACCATTACATGAGATACATTAATGGATTAGGTTTGCATAATCAATAATGGCCCAAATAATGTAGAAGTTGTAGACAAATGCATATGGAAATATACTCGTAAATGCAATAATACCAAAAAAAATAAACAGGAACAAATACACAAGCATTTCAGCTCTTAGTGAATATCTCGACTAAATCAGAACTTTCCTTTCCTGGCCTTCAAAGCTGCGAACTTGTGAATCACTTCACTTTCTATTAAAAGCGCACTCTCGGATACGTCATCATAGAAAGTGGTCAATTTCGGAATGGACACCTTTAACTCTTCTTCAGTGGCAGATATGAGACTCTTCACTTGAACAGCCTCAAGCATGGCTGCTACTTCCTTGGTGGCTCTTGATCTGATCTGGAGTACAGAATGAAAGCGATCAATGCACTCAAGCATCACCCTCTTATTTTCTTCTTGCAGAGTGAGTCCAGCATCACTTGCTTGCTCCCCTGCCATCCTCTTCTTGAACCTGGCTCTTCTCTCTACTTCAATTCCATATTCGTCTGATTTTAAAAGTGCCTGTTCAATTGCATGCTCCACTAGGTGACTGCGCTCCTCGGGCAGAAAAAGTCTTAGCGCCTCTAGCTTTGTCACCACCTTGTCGAGAGTTAAGCCCTTAGTCTGCAGGTACTGCTGTATAAGATCAACTTCCTGAAGTACATCACACCAGAAGTACAGGTAGCACAGAAAAGTGAAATCACAGACAACAGGCAAAAGACCTTGTGCTGCACCTCTTCTGTCCAAATTTTCATGTGGATCACAAAGAGCTTCAATCGCCACCACAAACTTATCGAACTTTTCTTTAACTGGCTTAACTGCAGCATGATGAGCACTCCAGTGTGTTGTTGATAGCCTTTTCACTGACACTCCAGTATGGTCAATTAACATATCCCATCATTGGGTGGAAGCAGCAAAGAAAGAAAACATTGTCTCAAGAGTTCCAAAAAATGTCGCACATGATGCATTTTCAGCAAAAGAGTGCTGACCACACAAGTTAAGTGAATGGTCCACACATCCATTAAAAATAGCTTTCTTGTTGTTTCCCTTAAGAATGGCTTGTACACCTCCATGGATTCCAGCCATAGTGGCAGCATTATCGTAACCTTGAGCGCTGTACATCATTATGTCCAGTCCATCACTTTCCAGATTTTTAAGAATGTCAGAACTGAGGTCAGCAGCTTTTTTCCCCTTTAAAGGGAAAAATCCTAGAAATACTTCTTTCACTTCAACTTTCCTATTGTTGATTTTTACATATCTGATCACTTTGGACATCTGGTCAGTATGTGATATGTCAGGTGTGCTGTCGAACATGATCCCAAAGTACTTTGTAGACTTTATGTCCTTGACAAGCATCTCCTTCACATGATTTGCCGGGGCGCTTATAAACTCATTCTGAGTTTTTGGTGCAAGATAAGAGACTGATACTTTAAGTTTACATGTGCTCCGCTTTAATCTCATTAGGTGCTCTTTCAGCACTGGATCATATTTTGAAAGCATCTCAACCATCTCAAGAAAGTTCCCTTTATTCAATGAAGATTCATCTTCCTTGTGGCCATGGAATGCCAGATTCTGCTTGGCAAGAAACAATGTGATATCAAGCAATCTGTGCAAGATGTCCCTCCACTTTTCCTTCTCCATTTCCATCAAAGCAATAGTTTTGGCGTCAATGGTTTTGTGCAGCCTAAGTCCTGCTGCCAATGTTTTCCACTTTTCAAGGCAACGTAGGTGCTGTTCGGACGTCTCATGGTTATGTACTTTCGGGCTCAGTTTCCACCACATCTGAAACCCAGTCACAAATTTGGATGTCGTATCTGTAGCACTAACGGCAAACAGTCGGCAGCAAAACCAGTATAAATTCTCATTGACGAGTGAGTAAACCATCCATGACTGCAGAATTTTCTTGCCATTTGGCATCATCTTGTAAAACCAATCTTTTGAAAGCTGGCACACATCTCCCTTTGCTTTTGCATCTTGCCTTGCCGCAACACTGAAAGGCCCATCTTTGTTCTGGAAAGAAGCACTTCCCCTTTTGATGATTTCAACCCGAAAATGATCTGGAACTGGTATCTCCCAGAAAGAAACATCACATAAAATTTGCAAATCTTTCTTCTTAACGTCACTCATCTCATTTACAGTATCATGGCTAGAGTCACTTTCAGCACTCTCTTCTGCTTCAAATTCTTCCATTTCCACTCCTTGTTCTTCTGCTTCCTGCCATTTCCACTCCTTGGTCTTTTGCAGAATGCATGCTAGCATCGGAAGAATCAGCTTTTTCAATTGGAGACTGACAAGCAGTGTCTTTTGATGAACCCTGGCCATGGATCCAGCTAGTGTTTTGAGTGATTTATTTCTTGCCTCTTTTGCTTTCCTTTGCTGGCATCCACTTGGCCTCGTTGATTTATGCACTCCATGTGGCATGATAGAATATCCCTGCACAATAAAAAGGGTTGTTGGAAAGACTCACAGGGTTGTTGGAAAGACTCCATACACACACACACAAGAGGGAAGTGGCTGGCGAGATGGCCACTGCAGGGCTGAAGATAGAGAAAAAAACCCACCGCAGCCCAGCTTCTCTATATCGCCAAGCGTGGGGCCCTCCAAACTCAAAGCGCGGGGCCCGGGGCAACTGCCCCACTTCCCGGTGCCTAGGGGTGGCTCTGGGTGTCACCCCCTCTGATGGTGTCACCTGGTGTGGTCCGCACCCCCCTAGTGATGCTGCTGCTCTCACCAGATAAGAGATAACCAGGTGCTGCTCTTCAGGCTTCCTAATTAGTTGCAGCTGAGAAACGAAACTCACACAGAGGCCCATCTCCTCCCAAGATGAAATCCCCACAATTCTCTGCATCTGAGCCATTTTACACAGTTCATTTTAAACCAGTTTGAACCAATGTTGCGATTTCATGACACACTCCCCTTTCAAAAAGATGACATCAGAACTTCAACAGTTCTGCTTCATCGCGGGCTCCAAAAAAGGAAAAAAGAACCAAGGTAACAATATAACAATACAGCATCTTAAAACATTAAGAAAAGAAAATATTTGAATATATGCACCAAGAGTAACAGCTACTTCTTGACTTATGCCTTACTAAAAAGTTGAAGTTCCAAAAAGCTAGAAAATCCTAACAAGATATACTTAAAAGGAAAAAGTCTTAAAAAGAAAAAAAACCCTAAAATACCCCCCAAAAAACTCTACTATGGAATAACTTTATTTCAAAGAATAAAAGGAGAAGAATAAGAATGGGCAATCCAAAATCAGGTCCAATAGCAAAACAAAGGTCATAAGCCATAAAATCAAGTTCAAAATCCAAAAAAAACGTTAAAAATCTCAAAACTGTAAAATCAGAGTCCAAACAAGCAAAAGGTCATCAGAAAAACAATGCTCAAGTGGTTAACAGGTGATTCCCATTTGTCTGGAGGTTTAACTTCTGCAGTACAACTGACTGAATTCCATCAATTCATGCAGACCAGCTAGTTTTGGACATCCCATGCTGTGAAACAGGAAGACGTAAAAAATTCCCCTCCTTTGTGGATTGCTAGTGAAGAGACTGTATATTTGTTTAACAGTTCTAAAGTAAGTAATTGCCATCTTGCATGATTCATCACAGTCAACATCTACAAGGTTTGCTATGTGGTTCCCACAGCTGCAGAAAGCACAGTTTGAATTGTGTTCAAGCAGAACTGCTTTTACATCTTTCCACTTCCCAGCCATATTAGATCCATTGTCATAGGCTTGATCAATGCAGACCTGAAAATCTAACTTAAAACCTTGGAATTGCTTGTACTTGATCAGCAAATTCTTTTCCAGTTTTTTTTACATGAAATAATTTAAAAAAACTTCTTCAGTTGAAAATTTTGAGCTGTCTAGTGCCTACGTTACCATCTTTTAGACACCAGCTTAAGATATGTCTCTTTATGTAGACCTACTGATATGTTCTGCTGTGAAGCAGGTATAAGATGCTGGTTTTATGAATATTTTTGTGTGTTTTGTGGAATTTATTCCATAAAATGTCCAATATATTTTGATGGCAAATGGGATATAAATATGCTAATATAGCTGAATCGTACTTGAAGAGCAGCTTGCTATTGTACTTTCATTTCCTCCCTTGGAACATATAAAGCTGCATAAAACATTGAAAACTCTTTTTTGATTGCTTTTACCAAGTTATTTAATAATGCAATCCTAAGCAAGTTTACTCAATGTTAAATTCACACTGAGTTTACTGGGGCTGAACTTCCTGTTAGTGCATAGAGAATTGTAGCCTGCATGCCCTTTTATCTTCCTGATCACTAGAATGTGCTGTATGTGTATTTGATTAATTGATTCTGGATAATGAGAGTATTTCTTCCTTTTCACCTGACTCCCAGTAGTTTTGTATGTGTTAAAGCTAATTCAGTTTGTTACAAAAGAGAAGCTCATTCAAAATGCAAGGGCTCTGTATCTTTCAGATGTATGGCTCTGATTAAAAATATGGTGCTGTTCTGAAGTTCTGTTCCTAATTTTTCAGTCTTTGCCACTAGCTGTTTAGTGTTCTCATTCCTCTCCTGATCAGGCAGAAGAGAGCTTTCATTGCAGCCCTAAATTGGCAGGGAAGAGCAAGGCCAGCACCAGCCTGCCATGGGCCCCCAACTCACCATGGGCCCCAGCCTCCCCACTGTGTGTGCAGTCATGTGCATGCACACCCACACTTAAATATACCCAGTTGTGCCACCTCACACATCATTCCTGCCATCACCCAGATGGCAGGCATGCGTGCTGATACATGACATGAAGCAACCAGGTGTATTTAAGTGCCTGCTGGCTGCGCACATGTGCAGGGGTGCCATTGGCTGGAGAGTGGAGCTTCTGCTCCATAATCTATGCCACCATCCAATTGCAGCCTGTGATCTGATGCTGGCAGGGATCGTGGAGCTCCCTCAGTTAGCAGCAGTGGCTCTTGGCCAGTACCTGGCCACCTGTTGGTGTTGGGCCTGGGGAAGTGGTATGTTGCAGTGGACTTTGCTATCCAGCTGCTTCTGAAATCTGTTAATTTGTACATACATTTCCCCATTGTGTTCTTGCAGTAGATAACTTCAAGAGATTTCATGCCAAAGATATGAAGTAGTGTTATGCAGGCTTCCTAATTGTTGTCTTGGATCACTCCATCAGACTATCACAACAGTGGATAAGTGTTCTGAATATGCAGTGTCACCACATTACAATATATCTGTTACAATGTTACTATCTTACAATAAGATGCAGTATCACTGCCTTACAAGACCAAAATATCCCTGAGCACTACCCATAATGCAAGCCTCAACACCATTCACATATTGATACCCAGCCACCTAGTTTCCCATTGTACCATATGGTCCAAACCAGAGCTTGGAAAAGTTACTATTTTGAACTACAACTCCCATCAGCCCAATCCAGTGGCCATGCTGGCTGGGGCTGATGGGAGTTGTAGTTCAAAAAAGTAACTTTTCCAAGCTCTGGTCCAAACCTTAATCAACTGCAAATGTTGTGGACATGGCCCAGTCAGGCAATTAGGACTGGCTCATTAATCAGTCCCTTAGTATTTTGCATGCAGGATCTTAGACGTGGGAATAAGCAATTTCTCTTTTTTTCTAACAAAATATCTACCTTGGATCAGGCAAAGGTTGGGTTAAGGTGGTTGGGGGCCCTGCTGAGTTTCCCTAAAAGGGTCACCTTCATCCCAAAAAGAATGCATGAAATTAAAAACAACATTATGTGCTTAAAAGGTAATTAATTATATTATACATATTTGCATACTGCAATACATTTATTATACACATGGTGTATAATCCTGATCAAAACAAAGTAAAACAGTGGCAGATTGCACACTGGAGAACACTTGAATACAAAGAAAGAAGTAAGCCCCTAAACATTAACACTGGATATGTGTCTAATATCAGATGACAATGAGTTCCACCAAACAGGACCTGTGGCAAAATGTGTTTGTAATATATCACCTTGCCGTAGAATGAGCCTTCCTTTCATTTCTTGCTGCAAACTCATCAAGTATGCCATCAGAGTCTACACTGTGCCAAAGAGTTATTTCTGCACTCATAGCATCAAAACATTCAGTCTTGGGTTCAGCATGCTTTTCTTCAGTTAATTTTTGTACATGTGCCATTTTGGAAATGATTGTTCAGCAGCGCAGTTGTTGATGGGCACTATCTCTCAACCTAACATACTTCACAAGATTGTTGTGAGGATAAAATGGAGAGCAGAGAACCATGTATGCTGCCTTCAGCTCCTTCGGGAAAGGACAGGATATAAATGTAGTAAATAAATAAAAAATAAAATACTCTAAACTTCACATGCCCAATGTGAAGATAAGGAAAGATTTATAAAATGAGTGCAAAAGGGGACTTAGTTCTTGTATCATAGGCATCAAATGCTGGTTCCTTTAACCAGAGTGATGCATTTCCGTACTATAAATGCCCATGGTTTCCCCCCTCCCCATAAATTAGTACATCTGCAAGACTTCAACCATCCGGCCTTATTAGTGTGTGTTTCCTTAGATGTGTAAGTCCCACTTGTGTTCAGGTGAACATACTCCAGGCATTGGGAATTGAGATGAGTAATCTTATATTTTTATTCCATTCTTCCTCCTGTTATATTGTTGTTTTCTTGTTTTGGGCCCTTTCGAGCTCTCCAAGTTTAATTAAAATGTATAAAAGTTGGAAGTCAAGTTATTATATATTGAAAAAACAACAGTTAGAGTGCAAGTTGCCTAGCTGCTGTAAGAGTTACATTTCTTTCACTTTTCACTCCCTCCTCCCCTATCTGAAGATTGGGTGATCTCCCACCTCTCTGCTAGAGAGCTGGTTTGGAAGCCTGGCAAGAATCTGGACACTTCCCTCCACCTTTTTGCAAAAGGCATCTCAGGCAAAAACCTGTTAAACCTTTGGGGAGAGACAAACACAATACTGTTAACTCTAAAGGTTCACAAGTCCTGTCAAACCTCTAACTAGTTATAGGATGTAAAGCAGTTAGCCCTTCAAGGAGGTTCAAATAAGTAAAGTCTGATAAGAAAGGCCTATAAATAGCCCACAAACTGGTGTTCAAGGCCAGTGCTTCACAACTGCATTGAAGAGGCTGGTCTTAGTGACCAGGCCAAAGATGTTGCCTGATGTTGACAATGGCTGCCCAGAAGCCAAGCGAAGGGCTCTATTTGCTTGGGTGAGAGCACTCCCTTTCCTGAAGTGAAAAGTTGGTATTGTATTTTGGCAGGTACTTAAAACTGGAGAAATTGAAGAATGTATAAAGTTTTCAGACTCTTTAGCTAAGGCCAAAAAGAGAATTATTATGTAAAGTTTCAGACTGTTTGGCTTAGGCCAAAGAGAGTATTATTGTAAGCAAATAAGAAACTTATGAGGCTATTTGCAAATAAGAAATACATAAGGCTGTTTGTACAACTAAGGGCTCATTCACACGGAGGTTTAGTGTGGATCTGGCGCTATTTGCAGACCCTTTAAATTTGGACGGTCTACATGATATTTTTGCCAACGTGAGTGCATTCAGCTGCCTTTTCCTTTAAATCCGGATTTAATCGATCCGAAAAAATCTGAAAAGTGTTGGAAAATCCGCCCTTACTTCAGTGCCTACCTACCATTTAGTCGCTTTTCTTCACAGTTTTTTGTTGCGCAGTTTGTTCGCCATTTTAGATCCTCCCTTTTCTCCGTCCCTTACACTGTCTATGGATGTCGTTTTGTTTCCTGCCGCTGGCGAACAAACTTCCGGTTGCTCTTGCCTTCATTTCTCCCGCTTCCCCCCCCATAAATTTCCTCCCCTGCTCCTTGAAATGAGCGATAATATTAAACAGGTGATGCTGCATTTAGTAACTATTTTAAATTTCTCTCAAGATATGTGTTTGTGTGTGTCCTTCCATGAGATTGTTGTGCATTTTGGAGCACTTCAGAAGTCACTACATAAATTGTGGGGGGGAAAGCAGTGATTAAAAAAGAAGACCAAACAAGAGATGGATTAATTCCATAAAGGTAGCCACGAGACAGCGTGGCATGAGCAATGATGGATAGTTTAACATTAGCCCAACCTACGTCTTTCATGAAGACACACTGCGGGTGGGCACTTCAAAGCAGTGGAATTGCATACAGCTTTGCCCCCCTTCCCTGGGTTCTATGCTTTGTTCTGCCCCCCCCGGCTGTTTGGGTGTCCTTGCATGAGATCATTGTGCGTTTTGGACCACTTCAGAAGCCACTACATACATTGTGGAGAAAAAAGCAGTGAGTAGAAAAAGAGGATGGTTTGTTTAACATTAGGCCAACCTACGAGTACTAGTTTTTAAATGAACTTTCTGAGGTTTTTTGGTTGTTTTGACACCTGCACAGTCTCTTTAAACACCTTTCAGTGCTCATACCTATTGTCATTTGCAGACAAAGCAATCCATTTGTTACTCTATTCATAATCAAGGAAAGGGGGATTCCAAGGGATCCTGTTGAAAAATTATGACTTTAGTCCTGTAGCCTTAACAATTCCAGAAGCACTTGTTAACATTCTACACGCATCTTTGGATATATCAGCCAATTGACCATCCGATCTTAAGAAAATCCCAGCAGACTAAGGAAGCACCAGGATATATGGCTACACTGGACAGACAAGTCAGACAGCCCAATGCTGTTATTCTTGATGGAGGAGAGGAGCGCAAGGCTTCCCAGTGGAATACAATTGGAGAGGGCGATCTGAAATCACTGGCAGGGCAGTCTACTGTGTTAGCAATGCTACCAACACTAATTTCAATTTGAAAGGTTTCATCCATTTGTTTTACAAAGGAGGCGTTTTCACTTGCTAATTGAGTTGGTAAACAATGAAGCAGTGAGGCTTTGCAAAAACAATTTGCAAAAAAATAGAAGGACATTCCTCCACTCTAGCGCTTTCTTAAACAAACCAGAAGGGCAGCGCTTGATGTTCGCTTCAAGAAAGATCTTTGCCTTATGACACTTCTGTGTTTCGCGACACGCGGATTGCTTAATATATTTATTTAAAAGGAGTACAGCGATATACCCTCCCCCTTCACAATCTTGCGCTTGCTTCCTGCTGTAGGGCACTTTCCCCCCCTCTGGAAATGAGGGCAGTGGACATTGGAAATTCATTGGGATTGAAATTAACCCTCAAATTGCTGGTTGAAAGGGGCAGCTGCTTTATAATTAGCTTTCGCCCCTGTATGCTGTTTCTCTCAATTTGTTCCAATGTCTATAAAACAGTGAATCTCACTTCCATGTAACTTCCCCACTGCTGAACAGTGGGATGGTTTTGACACATTTATCCCCACCACCTTTTGCATCTATAGACATAATTATGTGAATGTTCTGTTTTCTCTACTTTTTTCATTTGTGTGGGCAGATGCAGAAGGACCCTTTGGGAAGAGAAAATCAGTTTCCCACTTCTCTTACAAATTGGCCACCATTAGTGACCATTGTAAGCCATTGTAGGGGTGGGCATCATTGGGCAATCCGACTTCAGATTGTTCAATGTAGCCTACAAAACCTGCATACAGTGCCAACAAGTGCTTTTGGAATTGCAAGGCTTAAAGCCTCGGAAGCTGCAGCAGTAGGGAAGAATGGCGGCATGCTATTGCCATTGAACCTATTGAAAGTGCCAGTGAGAATCATTTCTCTTTTCTACCATACTTGCTAGAAACACTTGGTTTGGGTGTCAACTTTGTTTAAATTTTGTTTTCGACATAAACCACATAAACACTTTTTCCTTTATTGTCACAAAACAAGGAAAAAAGGGATGAGTTCCTTGTATATCCAGTAGATTGTTGTGCAATCCCAATTTATGTATTGTAAGTGTGAAATAAAAAATGCACCACAGACACCTATGAAAAACCAGTGTAAGGTTATGCTTTTATTATGCAGTACAACAGTTCAAAATGCATCAAATGAGGTCCCCTGTCCAAATGATCCTGAAAGGGAACCCCTTTCTTTTTTAAAGTGATATTTCTATGAAAGAATGGTTAACTATTTTTCAAACACAGCACGCAGCAAAAGACATGTTCAGAAAAGTTAGCTCCAAAAGAAGAGGCAAAACATCACAAACTGACATTTTGCCTTTCAAAAAGGAATGTAGCAATTGCAGAGGGCACCTCTTCCCCCACAACAACATTCCTGTTATCATAACGACAGTATTCCCTGTTCAAGGGTTGCCTTCAAAAGGGCAAGGTTGGACAATTCAGTTCCTGTAGTGCATGGCCACCTGTCTCATATACATTGTGCAAGACAACACAGGTGCACACCACAGTCACCAAATTTTCCTTGGCAACAGGAAGGGTGCCAGAGAGGTGGCGCCATCTAAACTTAAGCCTCCCACATACACTCTCAATGATATTCCTAACTCTGTTGAAGCAGCGATTAAAAACATTTTTTTTATCATCTAGGTAACCTGCATAGGGCTTCATGAGCCAATGACACACAGTATACGCTCCATCCCCCAGCAGCAAGGGCGGTACTTGAACCCCATGTATCGTTATTGTCGGGTTTCCTGGCACAAACTGTCCATATTCCATCGCATCAAATAGAGAGGGGTTCCAAAAGACAAAGGCATCGCGATTCCTTCCACTCCAACTGACCTCAATGTCCACAAGCCGTCCGGTATGGTGACAAGTGCCTTGTAAAAGTATGGAGCAGAAGCCTTTGCAACTGACGTACTTCTCTCCCTGTGCTGTCGGAGCCAGGATCTTGACATGGCAGCCATCCACAACGCCCACCACTTGCGGGAAGCCCATTTCCATGAAATCATCCATCACTTTATTTTTATTTATTTATTTGAAATATTTCTATCCCGCCCTTCTACCCTAAAATAGGGCACTCAGGGCAGCTTACAAAAATAAAATCAAACATGTACATAATAAAATTATAACAGTAGAATCACAACTAAAATAAAATACATAAAATACAACTGAAATACAGCATAGAGAGAGGGGGGGGATTGGCACCAAAGGGACTACAAAGGTAAAATTCAACATAGAAGGCATAAAATCAGTGTCAGGCTCTACCTTCAGTCCCTCCCAAATGCTCTCCGGAACAAGATCATTCAAACTCGGCCCCAACGAGTGGCGTGGGCTGTAGAACAAGGCTTTCCTCCTGAAGAAGAACATGATGGCATGGGGAGAGAGAGGGGTCGGGGGGGTCAAGGTGGTCCTGTCTCCCTCTGTAAGCCAGTTACAGATTGTAGCCATGATGAGTGTCGATACATGTCTCAAAGATAACACTTGCCGTCCTGAGCTCCTTAGCGATGTTGACGGAAGCCAAAAGAGTTTCAATAAGATCAATCAAAATCTCTTGGTCATGGTCTCCCATCTCCCATCCTGGGCTCTCAAACTGAAGATCTCAAAGCCACCATTTCCTGACGTTGCAATTAAGTCAAGGCACTGCTTTGAAAACCTTCAAAGTGCTAGCTGGGTTATTCGTTGTCATCCAGTGGACTTTGATGTTCATCCTGGCAATGATAATCAATATGATTTTTAAAAAAAAAAATTCTATCCCTCCCTTCCACGCTATAATAGGGCACTCAGGGTGGCTTACAATAAAATCAAGCACGTACATAATAAAAATGTACATAATAGAAATCACAACAACATTAAAATAAATTAAAATACATAAAATGCAGTTAAAATATATAAAATAATATACATACATACATATATGCATATATAAGGAGTGGAACTGAAGGAACTACTGAGGTAAAAATTAACAGAAGGCATAAAATCAGTGTCAGGCTCTACCTTCAGTCCCTCCCAAAGGCTCTTCAGAACAAGATTGTTTTCAGAAGTCTCCGGAAAACCATCAGGGAGGGAGCAGAGTGGGCTTCTTGGGGTAGGGTATTCCAAAGCTTGGGGGCCACAGCTGAAAAGGCTCTCTTCCATGTGCCTATCAGTCTAACATCTTTCACTGCCGGCACACAGAGGAGACCAGAGGCAGATGATCTTAAACCCCGGGCAGGTACATATGGGCATAAGCGGTCCCTCAGTTACATTGGTCCAAGGCTGTTTAGGGCTTTAAAGGTGAGAACCATCACTTTGAATTGGGCCCAGAAACAAATTGGGAGCCAGTGGAATTGATAAAGCACAGGGGTGATATGCTCCCTGTGCCGTGCTCCAGTTAACATTCTGGCTGCTGCATTTTGAACCAAGTGTAATTTCCAAACCATTTTCAAAGGCAGCCCCACATAGAGTCTATTACAGTAATGAAGCCTTGATGTCACCAATGCATCTGTCACTGTGGCCAAGTCAACTGCTTCCAGGAACGGATGCAGCTTGTAGTCCAGTTTGAGTTGGCCAAAAGCACTCCTGGCTACCGCAGCCACCTGATATTCCAGCAGCAGGGAAGGATCCAGGAGGACTCCCAAACTGCAGACCTGCTCCTTCAAGGGAAGTGCAACCCTATCCCTGGCACAGTTTTCCCCTTCACCAGCAACACTTCCATCGTCTGGATTAAGTTTGTTTGTTAGCCCACATCCAGCCTGTCACAGCCTCCGGGCACTGGTTTAAGATGAGCACTCCCTCCCTGCAATCAGGTGGTAGGGAGAGATGGAGTTGACTGTCATATTGTATATTGATGACGTTGTACTCCAAATCTCCTGATGACCTCTCCCAGCAGTTTCATATAAATGTTAAAGAGCATGGGAGACAGAATTGAACCCGTAGGCCAACGGCCAGGGGGACAAGCAGTAGTCTCCCAGCACCAAGTTCTGGGTCCTGTCCATCAGGTAGGACTAGAGCCATCATAAAAGAGTGCCTCCCAATCCCATCCTGGCTAGACTGCCCAGAAGGATACCATGGTCGATTGTATCGAAGGCCACTGAGAGATCCAACAGCACCAACAAGGATGCACTCCCCCTCTCTGATGCATCACACACATATACATCATCATCACTCACCTCCACAGCTCTTCACCTCCATTCTGCTGCCTGCTGCCTTCTCCATAATCCTTGCCCTGGCTTTCTCCTCCACTGTCCATTTTTTCTCTCTCTCTCCACTCCACACTATCTTCCTTTCACCTCCTCCCTCATGTCTCCTAACAAAGAGCACGAGGGAAGAGCAAGAAGCCCAGTGTGAGGCACATGTCTTCTGTCCACCAATCACAGGAGCAGAAGACGTCCCCTTGCTCCACCCCCAGGAACGTCTAAATGTAACGCATGAAACGTTATCGTTGCTGCTAAAAGGTAGGGAAATTGCTAGTCATTCTGTTACTAGCAAAATGTAATGAAGTTCCCCTCTCATTTCTTAAAAAAGTAACGAATTACAAATAACTCGTTGTTTCTAATGAGTTACTTCCAATCTCTGAAGTTAATTAAACATGCCAACCAGTCAACCACTCCCACTCTGGCAGATTTGATTAACCAGGATGGGCAAGGATCAAGAGAACAAGTAGTGGCCCTCGATTCTCCCAGAATCCTGTCCACATTCTCAGGCTTTACAAACTGAAACGTATCCATAGAAAAATGACCAGAGGAAGCCTCAGGGACATCTGGAACAACTGTAGTTAATGAGGAGTCCAAGTCAGTCCAAATACGAGCAATTTTGTCTGCAAAGTGCCTCGCAAACATGTCACAATGAGCAACTGAGGGCTCCTAATCTAATGTAGGGCCAGAGCCCAAAAGACCCTGGAAAAAGCATCGCCGGATGACATTGAGCAGGCACAATGGTGGCAGAGAAGTGAACTTACTTTGCTGCCATCACCACCACATGATAGGCTTGAAAATGAGCTCTAGCCTGTGTTCGGTCAGAAGCAGATTGAGTTTTTCTCCATCGTTGCTCTAGCCGTCATCCCTGCCGCTTCATCAGGCCCAAGGTTTGATTAAACCAAGGTGTATTACAGGCCTTTCTGGTGGGAGAGGGTGCTTTGGAGAAACAGTGTCCACCGCCTGGGTCGCCTCCATATTCCAAAGATTAAATCCTGAATTAAAGTGGTTTTATTAGTCACTGACCTTGCATTCATCAGCAGAATGGTAAGATCCAGGGAGTTCCCAGCATAGCTACCAATGTCCTGAGGGTTGGAAGGGAGACTGGAAGGGATGCAAGCATGAAGATATCTTGTATTCCTTCCCCTGTAATGGCCAGTCTGCCTCCCACCGCTATTACATCCCCTGACCAATATTACCTCAATGGCCGGCCCCTGACTACTCCTACCCCGGCACATATTGAAAGGAGCCTGACGCTGAATTTTTTTAAAAAAGTTAAACAAATGAATAAAACCCTCTTATGTAGTTCCCAATAGCAAACCAAATTCCCAGCTCCCCTCTTTCTCCTGCCCCCAGCAATTTATGTAACTTCACTTGCTGTGTTAGTAAACCTCTTAATTGCACTTCCATGTCAGTTCTTATAGACAAAAGAGAGTTCCACAACTGACTGCTTCACTTTGGGCGTGGCAGTTGTTCTCTCCCTCATTAGCCCCAACTAGCTTCAGCTGGCACCCAAGGACTTGCAGGGAGTGGCAGTTGATGCCTGAGGTAGCCTGCGAATGGAGTTGTGCTGGAGACCACAGCAGCAGAGCTTGGAAAAGTTACTTTTTTGAACTACAACTCCCATCAGCCACAGCCAACATGGCCACTGGATTGGGCTGATGGGAGTTGCAGTTCAAAAAAGTAACTTTTCCAAGCTTCTGCTGGGTTTCTCTCACCTTCCTCAGGGCTTGCCTTGGCTAGAGGTGGCTCTTATGGAGGGGAGCTCTCTTCCCCACCCTCTGGCAGTTGTTCTCTCCCTCATTAGCCCCAACTGGCTTCAGCTGGCATACAAGGCCTTACAGGGAATGGCAGTTGACACCTGAGGAAGCCTGCCGATGGAGTGTGCAGGGGGGCACAGCAGCAAGGTGTAGGTTCTGCTGGGTTTCTCTCACCTTCCTTGCTCTTTGCATGTTGTATTCAACCACAAGTTTAATACGACACTGAAGTTGGTTCCTAGTTCCCAGTTCCTTACTTGCTTGAAAGTTCAAAACACTAAAAAGAAGAAAAGTTGACAGCTACAGCAACTTCAAGCCAAAGTTAACATGTCTCTGAACCCCAAAATATATGTTGGGGTACCCTGTATGATATATCACTGTGATATATATATCACAGATATATATATCTGTCAAGAATAACAATACATTTATGCAATCAAAATAATCAGGCTTCTGATATTATCATAAATACATAATGATGTAATAAAATCATAAAAATAAGTAACTGAGGGTGCCCACCCCAAACTCTGCTCTGGGACAGGACAAATCATACACCCCAGGAAAGGGGAGGGTGTCCTCTATGATATTCCACTGCTTCCTGCCTGGCCCAGAGCTTCTACTGGGTGCAGGGCACAGATGAGGGCATCTACACAAAACCAAAATAGACAAAAACACGAAGGGAAAATAAGTAACTGGGGATACCCACCCCACAATCTGCTCTGGTCCAGGACAAATCATACACCCCACAAAAGGGGAGGGTATTCTCTACGAGATACCAGTGCGTTTCACCTGGCCCAGAACGTCTGCTGGGTGCAGGGTGCGAATAATGGCATATACCCAGAACCAAAATGGACAAAAACACACAGGAAAAAATAAGTAACTGGGGAGCACACCCCAAAATCTGCTCTAGGCCAGGACAAATCATATACCCCAGGAAAGGGAAGGATGTCCTCTACAAGATGCTACTGCATCCCACCTGGCCTAGAGCTTCTGCTGGGCATATGGCACGGATGAGGGCATCTATGCAAAACCAAAGCATACAAAAACATACAGGAAAAAAGAAGTAACTGGGGGTGCACACCCCAAAATGTGCTCTAGGCTAGGACAAATGTTATACCCCAAGAAAGGGGAGGGTGTCTGTGATGCCCTTCTCTGGCTCTCCCTGTCAGGTTCCTACCTGCTCGTGGCTACTGCCTTTCACTAGGCACTACCAGGGACTCCACCAGTCCAGACTGTCCTTTTTTATGGTTTCTCTCTCCGCTCTAGCAGAGATCTCACTAGATCCCCCTGCTAGGCAGCACCACCAGTCACGTTCTATAACCAATGTTCCCAGAGACCTTGCCTGAGTCTCTATCCGGTTACTTTTGTGACTGCGTGCTTATGCTGTTCCCAACCCCCTTGTATCAATGTAGATAACTCATATAACTCGGGGTTGCTCTGGATACTTGTAATGTTATTATTCTCCTCTTCACCGCTGCCACCCTTTGTTACTGTTTCCCTTCAGCCTTGGTAATTACCTTACCCTCCCTTCTGGTCTGTGAAACCCCAGCCAAGGATCAGGCCTTCGGTATACCAAAATAGTATTTATTAAATAACAGAGATAACAAGATTACTTTTCTAATGGTACTTCAGCATATGGTTTCATCTATTTCTGTGATACTTGACTTATCATAAACTAGAACTCCCACTCTCTCTTTCTCCACACTCTCCTGACATCCACCTCCAAACGCCTCTCAGATTCACCACACTCCTCTCAGATTCACCACCCAGATTCAACTGTCATTCTTCCATTTATACTCTCAGCCATTCAAACGCTCAGCCAATCATCCAGCATTCTACTGTTCATCTACTCCCCCCTCCTCTTTCACTCCACTTACCACATATCTTCTATACAAACAACACTTACCATATATACATTAATACAGGAACATCACAGTGTCCTCTATGAGATGCCACTGCGTCCCACCTGTCCCAGAGCTTCTGGGCGCAGGATGCGGATGAGGGCATCTACGCAAAACCAAAATGGACAAAAACACGCAGGAAAAAAATATGTAACTGGGGGTGCCCACCCCAAGAACCGCTCTGGTCCAGGACAAATCATACACCCCAGGAAAGGGGAGGGTGTTCTACAAGATGTCATGACTTCCTGACTGGCCCAGAATTTCTTGTGGGCAGAAGGAGTGGATAAGAGCAACTATACACATCAAAATATTTAAATAGGGTAAGGGGAAAAGGGCCCTGGTGGTGCCCACCCCAAAACTTTATTTGAAATACTAGAAATCATACACATATGCATACAGGACAGGGTCCTCTACAAGATGGCATTGGTTCCAACCCAGGTCAGAGCTTTTTGTTCATTCATGGCACAGGCAAGGTCATTTATCATTTTTAATTTTAGATTGTTTTTAACTGTATTTAATTATGTATTCTTAAACTTTTTTGATCTGACCGGGAACGTTTTGGTTAAGGGCATGGAATAAATCTAAACAACACTGGCAACATTAATTTATGTATAAGAAGAATAGCCAAAATATATAGGAAAGATTATAAGGAACTTGGATGCCCATAGTTCCACACATCAGGGATACTGTCTTCTATTAGATGCCATCCATGCATAGTTTAGAGTCTCATCTATGAAATTACATCTTTATGCTTCTTGAGTGAATCATTGTCTGGTGATCCGGCCAAGTTTCCTTCTGCCATGGCACCAGATAACATACAGTCATACTTTGAGAAGAATTGTTGCACATTTGATTTATTGTATCTCTAAATAACTTATTACATACATATATATATATAAAATTTCTTCAACAGGTAACAACCAAGTATACAAATGAACATATAAACAAGTGCAGACTTAATTAAAAAAAAAAGGAATAAGGAAGTCATTATCAGAACTGGTAAAACAGTAACAAACATTTTTCTTAGAAATATATTAGAACATTTTTGCAGGTTACAAAATCAACACCATTTCACATGGGCTGGAATTAAACAATTTCACCCATTCAAAATAATCTCCTGGTTTTCCATCATCTCTGAAATAGTAGGAGATTTAGAAAAGCACCTTCTAAATTGCACATTGCACATTGCACATCATCTTCTGATAGTTATTATTTGGTCCTTTATAGCCTCATTGCTACAATATGACTTGGAGTACTATTTTATCCCTACCACTTTGTACCTGGAAAAAATAGTAAACATTTAAAATTTAAGTACATTTTTGCAGTTCACAAAGTCACATATAGCCCAGCTTCCTGTTCTCCCAGTGACCAACTAGATGCCTATTGGAATCCCAAAGAAGATTATGAACGCAACAGCACACTCCTCACATGTGTTCTCCATCAGCTGGTTTTAAAGAAATGCACATAAATATGTTCAATAGCAACCTATATAGAGACAGTTGAGATGTTATGGCTTAATCGGTAGTTAGTTTACATACCATTACAAGGTCTGCAATTTTCCAGTGTATGTTGCATACGTGGATTGGAAAACAGTAGAAAAGATTGGAGGAGGAGAGACTGAAGTCGAAAGCTGCTTTAAGGTTGATAAAGGCAGCAAAAAGTTTGCTGCCAGGAACAGTGGTGGATTTTTCAGCTAGGTGGGCTAATACACAACAATGGTCTAGGGTCGAACAGCCAGCTTTAAATCTAATCTGTTCGACACCAATTATGTTGTTTCCCTCCATCCAGGATAGTAACTTGCATTTCAAATACCTGGTATAGAGTTTCCCAATTGCTGAGAGAAGGCTGATGGGACGATAGTTAGCCGGATTTGTCCTATCACCTTATTTGAAAATAGGGACTATAATAGCTTTGCGCCAGAGCTCTGGGATTTTTCCTGTTCTGTTAATAGACGTGAAGAGAGTTGAAAGTAATGGAGCCCACCAATCGGGATTAGATTTTAAAAGATCTGAGGGGACAGAGTCTGGCCACGGACCTTTCCCAGGTGTGAGCTCAGCAATCAGTTCAGTAATTTCACCTAGGGTTATAGGTTGCCACTCTGGAGCATCAGTGAGTACTTGGATACTACACGTAAACGGAGTATTGGGATAATGTAAGTTTGCAGAGAAGTATCTTTCCCATTCATGTGGAGTAATGCAACAAGGAGACAAACCTTGGGGATTAGGCATTGCCCTCATAACAATCCTCCAAAATGATTTGCTATCCTTCTTTTGGGTGACAGAAATTAACATGTTCCATTTCCTCCTCTCTTCAGTTTTCTTTTTTTGACTAATAAGAACTTTATAGTCATGTTTCAATTTATAATAAGAGTTGGGCAAACATTTAGTGCCTTCACTATGGTAGTTTGAATACACCTGTCTAATCTGATTTCTAAGCATCACACAATCTCGATCAAACCAACACTTACTTCTAGGATGTTTAGCACCAGCTAGGTTGCTGTGTTCAGCTAAGGTCTTTTGAATATCAGTAACAAGGGCCTCATAGTAGTGTGGTTTCTCTTCGTCAGTTGATGCTAAAACATTCTGATAAAGTTGCACGCATGCTGAGGATGCAATAAAAGAGGCAAATTTGCCCCCAAATCTATTAGACCATCTAATCCGCTTCTCACTATTCATTGGGAGAGAGTCCAACAGAGGGGGTCCATTAGGGAGGTGGATATTAATAGGATATCCTATTACAGTAACTAGAGGATAGTGATCGCTATCTGTGCGATCATCAATATGGGATTGAATCATCTTCCTTAAGGGCTGAGACACAAGGACATAGTCCACCACACTGCTTCCTCTCAGGGAGCTGAATGTGAACTCGCCTGTCAGATCACCTGGGGTGCTTCCATTCAGAATGATTTTATTTGCCGATAGGCTAAAAGAGCTAAGCATGCGCCTGCAAAGTTATTTATAGCATCTTTTGAGTGTCTAATATAAGGAGATTGACCAAGCACATATTCAATACCTTGAAGATGTCGAGATCCCGTTAGTGCAACATCAGCAGGTCCCAGACGGGCATTAAAGTCGCCAGCCATAAGGACCTGTGCAGATGGAAACTGCGCTTCAATACTGGTAATATATTGTTCCAGCTCATCCCATTGGCCTTTCTTCTCTGACTGACTTTTGATTGGAGGGATATATATATTAAACAAGATGATTTGGAAAGAATGATTCTTAATTAGGGTTGCCATAGCAATTGTTCCGCAACTAGGTAGTGCAATAATTTCAACCTTAAGAGAGGTTGATACCAAGCAGAGTAATCCTGCTCTGGGCCTGCCTCTGTTTGAGGGATGAGTAGCCACCAAAAGGGTAGCACTATACCCCTCTAATATTATCTGATCGCAAACCCAGGTTTCTTGCAGCAGAACAATGTCAAAGGCCTTGATGTAATCAATGAATGAATGATTCCCAATCTTCCCCTTCCAGCCCGCTATATTCCAAGAAAGACATCTAATTAAAGATGGCGTGTAGCATGTCCTGGGTAGTCAATCCATAGGCTTTAGTACCTCTAGCACATTATCTTTGTCTAAGAAAACACAGCCACTCTTAATTGGTGGCAGCTGCTTCTTTGGAGGTTCTGTACAACTGTCAAGGGTGGGAGATGGTCCCAATTCATTTGGTTCCAAGAATTGGCAACTGGCCCAATCCATGGAACTGGCCAAGCCTGCCATGGTTTCAACAGCATTTGATTCAATCTCTTTACCTATTTGTGAAGAAGAATCAATAGACTGGAAAGTTCCAGTTTGCTTGGGTTTCCTAACTATGCAGACTGGGGAAATAGCTTTGATGGTAGGTGTCGGTGCAACCTCTGATAATTTGGCCAGGTTTCCATTATTTTGAGGAAAGACTCAGGAGTTTAGTCTTTACCATACTTAGTCTTTGTATGATACTTGTCTGCTCAGTCTGTGGAAGAGCAGAGAATGAAGCGAAGAGGTGATGCTCGTCTGCCTCCCACGGATCGTTACTAGCCTGAGGTGAAAATTGGAGTTCCAAAGGAGTAGACTTTATCTTCTCTGATTCCTGCTGAAGTGGGTTTATGGATGAAGATATCACTTCATCCCACTTAAGTCTGGGGCTTTAATATCAGGGAAAGGATCCTGGTGTAGCTCAAGACCTGCAAGTTGGATAGGCAACGGATTTGAAGTAATATGTTTGGCACATTTAGAACCTTTAGGGTCTTTGCTGCCAGACCAAGTTCTCTGGCCAGGTTGTTTCTTTGGGCTAACCAGTCCCTTCCGGCTGCCGCCCTTACTGTCGGTGATGATGCCAGAACTTTTTATAATAGCTCTGTGTTTTGCTGAAGGTAACAGAGGGTGGAGTGAAGAAGTCCTTGAAGACTCTCACCGGGGAAATACATATGAATCAAGAAATGGTCTTTCCCTAATTAAAGTAGTGGGAATATCTGGTCCGGTAAAATTTAGGAATATACTTCTATGGGTTGGAAAGGCACCTAGCAACTCGACTGCTCTCAGATCTATGGATCTGATTCTTAATAGTTGTCTTAGGTGGTGTTTAGCCAATTTGGCTTTTCTTTGTGTTGATGTTCAAGCTGTGCTTTATAATACCTAGGTTGCTTTTTAGGTGTGGACTGTGGTCTTTTAGACCATTTTTCTATCTCAGTAAGAGGATCTGGTATGACATCACTTAAGCTAGTTTCCTCTGTCTTAATCTTCTTGGTTTTCTTTCTTTGGTTGCTATCACTGAGAATACCAATGGCAGTTGCATGGAATCGACCCTGAATGGTGTCTTTCATAATGTCTGTAAACTGTGCTGGTCTGTGATACAGTTTGTCATTCAGAACTTATTTTTTAATTGTTCTGAACCAATTTTCAACAGTGGCATTACAGTCTCTAGTTTGGTAGCATTGGTCTTGGAGCATAATGCCACTCCACAATGGCAATATAGCAACATACTTTGACACAATGTTTTGTAGTTCATTATTGTAGTAGATACTTCATTTTTAAACCACATTCTGTATTCCATTGCTTTCCAGATTTTGGGGGGAATAAGTTTGGAAAAAGGTGAACTTTTACATATGGAATCCTGTGTTGTTTGAGAGATTCCTTCTTCTTCCAGATCAAAAGTTCTTTCATGATCAGTAGTGGATATTTTTTGGTCTTTTAAAAATTTCTTAACTGTGTCTATTGCACATTTACACTCATATGTTAGCTGCTTAGTCCCAAAAATAATGTTTAGTTTCCTAATCATCTCTTTGCATTCTGTCATTGTTTTCCCATTTTGCAGTAATGCAAAAGCATAAATGAAAAAAAAATTAACTTCTTGTGAAACTTTTATTCTGCGTATATGTCCAGTAATTAGCTTTATCATATGTGCTGCACAAATGTGAATTACTGTAAATTCAACAGGTCTCTTATTTGAACAAACTTCAAAACATGCTTTGAGGTATTGCTTTGGAGGCACCTTGTTAAACACTTCAGTGACAGCTGAAGTCACATTCAACTTTTTGTGGTCTGAGATGTTGTCCAGTCACTTTTAGCATGTTCCTTGAATACAATGCCAGCCAGTGTGAAATAGAGTGCTCTGGTCAGAAGTGAGCACCTCTGCTACTGGAAGAATGATTGATGTGTTTGACGGGTTCTTTATGTGCAAAGCATAATACAAAATATGGTGTTTCACTGAAGGTGGTCTCTGGACTAAGGACCCTGTGGCATCAAGATACAACTTGCATTAACCCGCCCTCTGAAGATCACACAAAAGATGCAATTGAATTTCCATGTACATGTGCAATGTAAATGGTGAATACAGCAATATACTGCACATAGCAATGTTCTGTTTTTATATGGTGCTATTTCTGAAGCATCTTGCTTCTCTTGTATGCTAACACAGTCCTGAAAAATGTTTTGATCGATGCGTCCTTCAAGGTTTCCCTCACTGGAAATTTTTTGTAAGACTGCAGTACTTTTCACTTCATTACAGTTGCCAGCTATAAGTATATTAGGGTCACATTGGTTTATTAGTGTGTTCCTTAGGTTACTAGGTGTTTCTCCCTTAAGTCCCCCTCCCCAGTTCCTTCCTTCCTGGAATACGTGTATGCCTTTTGTATGACTGCAGAAAAAAAGGGTGTAAACCCTGAATGCCTAAGGAGGGAGTTTCAATGTATTTATTGTATAAATTATTTGAAGAAATGGCTTATAGTATATAATGCGCAATGCGTTTCAGCCCATCAAGGGCTTTCATCAGGGGCTACAATCCAACAGAAAAACATCATCAGGACAGACATATATTACGTTAATTGTAACTATTGAAATCCTTTACATTATATTATTAAAACTCATATTTTACAAAAAATGTTTTTCTTAAGAAATACCCATTCAACTCACCCACATATCCAAAGAAATGAAAGTGTGGATATATAAATATATATATATATATAAATATATATAAAAAACCAACATAGTACATATAGTTCTTTAAAAATCATAGCAGAGTTACTCACATTATAGTTGCTAAAAACTCTATATGCACCGAAGGTGCAAAAGTACAATACTGCAGCAATCAAGTAAATTCTCTAGTGGTTTTTACAGGCAGGAGGGAACATATATATGGCCTTATACTCAACTGATACCACCAATCACAAAAAGCAGGAAGATAATTGATTTGACCTTTAGATGTAAAATTAAGTGCACCTGGAAGAGACTTTTATGTAAGGGTGGAAAAAATATATTCTTACAAAAAGCTCTAATGTAAGCCAGAAAAAACTGTTATAAAAGAGGAAGAAATGAGTAATCTTCATTCAATCCACTGGGTGTCACTGTCTTAAGCCTTAAAATCCAACCTATTTCTTTTTTATTAAGAAGATAATTTGAACCTGATCCTTGTATCTTCTGCAAAACCCAGAACTTCAGCCCCATACCATATTGGGAACATTGGAGACAGTGTGACACTAGAGGTGCTCCTATTCTGTTATTCCTAATATTGCTCAAATGTTCTCCTATGCGCACCTTTACCTTCCTAGACGTCTGTCCTACGTATAATTTCAAGCACCCGCATTGCACTACATAAATCACTTGAGCAGTGTTGCAATTGGAAAAATTATACAACATATACTTTTTTTTGGTCAATTGGATTAATGAAGTCCTGGACCTTCAAGGTGTACTTACAGAATATACAATGTCCACAGGGATAATGGCCCATTGGTGGGCATGTACCTGGAAAGATATGAGTAGGAGGAGGTATATGTTCTCTAAAATCACTATTGACTAGAATATCCTTCAAATTCCTGGTTCTTTTATATGAAAGAAGTGGCACATTCTGACAACCTGGAATGTGTTGTACTATGTGCCAGTTTCTCTTTATACTATTCTGTAATTTATTAGACACATGGTTGTAAGTTAAATTGCAATGTATTCTAGGAGATGGTGCTCTTGTGGTTTTTTGTAATAAATCTGACCGTTCTCTATGTAAAGCCCTCTCAAAATTATATTGTATAACTTGGGAGGGGTACCCTCTGTGGATGAGTTGCTGTTTCAGAACCCCTGAATGAAAAAGAAAATCTTTTTCCAGGGTGCAGTTCCTTTTAATCCTCAGGAATTGTCCATGAGGTAAGTTACGTCTAAGTGGTGTGGGATGAAAGCTATCAAAACAGAGATATGTATTTCTGTCTGTCGGTTTTTTATAGATAGTAGTATAAAAATGGTTGCCTTCTTTCCTGATCATTAGATCTAGGAAATTAATCTCTGTCTCATTGTACTGATGATCTAACTGGATGTTAGTGTCCTTACTGTTCACCCAACCCACAAATTCTTCTAATAATTCAGGTGGACCCCTCCAAATACAGAAAATATCATCAATAAACCTCCACCAACATAGCAAATACTGTGCAAATTCATTGGAAGACTCATAAATGTCTTTTTCAAAAAACTCCATAAAGAGGTTAGCTACTTCTGGTGCCATGGGGCACCCCATGGCCACTCCCTTTATCTGCCAATAGTGTGATCGAATTTAAAATAATTTTTGCACATGGCTATGTCGGCCAATTCACACAAAAAGTGTGTGGGAGGATGAGTGATGTGGCGTCTATCAAGGGTAGAATGGATAATGTCGAGGGCTTCTTGCTGAGGTATGCTAGTGTAGAGCGATCTCACATCCATGGTTACTAGCAAATCAGTAGATTGAACATGGATGGGTTGGATCTTATTAATAAAATCAGTGGAGTCCCTTATATATGAGGATATTAAAGGTACAAAAGGTTTTAAAAAATAATCAACAACTTGTGACAAGGGCTCCAAAACAGACCCACAGCCCGATACAATAGGTCGCCCAGGAGGAGGGGAGATCCCTTTGTAGATTTTGGGGAGAGTGTAAAAAACAGGGATTCTTGGTTCTTCTTTGAGCAGAAATCGTTGTTCCTTCTGGGTAATATAGCCTAAGCAAACCCCTTCTTCTAAGGTGTTCTTAATCTCCCTTATGATGGAGGGGGTGGGGTCACCTTGGCATACCTTATAGGCAGTAGTGTCAGACAGCTGACGTATCTCTTTTTTGTACATATCTACGTCCTGTACAACAACTGCCCCGCCCTTGTGTGCTGGTTTAATGATAATGGAGGTGTCTTCATGTATGACTGGCCAATAGTGTGTCTGATTTGTCCATTGACAGTGATGTTTATTCTTGCATTATCATTCTTCTTTGGTCTCTCATAGTCATTTGTAGCCAAATACAGCCATCAAATTTACATTTTGCATTTCCATGCCAAAATGGGGCATTTATTTTTTGTGAGCTCTTCCTTTTAATTCTATTATATTTGAAAGCAAAGACACAAACACGTTCTTTTCCTCCAACTTTTTTGCTAACATACTAGCCCATCTGTTCTGTAAAGCACATTGTGATTTGCTCGAGTATATCTCTCTCCATTCAGATGTATTTAAAGTTACTATAAATGATGATGGGCATATTGCAGCAAACACACCTTTTGTTTCAATAGGTAACTCAGTGCACAACATTTTCTGTAATGTTGAATTGTTAATAGTCTCTTCATCACTTGTATGTGTTTCAGAGTGCATAGAAACTGATAAATGATCTTTGTGGACACTCTCTTGAAATTCCTTTCCTTTGGGACTGAGAACATCACTGCCATTCTTCTGTCTAAATATAGTTTGATCTTCCAACTTTGGATCATTGTGCTCAGTTTGAAAAGTAGCATCTATATCCACAGATTCAAGGTGCTTTCACACTGCACTTTATTCCATTATTCTGACGATTTCTTACCTGGTAATTTGCACATTATATTTGATCTTTCACACGGCATACCAGGTAGCTCCGGAATTCTGGTGGAATGTAATGGAAGTTTAGCACTAATTTCCGCAATAAATGATACCAGAAATGATACCAGAAATAATCCGTTAGCAAGGCTGGGAACACAGAAGATTGCAGGAGCTATTATCGTGTAAGATGCTAAAGGGAGAGGGGTCGCATGGCAACGGAATGAGATATTAGACCTCCTAAACCTATGGGGTGAAGGAAAAATCCAGCTCCAATTAAAGAGCAGTCACAGAAATATAGATATTTTTGAGGACATTTCAAAAGAAATGAAGAAAAGGGGCCATAATAGATCTGCTGTTGACTGCAGATCAAAAACCAAAAGTATGAGGCTTGAATTTAAAAAGGCAGCTGCCCACAATTCATTGTCTGGATGTCAGCAGGTGACATGCCCATACTACGAACAGCTTCAGGAAATTTTCGGTGGCGATGCCAGCATAACACCACAACGAATTGCTTGAAGTCTTGAGATCAGACGGCAGCCATCCATGACAGCAGACAGCATTCTTGAAAGACATGACTCCTGCGAGTAAATGATGGTGGTATCACAGGATTTAGAGATGATTAACATGACTCAGTATCTTGGGGACGAAGGTACATTTTTAAAGTTGTTTACTACCTTGGCATACCTGAGTTCTGTTGTTCCATTGTGACATACATGTTTTAAGTATTTTTGTGTGTGTGTGTGATTTAATTTAATGTTTTTTTAACTTTATTGTTTACAATTCTACTATTGTAAGCCACCCTGAGTGCAATATTATAGGGTAGAAGGCAACAAAAATAAACACTAACATGTTGCATTGACCTTGCAATCCAGACCAGTTATATTCTGCATGATGCCATTGAGGCTTGTGGTCTGCGTGGATTGATTCTCTATAAGGTCAGTTTGAACAGCACTGTCAATGTATGAACTGCAGATAAATAGTAATGGATATAGTAAATACAATTGTAGAGTGCACTGAAAAATGGGTAAATGCTAGCAGGACTTAAGGAAACATGATGCATACCTGATTCCACTTTCATTGGCTTCCTCCAGAGGTTAATGGCGAACCTGTAGTCTGGGCACATCTTCATCTTCCTCATTCAATTCATTTTGTATTTCTTCAGTCATTTTATTTCTTGGAAGTACTCTTCTTGTCGCTAAAAACAAATGTTAATACATAGGTAACATTAATTTCACTTAGGGCCTTTTTCTCAATGCAAAGGTAATCACAAATTACAAATGTTCTATTACAAATGGAACAGTGCAAACAAACTTTACTATTAAAGTTCACATGTGTAAACATGCAAGTGTTATAACACTGCAGACTTGGGCAATGTGAAGGAATTAACAACCCTTTCCTACAATACAAAAGTTTATTTGCGGTCAAAGACCCATAAAAATCGGCGGTTAATATACAATAGTTGGAAGTGTGGGAATAGGATTAAAACAAACTAATAAATAATACAGAGTTAATACAAAAATATAAAGGAATTTAAAGTAATTGTTACAAGAATAAATAAAATAGTTGTTCTCAAGTATCATCAAGGGATCTGATAATTAGAGTTTCATTGTTAATACAATCACTTTAAAAGGTTTGAACGTTTAAGCTGAGCTACATACAGATACTTAGCTACTGCTCTCGTATGTTGTTCGTTCAGACCGCTCAAGAGGCAAGTTATGAGTTCCTTAGAAGATTTACTTGGGTATTTTTCTATAATTGGAAAAATATAATTATGACGTTCCCGAGTATATAATGGACACTCCAACAAGGTATGAGAGAGCGTTTCCATTACCCCCTCATTACACAAACATAGCCGTTGATCATACGGAATTCGCTTATATCTACCATCCATTATTGAAGACCTTAAGCAGTTAAATCTAGCTTTTATGAACATATGACAATATTTAGGAATTAACTGATAATTAAGATAGCTCGGATACTTAAGGGGGTCAAAGGATAAAGCATGGGACAAGGGTGAGCAAGTTTTAAAGGCTGCTGCTGTATCGGTTTGTCTGTCTATATCTTTTAGTCTGGAGCATATGGTATTTCTGGCAGTAGTTATGTCAAAAGAAGCTAGATATTGTGAGGAGAGACCTAAATGAGAAAGTTTATCAGAGTACGATGACATCCATCTGGAAGTAAACGTATCTCCCCAGATTTTAGCTAAGTATCCTGGGATTTGGTTGTATGCAAGTTTACACCAATAATTAAAGGCTAGTATCCAGGCCTTACAACCGATCGAAGTTAAGCAGAGTTCCAATCTCATCGCTGCACTCGGGACGCAATTTGGTAGTCCTAAAATTTGGTGCAGAAAGGTCGAAAGCACTGCTTCTAAAGATGGTTTAAAGGCAGCAATCCAAAGAGGGACCCCATATAACAATTGGGGAATAATCTTTGTGTTGAACACTTGTATAGCCGCCGGAATAAACTGTCCCCCTTTAGTGAAAAAGTATCGAATGATATTTTTTGTTGTGTTTCGGTCTGTCATCATTGCCCCACGTATATGCGTTTTCCAGGAGAGGTTTGACTGGAATGTAATGCCCAGATATTTGTAAGAGGGTACCTGGGCAATTCTTTGCCCATCTATTAACCAGTTGAAGACTTTTGGTGACTTGGAGAAGGCTACAATTTTAGTTTTACTATAGTTAATGGCTAGTTGGTTTTGTGCACAATATGCCATAAAAGCACGAAGAAAGCGTTTTAGGCCGATTCTGGAGAAGGCTAGTAAGGCCGCATCATCGGCATAGAGCAATATTGGACATCTATGCTCGTTAATCTTAGGAGAATGGAAGGAAGGGGAAAGACAACTATTTCTCATATCGTTAAGGAAGAGGTTGAAAAGCAGGGGCGCTAAAACACAACCCTGCCTTACACCTTTCATAATAGGGATGGAATTAGACAACCCTCCTTCTATGCCACAGTGAATTCTGAGGGAGGTGTTTTTGTGAAGATTGTAAATAAGAAAGAGCAGTCTTTTCTCGATCGTTGTACTCGCTAATTTGTTCCATAGAATATTCCTAGGTATCGAGTCAAAGGCCGCTCTTAGATCCACAAACGCTGTGTATAAGCCACTGCCCACATGATTCCTGTACTTCTCCGCCAGATGGAATAATAGGGCGCAGTGATCAAGTACCGAGCGACCCCTTCTAAACCCTGCCTGTTCGTAACCTAGAATGTTTTCTTTTTCTATCCATGAAACCAGTCTGTTTTTCAGATAGATAGCATATAATTTTCCTATAACGGAAAGCAAACTGATTGGTCTATAGTTATTAGGGTCTTCTCTGGGACCTTTTTTGTAGATTGGTATGATTATGGCTTCACTCCAAGCCGGAGGAATAAGTCCTGTATTGTTTATTAATGTAAATAGATTGGCCAAGACCAGAGCCCACCAATCTTGATGATTTTTAAGTAGCTCTGGAGGTAAGTTATCTCCTCCCGGTGCCTTTGACACTTTGAGCTGAGAAATTAGGTCTATTATTTCAAGATAGGAGACTGGATTCCAAAGTGGCACCGATTTTAGATCAAAGATAAATGAGTTATTTGGTGTTGTGTATAATACATTTTTCTGCGTAGCTATATAATGTTCTTCCCATATATAGGGGGGGATATTACAGGGGATGTAATTTGTAGGCCTAAGGTTTCCAGATATTAAAGACCAAAACTTTTTTGTATTTTTAGATTTAACTGCTTGTATTAGAGAATTCCAGCCTGCCTTTTGGAATTGTCTCTTTTTGTTTGCTATTATTAATTTATATTCTTTTTTAGCTTTGTAGTATTCCAAAGGAAGATTTATAGAATTGCAGTGTCTATATTGTAAGTATAATTGTTTTACATGTATTTTTGCTTGTTTGCATTCCTGGTCGAACCAGTGGGGCAAATGCATGTTAGATTTTGTTTTTTTATAATTGGAATTGGGAACAATGGAATTTAAAGCTTCCGTAAGTGAAGTATATGAAGATAACGCCTTTAAATTACTAGTGGTATTGCTTAGTTGGGATTGTAGTGCGGATGCAGAAGGGGAAACAAGAAACTCTGCTACTTTGGAAGCTACAAAAGAGGACCATTTGTGTCTTTTATGATATTGTTGTGCAGGATTAAATGACAAGTTATAATTCCGCTCTAGTCTTATTTTCTCATTTATTCGAATTGCGCAGGTTAACGGCAGATGGTCACTATCTTGCCTAGTGCCTATTGCAAAGTTATCTATAGCCTTGAGCAGTCTGAGAGGAATTATTATGTAGTCTATGACACTACTTCCTCTGTTGGAAATAAAAGTGAATTCATTAGAAGACCCCCAAGTTTCTAATCCATTTAGAATTACCAAATCACGATTCCCTACCATACGGGTTAAGCAAATGCCTGAATAGTTTACTCTGCTGTCTTTAGAGGATCTGGCTTGGTGATTGACAAACCGTTCCTTATCCTCCCCCCCACACACACAGTTTAGATGAGAATAAGGTATCATTGTTGGGGCCAGTTCTGGCATTAAAATCGCCCATGAAAATTGTTAAAGCCTTCGGGTAGCGGATCTCCAATTTTAATACATAGCTGTCTAGTTTTTCCCACATTTGATCAGTTTCTGCCCTTGCTGTGGAAGGGGGAATATAAACATTAAACAATAGCAGAGATAAAGACTGAAATGTAAGTATTACCGCTATAGCAATATTTTTACAGGGAGTTAGTTTTACCAGTTGCATCTTAAGTGAGGTAGAAAGTAGGATTACTAGGCCACCCTTTGCTCTGCCTTTTCCTTCCGCTGATACATGGTATGCTGGGAGTTCTATAGAAGTGTATCCATCCAAGGTTATTGCTGATGTGATCCATGTTTCTTGCAAGCAAATGACATCAAATTTATGTAAATAGCTATTCATGTCAGGGTTGTTAAGTTTAGAGGACCAACCCGCAATGTTCCATGAGATACATTTTAGGGGTAAATCTGCCCCAGACCTTTTTCTGATAAAGGGTGCAGAGGGACCTGAATGGGTGGACACAGTCAAACTAGCCAAACACAAGGAACTGGCTCCCTATGATGAGAACTGGTTCTACACCAGAGCTGCATCCACAGCCCGCCATCTGTATCTTCATGGTGGTGCTGGAGTGGGCTCCATGACCAAGATATATGGGGGCCGCCAGCGCAATGGTGTATTGCCCAGCCACTTCAGCCGGGGCTCCAAGAGCGTTGCAAGGAGAGTGCTCCAGGCTTTGGAAGGACTCAAAATGGTGGAGAAAGACCAAGATGGAGGTCACAAACTTACTCCTCAGGGACAGAGAGATCTGGACAGGATTGCTGGACAGGTGGCAGCCTGTATTTGCAGCATCAGGGCCATGGACTTAAGCACTGAAGCAACATCCTGAAAATATTTAGAGAATTCTCTTCAGCAGTCCTCTAAAGTCTTAGGCTACGTGTGGCAGGAAGGTCAGCTGGAAAGGTCTTCTAAGCAGTTCAAGGTTGCCCGTGCTTCTTAGGACAAGCCCAGGTCATCTTTGGAACAAACCACCTCTCCCAGAGAGTTGGGAGCGAAGCAGCCTTTCGCCGGCCCCGCGAGTCGGAGTTGCGAGGCACGTGCGCAGCACGAGAGGGAAAGCGCTGCAAGTCGCAGCAGCGAGCAGCCTCCTTGGCTTCAGCCTGGCATCTCAGCAGCCACTGAGGAAAAGTTTCCTGACGTCACGGTCCTGGGATGGCGTCCAACCCTTTCCTACAATTTTTGCAGCAGAAAAATTTTGTGGAGTGTATTTGAAATTTCAATAAAGAAAGATTTTTTTAAAAAAAATAGAAAACCTCATTACTTACTTGGAGGGTGCCTGTCCTCCCAGGAGGGCTTCCCACAGGCCTTCCATACCTGTTGCATTTGTTTATAGAATGGTGGTCTGTGTTCTCTGGGAATTTTCCTCTCCCATTTTTCCATGGCGTTGAAGAATGCACTCTTTATTCTTTTTAATTTGGAGGCCACCTGGGCCTCATCCCTTACGTAGCCCTCCTGTCTCATTAAGCGAGAGACTTTGAAAAAGATTTGGGAATTAGGGATAGGAGTGCTAGCCATTATATACTCTATCACCTCTGTTTGCAGAATCAGTTTTAAACACAATTTTGTCTCATCGGTACACCAATACGTTCCGCATCTCTGCCTCCTTGCCATTTTGCTTCTAACTCCACCTGGAAAAGACTGCATACCACGTGTCCCAGCACAGGAAGTTGTGGGGCTGTTTCCAAACAGCTACCTGTGCTTGTGGTACAATGATAAACAGAAATCCCTGCTGCTCCCCACCCCTGTGATTCACACACAATACAAAATGCATGTCCAAAATGTCATGTGATTGTATGTATTGCTAGATTAGCATTATTTTCTTAAATTCAACTTACAACAGCATATGCAGGTATGTAGTGTTGGTCAGTGAAGCATGCTGTGAGACTCACAGACAGGGTTTTTTAGCAGAGAGAGTGAAACCTGAAGCAGAAGGGTTAAGCTGGAAGAACAGAGCGCCAGGCTTGCCAAGGTCAGAAGCTGGCTGGGAAGTAGATAAGAGACATCTTGCTGTGTCTCAGAGTGTGGGGGAAATGTCTGTGAAGAGAGAACTGTGTCTAATGTCTTTGCCTAGTAAAGACTCTTACAAGAAACTTGCCTGGCCTATCTTATTCCTGTTCTAAACGGCTCTTGGATTCCATCCCTGTATGATCTATACACGCACACACGCAACAGGGGTTATGGGCCCAGCTTATCGTACATGGTAGCGGGTTCGAGAGCTGTTGACGTGGCGTTGTTGCGGAGAGAAACAAAGTGCGAGAGAGAGGCAAGTAAGAGTGGGCAACATGGCTGTAAATCTGTTATCCGGGATGCCGATGGAGAGACTGAGTGCTGTAAACTACTCCAGCTGGAAATGGAGAATGAGAGCAGTTCTGATTAAAGAAGAGTTGAATGATGTCGTAGAAAACCCCCCTCCGGCAGCTCCTTCAGCAGCGTGGTTGAAGAAAGACGAGAAAGCGAAGGCTTTTATTACTCTGGGGCTATCTGATTCTCAACTGTTGCTGGTGAGTAATGAGCCGACAGCTAATCAGATGTGGGAAAAGCTAAAAGCCACTCATGTACAGCAAACTGCAGGGAGCAGGCTGTGTTTAGCACGGAAACTTTATCAGATGCGTTTTACAGAAGAAGTGACTATGACAGAGCATCTGGCTGAATTTCGGAGATTAAATGCTGAGCTGCAAGATAGAGGAGTGCATCATAGTGACATTCAGATGGTCTATATCCTGTTATCTTCATTTAATCAAAAATGGGATGTGCTGGTCTCGAGTCTGGAAACTTTACCTGACGGACATCTGAATTTGGACTTTGTAGAACAGAAACTTCAACAAGAGTGGAATAGAAGACAAGAAAATAAGAAAACAGAGATAAAAGAGACTGTGACTGTGGCTGAACAACAATCTCAAAGAAGCAGGCAAGAGACTAAAATATGTTATTTTTGTGGGTCACGTGGACATATACAGAGACATTGTTTAAAGAAGAGGAATAACAGGGGCTTTGAAAGTCAGAGAACAAGCGTGAACTTTGTTTCTAAGGAAGACAATAAACTCATTAACTCTAAGTGGCTTCTCGACAGTGGAGCGTCTAATTGCCTAATCACAGACTCTAGTTTATTTTACACTTCAAAGCCGACGCAGGAGAAGCTTTATCTGGCTGACGGATCGACTCAGGACGCGATTGCAACAGGCACTCTCAGGTTATGTAATTTGGGAATTTTAACAGATGTATTACTAGTTTCTGGTTTAAAATATAACATTCTATCAGTAAGAAAATTGGCTCAAATAGGATGTAAAGTTACATTTGAAGGGGATAGATGTTTTGTGAGAAAAGATGGTGAAATATGCATGCAAGGGAAATTACAGAACAAAATGTTTATGGTTGAGTGCAATCTTGATAAACCCATGTGTGCTTGGATAGGAGTTAATAAAGATAAACATGATAATTGTTTCCATGAATGGCACAGAAAACTGGCACACGCACATTTTGAAAAGATACTAAACACCCCAAAACATAGTCAAGATTTGAAGTTAACACATTGTGAGCATGTGGATGAATGTGAAGTATGTTATAAAACAAAAATGACTGTGACTCCGGTAAATAAGAGCTGTGAAAGCACAACCACTGAACCTTATCAGCTCATACATGTGGATTTGGCTGGACCTTTTCAATGCTCAAAAGGTGGAGCAAGGTTTTATTTAGTGATTGTGGATGATTTCTCCAGATTTACACATGTGTTCTTATTGAAAAAGAAAAGTGAAGCAGAAGAGAAATTGAAGGCATTCATACAGAGAACAGAGACACAATATGGGGTTGTTATAAAGAATATCAGATCAGATAGAGGTGGTGAATTTACCAGTAATTCATTTCAAACATATTTGGAAAAGAAGGGAATAATACAAAGTCTCACTGCTCCCTTCAGCCCATCCTCCAACGGAACGGCAGAGAGGAGGAACCGGTCATTGCAGGATTCATTGAGAGCAATGCTAGCAGATGCTGATATGAATAACACTTATTGGGGTGAATGTATTCTGTACACTGTTTATATTCAGAACCGCCGTATGCACAGAACAATAGGCATGTCTCCCTATGAGAAACTGACTGGAAGAAAACCCAGGGTGAAACACATAGAGCGTTTTGGGGCAAAATGCTGGGTACATGTTACAAAACAATCAAGAGCACAGGCAGGACGCATTTTGGGATTTCAGAATTCATACTATAGAGTTTGGTTACCTGAGAAACAACAAGTAGTGTTAAGCAGAAACATAAAGGTGATAGATAAACCTTGGAGAGAGAGTCAAACAGTTATCCTAGATAGTGCAAGCAAGCAGGAAGCAGCTGATGTTCCTTTTGGACAGCAAATTCCATTAAAAACTGCATTGACTGATCTAATACATGGTGGCAAACGTACTGTAACAAGACTGAGAAGTGAAGACATGGCAATGCAAGATACAGAAATGCCAAGTACCAGTGCAGGCACAGGTGCAGGTCCAAGTAAAATAGAGAGTGAAGAAGAAATGGAAATAGATAATGTCAGGAGGTCAGAGAGAAAAACGAAAGGTCAACCACCTCAGAGATTCACATTTAATATTACACAACAGAATAATGAGACAGATGAAATTCCTGTAGAATGGGAAAAAGAAGGACCAATAGACAAAGAAACAATGGATCTAATGTGGCAATTTTGTGTTGAAGAATGAAATATAAATGTATTATCAAATGAAAGTGAACAAACATGAATCTGTGAAATCTGTGTAAATAAAGAAATAAAGGACAAGAACTGAACTGAAAATGTAAATAGAAACTGTAAGAAAACAAACCATGTACTGAAATGTATTGTAATGAAAGTTAATGTTGTAGAAATGTAATAATGAGCAATTTGTAATCTATGAATCTGCGAGTCTCAGGTGGGGGCTGTTGGTCAGTGAAACATGCTGTGAGACTCACAGACAGGGTTTTTTAGCAGAGAGAGTGAAACCTGAAGCAGAAGGGTTAAGCTGGAAGAACAGAGCGCCAGGCTTGCCAAGGTCAGAAGCTGGCTAGGAAGTAGATAAGAGACATCTTGCTGTGTCTCAGAGTGTGGGGGAAATGTCTGTGAAGAGAGAACTGTGTCTAATGTCTTTGCCTAGTAAAGACTCTTACAAGAAACTTGCCTGGCCTATCTTATTCCTGTTCTAAACGGCTCTTGGATTCCATCCCTGTATGATCTATACACGCACACACGCAACATGTAGTTCATCTCCTTATCTTGATACCTGGATGGCTTGCCTAGTGGTTATTAGCAGAGACAGTGGTAACCAGCTTTGATTGTTAATAAGTACCAAGTGCTCATATCCACAAAAATTTTGATTTATTCATAACAAAAACATTTTTAAACAACAGCTTTTCTTAAAGAACTTATTTTACAAGAAAAATCAGAATAACATTATACTATGATCATAGCAGGTAAGTACCTACACATTGTCATTTTTACACTCATTTTCCAGGATAAAGAGATTGCAGTTCTCACTGCTTCTCCCTCCATCAAATGTATGTTTTGCTGTGGCCTGAACTCCTTGGAATAAGGTGGCAGAATCAGCTCCAATGCTGCATTTTCACTTCATCGGACTGGTCTGCACTCACTGAATGTCCCTTGCACTCACAGATGTTGTGCAGCACCACACATGCAGTAATAACAGCCAGAGCCGCCCCTGGCATTGGGAAGCGGGGCAGTTGCCCCGGGCCCTGTGCTTTCGGGGGGCCCGTGCTTTTGGGGGCCCCACGCTTGGCAATCTGCTCACCAGCCGGCTCCTCCCTGCCTGCCTGCTTGCCTTCACCATGCCAGGCAGGGCACAGCGCTCTCTCTCTCTGGGATGGGGGCTCACTCGCCTGCCCGCCCGCCCGCCCGCCTGCCTGCCATGCCGAAGCCGCTGCCACCACCACTGCCGCTCCTGCTGTGGTCAGCGAGCGGTAGCTGCCCTGGGGACAGCGAGCTGGGCTGGCAGTTGTGTGACTGGTGCCTGCGCACCTATGGTGGCAACTTGGCCAAGACCAAGACAGTGACCCAGAGCAAATGTGGGGGCCCCCCAACTTTGCTTTTCCCCTGGGCCCCGCACATGCTAAGGGAGGGCCTGATAACAGCTGCCACATTTTCTTCTGCTACTGGCAGCATCCCACTCAGACACCTCCAGCGACCCTTTAAACGTCCAAAAGCTCTTTCTACAATGTTTCAACATTGGTTAAAATTCCTGTTAAAAATCAATTTTCTAACATTGAGATTAGCTTCTCCATGTGGCTTCATTAGCCATTTTCTCAGAGGGTAAGCGAGAATAATTGGTGGGATCTGAGTACCATGGATTGTTATACTGGGGTTTCCAGGCACGAATGCCCCCTCATCCATAGCCTGGCAGATGGCTGAATTTATAAAAATGAATGTATTGTGGTTCCTCCAACTTCTATATCGATTAAGTGTCCTGTATGGTCCATTGTTCCTTGCAGTAGCATGGAGTGGAAGTTTTTCCTGTTTATATATTGGTCTGATTGACCTGGGGGAGCCATTATTTTGATGTGGCACCCATCTACCGCTCCAATACAATGGGGGAACCCCATTTTACCGAATCCATCCATGATCTATTAAAAGCTTGCAAGAAAGGAAACAAATATTATTCCTCACTTTTTACTGTTATACCGGTGTCGAGCCAAATAGTAATACATTGCACTTCTGTAAAGTTTTGTACCTTGCAGTGGTCGCCCAGATTCACGAATCTCTTCAGAAGTACATGTTCAATTGCGTAGCATAATTCCAGCACCATATTTGCTACTGTTGACAGTCCAGCTCCAAATCGGGCAGCCACTTCCCTGTAGCAGCACAAATTAGCTAGCCATTAAATTCCTACTGCCACCCTTTTTTGTAGAGGGATGGCTGTCCTCATTGATGTATTATGGTGCTGTAGGTGAGGCTTGAGAGAGTCTGCAATTTTGAACAGGGTGGCTCTACTCATACGGAAATTCCTTCTCCAATGTTCATCATCCCATACAGCCATTAGAAAGTTTTCCCACCACCCAGAGTCTGCTGGGTACACCCACCAGCGTCTTTCCACAGAGCCAAGCTGAAGTGATTTCAAGGCAACAAGCACTGAGGGGACAGTATTCCTTGGGCACCTTTGTATCTGCCTCATGAGGGCACGTTTCCTCACATAAATGAGAATCTGATGTCTCCATTTCTGCTTCTGCTGCTGCCTTGTCAGATAGAGTAATATGTTTTGAACTGTTCTTTTAAACACAACAATTATAGCCTGAACATAAAGTTGAATAATTTGATTGAAAACCATAAACTCCATTCACTAATAGGCAAAAAACCTTGCGGTTTAAGAACGTACCTATAGCCCACAGATATTTCTATCAAACTTTAAAAAGCTGGGAAATTGGGCAGCTATAGTGAATGTACCAGGGGAGCAGGAGACCTGACCTCCCCTCTGAGATATTGTACTGCCCTACAAATTTGTCAAGATGCAACACAATTTGGGTTGGTCTTTCACAGTCCAATCCACTTGCTGTGTAGCTTGGAAGAATTTGGTAAAACTGACCATTGGGAGGGGGAGGGGATTGGAAGAGGAGGGGGAGGGTGGGGCAAGGGGAGGGGGAGGGAAGGGGAAAGAGGGAGGGGATAGGATAGGTGAAACTGACCTGAGGGAGGGGAGGAGATTGGGTGGGTGGGCACTGGGCAGAGGGGAAGCCTCTTTCCAAAAAGAAAACATTGTGAACAGTATCATTGCTTTTCAGCGTTTCCCCCACCTTTTTATTCTACAGCAGGCACATGTAGCCTCCCAACCATATTTAAACCAAAGCTGTCCGTGGCCACATCCACACCAGGCCTTTAGTTCACTTTGTACAGTCATGGCTTCTCTCAAAGAATCCTGGGAAATGTAGTTAGTGAAGGATGCTGAGAGTTGCTAGGAGACTCCCTGTTCCCCTCACAGACCTTCAATCAGAGTGGCTGACTGTTAAACCACTTTGGCCACTGAAGCTCTGTCAGTGGAATAGCAGTCTCCTCTCAGCCCCCTTCACAAACTACACTTCCCAGGATTCTCTGAGGTAAGCCATGACTGTCTCAAGTGAAATCAAAGTCTGGTGTGGGTGTGGCCCCCTGATTAGCCAAGCCCAGCAGCTGTGAGGCTTTTAGAACACTGACAGTTGGTTCTTACTGAGCATGCCCCCACGTTATCATAGGCTTCAAGCCAAAATTTCTTAAATTAATTAAAATTCATCCAGGCATATTTTTTAATGTTTAAACTGCAGAAGATGAAGATCAGAGTATGGGGCAAGGTCATTAACATGATTACAGGTGCTCTGTGAACATGGCTGATTTTTTAATGAATTTCAACAGATTATGAGAACTCTGACAGAAAAAAGTCCAAAAGGACTCTGGGTTTTCCCCCGCTCTTTTTAGACTTTGAACTTTCTATTCTCTCTGACTGTTTTGTGTATTGCCATGAAAATTGAGAGGGTTGTTATGCAAGCGTTTCTGCGTTCAGGACTATACGTTTTGTAAGGTTTTGTTTTGAAATGATCTTATGGGAAGCATCAGAATGGCATGGGGGTAGTTTCAATTTAACATTGCGGAATGTGAAAAATCCACGCTGGCTATAGTATACAGTCACTCTTGTGGCTGTATAATTTCTAAGCACAACCACAGTGAACTACCGGTATATCGGAATACACTGAGTTAATTTTTTAAAAAATGAAGGAACCATACTGCACATGTGCTGCTACTTGAGGAGCTGCAGTGCGCATGTGTATAATGGGAGAGGGATGAAAATGAGGCTGTGTTCATTGTAGCCTTGTGAAAGTTGCACGAAATGCCGCTATATCAGCTGAAAAAGTACTGTTCCTTATCGCAAGAGGTACTGCAGTGTGAAAGCGATTTTAAAAATCGGGACAGCAGCCAGGGCTGGCTCCAAGAATGCCGGGGCCATGGGGCATCAGCTTGCCCTGGGCCCTGGCGTGTGTGTGTGTGTGTGTGTGTGTGTGTGTGTGCGCAAGCACGCACACATGCCCCACATGCCCCCACCTACCTGTCTGCTGTCTTTTACCATTACCCTTAACGAAGATGGCGGCCACGGTTTTCCTAAGGGGATGACGCCTCTGTCACCATCTTTGTTGATGGCCCCCCTGCGTGCTATGCTCGCACATCTCTACCATCAACTAAAATGATGGCAGGGGCTTCAGTACCTTAGGGAAACCACGGCCGCAATCTTCATTAAGGGCAATGGTAAAAGACAGCAGACAGGTAGGTGGGGGGATGTGGGGGAGCGCAGATCATGGAAGGGAAGCGGAGGGGTGGCTGAGGGGGGCCCTTGTAGCTCCAGGGGCTGTCAGGCCAGTGCCCCACCTGGCCACCCTTTAGAACTGGCCCTGTCAGCAGCGCTACCTTTTTAATCTGTTAAACTAGCGCTATTAGCCCCATGTGTGAAAGCAGCCTCAGTCAGTGAATTAAAAGATTATTCATTTTGGCTAGCTTCATTAGAAATTACATCAAATGCACTGAATTTATAGTCCTATTTAAAATGGCAGTTCTGTTCTGATTCACATGCTGGACAAAACCATGGTGTAACATCAACCAACTCCTGTGCAGATTTATAACCTGTGCACTTTGGGTGAAACCAGTCATTGCAATGATCACATTGAACATAAGATGAAGAATCTTCTGGCTTCTTACAAATACAAAACATTTTGATCCCAGCTTCTCTCAAAGTTCTACTTCTCAGGGCCCTTCTACCTTCCTTCCATTATAAAGCCATTTCCTACACTTCTCAGTGTTTCTATAAAGCTTAGTAGATATCCTACCCCAACAAGACGTCTCCTTTCTGTAACCTTCTTTGTTCAAATACTGCACTTCTTGAATGAAAGCATTTATTATCTGTTCTTCAGCATCTAATGCAGAACTTAAATATTTCCATGACATCCTAAAGGAAATCTCCACATTTGCAAATATAACTATGGTGCTAACTGTAAGGCAAGGTGAAGGGGAATGGTAACTAAAGTTAGGTTTCAATTGCAACCAAGTTAGGTGTGGCGGCATGAAACAACGATTGCTGTTTCAGGATACACACAGCAAACTGATGGATATTTTGGCAATCAGCTGGGAGAGTCTAACCTACAACCCTGGCACCAAGGTGTTTTTTCCCACCTGGATCCTTATGTTTGATGATAAAGAAAATGGTTATTTCTTTTACTGTTTCAATAGTCAAGCCAACAACATTATTGACTTGCTATTTTTAATATATATATATATAATAAACAAAACAGTACCTTAAATGTACGGTTATATGTATGTATATATGTGTTTATTTATTTATTTATTATATTTCTATCCTGTCCTTCCTTCCAGAATTAGCCTAGAGTGGCAAACAAGTGATACCCTCCCAAGTCTTTTAAAAATATCTTAAAAACAAAAGATCTTTACAAAATCAAATACAAAACATTGAAAAACACCTTTTGAATATTACAAAACATTGTTGAAAACAACTTAAATACAATTCCAATACAGACGCACACTGGGACAAGGTCTCTCCTTAAAAGGATTGTTGAAAGAGAATGTGTATGATCTCTGGTGGGATTTTTTTATGTTTAATTTTTGTATCAGTCTTCCCTCTCACCTTGTTACAGCTCAAGTATAATTATTTTTAAAAGCCATTGGTGCTGGCAGCAGAAGGACATGTGGCAGGTTAAACAAACAATGATTTCTTGAAGATGTAATTTCATAGATGACACTAAAGTATTCATGGATGGCATCTCAGAGAAGACACTCTCCCAGATGCAACAAAGTATGTTTTATGGTGCCCCAAACCATCTTTTATGACAGATGCTCTTGGAGGTCACTGATTCATAGGGTCGCCATAAGTCATAGTCGACTTGGAGGCACATAACAACAACAACAAAACCATCTTTTGTGATGGGCACCCCATTTCCTTATTCTCTTTCCTGTACATATTTGCTATGTTTTCTAATACATATATGCCCTTGTCTGTGCCATACAGACACAAGAAGTTCTGAATTAGGTGGGAATCCTCTCCAGAATGCATGGGTGTATGACGTGCAGTGCCCAAAGCATGTGTGTTGGTGGAAACCCACAGCTCCTTATGTATTTTCTACATAGCTTGATTATTGCTGTTGTGCATAGATGCCCGTATCTGTTCCATATGACCACAAGAAAAACCATGCCAGGCAGGATGCAGTGGCATCTTGCGGAGGACACTATCCACTTTGCTCAAGTGAATGATTTTTCATAGCCCACAGCAGATTTTGGAGTGGTCACCCAAAATTACATATTTTTCCCTATTTACTCTTCATTATTTTAGCTGGGAAAGACATGTATCTCATAGAGTACACAGTCTTTTTTCCTGGGGTGTAGGATTTGTCCTGGCCCAGAGCAGATTTTGAGGTGGGCACACCCAGTTACATATTTTTTCCTGCATGTTTTTGTCTATTTTGGTTTTGCGTAGATGCCCTCATCTGTGCCCTGTTCCCAGCAGAAGCTCTGGGACAGGTGGGACGCACTGGCATCTCATAGAGGACACCCTCCCCTTTCCTGGGGTGTATAGTTTGTCCTGGCCCAGAGCATATTTTGGGGTGGGTACCCCGAGTTATTTTTTTCCTTCATGTTTTTGTCCAGGTTGGTTTTGCGTAGATGCTCTCATCCGTGCCCTGCACCCAGCAGAAGCTCTGGGCCAGCCGAGACGCACTGGTATATTGTAGAGGGCACCCTCCCCTTTTGTGGGGTGTATGATTTGTGCTGGCCCAGAGCAGATCTTGGGGTGGGCACTCCCAGTTACTTATTTTTTTCTGCCTCTTTTTGTCCATTTTGGTTGTGTGTAGATGCCCCTATGCGTGCCCTATGCCCAGCAGAAGCTCTGGGCCGGGCAGGACACACTCTTATATTATAGAGGGCAGCCTCCCTTTGGGTGTATGATTTGTCCTGGCCCAGAGCAGGACTTGAGGTGGGCACTCTCAGTTACTTATTTTTTATGATTTTATGCATCATTATGCATTTTTGACAATATCAGAAGCCTGATAATTTTTATTGAATTTTATTGTTATTATTGACGGGGAGAGTTCCCCAATCACAGTTATAAATCATATGGGGTACCCCAACATATATTTTGGGATTCAGAGACATGTTAACTTTCTTGTGGAGTTGCTGTAGCTGTGAACCTTTCTTCTATTTTAGTGTTTTGAACTGTCAAGCAAATAAGGAACTGGAAACTAGGAACCAACTTCAGCATCCTAAGTTTAATGTTATGTGAAATTTGTTCCTAAGAGCATGATAGCTTTAATGTATCAGAGCAACAAGGCAGAAACTGAAGGATCAGTTATGATACTTACAGGAAGACCAGGATGTGGAGTAAACAGGGATGTTGTTCCTGGTAAGCCTGGGGGATCAGTAGGACCAGCATCACCCTTGTCACCTCTTTTGCCTTTGAAACCAGGAAGACCGGGTCCACCATTTTCACCCTGATCTCCTTTCTCTCCCCTCTGTCCTGGCAAACCGAGTGGGCCTGGAAGGTCAGCTTCACCCTTGTGCAAATAACAAGCTGCTTTCTCATCAATATAACAAACTTCATTTATATACATATTATATAGATAGAATTGTTATGGGTTAACTTTACATGTAAGAATTCTGTGAATGATCAGAAATTATGGAGGTTTCAAGGTATTTAGAATGTATGTAAAATGTCTGTACCTATGTTGTTTATCTATTTTTTACCAAAGAAGGGAGGATCCCGAAGGACCTTCTGGGAAGAGAGGAACAGTTTTCCATTCCTCTCATGCATATGTCACCATTAGTGACTAATACAAGAGGCAACAAGCCACAAAACCGGGAAAACACATAGCTTAAAACTACAATGCAAACAAAAATGCAAAGGAAAACATTAGCACTGTGCCTTCATTGTGACTGATTGGACAGACTGAATTCAGACTGCTTAATTTAGTCAACTGCGAAAGGGCTCCCTTAATCGTAACAAGTGCTTTCCAGATTCCAAGGCTAAAATCTTCAGGGGTTAACAGATTGGAGACCAAACGACTCAGTCTTATAAACTGGTTACTCTTTGACATTAGGACGATATAAATTCCAACATGCTTCATTCATTTGTGTACAATAGTAAGGTTCCCACAATTTGTGGAATAGTGGTGGTGTGAGAACAGAGAAAAGTGATGGGAAATAATGAACCCAGGAGGCTTCGCAGCACAGCTATTTGCAAGAACGATGAAACACAGTTTTCAATTGGATAGTTCAAGCTGCTTTTCCTTGTTAGCAAGGAAGGGGGTTGGAGAGCAATTGATTGACAAACAGTGGCAGAGGACACAAGGACATGAATTGCAGTTTTCTTTAGGGAAATACTCCAGTTACAGAGATAACATCATGTAATTTTAGACAGCTAACGTAACTGAATGATCACAGGTTTGCACGTGGTTTCTGGGCGCAGGAAAAACAGCATGATTTGTAGCTTTTGTGAATGATCACTCTGTTCCACTAGCTTTTTCTTCCTATGTACATAACAATGAGGAAGATTATTGCCTTTCAGTATTTTGCTTGGCTCAGGCTAACTGGGCATGATTCTCCATCCTTTACCTATTATTCACAATTTGGTACATAATTTTGTCATTGTTAAAAGCCAATGAGTCATCATGGCATGGAACAATGAGTCATCATGGCATGGAAAGTACAATGTTTTTTCAAAAGCATTTTACTATTTCGTTGATGGTTACGATTATTTAGATTGGGATTGTCTCACCTCGAGCCATCCTCCTTTCCTCTAGGAAAGGTGGAAAGCTGAATTCCCCCCCGCTGGCACCATACCATTCTGTGTGTTCAGAAAAGGCACACTCTAAAAAATAAGAACGGTTGTATTTTATATAGTATGGAATGTGCCATATGGACAGTACTTTTCTAATGTTGCAATTCTCACTGTGAAATTTTACTTTGCACATGAGATACATGCATCACTATTTTGATAATGGAAAGTAATGGTGACTATTTCATGCCTTGTTTCATTGTTGAATGTAAGTAATGGAATTGTTAAATAAGAGGCACATAATATATTTGCTAGTTATGTACAAACTCATGCTACACTGTTTATTTATACAACAGATTTATCCCTGTTTTTCCCAAAAACCACATCCTGAAAAAGTTAGTGTTAGCTGCATTATTTCATTTAAGACTCTAGATACGCAAATTTGTGATGCAATAATAAAAAATCACAAGCTGTGCACATTGACATATTTTTATTTGTAATGCATACAAAGATTCAGAAAAAAGTACCTGTTTTTTTAAACTTCTGTCTGTAAAACTTTTAATTACATGTGTAAAAATATAACTGCTATATGAAAGTGCCAACAACATTTTCTCTTCCATTTAGATTTTTAGTGCAACCAAGAAAGATAAATTTACACATCAACCTTTCGCACCACAGCCATTATAAAAGAAGTTGCTAGTATATATATAGACAGTTGTTTAAAAAGGACTTCAAACATAACATTTTTTGGGGGTAGAAATATTAAAAGCAGAGTTGGAGATGGGCTATGTCCACCCTCATCTTGTCCAGCTTATCGTGGAGAACACTGACTTCAATTTCAGGGTGGTGCTCTGTCAAAAGCTAGGAGTTGTAAAAGTAAAGTACAGTAAGATCAAAGTCATTTGGGCGTAACATGGTAGAACATATGACTTGTAGCTGTAGTTTCATAAGCACTAATATTATAGCACTGCAGTCATTATCATTCAAATTACATTGAGATAAGCTCCATCACATCCTCAACATATTGCTACAAGTATAGTAGATACTGTGCTCTGTAGATTTAGAGTTAGAACCACAGGATTCAGTGTTACTCCCTTGCCTTGGTGGGTGTCATGGGGTGGTGGTGATGCTGCTTGCTGGTCTACCATCATCACTTCGTGTGGGCTCTCTTGGGGTGTGGGTGTTGCTGCAAGTGTGGATGCGCTCAGTTACTTGTTCTTCTAAAGCATTGTCAGTGTCCATTTCCTCCTCTAGCTGTGCTGAAATATCTGAGTCATCCTCCTCTTCCTGACGTAGACTTTTCTTCATTTTAAGCTGTCTGTGTGTAGTTGCATGGGGTAATGGGAAGGAATGTCTATAAATGTCCAAAAAAAAATTGCTTTGTGGATTTTCTGCTTGCAGGAGCATAGAAGGAATATTTCCCCCCCAAAAAATATATGAAGTTTTCTAAAAAGGTATAAAGAATCTCTCTGCTTTTAAGGGAACACTGACACAGGAAGGGGTTAATGTCTTTCTGTTAATTATGAAGAGAGAGATCTTTCTTGATTAAAGAATACCAAATGCAAACTTGTTTATTTCTTACAGTTGAATGGTGGTGAGGGGCACGTTTTCAATGATAAACATTGAGTACTCTACTACTGAAATGCAGTACTCTGTCTCACATGCATTTTAATTTTCTTATCCAATATCCATCCACCCACCACCTCATTTATTCCATGCACACAACTACACAGAAAGTTTGGCAGGATAGCAACCAAGCCTGAATTTGGGGAAGGTGTGCTGATATGATAGCTGAGGTGCAATGCTATTACGGGAGAAAAACTAACCTGGCATGGTCCTGAGTCCAAACTCTGGTCTCCCGGCTGCCTCCACACATTTCACCCAGCAGGTTTGTCTATCATTAGAACCCTTACCCTACCAAGGACAGCATTTTGCCTTGTGTGGAAGAATGATAATTTAAGTCTCTTCCAGCGTGATCTCATTTGCCCAATGGCTCCATGGTAACAGAGGTTCCACATCAAAATTCTTGCTTCCTCCCAGAACCTTTCCTTAGCAGCAGTACAGCCGCCCCTGAAAACCGCAGCAGCATGGCTGTCCCTCAGAATGGATAATAACGCCGTTGTATCATGATCTTGCCAATGCTTCCCTTTGATTGATTGGGGGGGAGGGGCGAGAGGGAAAGCAGCACAACACATTTTTATATTTTGCAGAGACAACAAGCAAGCACATATCACAGCCTGCCACACATACACCCAAAACTATCCTGTTGTTTGGCTGCCAGAAAGATAAAAGCAGTAAAGTGGAGTTCTAAAGAAAAAGGCTAGACTACAGTAGCTGAATACATTGGACGTTAACGGTTATGATTGTTACTGATGGGCGAGATTGTTACAACGGCTGTGAAGGTGGATGAAGGCTGCAGCAGATAAAAGGCTTCCAGTCGTCGTGGTATCCATTCCATCAGATCAAAGCCTCTTTCTATCAAGACTGTGTGTTGATCGTTGTGTGCCAATCTCCCCACATAAAACAAATTCACGCACAGGCGTCTTCCAACCAAACCAAACCAAACCAAAAGTTCCATGGCGACGGGGGTAGGACTGAAATCTGGAAGCCCCTAGTCATGGACCAGCACATGAGCAGTGGATACAGGCTCAGTTGTCCTGGCTGAAGGACCAAGGCAGTTGAGTAGTTCAGCAGCTATATCCAGGACTGAGCAGTCCTATTCAGGATCCACTCTGCTCATCCCATATGGGGAGGGGGCTAGAAAAGGTGCCCTAAACATAGTCTGCCTCATCTCTCTCCCAGACTGGATTACCACATCCAGTGGGGTCACCACTTAGTGGTTGCAAAAGACAATTGAACTTTGGAACATGGAATATACGGATATTACTGGACAATACAGATAGTGAACATCCTAAATGCAGTACTGCCATGAAACTCAAAGAGCAGGAGAAGGACAACTGAAGGAAGAAAAAGGAAGTTATACCTTCTTCTGGAAAGGACTGCCTGAACAAGAACGACAAATACATGGAGTAGGCTTTACTATTAAAATAATCTTGTGAAGATCTTGTCAGAAGTTCCTATTGGCATTTGCCACCACACAAGGAAGACTCGTGACACAAGATTGGAATAATGTTATATTTATTAAATATAACATACTAAATCCAAAGCAAGACAGCCAATCATTCAAATATAATTACTTCGGGCAGGGGAGGCTAATCCTATGTGGGACTACACCCCCACCTTCAAAAGGCATCAATTCTCATTATTGCATAACTCCAGAGTGAAGGACGTGTGTAAAATCCTCACTCCTTGCTCTTGGAGCCATGCGAGTGGTTCCAACCTCCACACCATGGCCCCGCCGTACAGGCATTCACCATGATGCGCAAGCCGGTCCCACAAGGACACTACCCAGATCGCCACCAGACATGAACCCTGATGGTTCCCTGGGAAGTGCCCCTTTTATGATGCCTTAACCGCCTAAATATATAATCCCCCTATATACCTCACCTGCCCGAATTCTATGCCACAAGAGGGGATCAGCTCAGGCTTGGTCCACTCCACCCAATGAAGACAACAAAACCCTTAAACCCTTCATAATATCCTCCAAAAACAAATCGCACCCCTGTTCTGAAAGATGAACACCATCCCCAAGAAACAAATGTGGGGCATGGAACCTAATCCCGTCGTGGGGAATGAATGCCCCCCCAAGCGACAGGACAAGAGCCCTGATCTTCCTATTCACCCATTTCCGGGATCTATCGATCCTGTTGGGATGAATAGCACCCCTCCACACCCTTCTAACAAGCATATCTGACCACACAATTATAAGGTGTGGATATGAATTAATAAGCCACGTGAGATCGCGAGTGACCTTAACAAGCAGGTCCACACCTGGACTCTGCACCAAATCATTTCCCCCTAAATGGATCAATAATATATGTGGCCGATCCATAGAAGACATAATACGGCACACAGAAGGCAAAAACGCGTCCCATAACATGCCCCTCCGGGCTACCCAGTGAACTGTAGCGGTAGCAGAAAGCTGCAGCTGGGTCCCAGGAGCAGACGAAGAAGCCCTCCGATGAGCCCAAAACAAAATTGAGTGGCCACACAAGACGATCCTCACGGGAATAGGGATGCTTATCAAACCTAGGGAAACAAAAACAAAATCTTATTATTAAAGCCTGACATAAGATTTGAATGCATTGGAACGCCATCTTCCAATCGCCTGTATATCGCTAACGCTCATGCCCACGAGGGCTGCGGCTGTAGCCGCACCAATCCTGAAAGAATGAAGCCCATAGACTCCAGCATCATGACCACTGGCCAACAAGGCCCGCCGAACAACGGCCCAAAATTGAAATTGAGTCAGGGCAGAACCATCAGCATGAATGAAAAGATAACACTGGCCCGCTGGCCGGATAGACAGAAATTGCCGCATTGCAGCCACAGGGCACAATTCAGAGACCTGGCAACTGCGTAAAAACACAATAGTGCCACTGCCTTTTTGATCGGTCTTAGAGACCCACAGGGAAAATCTCACTATATTGACACCTAATGTGCAATCACCTAAGCATAAGGCACGATAAGTCACATCACGCTTGGAGGGGGCCAATACTTCACTAGGGCGAAAAGCACCGTAAAACATCGTCAGAGTTACTGTGGTGAACAGGTGCGACTCATACAGAGATGAGCATAATGAATTAAACAATGCCAGGATCTGGAGGAGAACATCGGGCGTGATTGGCCTCCTCCGGTCAGTGGACCTGGGAGTGGAACGCGACCAACCCTCAAGGACCTTTCTGACCCTAAAATCTACAGAATGATCCGGCAGCCCCCGTGCCTTAGAGATAAAGGCAAGCGCGGAAAGGTGACCGGCGATAGTAGAAACAGAATTGTTTTGCCCTTTTAAAGTTATCATAAACTGCAATAGATGCTCCACAGGAATAAGCCATGCCAAAGGCAGCTCCTTGCTGATGCGGAAAGTCTGGAACCTAGCAAATGAACGCTCGTACACATTTTGAGTACTGGGAGCCAGAGCAGCTGCAATCGCAACCCCAACTTCTAGTTGCCAAGGTTCCACAGGAAAGGTGGGACTGGCACAGGATCAAGTGTCGCTCCAGGTGCAAGCTCCCGAAAGTGCACCATCTGTAAGCTGGAAAGGGCATCAGCAACGGAAATGGTCCCCTAAAAGAAGCTATGTGTCACCCTGAGGATAAATTCCTTGAGGAAGGGGCAAGTAAGCAGGCGCCAGAGAAGAAGAATTGGAAGGCGGCTGCCAAGGAGACACTGCAGCAGCCGGCCAAGGGAGCTGTGGGTGCTGAGGCACCAACACCCCCCCCATAAAAACAGCAGGGTGCGGAGAATCACCCAGCACCTGGGAACCCGCCGCTGGGGTATCCTGAAGAAGGGCACTGGAGGCATGTACTTGTGTAGCGTGAGGGTGTAATTGTTGCCCACCTGTATAAGCTGCAGGAGAAGCAACGACCGGCGGCATGGTGAACCCTGGAGACCCAGGAGTGAACGTGGCGGGCACTGGAGGAACAGGCATCTGTACTTCCCGACGCTCAGATTCAGGCAAGGCAAGATTCGTGGACGGAACTGCTGGCAAACCAACTGGAGGAGTATGCACCGAAGACCCCTCCATGGGCGTAGCAGCTTCCAGCACACCAACTCTAGAAACCAAATCAGCGAGAAGACGAGATTTAGTCATTTTGGAAGCTAACCTAGCAGATTTCTTACCTACAGGTCCGGAACTGGGACCCGCATCGACATCCTTAGGCTGCCTGCGTTCCTTTTCAAGCGCTTCAACTCTAGCCACCAAGGCACGGATGGTCCCCAAATCCTCCTCTTCATCAGAAGATTGATGCTGCAATGAAGGAGGGCGCTTGGTGGCTTGCTTCAGCACACGAACCCCTTTCTTCTGTTGCACCTTCTTGGGAGGCATGGTCAAAAGACCGGGATAAAACAATTACACAATTAACCAATTTTATAAACCACCAAATATGTACAATAAAATTCTACAATTTAACCATCGAACACAATTGCCAATTATAATATTAAACCGAAAATTGAAAATATATTGATTTTATGATAATTAAATTTATTTATTTATTTATTTTATTATTATTATTATTTATTTATTTATATAAATCAAATATTATTTATTATTTGATAATGAGTAATAGAATTAATACTATACTATAAACTATGGGGGGGAAGGGAAAATTGAAAAAAGGAGGGGGGTTGAATTCAATTAACTAAATAGAATTAAAAAGCAACAACTATAGAATCAATAGCAATACACACAAAACAATGAAATATAATAAGCAAAACTATTAATTTAAATAAAAGATACTCCAAATAAATTAAAAGATCAACGAACAAAATAACATATAACAGCAATTACACAGAGAAAAACGGAAAGGAAAGGGGGTTGGACGAGAACAATAGTGAAAACTAAGGCACGAACGAAGAATTAAATTCCAAATTAGCACAGGAACGACTAATCCACCAGCTACAACTCCAAAATCGGGACCAAAGAAAATAAGAGAACTGAGGCTTTAAAAACAAAAAGGGGAAACAAACGGGAAAAAAGCTGCTAGGCGCGCGGGCAGACACCCGCCGCCCAGCTGATCAGCGGGGTATCGGGGAGGGAAATTTAAATCGGGAAAACGAAATTGAAGGATTACAACGATCAAACAGGGAAAAACCAAGCTATAAAACTTAGAATAAGTAGACACAATACGCCAATACGCTGACAGAGCTACGGGAAGCACGAACCAACCGCATATGCCACGAGGCAAAAAAGGCAAGAGCGGGAAGAAGCAGCAGCCTTTTATATGCTGCTCCAACACACTTCCTGATTGGGTGAACGATCTCACGTGGCTCCAAAATGTTTATGTCGCGAGCATTCACGAGTCCTCCCTTTAATAATGGCGGCGGCAAATACACCCCTGATAGGAACGACATAATGAATGACTCTCAACTCTCAGGTTAAAATTTGCCAAAAACCAGCAGGCAAGTATTCTAAGTGCTTATGCACCAACATTAGATGCTGATGAAGACATGAAGGAATTTTTTTATAACCAGCTGGACACCATCTTATCAGAGATACCTAAGGAGGATAAAATTATCCTCTTGGGAAATTTCACTGCAAGAGTTGGGCTTGATTTCAATTTATGACCAGAAACCATTGGGAAAGAAGGAGTTGGCAATAGCAACCTGAATGGAATTCTGTCTGTCTGTCGCATTTGTATACTGCCCCATAGCCGAAACTCTCTGGGCAGTTTACAACAATTAAATACATTCTGACTAAATGAGCAGAGCATAATGTTGTTATTACAAACACACTCTTTTGCCAGAAAAATAAATTTAAAACATCATGGAAGCACCCTCGGTCAAAACACTGGCACCTCCTGGATTACATAATTGTCTGTGCCAGAGATCGTCGTGATGTACTCCTCACTAGGGCCATGATGAGTGCTGATGACTGCTGGACAGATCACCAATTAATTTGATCCACTATGGCCATTATTATTGTTCCCCAACGTAGACTCCAAGGAAGAAAACCAAGGCGTAAAATGAACATCCATGTCCTTCAAGATCCTATTAAGTGAGCCTGCTTTCAAGCAACTCTCAAGAAACATCTACCTGCGGAACTCACTGAAAATGTCGAGGAACACTGGATTAAACTGACGACATCCATTATTGCAGCATGTGAACAAACTATTGGATACCAAACTAAGAAACATCAGGATTGGTTTGATGAGAGTGATAGTGAGATTGAACATATCATCAACAAGAAAAGGAAAGCCTTCCAGATATGGCAGAAACACATTAACTGTGCTGCTAAGAAAAAAAAATGCCAGTGCAAAGGCTGAGGTCCAAAGAAGAACTAGAGAACTTAAGAACGCCTGGTGGATAAAGAAAGCTCAAGAAATCCAGCACTTTGCAAATGCTCATGATGCATGGGGCTTTTTTAATGCCACAAAGGCTGAAAGCATATGGAAAGCTTGGGCTATCACTTAATATTAAAAAAACCAAAGTGCTTCATTAACAGGTGGGAACTAGTCCCTCTGTAGCACCAACAATCCAGCTTAATGGTGTGACGCTGGAGAACGTTGATCACTTTTCCTATCTTGGCAGCCATCTCTTTGTAAAAGCTGACATCGATGCTGAACTTCAACATCATCTCAGCTCTGAGAGTGCCACATTCTCCCGAATGAAGCTTAGGGCGTTTGAAGATTGGGATATTTGCAGAGAGACCAAAATGTTTATTTACAAAGCCATTGTACTACCGACCTTACTGTAAGCCTGTGAATCATGGACCATTTATTAACACCACTCCCAACTTCTTGAAAGATTTCACCAACGCTGCCTCCGGAAAATTCTGCAAATTACTTGGGAAGACAGACGGACTAATGTTAACATTTTGGAAGAAGCAAAGACTACCAGTGTGTCATGGCCCCTTCGAAGGACTCCTCAGAGGAAGAGGCAGCGGCACCAGACACAGAGGAAGGAACACGCGGAATCCCTGAGGGACGCAATTCATACTCTTCCTCAGCTGGAGAATGTCCAGGTTCCGGCTGGAGCCTTTCAAGCAGATTCAGGGGATGAACAGGAGGCTCCCCTCCCCCCTGCAGAGCGAAGACGCCAGCGAGTATCGCAGCAACAGAGGAGGAGGTCAGGCTGTTTAAGAACAAGCAGCTCTGAGAAGTTGGGAGACTAATAATCTCCACCTGCCTAGGAAGTGGGTTTTAAAAGGCAGTTTGTGACTGCAGCAGATTGCTGACTACAATGTTGGGCATGACCTCCACGTGAAACATAGTTTGCAGACTCCAGACCTTTCAGACTGAACCCCTGGCTCTCTGAACCCAGCTTCCCCACCTTGACGAAGCTTTCGGACACTGCTACTGGTACGGTTGTTAGAACCATTCCTTTCTCCAGCTGGCTCCTGTTATCTGCTGGCCTTGGCATATTTACGGTCCATCTAACTGCCAACTGATTCGTTACAGCCCAGCTCCCAGCCCCAAAGCTGACAGTTTGTAGATAGCCCCTAAACAAGGAGAAAAGCAAGAGCTGGAAATTGGCCTGCCATGGAGCAGCTCCAGCAGGAAAACCTGCTGTTATGCTTGCAGGTTGACCAGTTGCTGGTGGCTGTCCAAGCCTTGCAAGTTCAGCCGTCAGCAGCACCTCACACTACACCAACAGGGAGAGTCAAATGCTCTATGGCCATCCCCGAGAAATTTACTGGGGCTTCGGATCAGCTCTCAACATTCCTGGCCCAGACCGAGATCTTCATGGAGTTAAGACCAGAAGCCTTCCCTGATCATAAGACCCAGGTTGGATTCCTGATTAGCCTATGCACTGGGGCCACAGCTTAGCGTAGCCCAGTGTTAAATGATCTGGCTGCCTTCATCAGAGGGCTCCAAGCTATGTTTGAGGACCCAGTAAAATTGGCTACTGCTAACTGTCGCATACACAGGCTGCGGCAGGGCTGGTGCCCACTGGTTGAGTATGTGACTGACTTCCGTTTATTTCAACAAGACCTGAGTTGGAATGAAGCTGCTCTCATGGATCAATTCCAGGAGGGGCTGTCCAATGAACTCCTGGGTGAGCTGGCTAGGGGGGAGCGTCCTACAACCCTGCAAGCCCTAATATGCTTGTGCCTACAGATCGATGGGAGGTTGGAAAGCAGGTGTACCGTGAACCAGCCCCATCTGGCCTGCAGAGCTCCAGCCCCTGTGGCTGTGCCCTTGAATCTTCCTTGCAGGGACTCTACTCTGCCAGTGGAACCCATGCAGCTGGGAGGGGCTCGGCCGTGCCTTTCTGCCACCGACAAGCAGAGACACAGGCCTGTATTGCAGGACCCAGGGACATTTCACAGCCCATTGTCCAGCCAATAACCCCCAACCCCTACCTCGGGAAACTCCCATGACCTGGCCTCCACAGGCACCTGGCCCAAGGCAATACCGCCATCAAGGGGGCCTGCCAGCTCAGTTCCCCACTGCCCAAGCGTCTGACCATGCTGATCTCCCTGATGGTCCCCAGACAGGGTGTCCTACAAGTACAGGCCATGCAGGATTCTGGAGCCACCATCAATTTTATGGATGCATCCTTTGCTGAACTGCACCACATCCCTTGACAACCTACTCGCTGACCTATGCTGGTGGAGACTATTGATGGCCGGCTCCTCGACTCTGGCCCCATAGTACAGGAAACTGTGCCTTTAGAGATGGCCCTGGGTGGACAGTGGGAAAGCCTCCGATTCTACCTAGCAGCTGCACCCCACTTCCCGGTAGTGCTCAGCCAGGCATGGCTTCAGCGGCATGACCCCTGCATCCAGTGGTCAACGGGCCAAATGTCCTTCCGATCTCCCTATTGCCAAACTACCTGTTGGGGGCGGAAAGAGCAGGTCCTGACTGCCCAGGAGGCAGGCTCGGAGCTGGAGAAATTGCCTGAGAAGTACCGGGAGTTCCAGGATGTGTTCGGAAAACAGGATGCTGACCAGTTACCACCCCATTGGCCCTATGACTGCCCCATTGACCTGCTCCCAGGAGCCAAGATTCCAGTTGGGCGGATTTACTCCCTGTCTGAGCCTGAACTGGCAGCCCTACGGGAGTTCATAGACAAGAACCTACGCTGGGGTTTCATCCGACCCTCCACGTCGCCTGTAGCCACCCCCGTGCTATTTGTGAAGAAGAAATGTGGGGAACTCTGGCTTTGTAACGATTACAGAGCCCTCAACCAGATCACCATTCAGAATCGGCATCCTTTGCCCCTGATCCCCAAGCTACTGGAGTGGTTGCGGGGTGATGGTATCTTTACCAAACTGGACCTGAGGGGGGCCTATAATCTCGTGCGTATCCAGGAAGGGGATGAATGGAAGATGGCCTTTTGCACCAGGTATGGACATTCAAATATATGGTAATGCCTTTTGCCCTCTGCAATGCCCCCACTGTCTTCCAACACTTCATGAATGACGTCTTCCAAGACTTCCTGGACCACTTCCTGATGATCTGCTTGGATGACATCCTGATATACTCACGGAACCCCTCTGAACATGAGAAGCACATTTGAGCAGTATTGCAGCTCCTGAGGGAAAGCCACCTGTTTGCGAAGCTGGAAAAATGTGAATTCGACCTCACTACCGTGGATTTCCTAGGCCATCAGATCTCCCCCTCTGGAGTTCAGATGGACCCGGCAAAGAATGAAACCATTCTACACTGGCAAGCCCCTCACAGCCACAAAAATGTACAACGCTTCTTGGGCTTCGCCAACTATTACCGCCAGTTCATCTCCCACTTCTCCAGGTTAACAGCCCCCATCTTGGACCTACTCCAATCCAAGGAAAAGTTCTGCTGGACTGAGGTGGCCCAGCAGGTGTTTCAGTGCCTCAAGGAGGCCTTCACCTCAGAACCTGTACTGCAGCAACCTGATCCCACCAGACCCTTCATTGTGGAAGGTGATGCATCTGACAAGGCTGTTTTGGCTATCTTACTGCAGCCAGTGAGCAAGGAGAAGTCCCTGCTTCCCTGTTCAGTTCACTCTTGGAAACTTAGCTCTTCAGAACGGAACTACACAATTTGGGAGAAGGAGTTGCTGGCCATAAAAGTGGCCTTCAAAACCTGGCATCATCTTCTGGAAGGGGCCAACCACTTGGTGCAAGTACAAACTGATCATTGGAATCTCAACCACCTACAGAGCACCAGACAGCTTAACGCCAGATCAGGTGGTCCCAGGTTTTCTCCCGGTTTGACTTCACTGTTACCTATCTCCCTGGCCATCGCAACACACAAGCAGATGCCCTCTCCCGCAAATCTGAATACTGAGCCGAGCAGCACAAGTTCCCCTTCGCCCGATTCTCCACCCAGAGAACTTTGCAGCTACCCACCAGCCACAATCCCTATTAGACAGGGTATGAGAACAGCAGCAGAGAGCCTAGTATGCCTTGGCACACCAGCAAGGGCTCCAGTCAGGAACCCTCGCCTTGGACAATCCATTCTTGCTACGGAATGGCACCGGGCACCATTGGGACTGGCTGTACATTCCTCCAGGTGCCTTATGGGGAGAGGTGCTCTGTCTCTGTCATGCCAGCCAGCCAGCGGGGCATTTTGGAACATACAAGACCTTTCATCTGGTCCTGTGAGAATTCTGGTGGCCCTGGGTTCAGGCAGATGTAAAAAAACTATGTGGCGGCCTGCAATACTTGCCGATGAACAAAGGAGCACCCCAGGAAGCTGCCGGGGCTCCTGCTCCCACTGCCCACTCCTCTGGGTCCCTGGTGGTCAGTCTCTCTGGATTTCATCACAGAGGTACCTGCATCCAGGAGGATGACCACCTAAAAAACACAGACACTAAAGTTGCTCCCACCAGGTTTTACAGTAATAAGGGGGGGTTGACTAGCATTGTGTGCCCCCTTTTTCAGAAGAGAGAGGTGGATACACACTGGAACTTGCAGAACAGTGAATGTGTTTCTGCCCTTAGCCACCAGACCCACCTGAGCCTCCAGTGATAATCTTGGAACCAGACTATCTCATGCTACGGACCAGTTAGTAGTTTTATTTATTATGATAATTTGTATACCACCCTTCAATCCATTTCCCAGCTGCTGTTAAATTGTATTAGATTGTTGATTTTATTGTACACAATATTTTTTAACTGTTGTAAACACTTCTTGGGTGCCTTGTTGATGGAAGTGTGCAATAATGTGATTGGGTGTTGGGAGGGACATGTTAAAGCACCTATTATCCATGTTCCTTATCCAAAGCAAGCATAAAGCTTCAGTTAGTATGTTTGACTGTTTATTTTTTTCATCAATTACACTCCCAGATGCTGTCTCTAGGGACCATCATCTTCCCATTAACTACACAGGGATCCTTCCCCCTTTTCTGTCAGAGTGTGTGTAAAGAATTCCTCCCAGGAACCTCTCACCCCCTACCCCAACTAAGAAGTTACCAACTGGCCACACACTAGCAAAGTTCCAAAACAAGGTAAAAACTCAACCCTGCCGAAGAGTACTGTCACCACTCCTTAGGTCCACCCAGTCTAAGCCAGGAGACTGCCCAGACCGTTACAGAACACCCCAAGATTCTATGGGGCAAGGGTTAAATATCACCCCTCTGCCCACAGGCAAAAGTCACCCAGTAGCAAATAGGCTTTGCAGACAAGGTACTGGAGTTAGATTCTGGAAGGCTAAACCCAATAAACCACACCACAGTAACTCATGAGGTAAATAAACATTAAATTAAAAATAAGCATATAAGAGAACCATACACAGTAAAAACAAATTGTGTCTAAGGTAAAAAAGGGTTAGGGAAAATACAAATCAGAACAAAACAAAACAAAACCTTAATCTACTTAGTACACCCCAATGGAATCTGACTGACAATGCCTACCAAAAGATAATGCTTTCAGTAGGGATGGCATTCGCTGCCTAGTTCTGATGCGCTTGTATTCCAACCTTCCATCCCAATCTGCCATTTTTGTGTTCTGGCTTGCTTTGGCGCTTGCTGATTCGATCTGCTCTTTTTTGTTTTGGGGGGGTTTTTTGGTTGTGAAAAAAAATTGTGTAATTTTTAACAAATGCCTATGTAAATGATCATGGAGGTTTATTTTTTCCTATGTATCACACCTACACACTGTTATGAATGCATAATTATGTAAAATCAGGAGATAATAATAAAGATAATTACATAAAATTGGGGATTTAAAAAAAAATCCATGCTGAATACAGCCACAGCTCACCTCAACAAATTAGTGCTAGTCTGAAAAGATAGTGGACTGATGAATTCAGTCTGAATTTGGTACTAAGTCCGATTTAGCGGATATTCTTCCCCATCCCTAACATCCAGAGGTCAGCATCCCAAAGCCAAGGCATGAAGCTAAACACCTCAAGCAATTACACAAAGGAATAAGCTTAACTTATAACCAGTACCTAGAAACTGCACATCCAGTCAAGTGGCAGACAGGCTGGAAACTTCCAGAACGGTAGTGTTGGGTGAGATTCAATATCAATCCCATGATCTCACACAGCTGGAACCAGTTCCCACCCCTCAACCTCTAGTTAGCCTTGTGAGGCTGATACCAACTAATGCAGGTGGCAAAGCCTTTACTCCCAATTAAGAGTAAAACACTCTCACAAGCCAATTAACTTATTTCCCAGAGTTCGATACATCACCAATTCCAATCATGAGGGAAAGAAAAAAGGAAAAGGCTTTAGCATTACATGGTAGATTCAGTTTCTGCTTTCCTTCACAGTAGTGAGCTTCTGCGAGAAGTCTTGGCTGCAACCCCTCCCTCAGTTTCTTCCTCCGAGTCCTGCCAATAGGAAGCTTCATCCACACCTGGGTCTCTCACCTTGAGTCTCTCACCACGTCCAGTGCCTAGGCTTTCAGGTAAAGGCTGCCTTCCTCCTAGTCTCGTACCACCAGCCCTTTTCTTCCCTATCTGCCTGGACCTCCCCTGTGGCTTCATATAGAGGAGTTTGCTTGCCTCTTGGCCACCTTCCTTGGGATGGGTGAGAATTGCGGGGGGGGGGGAGCTAGAGGTCCCTGTCTCACTGGTAACTGCCTTCTCCAGGCTCTTTGTAAACCTCTTCCCAGGGCTAGAGATGTGAAGACCTGAGAAAAACATGGAAATGTACATGGGGGGGATTTTTTCCATTTTTTCCCCGGTAAATGGGAAATGCCTCCAGAAAAGACTGTTTTCTTTTCAGTTTTTTTCCTGGGCCTTCACATCTCTACCCAGGCCTGACTCCCCTTTAGCTCTTCTTGCAAGGGACCCCTTATCTCCACCTGAGTAGGAATGGAAGTATCTGTCCATTTTGGTTCTCAGTTTCTCATGTGTCCAGTCTTAAATTCAGTTCTCTGCACTTCTGCAGATAGCTGTGACTTTTTTTAAAAAAAATCCTCATGAAAATTCATCAGCATTTTAGTGCATTTTCTCCTATTAAACACAGTTTTGTATGCGGTTTTGACAAATGTACACATTTTTGCAAGCTATTCCGCCTAACAGAATGCATTTCTGTCAAAACTGATTGGAGAACTGCATTGCAAAATTCAGACGAGTGTGGCGGTTATTCTGGCGCCTTCTCTGTCATCTTTTCGGCGCCAGGTAAAAACCCACCTCTTCACCCAGGCATTTTAAGCTTTTTATTTTAATTTAATCTTATGTTTATTTTTCTTTTACTCTGTTTTTAAATATGTTTTATAATTGTATGCGCAATACACACTTGCTTGTATTTTAAATATTGTGGTTTTATCGTGTTGTACACCGCCCTGGGAGCTGTTAGCTATAGGGCGGTTTAGAAATGCAACTAAATAAATAAATAAATAAATAAATAATAAATATTCTGTTTTCATATTGCTTTGGAAAGTGCAAATTTGAAAGATTTGGTTTTAAATGTGAACGATGAACTGAAATTCTCCCCCATCTCTACCAGTGAGGCTCTTGGGCCATTCCCTGGGCACTTGCCTCCTACACCTTTCATGGGCCATTCAGTCCACTGACTCCAGGGTTCCACCAAAATCTCAGCCAAGTCCGCGTCTCCAGAAAAGCCTTCACCCAGGCCAAGAGCAGGGAGCACCCCAACCTTCTCTTCCTCCCACAGCACTCCATCCCTTTCTTATTGTAGCTGTGTCCTTATCAAACCCAACTGTGCTTTGTTGAGCTGGCTCCATTGTTTCCTTGGATTCTGCCCTGCAGCTTATTTGATTCAGCCACTGGGTAATGGTGTACAGCTGCTGCTACGTCACGAGGTGAACGCTTGCTCCTGCACGCCTGCTCTAACTGCCCCATAACTTTTGGAAGCACAAAATCTAATTGAGTGTGTGATCATGTGTAGATTCTGCACCAGAAGCAGGAACGCAACTCATGAAGAGTACACAATAAAAATGTTATCTGTAGGGGCTCCTAGTTTCTGAGCAAATTGTGAATCAGAATTTACACATGATTACACATAATTGCATGCAATTGGGACTTCTATAGTTTGTTATCAAATTCACTCTCAGAAGGGACTGCCCCCAAAAGCCAGAGTAGCCATTACACACTTGCAAAGTGGTAGTTATTTGATTCATGATTAGTGAAAGTGGCTTTTTGAGCATTCAAGATGTTTAAGCTTTTCTGAAATGCTTGTTGGAAACAGTCTGCTGCATTCTCTTACTGCAGGAGTGGGGAGCCTGTGGTCCTCCAGATGTTGTTGGACTCCTACTCCCATCAACCTCAGCCAGCATGGCCAAAGGCCAGGGGTGGTATGAGAGATGTAGTCTGGAGGGAGTGGACACAGGTTCTCAACCTCTTACTGGGGCCAACCAGCAAAAAGACAAGAGATTCCATGCCTTTGTATGCCCAGAACTAATATTTTTGCTTATGGAAATAGATATATGATAGCTGAAGAAAGATGAGAAAGGTATACAAATGTACTGATTTGGCTTCCAGTGTGCAAAATTACAGTGACATGCATGCCAGTGTTTCAGGCAGGATAAGGGAGAAAAGCGGAGAAGAAATTACCAGCTGGAGGAGGAAAAACAAAGCAGTGTTGAGAGGGAGGACATTAAATGCCACCTGGCTCCCTTGCCAGAATGTAGCCCATGAAATCTGTCAATCTTAATCTTTCTGTTCAGGCAGCAGGCCTTGATTTTGACAGATTAAATATTGGCTTTGGCACGCGCAGTGAGTGAGATATTGCTTTATTTTTCCTATAAATGAGAAGATATATTGATGGACAGAAGTCATAAATTTGAACATGAGACAGCTCTGTTATTGTTCTGGGCAAATGATTTTGTAAAGACTTTTCAGCTTTCAACTATAGCTTTGTGCAGCCTGATAGCTAACACAAGGGAAGGGAAATGTTGCGTTTCATTTCTGTTGTGACAGGCGTTGTTTCAGCCTGGCCGCTTTGAGGCCTGAGTCTTTCTGAAATCAAGACCCCCTTTAACAGTGTGTCCTCTTCCCCCTCCCTCATTACCTGCTTACCAAATTGAACTCTTAATTTAATCCACAATGATATGACTAATTTCTGTACATACTCCATCTTCTAGCTAACCAAGCATATATCAGGCCGTGTACACAGGAAAAGAGTGCAAGGGCTGCAGAGTTGTCCAGAGATATAGTCAGGTGGGTGCAAGGTATTGATACAAAAGACAATATTTTAATGCTGTATTCACTCTATGGAAAAGGGCTGCTTTTGGGAGGAAAGGCGGGATACAAATGAAATAAATATTTCAGGTTACCATTAAAAGCAGGGATGGGGAACTTATGGCTCTCCAGAAGTTGCTGAACTACAACTCCCATAATACCTGATTGTTAGTAATGCTGGCTAAAAGGGCCGGTTCCAAAGGGTGGCCAGGTTGGGCACTGGCCCGAGGACCCCGCAGCTACAGGAGCCCCTGGGGGGCCCTCCTCTCCCCTTCCACGATCCATGGCACAAGCCGCGCCACGGATAGCAAGACAAGAGCTTCCGAGCCACCCGCCGCCACCACCCACCACCATCTCTCCCGCTTCAACTACCTTTCTCTGCTGTTGTTTGCAGCTGCACGCACTGCGAGCACAGGGTTGCCATCAATCAAGATGGTGGCCGAGGTTTCCATAAGGGTGGAATCTGTGGCTAAGCCTAAGGTCACCATAGCAACCCCTAGTGAGCCTGATATGAGTGAGACATTGTTTCAAATGGTTTCTATTGCTGAGGCACAACAGTTCAGAAAAGAGCTGGAGAATGATGAACGTTTAAAACAAATAACGGAACAAGCCGTTCCACAAAGAATACCCTTTACGGAAAATCTGAGGGATCAAATAGTGTGTGAGAATGGGGTACTGTACAGATTGTGGTTGCCTGCTGAGAGAGAGAACTGCTGTGAACCAGTCAAACAGTTGTTAGTGCCTAGCACATATAGACCTAGATTGCTGGATATGGCACATGATGTTCCTTGTTCAGGGCACCTTGGAATAAAAAAGACAAAAAAAGGCTGACAACACATTATTATTGGCCGAATATTTCCAAGGATGTAAAACAGTACTGTTCATCTTGTCTCATTTGTCAAAAAGTGGGGTAAAAACAAAATCACCCTTGAAGCCCCTTCCCATAATAGGACAGCCATTCTATAGAGTGGGAATAGATTTGGTGGGTCCTTTCTCAAAACCTACTTGACATGGCAGGAAATATATACTAGTAGTGGTGGATTTTGCCACTAGATACCCTGATGCTGAAGCCCTAAGATCGGTGGAAGCCCCTGTAGTGGCAGAGGCTCTGCTAAAAATCTTCATGAGGTTGGGATTTCCTCACGAAGTGTTAACTGATCAAGGCAGTGTCTTTATGGGTGAGGTGATGCAGTGTATATGGAAGTGCTGTGCGTTAAAACACTTAAAAATGACCACATATCACCCAGCAACTAATGGGTTAACTAAGAGAGTCAACTGTGTGTTGAAAGGAATGATAAAAAGTTATGTGCAGGATCACCCACAAGATTGGGATGAATGCTTGGGGTGTTTCCTATTTGCCTATAGGGAAGTCCCACAAGAGTCAACTGGGTTCTCGCCCTTCGAGTTGATGTTTGCCAGGAAAGTGAGGGGACCATTGGAGCTATTATGTAACTCATGGGAAGGATCCCTAGAGGAATATAAAACATCAGTGGTGGATTACATAATAGAATTCAGCAGTAAGTTAGAATCAATGATGGAAACAGCACAAACGAATCTAAGCCAAGTGCAGAAAAAACAGAGTTATTGGTGCGATAGAACTGCAAGAGAACGTGTGTATGAGGTGAGGGATATGGTCATGGCATTGATCCCCAGGGAACATGATAAGTTGCAAGCCAGCTGGGAGGGACCCTATGTTATTAGGGAAAAACTTGACACCTTGACCTATGTAATCATGGCAGACAAATTAAAAAAACATAAAGTGGTGCATGTGAACATGCTAAAACCGTATCACACCAGGCATGCCAAGGTTTTACAGGTTACCTTGTTCCTTGAATAGAGTGGTCCCGAATTACCAGACTTGATACAGGAGAGCAAAGCAGAAGAAGGGGTAAATCAGTTGGAATGGTCGGAGGAAGTGGAGGAAGAAGTCAAGGATGCAATTTTGAGAGTTTTGAAAAAATGTGGGGATCTCTTTAGCAACAGACCTGGCAGAACCAGTGTAGCCAAACATACAATTGACACTGGAAATCATGCCCCAATCAGATCTGTTCCTTACCGTGTGAATGGGAAAGTATTGAATGAGATCAGAAAGGAAGTGGAAGATTTGTTAGAACTAGGTGTGATTAGGGAATCAATCAGTCCCTGGGCCTCAAGTATAGTGTTGGTGCCGAAAAAAGATGGAACGATCCGATTTTGCATTGATTATCAGACCATCAACAGAATCACAGTCCCAGATGCTTATCCTATGCCTAGCGTAGACGCAATGCTAGAACTATTGGGAGCAGCAACAATTAAGCACCATTAATAATACTTTTGAGGATTATAAAACAGAGTAAAACAAATAAGCTGACTGATCCTAGCTCTAATACATACCAAACAGAACACTGAAACAATGATCCCTCCAGGAAAAAAGGAATGCAGCATGCAAGGCATTGCAAAGGTATAAGGAAAGGTGTGATCTACAAGTCAGTAAGGCTTAGAAAACATACAAAACAGCAGGGCATTCTCCAAAACACTGAACAAGACACCAACCTGTCATAAATCCCTCCTGCAAGTACAGAGGTCTCAGCAAAGAGGAACAATTCTACACACACACACACACGAACTGAGATTTGGAGAAAAAAAGCAGGAGAAACTAGCAGCAGAGCTCAAATTTTGTACGTGATAGAAATTATGTTTTGCACTGGTGAAATTTTGGATGGAATAACAATGGCAATTCCTTATTAAATTAGGAATGATGCTACAGTTCCTTCTACAAAGAAGCAACGTTTCTAGATATTCTAAATGACTATTCCCTAGACCAGTTGGTCATGGAACCGACCAGAGGGACGACAACCCTGGACTTAATCCTCAGTGGGGACAGGGACCTGGTGCGAGATGTAAGTGTTGTTGAACCGATTGGGAGCAGTGACCACAGTGCTATTAAATTAAACATACATGTAAATGGCCAATTGCCAAGAAAATCCAACACGGTCACATTTGACTTCAAAAGAGGAAACTTCACAAAAATGAGGGGATTGGTAAAAAGAAAGCTGAAAAACAAAGTCCAGAGGGTCACATCACTCAAAAATGCTTGGAAGTTGTTTAAAAACACTATATTAGAAGCTCAACTGGAGTGCATACTGCAGATCAGAAAAGGTACCGCCAGGGCCAAGAAGATGCCAGCATGGTTAACGAGCAAAGTCACGGAAGCTCTTAGAGTCAAAAAGTCTTCCTGCAGAAAATGGGAGTCTTGTCCGAATGAAGAAAATAAAAAAGAACACAAACTCTGGCAAAAGAAATGCAAGAAGACAATAAGGGATGCTAAAAAAGAATTTGAGGAGCACATTGCTAAGAACATAAAAACCAACAACAAAAAATTCTATAAATACATTCAAAGCAGGAGACCATCTAGGGAGACAATTGGACCCTTGGATGATAAGGGAGTCAAAGGTGTACTAAAGAACGATAAGGAGATTGCAGAGAAGCTAAATGAATTCTTTGCATCTGTCTTCACAGTGGAAGATATAGGGCAGATCCCTGAACCTGAACTAACATTTGCAGGAAGGGATTCTGAGGAACTGAGACAAATAGTGGTAACGAGAGAGGAAGTTCTAAGCTTAATGGACAATATAAAAACTGACAAATCACCGGGCCCGGATGGCATCCACCCGAGAGTTCTCAAAGAACTCAAAAGTGAAATTGCTGATCTGCTAACTAAAATATGTAACTTGTCCCTCGGGTCCTCCCGAGGATATTATAGAGGATATTATAGAGTTGGAAAAGGTTCAGAAGAGGGCAACCAGAATGATCAAGGGGATGGAGCGACTCCCTTACGAGGAAAGGTTGCATCATTTGGGGCTTTTTAGTTTAGAGAAAAGGCGGGTCAGAGGAGACATGATAGAAGTGTATAAAATTATGCATGGCATTGAGAAAGTGGATAGAGAAAAGTTCTTCTCCCTCTCTCATAATACTAGAACTCGTGGACATTCAAAGAAGCTGAATGTTGGAAGATTCAGGACAGACAAAAGGAAGTACTTCTTTACTCAGCGCATAGTTAAATTATGGAATTTGCTCCCACAAGATGCAGTAATGGCCACCAGCTTGGATGGCTTTAAAAGAAGATTAGACAAATTCATGGAGGACAGGGCTATCAATGGCTACTAGCCGTGATGGCTGTGCTGTGCCACCCTAGTCAGAGGCAGCATGCTTCTGAAAACCAGTTGCCGGAAGCCTCAGGAGGGAGAGTGTTCTTGCACTCGGGTCCTGCTTGCGGGCTTCCCCCAGACACCTGGTTGGCCACTGTGAGAACAGGATGCTGGACTAGATGGGCCACTGGCCTGATCCAGCAGGCTCTTCTTATGTTCTTATGTTCTTACGTTCTTACAGAAGAAATTCCCTTGATCATTATATAATAATGTATATTATAATAATGGATAGGATCATATAGTGTTGGACTGAAATAATTATTGAAAGCTCTCTCTCTCTTTCTTTCTTGTAGGCCCTTGCTTGAGATATGTATGTCTCCAATATGAAATGCTACTTGGTATCTTTTTTAAAAAAATAAAACAGTGGCCAAGGCTAAAATGAGATAATGAAAATGCTAACAGATGGAGGAAGGACATGATAATATGTCTCTGAGTAGCAGATGAGCAGTGGTCAAAGAAGCATAGCAATTGTTTTGCTCTTGGTGGCTATGTATTTATTCCCTAATTCCATGTAGGGATCAGCTGCTGTCTTTGTTTCTCGTTTCCAGGTTGAAGCCGGAACACATGTGTGACTGAGCAAATGCCCAGCCTGGGACATCCCTGCTCTTCAGGGGATGGATTCAGTGAAACAGAAATTATGGAGAGCGCAAGGAGGTTGCTTGCAAGCCAAGAGGCCAACTGGCCTTTATTATGCCCACTGACCCAGACCTGACAGTCTCCTGCCTGTCTTTCAGTCACAATCATCTGCTCATTTCTAGCCACCATTTATGCTTGTTTTTGCAAGAGCTTGCCTCATAATCATCCTGCCACTGTCCTCTTCTTTGATTGTGTCCATCACACTCATTTCCCTGTCCTGTTCACTTCCCTCATGCAGACTTTTCAGCACAGGTAGGCAACCCAAGCTAATTTGTGCTCCTTCCCGTTCATTTCTTGTTTTTTTCCTAGTTTTTAAAAAGTGTTCCCCCCTCTTTCCATGTAGTTCCAGAGCAAGTGGAAAGATAAGTCTTTTTTGTTAAAAAAAATTGATTTACGAATAAAATAAAAATCCTAGTTCTAATTTTGGGGAAAATAATTTATTTTCTACAGCTGAACAAATATGAATTATTTTTGTTTGCTTTCCAGAACGTGAGCTGTATATATAGTTCTGTATAATTTTTTGAGATTTATGCCATTAAACGCAGTGGGGCGTATTTTTTACTAGATCTGCATAGTATTGGAAATGCTAATTTGAGGCAGCTATGCTAAGAATGAAACAGGGCAAACTTCCATATTAGTTAATCTGCAACACATTTGTCTCTGGCTCTCCCTATCATCAGTTCTGGGTCTGCACATTGCCAGCATGTGGCCCCCATTTTTGTATGCAATTTTGGCTAAAGTACACATTTTTACAAGCAATTTCTCCTAATACAATGCATTTTTGTATGTTATTTTTGCTAATGCATTCATTTTTATGCACATTTCCCCCTTAATATATGCATTTTTCTAAACATTGGTTGGTTGGTTGGTTGGAGAGCTGCTTCACAAAATTTGGACAAGTATGGATTTCTAAGGATTTATTTATTTATTTATTTAATTTAATTTATATACCGCCCTAAGCCAAAAAGGCTCTCTGTATGACTGTGTTTGGATTCTCATGTTGTTTCAGAAAGTGCAAATTTGATACATTTGGCTTGAAATGCGAACTGAGTTGAATTTCTTCCCCCTCAGTTGGCAGGCATGGCCACATGAGATTGCAAGGGCTTGCCACTCTTTTTTTCTAGTATTCAGAGCACACTCACCCACAGATACTGAGCAAGTGCTGCCCAGTATACTCCTGGGTGGCAGTGGTTGTGGGATCCTGTTCAGTATATCTAGCCATCTCTTAGTTGTGCCACCACGTCTCACCTTGGTTTTGCATCAGCAATGTGGAGTTTGTACCTCAGGGCTATCTCATAGCATACATAGGAAAGACCTTGCTTGCCTTTTCAGCTGTCATTGTCATCAGACGCCCACCAGTGTGATGTATGCACCAGAACCACATATTTAGCTGCTTTTGAATAATCTACCCCACTGTGTGGTTCTGCTGATGTATGCTGTTATGCTGAGCAACTGGCCCTAGAATGCAAAGTCAGGATTTGGGAGGCAGCAGATATTCCCTCTCACTTGTGAACAGGAATAGAATTGAATAAGTCTGTTTGCAATTCAAGGCCTGGTGAAGCTGTCCTGACGCAAGCAAAGCTCTTTGTCTGAATCTGTGTGGAGCTTCACAGAAATGGATTAAATATGTAAAGCCATGTGTGGTTCAGTTGCTGACAGGTCAGAATTTGAATGAACTTAAGAAAGGCCATGCAGAGTTGGCAGAATTTGGGAGGAGCCAAGGAGGAAGTACTGTTTATTTAGGGGAAAAGAATTATGGGAAGTATTATTCATACGAGATGGATAGACGTATTGGGAAAGTAAATTAAAGATTATGGCTTTGTTCCATATTTTAGGGAGACTTCCTCTTTCATCTACATACCTACAAAGTCATGCAGGTCTTACATCATGTAAATAGCAGCTAAAGATATAATGAAAGGGATCATGAGGTCATCAGCCAATGTTTGCAAGCACAGAGGATGGAGAATTCTAGCATGGGGAGAGGAAAATTGAAGAAGGTTAAGTGAGTGAGAACATCTGACACAATTCGCTCCAGTTGCGTCAATGGAAGATAAAGCTTTCAAGACGAACTCCCCGGGCAACACACTGCAAGATGGTCTGCCTGTTCCATTGGTGAAGCCTTGCCTTGGAATGACCAAAAAAGCTTGTAAATTCACTTTCCTCTGAAGGTTGGAAAACTTCTTTGCTGAAGGTGTAATGTTCAGTTACAGTGAGCTGTCTGATCAATAAGTATATCCCCTGGGCATTTTATTCAAATTGTTGTTTGGTAGTCTTGTAAGCATGAGCATGTAGACAATAAAATTAAGCTGTATCTTTCTCTACTGCCTGGATTTCTATTCCTGTTTACATGGTGTATAGAATACTGGTAAACCCTCAGACTGATCTGTGTCAGTGGTTGCATTGCATGCTTACAGCATGCTTACAGCTTTGGAATGCTTTGCAAACATTATTCATCATTGGAGATCACTCGTGGCTGAGTAAGATTGTCTTCCAAGATAAGGTCTTTAATGGTGGGTCCGTAAATGACTGTGGAAGCCAATTCTAGATCAACACAGCCTCCCACAGTGAGGACATAGGTTTCCAGCTGGAAGACAGTCACAATGAGGATTTGCTTGAAGTGACTTCCACTTAGCTTGTTTGTCCCTTCTTCTTCAAAGTCCATAGCACCTTTGATAATAGCCGACCTCCAACTGGGACACTCATGGGCCAAAAGCTTCCCAGTTCTCGATGCTCATGTTACATTTTTTTAGATTAGCTTTAAGAACATCTTTAAACCTCTTTGCTGTCCACTGATATTCCATTTTCCATCCTTAAGTTGGGAGTAAAGTGGGTGCTTTTGAAGACGGTGATCAGGCATTTGAACAACATGGCCAGTCCAGTGAAGTTGATGTTGAATGATTATTGTTTCAACACTGGTAATCTTTGCTTCTTCCGAAACGCTAACATTAGTCTGTCTTCCCAAGTAATTTGCAGAATTTTCCAGAGGCAGCGTTGGTGGAATCTTTCAAGAAGTTGGGAGTGGTGTTTATAAATGGTCTTTGTTTCACAGGCACACAGTAAGGTCAGTAGTACAATGGCTTTGTAAATAAACATTTTGGTCTCCCTACGAATATTCTGATCCTCAATCACTCTACGCTTCATTCGGGAGAATGCGGCGCTTTCAGAGCTCAGACGATGTTGAATTTCAGCATCGATGTCAGCTTTTACAGAGAGATGGCTGCCAAGATAGGAAAAGTGATCAACGTTCTCCAGCATCGCGCCACTAAGCTGGATTGATGGTGCTACAGAGGGACTAGTTCACACCTGTTAATGAAGCACTTTGGGTTTTTTAATATTAAGGGAGAGCCCAAGCTCTCCATATGCTTCTGCAAAGACATTTAGGATAGTTTGAAGATCTTTCTCTGAATGTGCAGAGACTACATTATCATCGGTATATTGAAGTTCTATGACAGAAGTTGGCATTACCTTACTTTTTGCTTTCAGCCTACTGAGATTGAAAAGTTTTCCATCTGTTCGATATATGATTTCCACACCCATAGGAAGTTTCCCCTCAATAAGGTGCAGAATCATAGCAATTGTCATGGCCCCTTCGGAGGGCTCCTCGGAGGAGGAGGAAGAGGCAGCGGCACCGGTCCCAGAGGAAGGAACAAGCAGAATCTCTGAGGACGCAACTCCAGCCTTCCCCAGCTGGAGAATGTCCAGGTCCCGGCTGAAGCCTTTCAAGCAGATTCAGGGGATGAACAGGAGGCTCCCCACCTGCAGAGCGAACACGCCAGTGAGTATCGCAGCAACGGAGGAGGAGGTCAGGTCGTTTCAGAACAAGTGGCTCTGAGAAGTTAGGAGACTAATCACCTGCACCTGCCCAGGAAGTGGGTTTTAAAAGGCAGTTTGTGACTGCAGCAGGCTGCTGACTACATCATTGGGCATGACCTCCATGTGAAACAAAGTTTGCAGACTCCAGACCTTTCAGACTGAACCCCTGGCTCTCTGAACCCGGCTTCCCCACCTTGATGACGCTTTTGGATACTGCTACTGGTGCGGTTGTTAGAAGCATTCCTTTCTCCAGCAGGCTCCTGTTATCTTCTGGCCTTGGCAGCTTTACGACGCAGCTAACTGCTGGCTGATTAGCTACAGCCCAGCTCCCATCCCCGAAGCTGACAGCAATGAAGATAGCAAAGAAGGTAGGAGCAATGACACATCCCTGTTTTATGCCTGATCCGACTCTGAATGGATCACTCTGAAAGCCATGACAGTATTATCCAAAATTGTCGCTGTCATGTTGTCATGAAGGTATTGCAAAATATTCATTAATTTATTAGGGCATCCAGTTTTCAGAAGGATGGGCCAGAGAGCTGTTTGATTCACAGTATCAAAGGTCTTAGTCAGATCGATAAATACCATATATAATGGTCGATTCTGCTCCCAGCATTTTTCTTGAAGCTGTCGTGCAGTGAAGATCGTGTCCACTGTCCCCCTGGAAGGGTGGAAACCATTTTGGGATTCGGGGAGGACATCTTCTGAGATAGGTAGGAGGCAATTTGCAAGGATCCTTGCAAGGATTTTACCTGTGGTGGCAAGAAAAGAGATGCCTTGATAGTTCCCACAATCTGTTCTATCACCCTTCTTAAAAAGGGTGATAATTATGGCATCCCTAAAGTCTTCCGGGATCTTCTCCCTCATCTAGATTTTTTCAATGACCTTATGAAGTTGTTGTGTAAGTTCAGGCCCACCTTCTTTAAAGACTTCAGCAGGAATCCCATCAGGTCCACTGGCTTTTTTATTCTTCATTTGATTAATTGCTTTACTGACTTCATCCAAATTAGGGGATACTACAAGCTTGTCTCTAGTTTGTTGTTGTGGAATTTACGAGAAGACCTCATCAGCCACAATACAGCTATGATTAAGGAGGTGATAGTAATGCTCTTTCCAACGTAGTGCAATAGACTCTTTATCCATAAGAGGTTTGGTACCATCCATTGAACATAAGGGATTTGTATAATTTGTTAGTCCATAGATGGCCTTTGTGGCATTAAAAAAGCCTTGTGCATCATGAGCATCTGCAAAATGCTGGATTTCATGAGCTTTCTTTATCCACCAGGCCTTTCTTTATCCACAAGTTCTCTAGTTCTTTCGACCTCAGCCTTTGCACTGGCATAGATTTTTTTTCTTAGCTGCACAGTTCATGTTTTTCTGCCATATCTGGAAGGCTTTCCTTTTCTTGTTGATGATATGTTCAATCTCACTATCATTCTCATCAAACCAATCCTGATGTTTCTTAGTTTGGTATTCAATAGTTTGTTCACATGCTTCAGTAGTGGATGTCTTCAGTTTAATCCAGTGTTCCTCAACATTTTTTTTTTTCAATAATTTTTATTCAGATTTTCATAAAACATACAAGACAAAATCATAAAACATTCAAAGACAAAAAACAAAATCAAAAATAGTTAAACAAAAAGAAAAAAAGAAAAAAAAAACAAAAAAAAAATAAAGAGTAAAATATTGACTTCCCATTTGTCAAAGATCAAATCAGTTATAAGTCTATAATATATAACAATCCTGTCTCTTAAGTCATATTATAAAATCACTTTCCTCCAGTAGTTATCTTACTTAATCATCAAATCTCATAAACATTACTTTATTCTTTCCACAAAAAGTCAAAGAGAGGTTTCAATTCTTTAAGAAATATATCTATCAATTTTTTTTTCCAGATAAGCATATCGATTAATCCATCTCATTACTAATTATGATAATCTTATTGTCATAACCATAGTCAAAATAAACATTTCAATTAATCCATCACATCAGAATCTGTTAGGTTCAGTAATTTCAGTAGCCATTGTTCTATTATCCCTATTAGTTCCATTTTCCATCTTCCATCTTCAGTAGTCTTGTTAAGTCCAGTAATTTCAGTATCCAATCTTCCATTATCAGTATTCCATAATAATCTTGCTGTCAAAGCCATAGTCATATAGTAAGAGTCTGATGGGAATTACCTCTATCCCAAATATTTTCTTGCCATCCATTCTGAATAGGTTGCTGAAATACTGCTGTAAAATCATATCTCTGTTCTTTTTTTCAAAATACACTGGGTCATCTCTTGAAAGTTTTTCCATTGTCACATGGCTGCAGTTAATTCCATAGATTTTCTCTATATTGGGCTCCATCACATCATTCCAGTCCAGAAGATTATCCATGCCATTGATAACTTTATCTCTAGAATCTTCATTAATTTCTTCAGAGATAACATTGAGTTCCAAACAATAGATTTTATTTCTAAAGTCCATAGACTCCAAATCTTGTTCCTGTTCCACGTTTGTTCCAATCTCCGGGATCTCCTCTCTCACAGGGACCCCTGTTCCAGTCTCCAGGGTCTCCTCTCTCACAGGGACCCCTGTTCCAGTCTCCAGGGTCTCCTCTCTCACAAGGACCCCTATGTCTTTAATCTCCTGTGTCTCCAAACAATAGATTTTGTTTCTAAAGTCCATAGACTCCAAATCTTTTTCCTGTTCCACGTTTGTTCCAATCTCCGGGGTCTCCTCTCTCACAGGGACCCCTTCCAGGGTCACCTCTCTCACAGGGACCCCTATATCTTTAATCTCCTGCTTCATTTTACTCAATTCAATTTTCAGCTCCTTACAACCCTGTCGCAGGTTTTGTTTCGTTATCTCAATCTCATCCATTATTTTCTGAAACATAGTTATTTCCAGCTTCTCAGCCACTTTCTTAATTGCCATTTTAAAAGAAAAATATAGGAAAACCACTTCTTATTTCAGCAACAATTGGGTTAATACTCCAAACTTGGTGACATCACAGTATAAACAGAGCAGACAGCCTTATCTCTCCATGCTTAAGTAAACAAAATGCAGTTCCCAGGATCGAAACAATTAATGGCGGTCGTCAGGAAACAGATTCGTCAAAATAAAATAGACCAAAAAGAGAGTAGTCTCAGACAATATAATATTCTTCAAAATAAAAATCTGGAATAGAAATCCCTCTTCTGTGTATATCTTTAGAATGCAAATCCAGGACAGCTTTTTGCAACAAAAACAGAGATAAGCTATTAATTAGTGAGTAGCAGAGAGAAGTTATGGCTCCCCAGTGAGATGTCAAAAACCGATCAATCTGGCAAATCTCTTTTAAACAGCAACAATTTAAGTCAAGTAAAAGAAAAATATAGAAAGAAGGGTGCTTGCCTGTTAGTGCGTTCTCTCTTAGAAGATAAGATGAACGTTCGCTTTATCAGATAGAGCTTGTTGTTGAAAATCCGTCCCACCTTCGTCGGCTGGACCTCGTCCCATAAATTAATGAGATCTGGTCGTCCCAACAAAAATAGGCTTTGAGGTTAATCTCTTCGTTTCTCCCTACCCGGGAGAAGTTTAATCAGTCAAAAAAAAAAAAAAAATCTGACTGATATATCTGAATAAGCTTCTTTTGAGGCAGGAGCCCGTCTCAAAAGCAGGCACAGGCTAAGTCACCCTTCCCGGAAGTCCAGTGTTCCTCAACATTTTCAGGGAGTTCCGCAGGTAGATGTTTCTTGAGAGTTGTTTGAAAGCAAGCTCACTTAATAGGATCTTGAAGGGCGTGGATGTTCATTTTACGCCTTGGTTTTCTTCCTTGGAGCCTGCGTTGGGGAACAATATTAATGGCCATAGTGAATCAAATTAATTGGTGATCTGTCCAGCAGTCATCAGCACTCATCATGGCCCTAGTGAGGAGTACATCATGATGATCTCTGGCACAGACAATTACATAATCCAGGAGATGCCAGTGTTTTGACCGAGGGTGCTTCCATGATGTTTTAAATTTATTTTTCTGGTAAAAGTGTGTTTGTAATAACACGATTATGCTCTGTACATTTAGTCAGAAGTAGAATTCCATTCAGGTTGCTATTGCCAACTCCTTCTTTCCCAATGGTTTCTGGTCATAAATTGAAATCAAGCCCAACTCTTGCAGTGAAATTTCCCAAGAGGATAATTTTATCCTCCTTAGGTATCTCTGATAAGATGGTGTCCAGCTGGTTATAAAAAAATTCCTTCATGTCTTCATCAGCATCTAATTTTGGTGCATAAGCACTTAGAATACTTGCCTGCTTGTTTTTGGCAAATTTTAACCTGAGAGTTGAGAGTCATTCATTAATGCCAATAGGAACTTCTGACAAGATCTTCACAAGATTATTTTAATAGCAAAGCCTACTCCATGTATTTGTCGTTCTTGTTCAGGCAGTCCTTTCCAGATGAAGGTATAACTTCCTTTTTCTTCCTTCAGTTGTCCTTCTCCTGCTCTTCGAGTTTCATGGCAGTACTGCATTCAGGACATTCACTATCTGTATTGTCCAGTAATATCTATATATTCCATGTTTCTAAGTTCAATTGTCTTTTGCAACCACTAAGTGGTGACCCCACTGGATGTGGTAATCCAGTCCGGGAGAGAGATGAGGCAGACTATGTTTAGGGCACCTTTTCTAGCCTCTTCCCCATATGGGGTGGGCAGAGTGGATCCTGAATAGGACTGCTCAGTCCTGGATATAACTGCTGAACTACTCAACTGCCTTGGTCCCTGAGCCAGGACAACTGAGTCTGTATCCATTACTCATGTGCCAGTCCATGACTAGGGGCTTCCGGATTTCACAGTCCTGCCCCTGTCGCCATTCGCTGATTGCCATGGGACTTTTGGTTTGGTTTGGCTGAAAGATGCCTGTGCGTTAATTTGTTTTATGTAGGGAGATCTGCACACAATGATCAACACACAGTCTTGCCAGAAAAAGGCTTTGATCCAATGGCATGGATACAACAACGATTGGAAGTCTTTTATCTGCTGCAGCCTTCATCCGCCTTCACAGTTGTTGTAACAGACACATTGTTGTCCTCTGCCTGTTCTGCTGTTGAGGACATTCTTGGATGGTTCTTTGGTTCCTCTCCCTTGACCTTACGGCCATGGGTGACCCTGCTGGGTGTACATGACTCCCGAAGGCATTACTCATGTTCCAATGAACCCCCCCCATGAGCAAACATTAAGTGATTAATGAAAAGAGGAGGAAATTTAATTTCCAAAGAAGCTGGGGACATCTTGGCTGATGGAAAACAATAGGGAACTAGATGTTCCAAACAGTCCTCCCACCCTTTTCTTTCTTGTATCCAACAATTTTTTTTACGTAGGTGATGAGAATGAGTTTCTGAAAATCCATCAGAGGTATGGTTTCAGTTTCTGTTTTTCTACTCCAAGGCCTCTTAGAGTCAGTAAATACCCAGTTCAAATCTCACCTTTGTCATGAATTCACTAAAGGCCTTTGCCAAGGCACCTTCCAGACATAGGAACCACCCAACAAAAGAGACTTTGTCTTCCCAGGATTCAAGCACAGTTTATTGGCCCTCACCCAGTCCACCACTGCATTCACAGCCCCTCCTGATTCAGATGTTATAGAGAAATAGAAATGTGTGTCATCAGCGTACTGATGACACCTTGCTCCAAAACTCCTAATGGTCGCCCCCAATGGCTGCATATAGATGCTAAATAGGACTGGGGAAAGGATAGTACCCTGTGGAACTGCATAGCACAAGTGCCAGGGGGCTGAAGAGTACTCACCCAGTGTTATTCTCTGAACACAGCCCTGTAGTTAAGAACAGATCCACAGTCATACAGTGCCCCCAATATCCATCCCACTGAGTCTGTTCAGGAGAGGCCAGTGGTATCAAAAACCGCTGAGACTGAGCAGAAGTAACAGGGTTGCTCTCTCTCTGTCTCTCTCATCCATCAGAGCGACCAGGGCTGATTCAACTCTGAAATTGGGTCTGAAACCAGAGTGTAGTGGATATAGGTAATCAGTCTCATCCAGGAATGCCTGCAATTGCATTAATTAGATATTATTCTGTACTTGGAAGAAATTGATCTTTGGAACTCCCTGTCTATTCATATTAAGCAGGCACCTTCTTTACACTGTTTTTGACACCTGCTCAAACCTTTAATGGCTGCACTGGCTACCAATTAGTTTCTGGGCTGGTTTTGCCCTATAAAGCCTTATGTGGCTGAGGACCTCAGTATCTCCAGGACGGCGTTTCCCCATATGAACCAACATAAGAACATAAGAACATAAGAAGAGCCTGCTGGATCAGGCCAGTGGCCCATCTAGTCCAGCATCCTGTTCTCACAGTGGCCAACCAGGTGCCTGGGGGAAGCCCGCAAGCAGGACCCGAGTGCAAGGACACTCTACCCTCCTGAGGCTTCCAGCAACTGGTTTTCAGAAGCATGCTGCCTCTGACTAGGGTGGCAGAGCACAGCCATCATGGCTAGTAGCCATTGATAGCCCTGTCCTCCATGAATTTGTCTAATCTTCTTTTAAAGCCATCCAAGCTGGTGGCCATTACTGCATCTTGTGGGAGCAAATTCCATAGTTTAACTATGCGCTGAGTAAAGAAGTACTTCCTTTTGTCTGTCCTGAATCTTCCAACATTCAGCTTCTTTGAATGTCCACAAGTTCTAGTATTATGAGAGAGGGAGAAGAACTTTTCTCTATCCACTTTCTCAATGCCATGCATAATTTTATACACTTCTATCATGTCTCCTCTGACCCGCCTTTTCTCTAAACTAAAAAGCCCCAAATGCTGCAACCTTTCCTCGTAGGGGAGTCGCTCCATCCCCTTGATCATTCTGGTTGCCCTCTTCTGAACCTTTTCCAACTCTATAATATCCTTTTTGAGATGAGGCGACCAGAACTGTACACAGTATTCCAAATGCGGCCGCACCATAGATTTATACAACGGCATGATGATATCGGCTGTTTTATTTTCAATACCTTTCCTAATCATCGCTAGCATGGAATTTGCCTTTTTCACAGCTGCCGCACACTGGGTCGACATTTTCATCGTGCTGTCCACTACAACCCGAGGTCTCTCTTCTGGTCGGTCACCGCCAGTTCAGACCCCATGAGCGTATATGTGAAATTCAGATTTTTTTCTCCAATATGCATAATTTTACACTTGTTTATATTGAATTGCATTTGCCATTTTTCCGCCCATTCACTCAGTTTGGAGAGGTCTTTTTGGAGCTCTTCGCAATCCCTTTTTGTTTTAACAACCCTGAACAATTTAGTGTCGTCAGCAAACTTGGCCACTTCACTGCTCACTCCTAATTCTAGGTCATTAATGAACAAGTTGAAAAGTACAGGTCCCAATACCGATCCTTGAGGGACTCCACTTTCTACAGCCCTCCATTGGGAGAACTGTCCGTTTATTCCTACTCTCTGCTTTCTGCTTCTTAACCAATTCCTTATCCACAAGAGGACCTCTCCTCTTATTCCATGACTGCTAAGCTTCCTCAGAAGCCTTTGGTTAGGTACCTTGTCAAACGCTTTTTGAAAGTCTAAGTACACTATGTCCACTGGATCACCTCTATCTATATGCTTGTTGACACTCTCAAAGAATTCTAATAGGTTACTGAGACAGGACTTTCCTTTGCAGAAGCCATGCTGGCTCTGCTTCAGCAAGGCTTGTTCTTCTATGTGCTTAGTTAATCTAGCTTTAATAATACTTTCGACCAGTTTTCCAGAGACAGAAGTTAAGCTAACTGGCCTGTAATTTCTGGGATCCCCCCTGGATCCCTTTTTGAAGATTGGCATTACATTTGCCACTTTCCAGTCCTCAGGCACGGAGGAGGACCCGAGGGACAAGTTACATATTTTAGTTAGCAGATCAGCAATTTCACCTTTGAGTTCTTTGAGAACTCTCGGGTGGATGCCATCCGGGCCCGGTGATTTGTCAGTTTTTATATTGTCCATTAAGCTTAGAACTTCCTCTCTCGTTACCACTATTTGTCTCAGTTCCTCAGAATCCCTTCCTGCAAATGTTAGTTCAGGTTCAGGGATCTGCCCTATATCTTCCACTGTGAAGACAGATGCAAAGAATTCATTTAGCTTCTCTGCAATCTCCTTATCGTTCTTTAGTACACCTTTGACTCCCTTATCATCCAAGGGTCCAATTGTCTCCCTAGATGGTCTCCTGCTTTGAATGTATTTATAGAATTTTTTGTTGTTGGTTTTTATGTTCTTAGCAATGTGCTCCTCAAATTCTTTTTTAGCATCCCTTATTGTCTTCTTGCATTTCTTTTGCCAGAGTTTGTGTTCTTTTTTATTTTCTTCATTCGGACAAGACTTCCATTTTCTGCAGGAAGACTTTTTGACTCTAAGAGCTTCCTTGACTTTGCTCGTTAACCATGCTGGCATCTTCTTGGCCCTGGCGGTACCTTTTCTGATCTGCGGTATGCACTCCAGTTGAGCTTCTAATATAGTGTTTTTAAACAACTTCCAAGCATTTTTGAGTGATGTGGCCCTCTGGACTTTGTTTTTCAGCTTTCTTTTTACCAATCCCCTCATTTTTGTGAAGTTTCCTCTTTTGAAGTCAAATGTGACCGTGTTGGATTTTCTTGGCAATTGGCCATTTACATGTATGTTTAATTTAATAGCACTGTGGTCACTGCTCCCAATCGGTTCAACAACACTTACATCTCGCACCAGGTCCCTGTCCCCACTGAGGATTAAGTCCAGGGTTGCTGTCCCTCTGGTCGGTTCCATGACCAACTGGTCTAGGGAATAGTCATTTAGAATATCTAGAAACTTTGCTTCTTTGTCATGACTGGAACACATATGCGGCCAGTCTATGTCCGGGTAGTTGAAGTCACCCATTACTACCACATTTCCTAGTTTGGATGCTTCCTCAATTTCATATCTCATCTCAAGGTCTCCCTGAGCATTTTGATCAGGGAGACGATAGATCGTTCCCAGTATTAAGTCCCTCCTGGGGCATGGTATCACCACCCACAACGATTCTGTGTTTATAGACTCTGTGTTTGTCATCTGAGGCCCTTCTTTGTGTGCCCCCTCCATGGGAGGCTTGGAGGGTGGCAACACAAGAACAGGTCTTTTCAGTACTGGCCCCCGGCTGTGGAATGCTCCCCCCAGGTATGCATGCCTGGCACCTTCTCTATCCATGTTTAGGCACCAGGCAAAGACCTTCCTTTTCACTCAGGCCTTTGGGATGCTGTCGTAGTCCTTTTTATTTGGGTTTTCAATTTTGTATATTGTATATATTTTTAATTTGTTTTATATTGCATGTTTTTAAAATATATTGCAAGTCACCTAGAGCCCACTGGGTATGAGGCAGCAAACAAATTAAATAAATAAATAATGCCCAGACATGTAATTTTATTATGTATATTTTTTTAAAACTGCTAATTTATCTATTTTTGACCGCTTTATTATGCCTATTGTTTTTAATGTATGTTTTTGTCACTATTTTATGTAAACTGCTGAGTTTTTTTTATTAAGTAGTATATAAATCTTGCTAAATAAATAAAATATCCCCGTGGTATTGCTACTCGTGTCCACCAGCACTTGGCTTCTTGGGGTCAGCTGCATGTCACCTCTCCCCCCGGGAGAATACTCTGGCATCTGAAATTTAAATTATTAGATGACATTGAACAGATAGGTTCGATCCCTGGTTCAATCCAGGCAAGAGTCAGGACTAAAACCTTGGGGAGCCAGTGCTAGTCATTGTTGACAATACTGAGTTAGGTGGACCAATGGGTCTGTCTTGGTTATAAAGCAGCTTCCTATGTTATTCTGCAAAGTTCCTTCAAAAAATTAGAGGATGCCTGATCTTCTTGGAGCAGCTGATTCTGCAGATAAGGAGATTGCTTTGCAGTGCTGGGACACAGCCAGTAATGTAGTGGCAAATTCAGACATGCAGGGTCTCTTCATGTTAGTCACAGTCATGCCCCCTCCCCCTTTTTTTGCTGCTGAGTTGGGAATGAGATCCTTGTTAATGCCTTCTCCCACCACAGAAACCCCTAGGAGCCAATAAGCATGAAAGGGGAGAGTGTTAGCTGCAGTGAAGAGTCTTCTCAGTGACTCACCTCCTCTCACTCAGATTGGCTCCAATCTGCAGGAAAGGTCAAGGAAGCATGTTAGAAGACTCTTCTCAGTGGCTAACAGACTCACACTGATTGGCTCACAAGATGCTGGAGACATTGGGACCCTGCTCCCAAAAAAGTAAAGGGTCTAAGACCCCCCCTGGGACCCTTGACGACTACACCCCTGGACACAGCCAGGTCTTTCCAAGGCTCCGTGATGGCAAAGTGATCAGAAACACCTGCAGGCGGATGTTTGAAAGACTGCTGGTACTTTCATGTCTCCTTAACTCAGACATCTACATTGTCTCTGACATCATAGCAATTTGCCCGCCTTTAGAGTGTTTTGTTTCTCAGCCTGCAGTGTTCTCTCTCTTCCTCCAAATTCTCTTTTTCCTGGTAGAAGTATCTGTATGCCATAAAAACAGGCTAGGCAGGAAGGGACACATTTTGAAAGGGCTTTTCCTTGAGCACCCGTCATTGTTTTTGTTCTTTGCTTTTCAAAAAAATAACTGGATGTTTCAGGATCATCGCAACATGGCACTGATTCACTTCCTCAGTTTTGCTTCTTTCAAAATCATTCTTTAAGGGGGAGGGGAATGAGAATCCTTCCTGTATTCTATAGACTAGAAACTCTGGTTAGAAAGAGAGAGAAAAGTAGCTTATATAACATACCATATTGCTCATCATTCCCCCTCCTCTTGCAATGTACGCTCTGCTATCCTCTGACAACCAAAGTTCTGCTAAATCCAGCCGAGGGCAGGCAAGATCCATCTAGCACTCAAAAAAGAGGGTTGGGGAGACTGTTTTTACAGAGGATGCCAGTTATTTTCTCTCCTCCTGCCAGCCATTATGCCAAGCATAGTTGTGTGTGTATCCATGCTATTTCTATACCGGGGGGGGGAATGGGGGGGGAGTCTTTGCTATAACTTTCATTTAAAGAAAGGCATACAATAATAATAATAATAAAATTTTATTTCTAGGCCGCCTATCTGGCCAAATTAACGGCCACTCTAGGCAGCGTACATAGACTAAAATATAACATAGAGTAAAATATAACATATAATACAAAACAAAACCCCAGTAGTCTATAGACATCCCGAGCAGCAGGTTCACGCACACATACACACACACGGTCTCTGGCCCCTTCAGCAGTTGCTGCTTTTGTAGCTGGAGAGAGACAGGGCCCCGACCTTCCAGGCCAGGTGGAAATCAGCCAGAAATGCAGGGAGCAGGTCTTGCAGAAACTCACACAGGTAGATGGTCTCTGGCCCCTTCAGCAGTTGCTGCTTTTGTAGCTGGAGAGAGACAGGGCCCCGCCCTTCCAGGCCAACAATACAATACAAGCAACAGTTTTAGAGCAAATCATTCATGGATGATGATGATACAATATATAAATACTCATTGCACAGTTAGGTGCTGCATTGAGTACAGCCATTGGAGGCTGGTCCATTGGGACAAAGGGGGCACTGCCCCACCAACTTCAGCTCACTCTCACCTGCCTGCCTTCTTGCTTACAACCAGTCAGGGAGTTGATTTGCCTCTCATTGGCTCTGGCGCCACCTACTGTTGGTCTCCCTATCTTCTGCCCCCCCAGTCTCAATGGGCACCAGCCACCACTGAGTACAGCTAAGTAGCCAAAACTGACCTACCGAAAGATAAGAGAAGTTTTGCAGAAGTAGGAAAAGTCTTTTGATTTTTTAAAAAATCCCTAAGGGGACAACTGCCCCTCAAAAACTCAGTGAGCGCTGAAGATGCTCAGTGGCACAGAATGCTGAATGTCTGTTAGGGTTAGTGGTGGAAAACTAGAAGGGATGGAATGGAGCATGCTGAAGAAGGCATGGCTGTCTGAAAAGCACTACTCCACACTGCATTTTTTACAGGTCCCATTTGTAGTAGTAGTAGTAATGCCTTTATAGTAAATGGAACCATTTGACACAGTAATTCACTATAGAGAGACAATGTGACGAGAGCCAATGTGGTCTAGTGGTTAGCATGTTGGACTAGGAGCTGGGTAACCAGGGTTCAAATCTCTACTCAAGCCATGAAGTTCACTGAGTGATCTGGGGCCAATCACACTCTCTCAGCCTAAACTACCTCACAGCATTATTGTGAGGATAAAACAAGGCGGGGGGGAGAATCAGGAGCTCCTTGGAAGAAAGATAGGATATAAAGGTGATGGTGATGATGGTGATGATGATAGATGAGACATTAGTTTATCTTCTGGTCTCCTGCAAAATCTACTTAAATATACAATTAGAGCAATGCATTCATCCTCATGCTGTAGTCCAGAAAGCCTGCAAGGGGTGGAGAGGATGAAAGAAAATAATGTTGCATTATTCCATTTGTTAGGTATATGACTGCTTTGTTAAATAATTGAATTGGCAGCATTTGCAGGTGCACATTATTTGTGTCTCTATTATGCAGGGAGGCTTCCCCATGAATAATTTCTTCTTTTTTTTTTTTTGAGCAGAAAGTGCCCAGCCCGATATCCTTGGCAACCAGATTCCTTGGAATGATTAAAGCATATTAGATCGGAGCCCAGTGGTTATAATCTTACTGCTAATCGGTGTATGGAGGAAGGACCATTTTAAAAGGGCCGTTCAGCTGAAAGCTGAGTGGAGGGTGGGGCACTGAAACTGCCTGGCAGCATTACTCTGTCACCCCAGCAGAGATTTACTTTCCCACTGCCTGTGAATTGTAAGGGAGTGATCACTGAGGATGGAGGCATTTATCAAGGTGCGGTGCTCTCCTGACAGCATCAATTGCTCAGGAAAAACAGCAATGCCGATTTGTGACTCTTTGAAAAGCCAGGTGTGGCAGCACAAATTCCTATCTGTCCTTTCATTAGGTCAGCATTTCCCAAACTTCTCAGAGTTGAGAGACTTTTTTCCTGAATAAAACCAGACGCTCATTTCATTCGTCTGTCTGGAAAAAGTCTACATTGAGAGGGAGGGGGGCCTTGTTAAACCAAAGGGTCCCATTCCCTTCTTGGCAGTCTTCCGGGGGCCACAGACCAGTGGTGGGCAAGCCCATAAGCAAAAGTAGGCAGAGCAACAAATCTTCATTTAATTTTGTCCAGTAGGCAAATGTCTACACACACTCTCTCTCTCTCCCCTCCATCCAGGCAAGCAAGAAGCATGATCAGAGTTCAAGGACTCATTTCAGCTGGCAAAAACCTTCAAGGAGGGTGCAAAGCAGGGCTGGTGAGAAGGAGTGTGACTGGGAGGGGATGTGGCCTCGGGAGAAAGTCCTCAGGGCCTGAAAGAGAGGAGTGGAGGGCCACATTCAGCCCCCAGGCCTGATGACCCCCATCCCTGCTTTACAGCATGAGGGTAAGAACTACCCATCCAGGAGCCACTATTCTAGGCATCATTCCAGACTGAAAAGTGATGAGCCCGAAGAACAATGACTCACGTAGTGCTGAGATGGGTAACTTCCTCTAATGGAGGGAAATTCCGCTGAGTCGCTCTGCATCTAAGTAGGAATGGGGGAGAAATTGGATGCCTTTTGCATTGAAAGGCAAATCTATCAAATTCACACTTCCTGAAACAATATGAGAACTAAAACCCAGCCATCCTTCACAATTTGCACACAAGTGAATTTTGTGCTGGAGTTCTCCAACCAAACAACGTTTACAAAAATGCATATGTTAGGGGAAAATGAGCATCAAATGAATACATGAGTGAAAAATACATACAAAAAGGCATTACAGAAGGTGAAAGCGCTTGCAAATATGTGTACATTAGTCAAAACTGCATATGAAAATCTGCTTATTAGAAATTTGCACTAAATTGCTGAAGAATTTTCAGGAAGATTTAAAAAAAAAACCCTGCAAATTGCTGTAGAAATGTGGGGAACTAAATTTATGATTGGAAAAATGAGAAACTTATTTGAAATTGAAATTGACAGGTCCTTATCGCCCTATCTGAGAGTGGAATGTTGGATTACTGTTTCTCCCAGTGGTGCAGTTACAGCAGGACTTTGGGCAGAAGTCCAGGGCCTTACTCAGTAGAATGAGCAGCAGGTGCCCTAAACACACCAGGATTGGCTTGTGACATTTTGAAGGAACCGAGGTTATTCACACTGTCATTTAAATGTATGTGTGTTGGGGGGGAGGAACCCATTATGTCCAGAGTATAAAATTATCTAACTGCCCAACTGCCTCCTGCAAATCCATGGCCAACTGATTCACTGGAGGCTGCCTAGAACAAAGCTTCTTCATAGCTTGGTTGCCATTTCTTGCAGGAAGCTGAAGGTGAAGAATATGGAGGGGGAAGGAATTGGGACAATCCAACTTGCATTTATGTGGAATCCAACTTGCATTTATGCTGGGCTAAGGGGAGTTGGATGTGGCGGATCTCCAGCTGAGCCAGCTGGGTCCCGACTATGTCGGGCTATGCTGGGGTAAGTCCCTCAGCCCAGCTGAGCTGGGGCCCAGCTGGCTCAGCTGACACCAGCACAAGTGGAGTTGGCATAAGCCTGTGTTAAGGCCCCAAAAAGGGGTATTTCGGGGACACGTCAGGGGAGGGACCGAGAAGAGAGGACTTAGGCAATATCCAAGTCATGTTCAGAGTGCTCCTGCAGGCCTCAATCCTAGCAAAAGTTATGCTGGGGGAAAGGTCAGTCTAAGAAAATAATTGCAATAGAAGTCAATGAGGAGGGCTTACTCTCCGGTAAGGGTATTTGGGAGAGGAGGCTTTTACTTTCTGGTCCCTGTGTGCAGCTCCCAGCTGAGCCAGCATTCAGCGAACCCAAAGGCTACTGAATGGCAATTGGATGTGGCTGAACTTTGCGCTGGCTTCTCTTGCTCCAACACAGCTTACGCCAGCTTCCCCTGAGTTGGATTGCTCTGCCCGACTGCCTGAGACTGAAATCCTAATATTAGTTCACTTAGCTGTGTGCTATCTATTCTGGCAGTGGCTCTCCAGGATTTCAGGCAGGGGCCTTTTGCCAGCCCTGCCACCCAAGATGATTTTCACCCATGGGGGATTAATATTGTAAACTGCTTTGGATGGATGTTATTATTATTATTATTGTTATTATTGTTGTTGTTGTTATTATTATTATTATTATTATTTGATTTTTATCCCGCCCTTCCTCCCAGCAGGAGCCCATGGCATGTGCAGAAAAGTGGCTTAAATATAACATTAAATTAAGAAAACCATCCCTTAAATAAGCTATTATTAATAATTAATTAATAATTATATTTTATTTTCTAATTCTTCAATTTTCTGTCCTGATTTCACCACAATTTCTTCTTATGTGCAGTTCACTAACATTAGCTTGTATTTTTTTTGTCAGTGATATGTATACCCCACCTTTCCTCCAAAATGGAGCCTTATGTTCACTCAACCTCAACTTACTTGTAATACTTGCCCCTTGTTGTCAAGCCTCCAATTTTATTTTAATCCTCTCGTAGGGTTGCAGGATGTCCGGTTTTTGGCTGGAGACTGGATTTTTTGGGACCTCTCTGCATCTTCGGGTGAGTCAGCTTAATCTCCAGATTCTCAGCTTTCATTTTTTCTAAAAAAAATAAGTTTCTAGGTGGTCTGGTTTTTGAGATATACACCAAAACGTCAACTGCCACACACCCCATCACTTCTGTGAGGTAGGTTGGCTGGCTGCTCTAACCCTGCCCTTTCAGGTTTGTAGCCAATAACTAAAGTTAGGGTTGTGATTGACAAGAGATTTCTGGGCCTCCAGGCAGTACTGCAAAGGTAGAAAACTTGTTTTTTCCTGTTTATCTGAAAAACTCATAAACTGAGTAAGTATATAGCTTTCAGCAGTACCAAAAGTCTTTTTTTCTTTTGTGTTCACGAGTTTAAATTTTCCTGGGCTGTTGAAGAGGGCCGTTTTTTGAAAACCGTCCCAATATGAAGCTTTAATCCAATATTTCCTTTTCTGGGAGTAAAGCTGCAATGCTAATCCCACATACCTGGAGTAAACCCCATTGAATTCAATAGGATTTACTTTTGAGTAGATATGGGGAGGATTGTGCTGTAAATTAATGGGACTTTTGAGTGAACATAGCAAACGATTGTGTTTGTGTAGTAAATCTTTCTGTCTCCCTCCAATCCTATTTTTAAAGCAGTTAGGCAGGGTTTACATAGCTACCACTGCTTTTATTATGTAGGAAACTAATTCTGATTTTATTTTATTTAAAAAAAATGTTCTGCAATGACCAACTCATTTTGACAATAAACTATTGTATGGGGTCTTTGTATTTTTACATCTCCAGTGTCTGTGTGCATATGGAGTCTTCCCAACAACCCTGTAAGGTAGGATTGCTGATTGGAAACCAAGGCAGCTCACAACAAGAAATAAATCCCTTTAAAATCCAATAACCATAAAAAGTATAAACAGTTGCAAAACAGGTTAAAGTGGCATGATTCTGAATTTTGGGTTGGGTGAGTGTTCCTTATCACTTGAGGCTGCAGTTCTGTGCATGCTTCCCTGCTTGAGTAAGCCCCATTGAATACTTTGGGACTTGCTTCTGAGTAAACAAACATTGGCTTGCACTACAAATATCTTTACAGGTTGTATAAATAATAAACATATTTGACATTCATGCTTATATAAATATTTCTTCATTTAAAGCACATGACTGCCCCTAAAGAATACTGGGAAGTGTAGTTTTCCCCTCACAGTTATATTTCCCACCACCCTTAACAAACTACAGTTCCCATGATTCTGTGGTGTGATTCATTTACTTCAAATGTGTGTTAAATGTGCTTTAAATGAATGGTGTGGATTTGCCCTATGTATGATATGCATTCATTACTGAATTGAAAGGAACAATTTTAAAAGATCCTTTTTTGAACAGGGGAAGGGCTGTAGCTCAGTGGTAGGGCATACACTTTGCATGCAAAGGTCCAACATTCATTTCTGGAAAAAACTATTGCTGGAATCCTGGAGAGCCAATGCTAGTCCATGTCATCAGTACTGAGCTAGATGGTATCAAATTGCCTGAGCCAGTATAAGGTAGATTCCTTTGTTCCTAAAAGTGGAAAGAGACCCAAGGGCCACAGTGACTCCAAAATTTATTTATGTATTTTATTTACAACATTTATATGCCGCTTTATTGTGAAAAAACTAAAAGGGGTTTACAGAAGGAATTAAAACAATAAAATTATTGGCAAAAACAGTTAAAGACAGGTATTTAAAAACATTCAAAATAATAAAACCAGCAATGAGTTAAAAACAGATAAAAAGCACAATAGCTTCTACATGCCTGGATAGGCTTGCCTAAACAATAATGTTTTTAGCAGGTGCTGAAAACAGTACAATGAAGGTGTCTGCCTAATGTTAATAGGCAGGGAGTTCCAAAGCATAGGTGCTGCCATGCTAAAGGACTGATTTATTACAAGAGCAGAACAAGTACTATGTGGCACTCAGAACATGGAAAGCACACCTTGAACTTGGCTTGGTAGCACATCAGCAACCAGCGCAGATTTTGGAGCAGATATATTATGTGCCGATAGGGTCTCAGTCATGTCAGCAATTGTGCCACAGCATTCTACACTAACTTCAGCCTCTGGGTCAGGTTGTGTTGCATGGGGATTTCTGTGACCTTGGCTGACTGGCTGCCAGGATTTTTTTAGTTTTAGTTTTTGGTTAGGAATCCTGACTGGTTGTGGGATACTGAGTTTTCTGCCTTTCTCATAGGAATGTTGTTGTTGTTCGTATGGTATTGCATTTAGGAAATCATTACTGTCTTTTATTTTTCTGTTTGCATTTCATTTACCTTTCACCTCAGTCCCTTACATCCATAGAAGCAACAACAGTGGTTCCATTCACTCAGCTCAACCTCCTTAAACCCACTGATGATGCACCTTGTTGGTTGCATGATGGTTTATTTCTTGCCCACTAGTGGCAAAAGAGAATTCACATACTGGGAAGTGTGGCTGCAATTGTTGTTGTTCCCAAGCTGCTGTCTGTGAAGGTAGATCAAACCGTGTGTGTTTTCTCTCTGTCAATTATTACTCACTGGAATTGGATTGGCTGTCAAAGTGAGCTTATAGCAGCCCACAAGGTAGACAGAAAAGGGTAGAGAATCTTATTACTCTTACTCATTTCTCAGACCTCTTTCTGAAGTGAAGGGTCAAATCTGTAAAGAAGTTTGGAGCAGCCATATTGAAAGGTATGGGCAGGGGATTGCAGGCAGAGGGTTGCCAACTCTGCTTGGATATGAATGTCCTTGCAGAGGATCCCTAGTCTACCAACAGCACAATCCAAACCATATCTACTTAGAATTAAGTCCTACTATGTGGCTTAGTAAGTGTGTTTAGAATTGCTGCCTTCAGGGGCATCCATCTTTGCTTCTGAGCGCTCCTATCTAACATCTCCACAACACTCCTTTCTTCCTACAATGGCCTTCTGGTGACTGGCCTGGCCTGAGAGCACTTACATCTTTCTTGCCAGAATCAAGTAGGCTGGATGTTCCCTACCCAGGCTCTGTCTTTGAGCTAAGATTTCTATCTTAATTTCCAAGCAGAGAAATGTTTTTGCTTGAATTGTATGCTCCAAGCAACTGTGGTTGATGCTCAATGTATCATGCTTAATGACATCACCTAGGCCTGCCCCCGTGACATCACTAGGGCCCACCCCTGAAATCTTAGTTTTTAGGATGCTTCTAACCTGGCAACCTTAACTCTGTCACTTTTAATACTTCATCACTGTTCTCCAAATCTGTAGAATTAAGTCTCTCCCTAGTCTGAGCACCCATTTGGTCTGGGAAGGAAGAGTTCTATGTTTTTTTTTAATTTGCTGACTATGAGAAAAAGCGAACATAACAACCATGAAACAAATGCAATAGCTAAGCAGAAAGGTAGAAGTGGGAAGAGGGCAGTAAATCAATGATTTGATTAAATGAACAGATTCATAGTTGTCGGCTAATCAAACAGAGAGCCATATGTACTGAATTAAATATATACCAATTAAACAGATTTGTTCAAAACTGTAGACTCAAGCTGCAATGCTAAACACACTTGATAGTAAGTCCAATTGAATTCCATGGCATGCAAACTGTAGTTCTTCAAATCCAATCAAGTTTTCTCATTAAATCACCCAAATCAGTTGATTCTGTGAAACTTTTCCAAGGTTAATGTACAAAGTGCATTAGCGAATCAACCACAATAATTTGTGATCCAAAATATAATGAACAATATATTAACTAGAAAATCCATATAATCATAGTACATTGTATTTTCAAAAGCTCCTAACAAATTTGCTTATTTCTCAAGCAGCAATTCAGAATGCCACTGCTGAGCTTAGCCATGCAGTGCAAAGGTAAATTACCAGCAGGAGCAATACAAACAACGGTCTTAATTAACTTGGAGCTAATGTAAATATCTGTATACTGTTTGTAAGTCTCTGTGCAACCTTTTTAAAAAATTCTTCACTGCTATGGGCAGAAGGGGTATCTTCAGAAATAAGGAGGGGAGGGTAATGGTCAGTGTGTGGACAATCTGTGATCTTTTGCCTGAGAGAAAGCTCCTCAAATGTGTTTTCCTCTGGAAATTGCAACTGGAAAAAACCATAAGACTATTCTGAGTATCCAGTCTTATAGTACAATCCTATTTATGTCTACTCAGAAATAAGCCTCACTGAGTTCAGTGGGACTTACTTCCAGGTAAGTATGCACAGGATTGTTGCCTTAATTGCTTTTATGTCAATAGCTGGCAAACAAATAGCCTCCCTCTTCTCACAAGGGTTGCAATTTCATCTGCAATTGACATGAAGCTACACATTCAAACTGTTGCCAGGCAACTGAATATCTATGAATTTATTCATCTCAAAACATCTGTGTACAGTTCATCTAATTGTACTTATAAATTATCCAATGGAAACATGTACAATGAAGAGCTATCATCAAGATTAAATGGCTATGTAGTTTAATTGGAGATTATTTATTTGGTCTAAGTTTGGTCTAAGGCAAAGGTCGGTAACATGTGATCCTCCAGATGTTGCTGGCCCATAACTCCTATCATTCCTGATCATTGGCCATGCATGACTGGCCAACACCAAGCCATGTTCTTCTAAAGTTGCCATATCATGCTTATTTTTTATTTAATAAAATGTATATACCGCTTAATTGACAGAAGACCGCTAAGCAGTTTACAAAATGTTAACCACTGATCAGCAACAAGCTGTCATTCTCAAAGAGTGCTGAGTCATGCTACTCTAAAGTATTGAATCTTGGTACTCTGCATATTATGTGCTGAGTCATAGCAAACAATTCTGAAGCCGTAAGGGCCAAGTCATTCTCTGCAAACATGATGAATTGAGTGCTGCAGAAATGCTGGACCGTTTACTGCAAAAAGTGTTGTGTCATGCTCATATATGCTCAGTTGTAGTCTGCAGTTACCAGGCTGTAATTTACAAAAATGCTGATAATTATCAAAAAGTGTCAATTATATTATGTATGAGTTGTATAAGTAAGCAAAGCTTATATCACTGTTGAACTGTGTCAAAAGCTCATAATCTTCATCAGGAAAAGGTCAAATAAATATTAATTTAGAAGATTTTCTTCCCAGATGTTTATGGTTTAATCAATAAACCTTTTAAGCTGCTGCAATAAAAGTTAAATTACGTTTACCAGAGTGGAACATTAAAAGAAACAAATATCTCTGTCCATGACTCTCTTGTAAGCTCAACAAAACACTTATTGTATACTATTTTATAGTGTTGAACTCGTGGCTATATACCATGATAAACATTTATATGATATTGCAGCAAGCATCTGGTTTTATGTACCTGTACACCACCTTGCATGGCTTATAATGTGTCATGAATATTATGATTTGGTGACTTTCAGTCTATCATGTAAAGCATGGCAACAGTTTACAAAATGTGTTCTAATTCTGCCCTGTTCTTCATCCAAGGAGCTCGGAGTGGCATTTTATCATCACAACAATCCTGTGAATTAGTTTAGGCTGAGCAAGAATAACTTGCCCAAGGCTACCCAGTGAGCTTCATAACAAGGGGATTGGGTTTCCCACTTCCAGGCACAAAACAGTAGCATCTATGCCACACTGATTGTTGGACATGCCATGTGTTTGCAGTAATGTTTAATTTTCTGGGCAAGAGGCTACATTTCTCCCTGCTCTTCAATGGCTTTGCTCCATGTCCCTCTGTTTATCCAGGAGAGATGGAATAGCTATGAAACAGGGCTTTTCCTGTCTCTGGAACTCCCTGCCTAGGCATTACATGAATTTGAGACCCTGAAAGGGGGGGAACCAATATTAAATGTCACAGAGACATAAGGCTCCAACAGACCCTCAACCTGCCTGCATTCTGGACAAAAGTGGATGTTGTTACATTGAGTGGAATTTCATTCTACTTGCTATCCTAAAGCAGGCCATGCCTTTGCATGAAGTTTGCAAGAACTGTTCTCTAAATATATAACCCAGTCTTGGGCTGGGTTGCATTCATTAGGAAGAAGATATGATCCCTGGAGTCTGTGCTGCATCTTCCGACAGGATGGCAAGAAGAAGCATGTTTGATTTCTCACCCAAAATGACTGCCTACTGTTATGGATCTTCTAGAGTCATGTCAGATATGACCTACCATCTGTTTTATCAAGTAGGGCAAATGATAGAATTTTATTTCCTTGACTGCACTTCTATACGATTTGTTCATAAACATGTGAATAATTTAAAAGTGGGGTTCTGATATGGATACTGGGTTTTCACCTCATACTACTGCCTTGGTCTTCTAGCCATGCTATAGCAGAAGTTCATGTTAACCTTGTGGGGGAAATTTGTGGACAGAGACTAGAAGCCAACAAAGCAGATGTAACCAGACATCTGTTAATCTTGTAGACAGCGATAGCTCTTGATTAGGGTTTATATATATATATATATATATATATATATATATATATATATATATGGCTAAGGCTGCCTGATGAGGACTAAGGACTCTTAAAAGGGCTCTTGCAATGTCACTGGGGATTTTGGAACAGAGAAACAGGCAGAGAAAGGGTTAATCATTCCTTCCTTACCCGCTATGAATGCCCTCCTTTTGCTTCAGTAAAAGGCACTGGTACATCATTACAAATGTTAGCACATAAGGTGTAGCTAGCCCCTTGACTGTTTGCAATTCAGGAGGCGTTTGCTGCCTCGTCAGTTGGATAGATATACAACCTCATGGGTACAGCCAGAGAGTCCAGCTTTTTAATGGAATTAACGTAGCTGTCAAATTTGTTTGGAAACATAGCCAAGAATACAGCCAGTCCAAAAGTATCTAACACTGTGACTTTCTCTGTTATCCTGAATTTCAGAAGGAATTACAGAAAGCATTATTTACATCCCAAAATAATTGTTGCTGCAATCCCTTTCATACTTGAGGATCTCAAGTTAACCAGCGGTACTGCTTCTATGCACAAGGATTTATCTAAATGATTACCCCAACTTGAAATGTCTGTTATCTGGAATGAAACCCAAACAACTGTGGCATCCATTTGCTGCTTGTAAGGAATCTCTTTAAACTGGGATAGCCAACATGGTGCCCTCCAGATCTTGCTGGACTACAACTCCTGTCATCCCTGACCATTGGCCATCCTGGCTGTGGCTGATGGGACATGCAGTCCAATAAACACCTGGAAGTTGGGGAAGGCTGCTTACAGAATACACTATTGACTGATTTTAAAATATTTGATAGGCTGCTTTTCCAGTGTTCAAAGCAATGTACTAAAATAACATCATAATACAAAAAAACAATATTTTTTTTAAATGTTCCAGAAGTACTAAACTGACCAAATGTGTAACAAAATAATAATATAAGGCTTGGAGCTGATACAGAAAGCACCCAGAGATAGCTCCTCCTTATGTCTAAAAGCATATGGTTCCAAAGCTTAAACGCCCTTGCATTTAAAGCTCCACAGGTTTGATCCCCTGACTGCATGAGGGTCAGTATAGGGAGAGGTGGTCCCACAGATGTATAGGTCCAAGCCCATCAGTTATTTCAATAACCTATCACTGATTAATTTGACACACAGTCTTGATTAACTCCAGAATGCTCAATATTACCTTGTCTAGTCTCATTCTATAAAAGTCTCGATAATGGCAGGATCAATTAGTTTTAATTTCCATCTCAATCAATCCAGATGGTTCTCATTATTTGCTACAAATAGCCACAAACTGAATTTTTTGAACCCATAATTCACATCATGTTAATCAGTGATACTGAACCATTCTTTTGTAAAGTGGGAGGGGGGAGCAAAAGGAATACATCTGATGTGCTAAATATTTCTCCAAACTTGATAAACTTATGACAGTGATGCAATCTTATTTATGAGGAGCACTTGAAACACTCTCCTCCTCCCCCCCTAAACTGGACTTTTAAAAAATAATGAATATAGTTTTGACAATTCTGTAACCATTTTGGTGTTTAATGTATTTGAAATAATATCAATCAGCTACTTTCTGTCACTCATTAAATGTGTGCATGTGCATGTATGTAAGCACACACATACAATCAATTACCACAATCCAGCAAGAAATATCTGCACACAGAACCAGGCTTGTACACAAGCCTATGATGCAGATGTGCATCTGCATGTGGGGAAGGGGGGTAGTTCAGTAGTAAAACATCAGCTTTACATGCAGAAGATTCCCAGTTCAGTCTCTGGCATGTCAAGGTAGAACTGGGAATGTCCCCCACCCCATCTGAAGTCCTGGAGAGCCTCTGCCAGACAATGTAAACAATACTGATCTAGATGGACCATGGCTAGCTTATGACTTGGTGTAAGGCAGCTTCCTACATGATTTGGCATCTTCATTACAATTGGCATCCTCATGGTCACTATTTACTTAGTTACACATGATTAGGAATGTTGGAGAATTCTGACAGAAACAGAAAAGGAAATTGCCAAAGTTGTTTATTCGTCCCATGTCCAGAATGGAAATCAATCCAGCAAATAACAATTGGTATTTGCTGCTGTTGTTTTTTTCAATGTGCAAATGATATGTAGGTGGTAACTTCTTTTTCCATTTAAATTGCATTTCTTTTGTAACTTACATAAATCATTACACATAAACTATGTTAAATAGCACACAGCATGATAAAAATCTAGTATTTGGCAGAAACCAAACTGCAGCGAAACAGAAACATCACTGATTGTGATGAAGACAGATCAGAACTGAAATCACTATCTTCTTACATTCCTACACAGAGTTTGATCATGACCAATGTACTGATAAATATGCAATATTATTATGTGGTGAACTTTCTGCTAATTGTGGTCAGGATCCAAAGGATAGTACATCTATTTCCACATGCAGTTTGTATTTGAGGGAAGAGAGATCCAATTTTTATAATCTCTTTGGATCCTGGCCCATATTATCATTTTATATTTCATGTGTTCACTTCAGAATATTCCAAAATGTCACGTGTAGCAAATAATCCTTAACCACTCAGGTAGTTGACAATCACTTCCTGCAACTGGCTAACAAAGTGGCAGATCAAATAAAACATGGAGGTCATTAGAAGAAATCACTGAAGTAATAGGAGCCTCAGCTCAGCCCCATATCTTGTAGTATCCAACATTTTGGATCATTCATGGTGGGAAGTAAATTCTCATGTAATGCCTTGAACACATGTGCCATTAAAGTAACTTGGAACATACTCAAATACGTCAAACAGCAAATGTTTTTTCCATATTTGTGATCTCAAAGGCACAGGCTATCTTGAGACTTTTGTAGATTACAGCATGTTGTGTTGAAGAGGTGTTCTGTCTAATTTATCTGAATTTCTCATGAGACCATATGGTGAGAATGCTTGGCTTTTTCATGCTTGAATAATTCAAGCATCCAGAACAACAAGGGTACATTGTACATTAACTGGGTTGGAATCTTATCTGTAAAGTTAGGATGACATTACAGCTGGCAAATTAAAAAAGCCAATAGAGTCCTGTTTAACAATTAGGACTTGAGGGCTGGGGGAGTAAGATGGGTTTGAATTCTATGGTCATTGTCCTCCATGAGTGTTCAGCTGTGCCATTTATTACAGCTGAGTGTCTCCCTTTTCCCAACTGTGTGTCAAGGTTGACTGAGCATTAAAAGGGAGTTATGGTTTGGGATGGGTGATGTTGAATCAGGCCACAAAATCATGTGCTGTGCGTGAAACATTTTTGGAATTTTGCTTGGAGCTTTGCTGGATTGTGGCTGAAGTATGCTTGCTATGTTTTTTTTTTAAAAAAGGATATTGATATAGGATTGGAGGATGAGTTTAGATGTTATCTTTGGGTCTCCTCCAAGCCTGTGTTTTTAGAACTGTACGATGGAATTCTGTAGTAGGAGAAACTGCTGAAGTGGTCAAGCTAGTCTTGTTAACTTAATGGCCCTAGCCAAGTCTGTTAAGCATCTCTTAACATGACAAAACAGTTGGCCAACTACAGGTGTGTTGACACAGAAACAGCTAGCTAGTGAAGTTTCCAGAAGAAGGGGACAGGCTTTCTCCCCCACCTCACCTGGTTGGAGGTGATGTCATCTTAGGTACTTGTCTTGTCTGGAGCTGGAAAGACACAGAGGCCTGACTTGCTGAAAGCAAAGCTATGGTTTTGTTCTCCCTGCCCCCCCCATCTGCTGGAAACCTAATGAGAGAACAAGATCTGTTGGTGTCCTGGCTCCCACCCCAAAACACCATAACAAGGCTGGTCTTTCAAGTAACACAGAGAGAGATTTATTCAGTGAAGCTCGGTACAAGTTCAGCAAGGGTCTCAGGAGTCTCAATCAAGAGTCTGAGAGGAGGATCTGGAGGACTGGACTGAATGATAGCAATGAAGATGTCCCTAGATGTCTCCATGGCCTTCTCACCTAGCTTTTAAAAGAGCAAGGCGTGGCAAGCTCACTTGTGACGGTGCACAGAGGCAGGCACTTTTGTGAGGAGGAGCCTGTAGCTGCTCTTGCTGATGGAGGAGGCACTAAGTTGTTGGTGACAGAACAGGGACTTGCCCCCTAGGTGCCGCCTCCTCCCACTGCTCTCCCACTCCTCTCATCAAATCAGTGGCTTCCTCATCCCCCAGTGGCACACCCAGCTCTGGGGGCATGGACAAGAGCCAGCTCCTCTAGTGCCCCTTCCTGTCATGGCCCCGTCAGAGGACTCCTCAGATGAGGACGACTCGGGAGTAACAGCAGCAGACCCAGGAGCAGCAGACTCAGAAGTAGACACGGAGGAGCCTCCTGAGAATCCAGCTCCTTCTCCCCCTCAGCTGCAGAGCACCCCAGATACAGCAGAGGCCCTGCAGCCAGACACAGACAGTGCACAGGATACTCCCCCCTCACCTGCAGAACGTAGACAGCAGAAGGTCAGGCAGAAGAGAGGCAGGCCTGTCTCCTTAAGGCCCAAACGCTGAGGGCTCACACCTGCTGTCAACCCTGCTCTTTATAAGGCACACCTTGGCTGCAGCTTGTTGCTGACTGCAACGTCAGGCGTGGCTTGTGTGTTCCTAGTGTCCTTGCAACCTCTTTTGTACTGACCCCTTGGCACTTGATCCCGGACCTCTACTGACCTCGCTTCTGGACTCCTGACTCGGCAAGTACGCTTCGGACAAGCCTGGCCCTTATCAACTCCCCTCCTCCTAGATCTGGCAGATTTATGGCCAGACTGCCAGCTAAGGACTTTGCTTCTCTGCCAACCACCCAGGAATTCCAGCCCCCACCGGCACTGCTGACGCAGTGTAGAGCTGACACTTCCCCCCAAACTTGAGACATAGGGACTGGGTCCTCCCCTTCCCCCCAGCTGGCTCCAGCTCGCTCAGGACAGTGGAGTCGTAATGCTGTGAGCCTTTCCATCTTATAATCATCCTGTATATGTCTGTAAATAAAACCATATATTATTCTGACACCACAGTCTCCAGTGACCTTCATTCTAAGGAAACCAAATCTGAGGTATGTGTTGGCTCCCTTGAAGTTTCTCACCACTCAAGATTAGGATGCATGTAACAATATAGCAGGGCAGGGCCGCAGAAGTACATTGCTCATGTGAACCAAACTAGGATGTACGGAACCCCTCACAGAAAAGCTGCTAGTCATATTGAAACTCTTTTATCTTCCCTCCCATTCAGACTCTCCCTGTCCCTCATACACACAAACACACTCTCAGCAACACTCTTAACAGCCTGGCTACTCTCAAAAGGTGAGAACAGCCCAGCTCTGACTGTTGAAAATTCTGAAAGTTTTGTGCAGACAGACAGAAAAATCTAGAGGAAACTTTATTCAAACCTAGGAAAGAAGTTGCTGCTGGCTGGTCCATTGTTTATCTTTGCTTATATGTCTCCTTAGTGGCTAGTTTTTACTAGTTTTGTCTAGACAGGAACCTCCAAATTCAAGCTTTGCTTTGGGCATTATTCATGCTATTCTGTATCCTGTGATGCAAATCCCTTAACACCTAATTTATATGTTTACATTGTTTTTTTTTTTTTCAATAATTTTTATTCAGATTTTCATAAAACATACAAGACAAAATCATAAAACATTCAAAGACAAAAAACAAAATCAAAAATAGTTAAACAAAAAGAAAAAAAGAAAAGAAGAAAAAAAAAAAACAAAAATAAAAAATAAAAAGTAAAATATTGACTTCCCATTTGTCAAAGATCAAATCAGTTATAAGTCTATAATATATAGCAATCCTGTCTCTTAAGTCATATTATAAAATCACTTTCCTCCAGTAGTTATCTTACTTAATCATCAAATCTCATAAACATTACTTTATTCTTTCCACAAAAAGTCAAAGAGAGGTTTCAATTCTTTAAGAAATATATCTATCAATTTTTTTTTTCCAGATAAGCATATCGATTAATCCATCTCATTACTAATTATGATAATCTTATTGTCATAACCATAGTCAAAATAAACATTTCAATTAATCCATCACATCAGAATCTGTTAGGTTCAGTAATTTCAGTAGCCATTGTTCTATTATCTCTATTAGTTCCATTTTCCATCTTCCATCTTCAGTAGTCTTGTTAAGTCCAGTAATTTCAATATCCAATCTTCCATTATCAGTATTCCATAATAATCTTGCTGTCAAAGCCATAGTCATATAATAAGAGTCTGATGGGAATTACCTCTATCCCAAATATTTTCTTGCCATCCATTCTGAATAAGTTGCTGAAATACTGCTGTAAAATCATATCTCTGTTCTTTTTTTCAAAATACACTGGGTCATCTCTTAAAAGTTTTTCCATTGTCACATGGCTGCAGTTAATTCCATAGATTTTCTCTATATTGGGCTCCATCACATCATTCCAGTCCAGAAGATAATCCATGCCATTGATAACTTTATCTCTAGAGTCTTCATTAATTTCTTCAGAGATAACATTGAGTTCCAAACAATAGATTTTATTTCTAAAGTCCATAGACTCCAAATCTTGTTCCTGTTCCACGTTTGTTCCAATCTCCGGGATCTCCTCTCTCACAGGGACCCCTATTCCAGTCTCCGGGGTCTCCTCTCTCACAGGGACCCCTATTCCAATCTCCGGGGTCTCCTCTCTCACAGGGACCCCTTCCAGGGTCACCTCTCTCACAGGGACCCTTATATCTTTAATCTCCTGCTTCATTTTACTCAATTCAATTTTCGTTATCTCAATCTCATTCATTATTCTCTGAAACATAGTTATTTCCAGATTCTCAGCCACTTTCTTAATTGCCATTTTAAAAGAAAAATATAGGAAAACCACTTCTTATTTCAGCAACAATTGGGTTAATACTCCAAACTTGGTGACATCACAGTATAAACAGAGCAGACAGCCTTATCTCTCCAATAGTTAAGTAAACAAAATGCAGTTCCCAGGATCGAAGCAATTAATGGCAATCGTCAAGAAACAGATTCGTCAAAATAAAATAGACCAAAAAGAGAGTAGTCTCAAAACAGTATAATATTTTTCAAAATAAAAATCTGGAATAGAAATCCCTCTTCTGTGTGTATCTTTAGAATGCAAATCCAGGACAGCTTTTTGCAACAAAAACAGAGATAAGCTATTAATTAGTGCGTAGCAGAGAGAAGTTACGGCTCCCCAGTGAGATGTCAAAAACCGATCAATCTGGCAAATCTCTTTTAAGCAGCAACAATTTAAGTCAAGTAAAAGAAAAATATAGAAAGAAGGGTGCTTGCCTGTTAGTGCGTTCTCTCTTAGAAGATAAGATGAACGTTCGCTTTAACAGATAGAGCTTGCTGTTGAAAATCCGTCCCACCTTCGTCGGCTGGACCTCGTCCCATAAATTAATGAGATCTGGTCGTCCCAACAAAAATAGGCTTTGAGGTTAATCTCTTCGTTTCTCCCTACCCGGGAGAAGTTTAATCAGTCAAAAAAAAAAGAAAAAACTGACTGATATATCTGAATAAGCTTCTTTTGAGGCAGGAGCCCGTCTCAAAAGCAGGCACAGGCTAAGTCACCCTTCCCGGAAGTCCCCAATTTATATGTTTACATTGTGAGTGGTTTTGTGGACACAATTCTTCTTCAGCCGGGCTAGTGGAGGGTGAGAAACAACTTCTGGCATAAGAATCATATTGGTTTTTAACCCACTTACATATTGTGAAGATGGTCCCATCTGCACTATACATTTAAAGCGGTATAACACTTCAAACCATCATGGCTTTCCTACAAGAATCTTGTGAACAATTCTCAGTTACTTTTTCCCAGGGAACGGTGGGAATTGTAGCTCTGTGGGTGGAATAGGGGTCTCCTAACAACTCTCAGCACCCTTGACAAATGACAGCTCCCAGGATTCTTTGGGGGAAGCCATGGCTCTTTAAAGTGTTATAATACTGCTCTAAATACATAGTGTAGATGGAGCAGATGACACTACAAATCATCTTCTGTTCCTTTGTTTTAACACCTGAAGTTGGAATATCACTTGATGATAAACTGAGATTTGGGACACATCGACACCATACCTTTCAAGCACATGGCTTCCCCTCAAAGAATCCTGGGAATTGTAGTTAGTTAAGAGTGCAGGGAACTGTAATGTGGTGAGGTGTAAACTAAAGTTCCCAGGATTCTTTCTGGGGAGAGCCATGTGCTTAAAAGGTATCGTGTCGATGTGATATCTTTATTATAAGAATGCCTTAGTGTTCTGCTTGGTTACAACAAAACCAACATGTTTATCAATTTACATATTATTATTTTTACTTTTTCTTTTGTAAGCTTTTTTGGTACTTATTGTAGCCCACAATAAATACTAAATAAAAATAACAATATCAGGATGGTTTCACTTCTGAAAACTGGTATTCTGTTTGCATTTGGAACAGAATTAAGATCAAAGTGTTTAAAAAAGCTTTTTGTCTAGCTTTTTACTACATTTTTTCTCACTTTTCTTCTTCCTTTTCATACGTGAGTGAGCTGAAATGCAGCAGGGAAGACTCTGTAGACAGAAGTTCACTTGAGAGATATAATTCATTTATGACATCTGTGGCTGTATTGAGAACTTGAGACAAGACGGGTTGTTGCTATTTTTATATATTTTCATATTTTATATGATGCCTGCCTGTACAGAGTGTGGGGATTGTGTTGGTGTATTTGATTTTTGAATGAATGTTGGTGTGTATATGTGATTGTGTCTGATGTGAATGAGTGCATGTGTTTGTATATAAGTTCCATTATGTGCCTGGGAAAGGGGTTTTGTCATCAATCGGGGGGACTTGAGGGGCCCCCAATTAGTGTAGTGACGGGCAGAGGGAGGTATGGCGTTGTGCGAAGGACGTGCCAGGTAAGGGGAATGTGGCCAGACATGTAGTGGCTGTGCCTTGTTCTGGTCCTTCTCACATCCGCAGGGTTGTTGGTTGTCCTTTCAGCCAACTCTCGGATCTCCAGTTGCTGCTCTTAAATGCCAGATCGGGGCATAACAAAACCTCCCTCGTCCATGATCTGATTGTGGATGAGGCAGCCGATCTGGCATGTATAACCGAGACCTGGGTGGGTAAACAGGGAGGAGTTAGTCTTTCCCAGCTTTGCCCACCGGGGTAATTGGTTCAACATCATGGTAGATCCAAGGGTCGGTGAGGTGGGGTCGCTGTGGTCTATAAGAGTTCCATCTCACTCATCAAGCACCATGTCCATGTAGTTACCGGTCTGGAGTGTTTGCACCTAGTGTTGGGTCAGAGGGACAGACTGGGAATCTTGTTGGTGTACTGCCCACCTTGCTGCCCAATGGCTTCCCTAACTGAGCTGACGGAAGTGGTCTCGGAGGTATTGCTGAGATCCCCTAGACTATTGGTACTGGGGGATGTCAACATCCATGCCAAGGCTACTTTATCTGGGGCGGCTCAGGACTTCATGGCTTCCATGACAACCATGGGGCTGTCCCAATATGTTAGTGGCCCAACACATATGTCGGGGCATACTCTAGATCTTATTTTTGCTACTGGACATGGGGATGGTGATCTGGATGTGGGGAGTTTTACGTCTCGCCCTTTGTCATGGACAGATCACCGCTTGCTGAAGTTTAGCCTTTCAGTGGATTTTCCCCTCTGCAAGGGTGGGGGACCTACTAAATTGGTCCGCCCCCGGAGACTAATGGATCCTGAAGGTTTTCAAAGGGCTCTGGGGAATTTTCCGGCTGATAAGACTGGCGCTCCTGTCGAAGCCCTGGTCGAACTGTGGAATGCGGAGATGACCCGGGCTGTGGACACGATTGCTTCTGCGCGTCCTCTCCTGTGTAGAGCTCATACAGCTCCATGGTATACTCCAGAGCTGAGAGCGATGAAACAAGATAGGAGGCGGCTTGAGCGGAGGTGGAGGCGAACTCCCGATGGATGCAATTATGAGCTGGTAAGTGCTTCCACTAAGCTGTACTCAACAGCGGTGAGGGTGGCAAAAAAACAACATTTCACTGCCACTATTAACTCATCTCTTTGCCGCCCAGCGGAGCTTTTTAGAGTTGTCCAAGGGCTACTGCATTCTGGCCCTCAGGACATGGTAGAGTCATCGGTGGCCCGCTGTGATGAGTTTGCTGGACACTTCCAGAATAAGATCTTATGCATCCGCCGGGACTTAGACTCCCACTTTATAGCAGTTGATCCTAATGAGGTGTCCGGAGCACAGTCTTGTCATGTTTTATTGGATGAGTTTCAGTTGGTTCAGCTCGAGGACGTGGACAAGGTGCTTGGACAGGTGCGTGCAACCACTTCGGTACTAGATCCTTGCCCCTCTTGGCTTATAAAAACTAGCAGGGATGGGACAGCTGGTTGGGCCAGGGAAGTGATAAATGCCTCTTTACGAGAGGGAGTGGTCCCTGGCTGTCTGAAAGAGGCAGCAGTGAGACCACTTCTGAAAAAACCTTCCTTGGACCCAGAAAATTTCAACAGCTACAGATCGGTAGCAAATGTTCCATTCCTGGGCAAGATCTTGGAACAAGTGGTTGCTGGCCAGCTCCAGGCGCTGTTGGATGAAACCAATTATCTAGATCCATTTCAATTGGGTTTTAGGCCCGGTTTCGGCACCGAGACAGCCTTGGTCGCCCTGTATGATGACCTATATCGGGAGAGGAACGGAGGGAGTGTAACTCTGTTGATTCTCCTTGATCTCTCCGCGGCTTTTGATACCATCAACCATGGTATCCTTCTGGAGAGGCTCACGGAGTTGGAAGTGGGTGGTACTGCTTGGCAGTGGTTCCGCTCCTACTTGGCGGGTCGTCTCCAGAAGGTAGTGCTTGGGGAACATTGCTCGACACCGTGGGTTCTCCAATGTGGAGTCCCACAGGGGTCAGTTCTGTCTCCCATGCTTTTCAACATCTACATGAAGCCGTTGGGTGCGGTCATCAGGAGTTTTGGAGTGCGTTGCCATCAGTACGCTGATGACACACAACTCTACTTCTCCTTTTCATCTTCTTCAGGTGAGGCTGTCAATGTGCTGGACCGTTGCCTGGCCGTGATAATGGACTGGATGAGAGCTAACAAACTGAGGCTCAATCCAGACAAGACTGAGATGCTGTTGGTGCGTGGTTTCTCTGATCAGGTGGTGGATATACACCCTGTCCTGGACAGGGTTACACTCCCCCTAAAGGAGCGGGTTCGTAGTCTGGGAGTTTTTTTAGATCCTTCCCTGTCACTTGAGGCTCAAGTAGCCTCGGTGGCACGGAGCGCGTTCTACCAACTTCGGTTGGTAGCCCAGCTACGTCCCTACCTGAGCAGGGAGGACCTCACATCAGTTGTACATGCTCTGGTAACCTCGCGATTGGATTACTGCAATGTGCTCTACGTAGGGCTGCCTCTGAAGACAGTTCGGAAGCTACAGCTCGTGCAAAACGCGGCGGCCAGACTGATAACGTGGACCAAGCGGTCCGAACACATAACACCTGTTCTGGCTCGCTGCACTGGCTTCCAATATGCTTCTGGGCCAGATTCAAAGTGCTGGTTTTAACCTATAAAGCCTTATATGGCGTGGGACCATAGTACCTTCTGGAACGCCTCTCTCGATATGAATCTGCCCGTACACTACGTTCTACATCGAAGGCCCTCCTCCGAGTTCCAACTCATAGAGAAGCTCGGAGGGTGGTGACAAGAACTAGGGCCTTCTCAGTGGTGGCCCCCGTACTGTGGAACAGTCTCCCCGATGAGGTACGCTTGGCGCCGACATTGCTATCTTTTCGGCACCAAGTCAAAACCTTCCTCTTTTCTAAGGCATTTTAATCTAACTTAATCTAGTTTTAACATGTGCTGTAACTGTTTTTAGTTTTCTTATTCTTTTATATTTTTGTTGTATTTTATTATGGGATTTTATTGTATATATATGTATTTCTTTGTTGTACACCGCCCAGAGAGCTATGCTAGTGGGGTGGTATAAAATTTAACAAATAAATAAAATAAATAAATAAGTAGCTGCAATCTATTCTGAACAACAATATGATATTAGCAAGACCTTATTTTCTCTGCAGGTTGATGTGTTACTCATCACCAGACAGTTTCTTTTGCTTACTTGGTAGCTCATGCAGGTCTTTACGAAGAGAATCCAGTTTTCTTAACTTTTTGTCTATAGATTGTTAGAATAGACAGCTTGCCTGTAGCAATGGTATCATTCACTTAAGCAGTGCATGGCTCTAGAATACTAGTTCTGACACGGTTTGAAAACATAGCCAAAAAAACCCTGGGAGGGGGTTTGCTTCTGCTTCCTCCTATTAGGTCCCCATAACCCTCCTCCACACAATTTATGGGAAGCGGAGCCTTGTCACTGACCTCAATGCTATAAATGGCCCTGGCCTCAGTATCCACATGTTGAGCATGGGCATCTGAGGAAGGGAAGTCCTATAGGGTCTCCATCCTTAGACATCCATGCTCACTGCATGGATCTGGGCCTGGGGATACTCATGATGTCAGGGGCATGAGAACAGCATCACAGTTGCATGAAGGGGGCTCTGTGCAATGAATGTACAGTATGAGGGGAGGCAATCTCTTCTTTCTTATCTCAGCTAGACTGCCCTACTTTCAGCATGATCAGTATGATCCATACTATAAGTGATTATTTAGGTTTAAGTTAAAATGTTATGTTTTACAACACAAATCTCTACAAGGCAGAAGATTCATGATGAAAAATAAAGTTTTCTTAAACTGACATATAATGTGGACAATCGTGTGTTATCAGAGGCAAATAAAATGCACAGAATTTTTTGAAATTGATTAGCTCAATTCACAGGGCAATCCTATGCATATTTACTCAGATGTGTTTATCCAGAAGATTTGTGCTACAGATCTATAGGAATCTATAGATTGCATTGCATTTTGGGTAAATTAAGATGGCAATTGGCCACGGCAAATGGGACCTAAGCTTCGCTCCCATTTAGAAGCAGCAGTGTTGTCTGCCCACCAGTCACTAAAATGGCTGCCTGAATGTCTGTGTATTCCCAATACAATCTGTAATTTGCAAATTTTATTGCAAGGAGCTTCTACCATGATGCTTTTTTATTTAAGTTCAGAGAGGAGTAAAATTCCATTTTATCTGTGCACACATATTTTTAAATTTAGAATACTCAGCATAATTCATAACTGAATTGTACTAATTTCTCAGAACTGAATGTTAATCTTTGTTGTATTAAGCTGTTAGCAGGTAGAAATTATAGGTGTTAATCCATTGTCTAGGTAATATTAATCACATTGAATTAAATTATTTAATTAAATTTCTAAATGAAGCTACATTCTTCTACATTTTTAAAAAAAAGTAAATCATTTTTTAAACATGTCCTAAGCCCATTTTACTTTGTTTTGGTTACACATTTTCCAGCATATTAATCATTCTAAAGGATAACATATTTGGACCTGTCCCTTTATCTCAGATGTGTCATGTGCGTGTGGCAGACTGTGGTGAAGAAAAAGCACTCTCGTCTTTTTATCTTCTTACTTCAAAGGCTGAGCCTCTGCATTGGCAGGAGTTTCCACAACTGAGTCACAGCTCAAATTCAGAATATTATTTCTTCAAAGAATACATTGGCTATAATTTAACCAGAATAAAAACACTCAAATGTTCTCAAATGAAAACACTCTTGATGAGAAATGGTATAACTTGGAATATTATTTAATTAATTAATTAATATCTCACCCTTTCTCCCAGCAGGAGCCCAGGGCCTTTATCCTCTGCTATGATATTTACACTCTCACAGTGGGTAGAAAGGGCAGCTAATTGCCTTTTATTCCTCCTTTTGAAGAACAACAGGGTGGATGTGGGGAGAGAAAACTCACAGCATTGAAAGAACTGAGTACATTGTTAAAAGGCAATCATGGGAAACCTTTTCAGCCTGAGAGCCCCATTCCCTTATGAGCAGCTTTCTATGGGCCACATACCAGGGGTGGGCAGGGCCAGAAGCAAAAGTGGGTGGAGCAACACAAGTGCATTTTACCTTTCTATCCTCTTTTCTCTACCATGATAAGCAAGAATCATTATCAGAGGTCAAGGATACATTCCAGTCAGTAAAAATACTCAAGGAGGATGCAGATCATGGCCAGCGAGGGGGATGGCCTGGGAAGAGTTCCAAGGGCCGGGCAGAGAGGCTTAGAGGGCCACCTTTGGTCACCAGGCCTGAAGTTCATTATCCCTGCTAAAAGGAAATAAAAAAATAAAATGGCAAGGCTGTTGGCTGTAGCCTTGCTGGTGCTTAGATGTGTGCTGATTGTCTAAATAATAAAGAAATACACACAGTCACATAATTGCACAGCCATTGGGACAGCAGGGGAAGTGGAGTTATGCCACTCATTCCTTTTCATTGTCACATGTGGTATTGCAGAGATCTTTAGACCTCTTAAGAGACCCATATGGGAAGGTTCACTTTAAATTCAGATTGTGTCAAAAAATGCCAAGCTGTTTCCTGCCTTTTTGAGAAACAGCTTGGTTTGTTTCTGGACACTCCAAGATGAGTTGAAAGGGGCTTGTCCCTCACTGCTTCAAATGTCTAGCTGTGTAGGGGTGTCACCGGGGCTTGAGAGAGAGCAAGAAATATCCAAAAACTGCTGGAGTTTGGTGAAAGATACTTACAAGTGCATCGGAATATAAGCAGCGCTGGCCTTGTTTTTTATCCTCTGTGTCAAGCAACTGTAAAGGAATTCTGCAATGAAGATAATTATCAAACACAGATGAAGTGTGGATCCAGATACTTGTGTTTTCAGCCGGGTGTATCCAGGATTTTAATTTGATCAGTATAAACACCGGAGCAGAAAATCAATATTACCACCTGGGTTATGCATTGGAACTAAAGACAATAACTTTAACGAAATGTTTTCACAAGCTGACCTCATTTAAAACAAACACAACCTTGCATGAATGAATTCTCATCAGATAAGAGCAGGTTTATTTGTTTAGGAATATTGCTTTAAAGGCAGGGAGTGATATTACAATATTGCCATTTACACGGCTGAACAACTTTGGGTTATCATATAGTGCAGCGTGGTTTTTCTGTGTCCAAATGCAGCACTGCAATGCTCGCAATTGCTTCTGAATTACAACTTCCTAGAAGTTACATAAATTTTAAAAAAACTAAAACGTTTTTGAGTGTCTCCCACTTTAGTCTTGTCCTTTCACTACTCTGGACTTTTTGGCCTATTATTGCATAAATGTTTTAAACCACAGGTTATTCTATAAGGGGGTTGAGTGTGCCCCTGATGCCCCAGTCTAAGTTTTTAAATTGTGTTTTAAATTGTTTTTAAAAGATGTGTTTTAAATTTGTATATTTGTTTTTAATGTTTTTAGTTACTGTAAACCGGCCAGAGAGCTTCAGCTATGGGGCGGTATACAAATGCAAGAAATAAATAAATAAATAAATTTGATTCCATTACACAGACTAATCAGATTCCTCTCCTGATATGAATGAGGCAATTCAGCACTGGCTAGGGAATCTCATAGGAAATTGCCATATATGGGGTCAGACTCTATGTCCATCTCTCTCCATATTGTCTACTCTTACAGGCCACAACCTTTGCAGTTCCCCAGCAAAAGATCTTTCTCATCTCCTGCAACCTGGGACTCCTCCAAACAACCTATTTTTTGAACATTCATCCTGATTTGCTTCTAACTTATGCAGAGGTTAGATTACATCTGATATTTATTGGACATTTGTTCTGAATTGTTTGTGAGGTGGTTATACGACAATGAGCATTCATTCTGCATTCACCCCAATTTGCTTGTGAGTTGTTTATCTGTCTTCTCAATTACCATTCCTTCATCCCACACCTTTCAATGTGTTTCCCTATCACTTTCCTAACCATAAAAAGTCACTTTTTTAAAGTAGATTTGCTGTGCTAGCGGTTAGGACTATAGAGGACTTTAATCCACTTTAACTGCACAAATCTAAATTTCTGGTATGTGCTTGGATCCCTCCTGCAAAATATTGCCACTGTGAGGGGCTCCTGGTCTTTTTAACTGGAGATGCCAGAGGTTGAACCTAGGACTTTTTCCATGCAAACCTGGGGCTCTGTTGCTGAGCTGTGGTGCCTTCCTGCATGGATTGGAAGTCCAATGTCCATAAGATGATGACATTTTGTAGGTATTTGTGTATGAGTGGGCAGACGAATGCTAGAAAATCATGAAAGTTAGTCAATAAATATTGTTTTGTATTCTGTAATCACAGATATCTTTCTGGCTGCCTGGAAATTCCACCTCACTCTGTGTTAGTATTACTAAATTACATGAAAAGGGAACTTCAAACTATCACATGTGAGGAGTCCTGGCATCAGTCTATGGCCCTTGGGAAGCCTCCAGGGGCCTAGCACCTTGGCAGGGCCAATTGCTGCTGCCTGCTCTTTAAAAATGTTGGCTTTGGTAGTCAACATGTAATTTTCCACAATGGATCTGAGTGATGCAGTGTAGGAAATTCAAATGGTGGTTTGTGGTTCAGTGCTGATCCAACCATTGCTGCTGCCACCTTATCCATATAGAAGGGGTGCCACCAAACGAAACTTTGCTGTGGGCCTCCTCAGATGTGTAGCCAGCTCTGCATGTGAGATATGTTCCTGGCTGCCACTGCAAATTTCCTCTCCTCTTCCAACCCAAAGTTGTTGAAATTGAGAAAAGGAAGAGATCCATTCTTCATCAATGTGGCTTGGCTAACTGTCTGCTGAAGTGCTGATTGCAAGATAATAATTCATGTTACAAGTCTTGTGCAAGAGATGTAAAAATGTTCCATTTTCAAACTATCCTAGCAATCACTACATCTTGCACTACCTTGAGACTACATTCAACTTTTCTGTTTGTAAAGATCTAAACCATTCTGTCAGTCAGTCAATCAGTCACCGAGTCTCCAGCATCTTTACTAAGACCACATTCACACCATACATTTATTCCACTTTAAACAGTCATGGCTTCCCCAAAGAATCCTGGGAACTGTAGATTGTGAAGAGTGCTGAGTGTTATTAGGAGACCCCTATTCTCCTCACAGAGCTACAATCGTTAGAGTGCTTTAACAGTCAGTCCCTCTTCCTAGCAAACTCTGGGAACTGTACTTCTGTGGGAGGGATAGGAGTTTCCTAGCAACTCTCAACACCCTTCACAAACTACCCTACCCAGGATTTTTCGGGAAAAGCCATAACTGTTTAAAGTGGAATAATAGTGGAACAAATATATGGTGTGAATGTGTCCTAAGGCTGAATCAGGAGTTCTTCATTGAGCCAGGGTACCATATGTGGAGTCAGTTCTGAAGGATGCGCAAAAACAGGAAGACCTTGTTGCTCAGGTAGTCCAGCCCACACAGGAAGTGTTTTTAAAGTTCCCTGTCCTGTCCAGGAGAACACAATGGCCAGCCCAGAAGAGCTGGGATATGACAAAAATACTTCTCTGTCAGGAAGATCTTTCAAGTTGCAATTCTATGATTATCCTTTACCATTTTATTTAGGTTTCGAGCAGGTATAGGGAACCTTTGGCTCTCCAGATGTTGCTGAACTACAACTCCCATCATTCCTGGCCATTATATTGATACTTCATGCCAGCCCAACCAGCCTATCCTGACTGGCAGCCACTCTGTAGATTTTCAGCCAGGGAGTCAGCAAGAACTGGGACAATAAATGTAACAGTAGTAATAAATACAGCAACAGTAGCAATGTGGGTAGATCTGAAGTGTGGGCCTAGCTCTAATAGGAGGGGAGGGCAGATCTTAATTTCATATATATGCTCATGGGGTCTGAACTGACAATGACTGACCAGAAACAAGACTTTTGGGTCATAGTAGATAGCTCAGTGAAGATGTTGATCCAGTATGCAGCAGCTCTAAAAAAGGCAAATTCTATGCTAGGGATAGTTAGGAAAGCTATTTAAAATAAAATTGCCAATATCATAATGCTGTTATATAAATCTATGGTGCTGCCTCATTTGGAACACTGTGTACAGTTCTGGTCACCTCACCACAAAAAGGATATTGTTGCGTTGGAAAAAGTTCAAAAAAGTGACTCCCCTATGAAGAAAGGTTGCAGCATTTGGGGCTTTTTAGTTTAAAGAAAAGGCAAGTAAGAGGTGACCTGATAGAAGTTTGTAAAATTATGCATGGCATGGAGAGAGTGGATAGAGAAAAAAATTTCTCCCTCCTAACACTAGAACTCATGGACATCCATTGAAGCTGATAAGATTTAGGACAGATAAAAGAAAGTGTTTCTTCACAAAGTGCATAGTTAAGGTATGGAACTCGCACCTAGAGGAGGCAGCAATGGCCACCAACTTGGACGGCTTTAAAACAGGATTAGACAAACTCATGGAGGATAACAGTATTAAAGGCTACTAGCCATGATGGCTATGCTCTGCCTCCACAATTGGAGGAAGTATGCTTCTGAACACCAGTTGCTGGAAACTGGGGATGGGGGGTGAAAGCATGCTCTTGCACTCGGGTCCTGCTTGAGGGCTTCCCTTGGGCATCTGGTTGCTACTGTAAGGAAAGGACTCTAGACTAGATGTGCACTGGCCTGATCCAGCAGGCTCTTCTTATGTTCTTCTCTACCATGAAGGTACAACCCTTCCCCTGAGATGCTGGGACTTGACCCTGTGAAGGCTCCTGCTCCCCATTTGGTCAACTGTGACAGCAAAATTACACTCACATGGAGGGGGATCATGGAAATGAGAGGGAACACACTTGTGCCCCTCACTTCCTTTCACACAGACTACTGGGTTCCCTAGGCCTGGTTACCTAATACAGGAGGGGGTGAGCTCTCCTCCTGGTTCAGGCCTGAATGGAGCCATGTGGTGGCTTGGGGGGGCTGGTCTGGTCAGGAGAGTGGAGCTAGGGGATGGTTTGTCCTCCCCATCCTACCCACCCCCACCTGGCAGTCATCCTCTGCCTGCTGAGGAGAGCCATGCCATCACAGGCCTTCTACTGCGGGGTTAGGAAGGGGCCAACTGTGCATGGCATAAGCCTTGCCAGCTGCCTTGAGGCCTCCCTGCTTCCTAGGCTGTTGGGGCAAGGCAAGCAACAGGCTGCCCCCTAATTGGCAAGGCCAGTTAAATCCCACCATCGCCCCCCCCAAACAGACCTGAGGATCAGTGTGATGGTGACCAAGGTGTGTGGGGGTCAATCGGCAGACCATCCAGCCTGCTGCCCCCCCGTAATTTCAGAGGGATGCTGGCACTTGGAGAGGAGGCTGCAGGGTGGCCAACAGAGAGACCCTACTCAATACTGACTTCTGTATTACTTCACATGGCTCTCCAATGGTCACTCTAACAATGTCCTTCTCTAAAGCCAGCCCATGAAGGAAGAGACTGGCATCTGGCAGGCTGAGGCCTTTTATAGGCCTGGGCCTCTCAGTGTCCCTCTGGAGATCTCGCAGGATCACCTGGGATTACAGGTGATCCTGCTAGAGCTGGTAGGGATGGGAGAATGAAATCCCCCCTTTGTGTCGCTGTCTGGGGCTGCACTCCACCCCACAAAGGCATCTCATGCCAAGGATGCAAGGCAATTATTCAATAAACAGTTTCATTTGGACCATGTCCCACATTCATGGCAGGACTTCAGATGAGAAGTGGGTGACAGACTGCTAGATAATTCCCCTTTTCATTCTCCAGATCCATGGTCTATAACAGCCTTTTCCAACCAGTGTGCCTCCAGATGTTGTTGGACCACAACTCCCATCTTTCCTGACCATTGGCAATGCTGGCTGAGGCTGATGGGAGTTGTGGTCCAACAACATCTGGAGGCACACTGGTTGGGAAAGGCTGGTCTATAATGTAGATCAAATCTGCTCCAATTTCCCCACTTTTATGCTGCAAACTGATATAATGGCAGTATATCAATATAGTCCACGATTATCTGTGAAAACCAAGAACACTGGGCCTGGCAACCTAGAGGTCTTTTGTATCTTTAAAAGTTGTGCAGAGGGAAGGGAGAATTCCACCTTGTGGTTTTTCCTATTACAGGGTTGCAAGAACACCTGCACTTGGCTGACTTTCTCTTCTCCTAAAGATATAGGATCAGTCTCAGGGATTGAACCTGGCAACCCTATTGTAGGCACTCCATTTTTTAAAAAAGTAACTTAAGTGTAATTGTAGTGATTACTTTTGAGTAACGGTAATCAGTTACTTTCAGTGCAATTGTAACTATAATGGTAATTTATTTCTGTTAGGGGCCATGTAACAGTAATTGTAATTTATTACTTTTTAAAAGTAATCTTTCAGGCTCGGGTCTCTTTCCATTTTTAGGAACAAAGGAATCTATATTATACCAACTCAGGCCATTTGGTACTATCTAGCTCAGTACTGATGACATGGACTAGCATTGGCTCTCCCGAATTCCAGGCAATAATCTTTTCCAGAAATTGAATTTTGGACCTTTGCATGCAAAGTGTATGCTCTACCACTGAGCTACAACCCTTCCCCTGTTTGAAAAAGTATCTTTTAAAATTGTTCTTTTAAATTCACTAATGAATGCATATCATACCTAGGGCAGATCCACACAATTCATTTTAAAGCACATTCAACACACATTTGAAGGGCATGAATCCCACCACAGAATCATGGGAACTGTCGTTTGTTAACGGTGGGGGAAGCTATAACTGTGAGGGGGAAACTACACTTCCCAGGATTATTTAGGGGACATCATGTGCTTTAAATGCCAGCTGGATGTGCTTTAAACATATTGTGTGGATCTGCTTAATAAATGTCGCCTGCATGTAAATAGTTTTAATTAATTTTTAAAAATGGAAATGAGCTATAAAGTTTACTGGGTGACCATGCACTACTCATCATCTCTCAGCTTAATCTGCCCCTCAGAATGAAAACAACAGAGGGGAACCATGACCACCCGAAAGAGGAAGGGCACACTTAAAATGTAGAAGAAATAGTAATGTACAACCATAATGTGAAATCAGATACTTATCGGGATATAGAATAAAGAAATATTTATATAAGCATGACTGTCAAAGATGTTTATTATTTACACACAACCTATAAATATATTTTAGTGCAATCCAATGTTTGTTTACTCAGAAGCAAGTCCTAATGTATTCAGTGGGGCTGACTCAAACAGGGAAGCATGCATAGAACTACAACCACAAGTGATAAGTAACTTCACTCACCCAACCCAAAATTCAGAATCATGCCACTTTAAGCTGGCTTGCAACTGTTTAGACTTGTTTTTATGGTTATTAGATTTTAAAGGGATTTATTTCTTATTGTGAGCTGCCTTGGTTTCCAGTCAGCAACCCTACCTCACAGGGTTGTTGGAAAGACTCCATATATGCACATGCACTGGAGATGTAAAAATGCATACATCCCATATAATAAGTTTATTGTCAAAACCAGTTGGTCATTGCAGAACATCATTTTAATATATATATATTAGTTTCCTACATAATAAAATCAGTGATACCTAAGTAAGTCCTGCCTAACTGCTTTTAAAAATAGAATTGGTGAGAGAGAGAAAGATTTACAATACAAACACAATTCTTTGCAATGTTCACTCAAAAGTCCCATAAATTCACAGCACAACCGTAATCATGTCTACACTAAAGTAAATCCTATTGGATTCAATGGGGTTTACTCCCGGTATGTGGGAGTAGCATTGCAGCTTTACTCCCAGAAAATCAAGTATTGGATTAAAGCTTCATATTGGGAAGGTTTTCAAAACACTGCCCTCTTCAACAGCTCAGGAAAATTTAAACTTGTTTGACTCTTGCACACATAAGAGAAAAAGACTGAAAGCTATGTACTTACTCAATTTGTGAGATTTTCAGAAAAGCAGGAAAAAAACAACACTTTTCTGGCCTTGCAATGGGGTCTAGCTACTGCCTTGTCAATCGCAACCCTGATTTCACTGATTGGCTACAAACCTGAAAGGGCAGGGTTAGAGCAGACAGCTAGGAGCTCATTTAACAGAAATTGAGGAGGGCGACTGACGTTTGGTGGACATTTCTTGAACCAGACCACCATTATTATTATTTTAATGAAAGCTGAGTCCAGAAATTAGGGTGACTCACCTGGAAACCTGGAGAGGACCCCAAACATCTATATCTCTGGGTGCAAACTGGAGACCTGGCAACCCTAAAGCCATCCCTACAGTAGCCTATAATAGCAGAGGAGGAGGATGCTGTGAAGCTGGTTTTCTTTCAAAATATCAATAATTCCTTTCAAAATATTGATAGTTTCTTTCAAACTATCAATAATCCCTTTCAAAATATTGATATTGATATTAATTTGGGGGGGAGGAAAAATCAGACCTGTAAAAGCAGTGGATAGACAAAGAATGAACTCAAACCAATGCTACCTGTGAAGTCGAAGAAATGCTTTCTGCAGACATTTCCAAGGATCACCACTGGTCAGCACATTTTGGCCAGTGAGCTCAGAAACTCCCTCTTTGACCCTGCAATTTCAGTTTTGATTTGTTGTTACATTTACTGCAGGTAAGTAGATTCAGGCAGAGCTGACACCAAGAACCAAATCTATTGCAAATTCAGTGGAGTGTGGTTGTTCTCCCAGGGTGCCGATGTCAACATAGCAAGGCAATTTCTAAACAGGGCGAAGTAAAATGCAATCATCTATACTTGACATAGTAATTTCTCCTCTCTGATTCTGAGGCAGAAGACTGTGGGAAGGATTAACAAAATGCACCATTCTTTTCATAGTTTTCAGAACACTCCAATGATAGTTTGTTGAGGGCTGCATTCCTCTAGGAGGACGACTGTTCATTGATTTGAGAGCTCCCCTCCACTTCCTACCATTCTATTCCTAGGCTATTATTATAGCATTATTATTGCCATAGCTACACTTTTGGATTAGGATTGGCTGAGTGGTGCAGGCAGTTGATTGGCCAGAGAACAGGAAATTGACAAACATGCCTTCACAAGTCTCTGTAAATTCAAGAAATGATAAAATTGTAGGTGGAACAGGAAAGAGTGCAGTTTTGAGGGGTTTTTTTGGGGGGGGATGTTTTTAAAAATTGCTTGACATTCTCTTTGGGAAGGCTGCGCCACAGTAGTCATAGTGGACTAGCCTCCATTGGATGGGCAAATCTGTCAATTTGGGTTTCTCTCATGTTCACATTTCTCCAATCTTAAATTCAGTTCTCCAGATTTCCATATCAATTTGCAAATTCTTTTTTAAAGTCCCCATGAAAATTCATCAGCAGTTTACTATGAAGTTCTCCTAATGTACACTTATTTATATGCAATGTTGCCTAATATAAACATTTTCACAAGCAATTTCCCCTATCAGAATGCATTTTGAATGTTACTTTCAGTAATATATAAAGTGTTACGAAGCCTTTATCTAGCATATGTATTTCTGCACACATTACAAGGTTGGAGAAATTTGTTGCAAAATTTGGATAAGTGCAAATTTCAAAGGATGACTGTTTTGGTTCACAAATTTATTATTATCATTATTGTCCTTATTTATTAATGTATTTCTATCCTGCCCTTCTCCATAAGGCACCCGGGTGAGTTACAATAATATAAAATTCAATATTAGAAACAGGTTAAAATTACAGTCACAGGAATATAGGGAGGTAGTGAAATTGCAGTTACAAGAATTGTTTCAGGAACTAGGAATTAGATAGATTCTCCTTTTAATGAAAACAATAAAATTTCTCCCCCATCCTAATCCCAGGTCCTAGGAACATCAGCTGGCCATCAGTGCTCATTGAGCAAATACTTTTTGCCATCAAGTTATGTTTTAAAACCTTCATAGATTGCTAGCTATTTACTCAGAACATCATGGCTATTGCAATAATGAACTTTAATGTATTTGCAAGGTAGCACTCCCATATATACACATACATCTACTTTTTATATAGCAAAAGTTATTTCACTGAATCCCATTTTTCTGCTTAGAATTTTTTTAATTTTTTTAGTTTCTAAAGATAAACATGTTATACTTTATTACCTGCCCATTACAGTAGGGCCCGGCTTTACGGCGCTTTGCTTTATGGCACTTTGCTAATGCGGCGGTCTCAATTATACGCAATTAGACTAAAGCCCCACTCATACGGCACTTGTTCCACTTTTACAGCAGTTTTCGGGCATTGCACACCATTCTATTCAATGAGTTCCACTTTACAGCGCTTTGCGCTTTTCGGCGGGGGTCTGGAATGTAACCCGCCATATGAGTGGGGCCCTACTGTATTTAAGATTGGCTGCCTCTGGTCTCCTCTGCATGTTTGGAATGAAAGATGTCAGACTGGCAGGCACGTGGGAGAGAACCTTGTCAGACATGGTCCCCAAGCTCTGGAATACCTTACCCCAAGAAGCCCGCTCTGTTCCCTCCCTGATGCTTTTTCGGAGACTTCTGAAAACCATCTTGCTCTGGAGCACCTTTGGGAGGGACTGAAGGTAGAGCCTTTTACTGATTTTATTCCCTCACCCTTTTTAGTTTTTACCTCTTTAGTTCCTTTTAGTATCACTCCCCTATATTTCTTAACTGTATTTTATGTATTTTTATCTGTTTTAATGTTTTTGTGATTTTCTTGTGTATGATTTTATTGTGAGTTAAATAATAATTTAACTCTTCCCACAAGCAAGTATCAATGGCAGCTCTCAGAAAGAGGTTGGTAATGAAACTTAACACTAGATAAGAGCAGCAAGAGAATATTGATAGCAAGAGATTTCCCCTTTTCCCCTCATTTGGCCATGGGATCATGACAGGCTTTATTAATCATGCTGCCAGCATTGGCGTGGAAAGACAATTTTCCTCTCTAAACTGCAATTCAGATAAAAAAAGGGCTTCAACTCATAATTCCATCATCACTTGAGGTGGGAATATGATTTTACTAACTTTATAAAAGCTTTCCCCCAACCTGGTGCGATGTCCCTGCCCCTTGATATCAGTCCTGCTCCATTCAGCTGAATATGAATATGTGAAATTGTTCGTCTGAAAAGGTCTTCTGAAGAAGAGACAATTGAGGGGGCACATGATAGCACTTTTCAAATCCCTGAAGGCCTGTCACATAGAAGTGGACAAAGACATCTTCTGTGATGCCTCAGAATGCAGAATTAGATCTAATGGGCCTTATTAAAGGAGGGCAGATTTCAGTTAAACACTAAGATAAACTACTTGATGGTAAGAGCAGTTCAGGGAAAGGGAAGAGTCTAAGAAGACTCCCAGACTACGAACCTGCTCCTTTAGGGGAGTGTAACCCCATCCAGGACAGGGTATATATCCACCATCCGATCAGAGAAACCATCCACCAACAGCATCTCAGTCTTGTCAGGATTGAGCCTCAGTTTGTTAGCTCTCATCCAGTCCATTGTCGCAGCCAGGCAACGGTTCAGCACATCGACAGCCTCACCTGAAGAGGATGAAAAGGAGAAGTAGAGCTGCGTGTCATCAGCATACTGATGACAACGCACTCCAAAACTCCTGATGACCACACCCAACGGCTTTATGTAGATGTTGAAAAGCATGGGAGACAAAACCAACCCCTGCGGGACCCCACATTGGAGACCCCACAGTGTCGAACAATGTTCTCCAAGCACTACCTTCTGGAGACGGCCCGCCAAGTAGGAGCGGAACCACTGCCAAGCAGTACCTCCAACTCCCAACTCCGCGAGCCTCTCCAGAAGGATACCATGGTCGATGGTATCAAAAGCCACTGAGGGATCAAGGAGAATCAACAGAGTTACACTCCCTCTGTCCCTCTCCCAACATAGGTCATCAAACAGGGCGACCAAGGCCGTCTCAGTGCCAAAACCGGGCCTAAAACCCGATTGAAATGGATCTAGATAATTGGTTTCATCCAATAGCGCCTGGAGCTGGCCAGCAACCACTCGTTCCAAGATCTTGCCCAGGAATGGAACATTCGCTACCGGTCTGTAGCTGTTGAAATTTTCTGGGTCCAAGGAAGGTTTTTTCAGAAGTGGTCTCACCACTGCCTCTTTCAGACAGCCAGGGACCACTTCCTCTCGTAAAGAGGCGTTAATCACTTCCTTGGCCCAGCCAACTGTTCCATCCCTGCTAGTTTTTATTAGCCAGGAGGGGCAAGGATCCAGTACCGAAGTGGTTGCACGTACCTGTCCAAGCACCTTGTCCACGTCCTCAAGCTGAACCAACTGGAACTCATCCAATAAAACATGACAAGACTGTGCTCTGGACACCTCATTAGAATCAGCCGATATAAATTGGGAGTCTAAGTCCCGGCGGATGCATGAGATCTTATGCTGGAAGTGCTCAGCAAACTCATTACAGCGGGCCACCGATTATTCTACCGTGTCCTGAAGGCCAGAATGGAGTAGCCCTCGGACAACTCTAAAAAGCTCTGCTGGGTGGCAAAGAGATGACTTAATAGTGGCAGCAAAATGTTGTTTTTTCGCCGCCCTCACCACTCCTACATACAGCTTGGTAAAAGCACTAACCAGCGCATGATTGCATCCGTCGGGAGTTTGTCTCCATCTCCGCTCAAGCCGCCTCCTATCTTGTTTCATCGCTCTCAGCTCTGGCGTGTACCAAGGAGCTGTATGAGCTCTACATAGGAGAGGCCGCGCAGGAGCGATCGTGTCAACAGCCCGGGTCATCTCCGCATTCCACAGATCAGCCAGGGCTTCAACAGGAGCGCCAGTCCTATCAGCCGGAAAATCCCCCAGAGCCCTTTGAAAACCTTCAGGATTCATTAGTCTCCAGGGGCGGACCAATTTAATAGGTCCCCCACCCTTGCAGAGGGGAAAGGCTACTGAAAGTCTAAACCTCAACAAGCAGTGATCTGTCCATGACAAAGGGAAAGATGTAAGATTCCCCACATCCAGATCACTATCCCCATGTCCAGTAGCAAAGATAAGGTCTAGAGTATGCCCCGACATATGTGTTGGACCACTAACATATTGAGACAGCCCCATGGTTGTCATGGAAGCCATGAAGTCCTGAGCTCCCCAGACAAAGTAGCCTCGGCATGGATGTTGACACCCCCCAGTACTAATAGTCTGGGGGATCTCAGCAATACCTCCAAGACCACTTCCGTCAGCTCAGTTAGGGAAGCCATTGGGCAGCAAAGTGGGCGGTACACCAAAAGGATTCCCAGCCTGTCCCTCTGGCCCAGCACAAGGTGCAAACACTCCAGGCCAGTAACTGCATGGACATGGTGCTTGGTGAGTGAGATGGAACTCTTATAGACCACAGCAACCCCACCTCCCCGACCCTCAGATCTACCATGATGCTGGACCAAGTACCCTGGTGGGCAGAGCTGGGAGAGACTAACTCCTCCCTGCTCACCCACCCAGGTCTCGGTTATACATGCCAGATCGGCTACCTCGTCCACAATCAGATCGTGGACGAGGGAGGTTTTATTATGTACTGATCTGGCATTTAGGAGCAGCAACTGGAGATCTGAGAGTTGGCTGAGAGGACAACCAACATCTCTGCGGATGTGAGAAGGACCGGAACAAGGCACAGCCACTACATGTCTGAGCCGTGTTCCCCTTACCTGGCACATCCTTCTCACAGCGCCATACCTCCCTCTGCCCGTCACTACGGTAATTGGGGCCCCCTCAAGTCTCCCCGCTTGATGGAAAAACCTCTTTCCGAGGCACATAATAAGTTCATATAAACAAACACTTATATATGCAAACAACTTATATATACAAACATACACACTCACTCACAACACACACTCATATACACAGCCACTCATCCGATTCAGACCAACACGCCAAACATAATCCCGCACTCTGTGCACGCAGATACCAGCTCCAAAATCCCTGTTTTTCCCACAAAAAATGCCACCCTCGAAAGGTCCAGGTCCAGATGATGGTGGTGGCGAAGAGGGATGGGCCGCCAATGAAATTGTGAACCGCAGCGGCGGGGATGGAAGCACGCAGGCCGCAACAGCGGCGAAAAAGAACACCAACTGCAGTGGGAAAAGAAGCTGCAGCAGCAATGGAGCACAAGCCACGACAGAGGGCAAAGCGTAGTAGCAGCAGCAGCAGTAAAGGGTACAGCCGCAACGGCGGTGATGGAAAAGGCACAAACTGCGGCAAAAAACTGCGGCGAAAAAGGCTGTAAAAGTGGCAGAGAGGAAACAAGCCACCCAGCAATGACCAACTGCGGTCCCAACGAGTGGCAAAAGCGGCCCAAGCCGCAACGAGGAAGAAAGCGGAGCCCAGCGGCGGCGGCAACAAGGAGCACAGCAGCAGCGACGACGGCAACGGCAACAGAGAACACAGCGACAGCAACGACAGAAGCAGCAGAGGCGACGTCAGCAGGCGACAATAGGCAGGACCCACACAAGCCTCGGCAGAGAGCACAGCCGCAACAACGGCAGCAAAGGCACAGGCTGCAGTAAGAAGCGCAGCACAACGCAGCAACGGCAGCAGCAAAGAAGGTAAGAGGCCTCGCTCATCCCCAGCTTCGATTTCTACATCTCCCAAATCTGGATCCAACCATCTCCGTCCACAACGCAATCACTACTCCAAGTTTACCAGGGCAAAGGAGAAGTGGGTAACACCAAAAAAAGTTCACCCGCCAACATACTCACCTAAAAGCCCACACGATGTTAAAATATGTTAAAAATAAAATGTTAATAGATGTTAAAAATAGATAAATGGCAGAGCTCCAAACACAAGCTCCTCCACCTAGGCCGCCATAATAAGTTGAAAGGTGCATTGAAATATTGTGAGGATGCATTACCATGGCAGATCATGGCCATACTATAAGGTGGAGTCACCCTATGAAACTGATTTGCACAAGGTTCATAATAGACAGGAAGAAATATTTCTTCACATGATGGATACATAACTTATGGTATTCACTACCACATGATGTAGTGATGACCACTATCTTAGATAGGTTTTTTAAAGGATTATATAATATAATAGATGATAGGTTTAGCAGTATGATAGCTAAATTGACACCCTAACATTCAGAGGAAGGCATGGAAGGATCTGTCAGTTTCAATTCACCCAGTTTCTCATTTTCTAATCTTAAATTCAGTTCTCTATATTTCTGCAAAAATCCTTGTTAACATTCTTCAGCATTTTAGTGTGAATTTCTCCTAATACACATTTTTGTATGCAGTTTTGACTAATGAACACATTTTTGCAAACAATTTCTCCTAATATAATGCATTTGTGTATGATTTTTCACTCAAATATTATTTTTTATGCAATCTTTCCCCTAATATATGCCCCTTCCCTGAACGTATTCCGCAAAGCCTTGAAGACCTGGCTCTTCAGACAGGCCTTTGGGATTTCCGGGGAGGGTTAATTTTTAGGATAAATTGCCTGTTACTCTGAACTGTTACTATTTTACTGTCATGTTGTATTTTCTTTGTATTTTATTGTGATGTATTATTGCAATTGAATTGTACGTCGCCTAGAGTGGCCATTGGCCAGATAGGCGACACACAAATTAAATTATTATTATTATTATTATTATTATTGTAAATATTGCTTGGTTGGAAAACCAAGGGCTCATCCAGACGACTGCAAAATGTGTGACACGCCCGCTATGTGTGTTCATTATTTTTCTGTCGTCCAAATGACGTCTCATGCTGTTATGCATTTTCGCGGGTTAAATCTGCTCCTTGCAATACCGGCAAAAATGCGATTTGCTGCTTAAAACCGGGAATCATCCACTGTGCCTTCAGGAGTTAGGATGCAATATCGCGGATTTACAGCTGATGGGCAGTTTTTGGGCGTTTCCCCTTGCCCCTTCTCCTTATTCCAGCCAATCACATATCTGCACTTTTGCGCATGTGCGAGAATAAGCCTGGGAAAATTGAACCAATCATCGCAATGGTGGGGTGTTGGGGGGGATCTGCAACTACTGCGCAGATGCATTTTATTTTTTGCCAGCCTGCAAACTGGGCGGCCGCTCTGGGTGAGATCTGCAATGCACAGCAAGTGAGAAGGGGGGGGTCGGTTTCAGCCTGCCTCCAGAAAGCTTTGTCAATTTCATTCTCCATGGGAAGGAAAGGGAGAAGGGGTGGTGGTGACACGTTTCTTGCTTTTTTGGAGAAATAAGTGCAATTGCCAGTGTGTGTGTATCCTTAAATATCAATAAAGGCAGAAAAGCATACATTCGTTTAGGTGTAATATCACAAATGCAAACAAGAAAAGGCCTTCTGGTCGGTTCAAGCCTGCTCCGGAAATTTCATTCTCCGTGGGAAGCAAAGGGAGAATACAAACAAGGCAGGCGTGAAACCGATCAGCAGCCTTTCCTTCCGAGGTGAGAACTCCTTTACAGCCATATTGTGCTTCGTTGCAAAGGGGGAGAGGAGCATACGTAATTTTTTTGCTGACCAATTGGTTGATAGGGGGAGGTTTTAGAGGCGGAGCTTGGAAAAAGCGAAAAGAATGTAGGGGTCTTACCGCTGCGTGTGCGTGTGCAAAAAAGCGTTTTTTTTAATTGGGAAAGAGCGAACTAAAAGTGAGGACTATCAGATGACAAACCGAATATGGAAACTGTGGATTATCCCGCTCCGTTTGGATAAACCCCAAGTTGCAAAATTTGGATAAAAGAAAATTTTGCAGGATGACTGTGTTTTGGTTCTCATATTGTTTCAGAAAGAGTGAATTTGATAAATTCGACTTTAAATGCACACTGAAAGTAATTTTCCCTGCATTCCTGTTCAGAAGCAGCATACTTCTGAACACCAATAGTGAAGAGCTGTGGCTTTCATGTCCAATTTGTGAGGATTCACAAGGGATCTGGTTGGCTGCTGATGGATATAGAACAGGAGTCTAGATCAGGGGCGGGAACTTGCAACCCTCCAGACGTTGTTGGACTCCAACTCCCATCAGCTCCAGCCAGATTGTCAGGTTTAAGGAGAGTTGTAATCTAACAACATCCAGAAGGCTCTTCTTACATTGTTATCCATCAGTTTTATGACACTGCAAACAGCACAATTACTATTGGTTGGGTGTGCAACCTTGGTGATTTAATTACTTAATGAAAGCTGATTAAGTTTATGTAAATAGTGCTGTCAATTTCCACAAATGTTGTTGGTGAAAGAATTATATACCTACACATTTTAATTGATTCCAGAGAAATCTGTTGTGCTAATTAAGAGGCAAAGGCTTCCTCAGTCAATCCTATAACAATTATGTCCCAAGGAAGTGTGTAAACCAGCTTGTAAGACACAGATAGCCTCAATTAATTATTCACAGTGGCTCAATCCAGTAAGGCATCAACAAAATAGCCAGAGGTAGAATTAATTGTTGGAAGAGATAGTCAACATCCAAATAAGGAGAATGCCTAAAGTGAAGTACAGGATACTTTTGAGACTATAGAGCTTCTTACTGGTCCAAATTCCAATATGCAATGGTATTTAATTACTCAGTGCTGCTTCCTTAGGTGTGTTACATTTATGATTGAGTCAAATGTTCACTTTGTGTTTCAAAAGGAGTAATTTCAGACACACACATCCAACTCTCCTGAAACTCTTTAATCCTACCTTTTTAGTAGCTGTTTGCTGCTGCTCATAGCCATTGCTTCTCCCCTTTGCTGCTGCTCTGGTGCTGTTTTTTTCTCCTTATTTCACTCCTCATGTGATCCTAGCCAACCTGTGATCATAAGTATGTACTGGCTGCGATGATGTCATATTGCTGTGTAGCCCCATGGCTATGTGGGCTATGTCACTATTTGCAAATGAGAGTGAAATGAATGAATTTTAGAATGAGGGAAATGCTTCTATACTGTAAAGAAACCTGGGGACCTTTGAATAAAGAATAGTATTGCTTTGTATAAAAAGGGAGCGGATGGCAGAGAAGTTAGAATTTTAAAGCATTCATTGGTTTTCCCCCCTCCAAAGGAATGTAGTGAACGAAGTGTTGTTGTTGTTTTTACAGATAGGAAGAGACAGATTGCACCCACTCTGAAATTCAAAACAATATAAGAAATTTTTATCTTATAAATTTAAAATAGATTATAAAACCAGTTAATCAACAACAATTAATAAAAGTGCTAGCAAAACATAGATGTCCCAATCCTGGACCACAGAGTCCTTTTACTGGTGTTGGATGAATATTTCTATGTTCCTATAAGTACTCTAGATTCAGCCTCTTTCTCTTGGAGCTTGCACTTTCTGTCTTCTTTGTTAGGGCTTCAGCAGTTCTCAACTCCTGCTCCAAAGTCCATTTGTACCAAGTGGAGCACACATTTTGAAAGTGTCCATGTAGTCTAGAACTTGGACTTGGATGAAGAGCTCCATTATTTTTTCCAATCCAGAACTTTTCTTTCTTTGATTTTATTTATCAACACAAACAGAAACAAATTGTTAAAGTATCACCATAAAAAGGAAGGAAATTATAAATACCTAATCCAGATCTTGAAATCCCTAGGCTCCCATCCTATCTACAGGACCCATTCATTCAGATCATGTTCCTAAATATCCATTAGCACATGTTCTCCACTTTGTGATCCTTCAAAGCTGAGTAATAGCTGTATGTTGTCAAGGCACTTCCTGCTTAGCATGCTGACAAGGTAATTTTGGGGAGTTAACTAAACTGTGTGTTATGACCCACAGCTGGGTTAGATGCCTCAGAGGCATCACTTTTTCCTTTTTTAGTATATTTTTTTTAAGAGGAGAAAAATGAAGAGGAAAGGGGAAGAAGGGGGCACAAGGAGAAAGATGGATACATGCCTCAGTAACATTCAGATTGAACTACTATAATGCACTCTATGTGGGGCTGCCTTTGAAGAGTGTTGAAAAACTTCATTTGGTCCAAATAAAACTTTTTACTAGAACCAGACAGGTGAAGCATATGGCTTCCATATATTTCTCTCTCTTTAGCTATCGATCCATTTCCAGGCACAATTCATTAGGATACTCCTTCTATACATACTCTCCACCCACCCCCATATACATCCTTCACTCAGCATCACAAACCCTGTTCCATACCCTTTTGCCATTTTTCATTGTCACACCCAGAGCTTGGAAAAGTTACTTTTTTGAACTACAACTCCCATCAGCCCAATCCAGTGGCCATGCTGGCTGGGGCTGATGGGAGCTGTAGTTCAAAAAAGTAACTTTTCCAAGCTCTGCACCTCACATTGAGAATGTTAAGAATATAAACTTAAGAAGAGCATGCTGGGTCAGGCAAATGGCCCATCTAGTCCAGCATCCTGTTCTCACATTGGTTAAGCAGATGCCTATGGGAAGCTTACAAGCAGAACCATAATTATCAGGCAGGCTGATCTGGCCAAATCTCAATCACCTTTGCACGTATGGCAAAACCTTTACTCTCTAGCAGAGTGTTAGGGAAGGGCTGCAGCTCAGTGGTAGAGCCTCTGTTTTATACACAGAACGTCCCTGGTTCAATCCCCAGCAACCTCAGGTAGGACTGGGAGAGACTCCTGTCTGATACCCTGGAGTACCAGTGCCAGTCAGGGTAGATGGTACTGAGCTAGATGGACTATTGGTATGACTTGATATAAAGCAGCTTTCTGGGTTACTGTTTTGTAGCTTGATTTGGCTGGCATTTGGTTAGGCTAGCTATGGCATTTATTTTGGGGGATATTGTCCTTTAATTTTGTGTTTTTATTAATTTGTGATTCATGTTGTGCATCAACCACCTAGAATGTCAGCATTGACAAAAGAGCAGGATAGACAGTCCTTTTTAAAAATCCTTTTTATTAATTTCAAAATTATATAATACATACATATGACATCAACATTTTCAATTATTCAATCTGTCTCCCCCCCCCCATGGGATTGACAGTACACTGAAAAACTAATCTGATTTATTGCTTAGTCCTACTTACTTACCTGAGTTGAATTTGGATAGAAAGAGAGAGGGTTAGGGTGAGATTAAAATGGCAGGATATAAATTCTATGTATATTGAGATTGGAGTTAAAGATGGGTCCCAGATCTGAAAAAGGTTACAATGATTGAACTAACGCTACCACTGAACACCTGTTACTTTGTGCCATAGGACTTAACATTTGAGTAAAGCTGCATAGACATAGACTGCAAGAAACTCTGCTAAATCTTCATGAGTAAATAGCTCTGATCTAAGGTCTAGAGAGACTTTGCCAAGTTTTACCTTCTCTGCCAAAAATATACCACAGAAAATATACCATAGGAAGGCAATGAAAATGACCCTTATAGGGTTTCTAAGAAAGAGGGATATGTAAAGTGCAGAAAAATAACCAATGACATTGCTTTTGATATGCTCAAAGCACTTCACAAGTGTTATCTCTGTAATGTGAGAAACAATGGTTTGCCTAGGGCCATGTTGGGAGATCATGGCAAAGTCTAGATTTGAACAAGGGCCATTGCAATTCACCAGTGAATTTCTTAGCCACTATGCTACACCAACTGAAATTTTAGCATGCTAGTGGAGTGTAATGTTTTGCATGTTTATCGAATTTCAGAAAGCCAGCTTGGGTCACAATGTGAATGATAAGTTTGTTTTCCAGATGATATGTGAAATTGGGTTTCTGGCTTTCTAAAACTCAGTTGCGGAAATGCATGTGGAAGGCATACAAACCTATCAAAGTCACCTGAGGAATTAAATCTTTAGCCTGTAGTGTGAATATAATGTGTCTGCTGCAATGAGCTGGGCTAAAATAAATATTCAACATGCTCCAGTGCCTTCTAGGATGTGTCAGCCAGTAGTTTGTAGGATTAGACATGCATACTGGTTTTTTTTTTAATTAAAACCTTCAACTTCCCAGCTCCTGCTTATTTCTCTGTTAAAAGCTGCAGTCACATAGGTTTCTCGTAATAATTGGATGAGTTTTTATTATCTCTTTGGCATGCCTGAAGTATACATCAGTGTGTACATAATGGCCAAACAAACAAACCTACCCTCAGTGGAATATTAGATCCTCTAATCTGATTTCAGTAGAAGGAAACCCCCTAATTAGAGAGGATAATTTCACCATATGCCATAGATTCTTATATTCACATTTTAAAAAAGCTTTTGTCTTTTCTTAAGTAAAACGCCTGCTCTTGCTTGGAATAAGTTGATAGCCTTGAAGAGTAAACAAAGTATTTATTTGTACAATGCACAGAGAGCAAGCAACTGAACTACAGGGTGCTTTGAACATGCCTGCCATTCTGCTTCAGGCTTAGCCTGAGGAGTCCCATTTTTCAATGTTATTTTTATTCACTGGGGAGTGTATCCTGTTTTGATCTCACTCACCATTTCCCTCCCATGCAGGAGAATCAAGTATCGAAGTTTTCCTGTTTAATTTCAGGCTGCCGGTGAGAGCCTGCATGGTTCATTACTTCCTCACAAAAAACAAAACACAGAAAGCAAATATGTCAGGGAAACTGATTCAGCCTAGCCTTGTCCCTGGTATGTACAGCAGGGGTAGGAAAGCCTGGGTGCCAAATGTGGCCCTCCAGATCTTTCTGTCTGGCTCTTGGGACTCTCCCCAGGCCACACCCCTTCCTCATCGACAGCTTCTACAAGCAGGCTACACCCTTCAGTGGCCCTGCTCGGGACCCTCCTTGAGTGTCTTTTGCTGGCTGGAATATATCCTTGAACTGTAGCGATGCCTCCTGCTTGCGCAGGTCATCATCGTCACTGGTGATTTGTATGCTACTTTTCCATAGCAAAGGTGGCTCACAACAATATGAAAGAATTTACATAATTCACTAACAGTTACAGGACATAGCACAGAATGATGTGGGTGGGTGTCAGGGCTGTGGAGTCGGTACGCCAAACCTTCGACTCCGACTCCTCTATTTTTCTACTGTCCGACTCCAACTCCTCTATTTTTCTACTGTCCGACTCTGACTCCGACTCCACCCAAAATTGCTTCCTGTCAATCAAAATTTATTTGGAAGTTGGAGTCGGTACATTTCTACCGACTCCAACTCCTCCCAAAATTGCTCCTGATTCTGACTCCGACTCCACCCAAAATTGCTCCTGACTCCGACTCCACGACTCTGACTCCAACTCCACAGCCCCGGTGGGTGTATGCAGATACTGCTGACTTTTACCGGACAAAGGTAACGGTCGACTCTGTTGCTCCACCCACTTTTGCCTCTGGCCTCACCCTCCACTGACATGCGGCCCCCATAAGGTTGCCTGTGAGGGAATATGTCCCTTGGGCTGAAAAAGGTCCCCCACTCCTGATGCACAAGGAGATTTTTTTTCAATAGCAGAGTGCTTCAACGTACAGCCCCCTATTCATGTACTTACAACCTGAAGTGGTAGAGTTCTGGAAAAGTTTTACCATGTGAACTTCTTCTTGATAGGTGAGCTTTGTCTACCCGTTCCACCTCACATCAGGGATGAGCCCATCTATTCACCCCCCAAAAAAGAAATTGGGAATAACACAGCTCATTTCTGACCCAATCTGAATTCTCTAAAATCTACCCTACCATGCATCCTAAACCTTCTACCTAGAGCAGAGGTTCCCAAGCTGTGGTTCATGGACCACCAGTGGTCTGTGAACTTCATTCAGGTGGTCCGTGGCATGTCTGCAGATCTGCGGCTGAAGACAGGAGATAGCACATCCGTCATACCAAATATTCATATTGATTTTTAGTTGTATTTGTATTCTTTTATTTTGGGACTGTATTTTATTGTATTACAATTTGTATTCTGTGGAATATAATAATGTACAACGTATAAGAAATAAAAGAAGCAATAAAATACAAATGAAAAGGATACAGCATATAGCACAGCACACTACAATTGCTACAACAGACAGAAAACTATTGAGTGGTCCACCAAGACCCTCAGCAATTTTCAAGTTATCCATGGAGGGTTGGGGGAGTCTGGGAACCACTGAGCTAGAGCTACTCCATGCTGGTATGAGCACAGATGAAGGATGGGCAATAAATGTTTTAAACACATATACAGCCCCCTACCATCTCACCACTGTCCCTTCCCCTTCTAAACACTCCCCACTCTGGGGCAGAAGCGAAAGTGTTCCAGCCATGAGAGAAGAGGGTAGGGCGATCTCTTTTCCTGCCTCTTCTTTTGTTCACTGGTACTATTCCAGGACAAAAGTCCAAAGGACCCTTGGGAATTGTAGTTTCCCCAAGTAAATGACTGCAGAATTCTTCTTCACTACAGCTTTTGGAGAAATAAAATAATAATTAAAAAAACGACAGTCATTGTACAAGCTACCTCACCCCACCAGCTGAGAGCTCACCCTGGATTATTTTGGTTGTCTGCATGGTACAGCTACGGCACACTGCCACCTTGTACTGGCAAATGGACCTTGAACATATATATAGGCATTGGTCCTCCCACACTTTAAAGCATATTTTTGAAACACTGACAAACATTGTTAAGACTTTATTTTTTGACACCTTTCATTTCTATAAACTGATGCCAGAATCAAGAAAAACAGAATTTTACCATAGATATAACTATTTTCCTTAATTTCTTTTCATTTTTGTCCACAAAGGTCTGTGCATAAATTAGAACCGTTGCCATGGAAACAGAGTGGGCCTGAAATATTTATAGATGCTGCAAGCAATCATTTTGTGTTTAATACTTTAAAATGTCAAGTAACACATATCTCTAACATGAAATGAGATTGGGGGCTGTTTTTGTTTGTCCATCTGGTGTATTCTTTCATTTTTTCTTCAAAATATATTACAGTATATTTTTTTTTGCCTGAAGAGGTAAAATACATATATTTAACTGATTCTAAAATGCATCTACAAAACATGAAGATGAATCATTTGTTGTTGCAGCATGCAAAGTCATGCCATTTTGAATGTTTCATGTCTCATTCACTTATATGGCCTCTCAAAAGCAACAAGTCGACATGACTAATTCTGGGACTTCCCAGACACCATATTGGTGAATTCAGAAATAGAAATCTGAATGCTTAGTTGGTCCAGTTTCAATAGCACTAATTTATGTGAGGCTTCGATAGATAAAAACATAATTTCAAAGAACACATTGTAACAGAAGCTGAACAATTATTCCAGCACTACAGTGAAACTGATTTGCCAGTTATGGATGAATGCTGAACTGAGCAAATGCACACAGGCTTATAGATTCAAGCTGATGACTTCATTTGCTGCAAGGCCTATCCTACCTGCCACCAATTGCTGTGGAAAGGCAAAATGCCTGTCCTGAACTACCCATCTCTTTGCTCAGGGCCTCTGGGAAGAGAATTCCACCTGAAAACCTTGACAGAGCAGAAAATATGAGGTGAAGCGCAAGACGTCTGTGCTTTGCATGTCAACACTGATGTGAAAGCAAAGTGAGTGCTGCTGTGAAGGTTAGAAAACACAAACAGGGACAGCCCTTAGAACTGCTTTTAGGACAGAGAAAGAGAGACTAATGAAGCAAGAGAGAAGAATCATCCATGAGGGGCTGCTGCTGACAGAATATTTTCTGGCGTTTCTGCTGAAATCCTCTCATAGTTGGCCAAAGGTCTCAGGGTGGATTCATTGTTCTGGCTGACTCTGAGCTTCCAGCACCAAACCCCCTTTAGCTTAGTTTTGATTGTGTGGAGCAAAAAACAACTGTTTTGACAAGCCCAGACAGTGACTCAGTGTTGTTCTCTCATACGTCCCTGCAGGAATGAGCCATTAGTATTCTCTCTCTCACTTGCTCGCTAGATCCAAGCGTTAGGAGAAAAGTAACTTTATTTCCTGTGAGAAAGTGGGAAAAACTGCCTAGGTCCTTCATGCCAGCCTGCCCTCAGCGTCTCTCAGGTGTGGCCCATTGGGCAGGCCAGGAATAAGACTGGGCTGATGATAAGGAGATACTTAACAAGAAGGAAAGGGGGAAAGGGCATCAGTTTGGAGATGAAGCTGATGCTTGTGGAAGGCTGCTTTTTGCAGTAATGACCAAGGGGGAGACGGCAGGTCACATTGGAGGAAAATTACAAAGCGTCCTGAAGAGAAGTGGACCTGTTTGGAGGAAACCACATGGAATGAAAGAGTTGGAGGTATTTAATCTCTAACTTCTCTAGGCACCAGGAATAGTAAGGGCTTGGTAATGGACCAGATGACACCACTAAACTGAGACATAGACTGCAATCCTAACTCCCTTTATCTGGAAGTAAGCCTCACTGAACTTGGTGGGACTTAGGTCTGAGTAAACATGGTTAAGATTGCATCCACTCTTGAATGAAACAGATTATCTTGACACATTCCAGTCTGGGTTCAGGCCTGGTTATGGGACTGAATCGGCCTTGGTTACCCTGAAGGATGACCTCTATCGGGAGAAGGACAGGGGGAGTGCAACCCTGTTATTCTTACTTGATCTCTCAGCGGCTTTTGATACCATTGACCATGGTATCCTTCTGGGTTGACTTGTTGAGATGGATATTGGAGGCACCATTTTACAGTGGTTCTGATCCCATCTCCAGGGTCATTTTCAGAGAATAGCATTGGGTGATTGTCTTTCAGCCCATGGGCAGTTGTGCTGTGGGATGCCACAGGGTACCATCTTGTTCCCCCATGCTGTTTAAGATCTATATGAAGGCCTTGGGAGCAGTCACCAGGAGATCTGGGGCGAGGTGTCAGCAGTACGCTGACGATACCCAGCTCTATTTGTCTGTAACATCTGAATCGGGAAAGGCCATGCAAGCCCTGGAGTGCAGCCTGGACTCGGTAGTCGGCTGGATGAGGGTCAATAAACTGAGAGCAAGACAAAGACGTTGTGAGTTGGTGGTTCCCGAGTTCAGATAATTGGTCAGTTGCCTGCTTTGGATAGGGTTGTACTCCCTCTGAAAGAGCAGGTCTGTAGTCTGAGAGTGCTCCTGAATCTTTGTCTCTAAAGGCCCAGGTGACCTCAGTGGCTAGGTGTGCCTTTTACCAGCTTTGGCTTGTAAGACAGCTGTGGTAGTTTCTGGACTGGGATAGCCTGACCACTGTTGCCCATGCACTGGTAATCTCTAGGCTGGATTACTATAATGTGCTCTATGTGCGGCTACCCTTGAGGTTAGTCTGGAAGCTGCAGGTGGTGCAAAATGTGGCGCCGATATTGCTCATGGGGGCAGGGTATCACCAACATGTCCGTGAATTCGGACAGATAGGCGACTAACAAATAAAATTTATTATTATCATTTATTAACATGTCACCCCACTGCTGAAATAATTGCACTGGTTGCCCATTAGGTACCGGGCTAAATTCAAGGTTCTAGTTTTGATGTGTAAAGCCTTATGCAGTTTGGGATCCAGATACCCTTTATATAACCAGTCAGTCACTGAGCTCTGCAAGTGAGGGCCTCCTACAGATACCTTCTTTTGAGAAAGTCCATTCTGCATAACACAGGAAGCAGACCATTGGTGTTGTGGCACTTCTCCTTTGGAATTCCCTCCCCTTAAATATTAGATAGGCACCATCTCTGTTATCTTTTCGGTGCCTATTGAAGACCTTCCTCTTTCAACAAGCCTTTTAAGTTGAGACCTTATCCCAGTCTTTGTCAGTGTTGGAATTGCTTTTTAATATGTTTTTAAACCTTTTTTTTTAATATGTTTTTAAACATTTTTTAAGTTTTTTTAAAAAATATTTTAAAGATTTTTTGTTTTAATATATTTTAAAGTCTGTGTTTATGATGCTTTAAAGTGTTTTTAGTGTTTTTGTTTGCTGCCCTGAGCTCCTATTGGGAGGAAGGGCAGGATATAAAACAAATAATAAATAAATAAAAATATTAATAACTGCAGACTTTGCAAATGGCTTTTCAATAGAACACATCTGGAACACAGAGTGCGAGAGCTTGTTAGGGCGGCCCTCCTCTTCAGCCCCCCATTTATGGATGGTGAAAAAGAGAAGGGCTTTTTGCTGATTTGGGGGGAGGACTGGATTTGGAGTGGAGCTCCTGCAGGCATCTCCCATTTTTCTCTCTTGAAGTTCCTGTCAGAGTGGATTTTGGAGAGAGAAAAATGCTCACTGAGAAGGGGACAGCAGTGAAATCCTTCCCCCCAATAATCATCCCTACCCTTGAAATTTGTGAGTGGGATTAGAGTCCCTTCTAAGCAGAGTGTCCCAAAAACTGAGCTAAACATTTTCTGTGGAGAACTTTAGGCTCATCATTAGCACTTGCATATAAAATTCTATGACAGGAGTAACTAGTGATGTGCCCTCCAGATGTTGTTGGAGTCCAGCTCCCATCAGCCCTGGCCAGCATGGGCAATGGTGAGGGATGATGCCAGTTGTAGTTCAACACCTGGAGGGCACCACATTGTCAACCCCTGCTCTAAGACTTGGAGCCCAAGAGATGGAGAGATGTGTGTCTCCCTGTATGACATTCACTCTCAAGAACTATAGATCCCAGAGTTTAGTTCCTGCCTGCATTTCCTGTGTACCAGCAAGAGCAGCCATTCAGTAGAATGACAGTAGAGAGGAGGGACCAGCACCATAATAATTAGGGCCATGGAAGTCCCAGAAACCCTGAAAGGCAGTATTGCTGATCGGATTTAGAAGTGAGTCACAGGTCTAGGAAAAATGTGGGATTTAAATGAATAAAATAATAATATGTGCCATAGAACAGGGATGAGGAACCTATGGCCCTCCATGTTGGCTGGGGCTGATGGGAGTTGGAGTCAAACAACATCTGGAGGAACACACATTCCCAATCCCTGCCCTGAATATATGCAAGTAAATGAATAGGGCTCTGGTCTCCAGAGTGCAGAGAGAATTTTACACAGGATCCAAGGGGCAAAGAACCATGTCTAAAGGCCATTTATCAGGGCACTTGTGTCTAATTAATATACATGATATACAGCCATGTTACTATAAAGGCAAATCAGGTTGCCAAAAATGTAAGGAGCTTATATAAATGACACTACAGAAGATAAATCATACCAATAAAATATCTAATTTTTCAAAACAGCCAAATGTTTAGTGGGTGGATGAGGGGCCCATGCAGTGGTTTTGTACTAGGGAAATGACGCTTGGACACTGCAGGTGTAATTATTTCTGGGCGACTGTTAGTGCTTCTATATACTATCCAGGCCTACTGGTTTCAGGCTTCAGGAGGGTATGTCACTATCCTCTACCTGCTGTTATGTTTCACTGATGTTTTCTTTATGCATGCATCTGAATGCACATATAAGTAAACATGGAAGAACACTTGTGGGTATCTCTATATATGGTGACCAGAAGGGTATTTGTACATGTACAGATGTGTGTATTGCATGCACAGACACAGCAGCTGTGCTGTTTTTCAAGAATGTAACCCAAGTTTTAGAATGTGTATTCAAAAGTACTAGACTATATATTTTTTTTAAAAATGTGCTGTGCCTATTAAGAAAAACTCAGGGAAGGAAAGGGGGCAAATATACTGTGCTGTATTTCCAGTGATCCTTAAACAAATATAGATAAGAAAACCACTATTAAAAATATATGTCTTAGCCTCCAGTGAGTTGCCATGCAGTTTGATCTGAGGTTGATTCTGAAGTCACAAACAAAAGGGAACAGTTATGTAATGGAGAACAGCTAAAATTATCCATTACAAACAAAAGTCTTGGGTGGATGGCACCTCTTCACCACCTGAATCAATAAACAAGATATATTATTCCTTTTTTTGAAGATAATGGCATCATCTGTTGCTTAAAGTCCAGTGGGAGAATTAAGCATATGCTTAATTCAAATGGATCCCATTTAGCTTCGGCTACATTACACCATATTTGGCCTGTGCTGATGTGACTATTTAGAGATCATTTTGGTCTTTTACATTATTTACTCTGTTTTTTAAAGTATTGTTGCCCTTTTTAAAATGTGTATTTGTTTTCATTTTTTTTTTATATAATTTTTATTCAAATTTTTCCAAAAACAAACAAAACAAAGTCAAAAAAACATAACAATACAACAACAAAAAATGAAAATAAAATAGTTGACTTCCGATTTGTCACAGATCAGCTATAAGTATATAATATACATCAAACCTGTCCCTTAATATATACATACAGAATCCCTTTTCTCCATAGGTTGTCTTAATTAATCGTCAAATCCCAGTATCATCATTTTATTTTGATCTTTCAACAAAAAGTCCAAGAGAGGCTTCCATTCCTTAAGAAATGTATCCGTCGATTTTTCTCTAAGTAAACATGTCAATTTATCCATTTCTACTAAGTCCATTAATTTCAATAGCCATTCTTCCATTGTTGGTGTTGATTCCATTTTCCACTTTTGTGCATATAATAATCTTGCTGCCGTAATCATATATAATATTATTCTTCCATATTTCTTTTCTATTTGTTTATCCATAAAACCCAATAAAAAAAATTCTGGTTTTGACTGAATATTTATCTTTAGAATTTTTTGCATCTTCCTACCTATCTGTGCCCAAAATGATTTTGCCTTTTTACATAACCACCACATATGATAAAATGATCCTTCTTGTTGTTTACATTTCCAACAAAATGTGTATTTGTTTTCAAAGCCAGGGGCACTGTGTTAGATTTCAGTACAAAGAACAAAGGTGAGAACAGTAAGATATGTTATAGATATAAATTCAAGATAATATTGCAAAAGAAAAAACAAGAGTGTAATTATTTTCTTTCTAATACCACATGATGACATTTTGACAGCACTATCAGCACAGGACAAATAGTTGCTCTCTTTTTAAGCAAATAGATTTGTGCCTTTGGTATTCATAGAGAAAGGATAAGAAGGATGCACCCTGAAGTAATCCTTCCTCATTTTTTCCATCTCCTTACTGACAACTGTAGCACTGGTGGCACAGGACTCTGGATTGGTTATAAAATGAAGATTGAAGCCAGTATGGGGGACTCAGCATACGCTACCCATTGACGAGTCTGCCAGTTTACAAATTGTTGTAAATGACCTGGCTTAAAGCAGAGCCCAAACCAACAAATGGGGCACCCAGTGCCGAATGCCATATTTTACAAGAACAGTAATGAATCACAGCATTCAGAATATGGAATTGTATAGGAGCACTAATTTAGCAGCTCTGGTCCTTGTGCAGTTTCTCTGGCGTACACAGGGAAGTCCACCAGAGCAAGATCTTCCCAGGTGCTGTGTAGTGAACTTTGTGGTTGTCAACTCAAGGTCCCTCAAGGTTCATGGAAGCTAGGGACGTGTCTGAAAAGGGATCGACACATTCAGAATGTCATGATGAGGTATTGTCCTCTTGTGATTGTACCACTGGGTACTTTCCTCTTTCAACAGGCCTTTTAGGTCGAGACCTATCCCAGTCTGCGTCTGTGTTAGAATTACTTAATATGTTTTTTAATAATGTTGTTCACCCTTTCTAAAAGTTGTTTTTTAAATGTTTTTAACGCTGTTTTAATGTATTTTAAGATCTGTTTTTATGATGTTTTAAAGTGTTTTTAGCCCTTTGTTTGCTGCCCTGGGCTCCTGCTGGGAGGAAGGGCGGGATTCAAATAAATAAATAAATACATGTATGAATGCTGTGCCACATAAAAACTTCCAATGGTTAGAAAACAATGGTTTAAGTTTTGTCCCCTATATATATATATATTAATATGCATGGCTTTTTAATATAAGGATTGGAGAGCTTTTAATCTGATGTGATCAAGTCTCAACAGAGTTATACAGTCTACTATACATTTTGGAAAGTTGTTTGTCTGTTTGCTGTCCATTTGGATACCTCTTAAAATATCATAACTTAATTTTGCATGATGGTTCCTGAAATCAAGGAGCAGGTTTTTGTCTATGTTTCAATACAATTGGATGCCATTTTGAATCAAGATGGTGGATTGAATCTTTCAAAACTGCACAGATTTTAACCACTGATTACAAAACTTCACTTTTTGTTGTTGTTGTTGGTTTCTTAGAATTCCTGAGCAACAGATGAGGAAGGTATCATCCCATTTGGGGGAACTCCAAGGTTTGGAGAAGAACACAAATCTTTAGAAAAAGACAGCCTAATGAGGAGTGAATATGCCCAGTGTCCACAGGATGCCAACTGACTGTTGTGGGGGTCACAGAATGGAAAACTAGAGGAGGAGAAAATAGAAAAGGAGAAATGGAGTGTCCTGGAAAAAGACAGAGTTCTAGCCAGCCAGCTGCTGCCTTGCTGCCATTTTAAGTATACTCCTGCACCTTGACTAGGAAATTCCATGTTGTCTGGGGAAGGTAAACTTAGCGGAGGCTTAGCAAGGGAAATAGCACTGTACCCTGGGCAGAACTAACTTTTGTCAGTTATGCAAAGAGACATGAGAACTCTGGAATATGCAGATGGCTTCCTTCTTGCCGAGTTTGTTTATTTATTTATTTATTGCACTTGTATACCACCCCATAGCCGAAGCTCTCTGGGTGGTTTACAGCAATCAAAAACATTAAAACAAATATACAATTTAAAACACATATTTTAAAAACAATTTAAAACACAATTTTAAAATTTAAAACAATATAAAAACAATTTCCTGATATAATCAAGCCATCTAAGATGTCTGCTAATTGACCATCCTAGAGCCATGGTGAAGGAATACTCCATGCTGAGACACTGCAGTCATCTGTAAACACATTAGCACCCATGAGCATCCATCAAAGTTAGAAAACTCCAAATACACACAAGAAATCCCCTCTTTTGCACTCCAGATGCTTTACATTCAAGAGACATGGTGGAAAAGCTTAGACCCTACTAGCTCTCTTGGTATCTATCTACCCTTTGATCTCAGGTTACCAAGTCATAAGAGTAGTAAACTAGATTTCAGTATTTGGGTTTTTTTTAAAAAAAATGGGTAGTTCAACTGAGGTCAAGGCAGATTCAGGTAGCTCTGCTTACCTTCTTACCCTCTCCCCCGGTACTCTTCCTCTACCTTCATCTTTATTATTTTGGATTTGGTTTATCAAAAGAACGTATGGGTTCATGTTCCATTTTCAAACCTTCTTATAACACACAGGGCTAAAGGACTGGGAAGCTCCCCATCACATCACAGTTATTCAAACAAATTACTCTGGTGGCCTGACATCAGCAAATGACCTCCTGATCCACAGATTTCCTCTGAAGAAGAAGCCCTTTCCTCCTCCATGTTTGATTATTATATTATTAGTATTATTGTCATCATTTATTATCCACCTTTCACCCAAAGATCCCAGGATGGGTTATAACAATTTTAAAATACAAAATTAAAAATATTTTAAAAGCAACCTATAATCCCAAAATAGTGTGGGTCCTAAAAATACATATCTCAGATGTCAAAGGCCAAGGTAAAGAGGTGCGTCTTCAGCATTCACCTAAAACTATACAGTGAAATTGCCAGATGCACCTTGTTGGGAAGGGAGGTCCACAACTTAGGGGCTGCCATAGAGAATGCCCTCTCCCAGTCTGCCACCCCCTGAGTTTCTGAAGGTGGCAGCGGAACTACCAAAAGGGCTCCCTTTGCTGATCTCAACACCTGAGAGGGTCTGTAAGGAAGGAGGTTGTCTTTCAGTTATTTGGGACCCAAGTCATTTAGGGTTTTAAACACTAGTGTGCACAGCTTAAAGTAGGCATCAAAACAAGCTGGCAAGCAATATAGTTAAAACAGGGGTCATATGAGATCTAAAAGAAACCCCAGCCAGTAATCTGGATGCTGCATTTTCAACCAGTTGAAATTTCAGATTGTTTTCAAGGGCAGCCCCACATAGAATGTATTGCAATAATCCAATCTGGAAGTTACTAGCGCATGGAGTACTGTGGCCAAGTCATCTCTATACAAAAGGGGCCAAAGTTGGTGAACCAGCGGAAGCAGGAAAAAGGCATTCCTGGCCACTGAGACTACCTGAGCTTCCAGTGACAATGCTGGATCCAGGAGTACCTCCAAGCTGTGAACCTCCCCTTTCCAGGGAAGTGCAACCACATCCAGAACAGGCTGTCTTGCCACCTCCACACCTCTGTCTTTCCAGGATTCAGCCTCAATGTACTGGTCAACATCTAGTACTGCCTCCAAGCTCCAGTCCAGCACCTCAACTGCCTCTCCCAATTTAGATGGAACAGAGAGATAGAGTTGGGTGTCATCTGCATATTGATGACACTTCACTCCTAATCTCCTGATAACAGCTCCCAGCAGCTTCATATAGATGTTAAATGGTATGAGGGACAAGATGGAACCCTATGGAACACCACAGGATAGCTCCCATGGTGCTGAACAGCAGCCTGCCCTAACTGTATTTTGGGAAGCGGTCCTGGAGGTATGAGCAAAACGACTGAAGCACAGTGCCCCCAACCACCATTTCCCTGAGATGCTCCAAAAGGGATAGCGTGGGCAACAGTATCAAAAGCCTCCAGGAGATCAATGAGAATGAGCAGAGTTGCATTCCCCCTATCTCCTGACAGATGTTATCAATTCCGGGTGACCAAGGTAGTCTCAGTGCCATGGCCAGGCCTAAAGCCCGAGTGGAATTGATCCAAGGGATCAGTTTCCTCAAAGCATGCTTGAAGCTGGACCACTACCACCTTCTCAAGCACTTTGCCCCAAAAAGGGGTATTTGCCACTCAGCGATAGTTGTTTAATACTTCTGGGTCCAGGGAGGTCTTCTTAAGAAGGGGATGCACTGCTGCCTCCTTCAAAGCAGGTGGTACCTCCTCCAGTGAAGCATTAATCACCCTGTCAACCCTCTTTGACTAGCTCTAAGAAGCCAAGATGGGCAAGGGTCAAGGGGGCACGTGGTTGGCCACACTTCTTTAAGCAGCTTATCCACATATGCTGCAATAATTCAAACTGATCCAGTACAGATAGAACAGTATGGAAGCAACATCTGCACTTTGATTTCTCCTATTTCTCTGTGTCTCCTCTTTTCTCCTTTCATTCAGCTCTCAAGCAAGATGGCCATGCTGTCTCTCAGCAAAGGGTTATTTACCACCTAACTCCTCCTAATCCACTTGATCTTCCACATGTCTGTCTGGTACATCTCTCCTCCTCTTATTGGAAATCAGCCTTCCTCCACCTTCCCAGACTAGAAAAGAGCAGATGTCTTTACAGTGCACCACAACTCTTGGCTCAGAACCCAAAACTGTGTTCCTCCTGTGCATGCAGAATCATTGACACACATGTCAAAGGCAAGCGGCAACACATAGCCATGAACAGGAGCTCTCCACATGTCAGTGTTTTGTTGAAGGTTCTAGTTGTGATTGTTCTGATTGTGCATAAAGGTTAGGAATGGAACGTTCTGTCAGTTTCAGTTCTCTCAGTTGCTTATTTTTTCCAATCTTAAATTCAGTTCTCCACATTTCTGCAGCAATTTGCATTTTTTAAAAATCCTCCTGAAAATTCTCCAGAATTTTAATGTGATTTTCTCCTAATAAACATGTTTTTGTAGGCAGTTGTGACTAATGTACACATTTTTGCAAGCAAGTTCTCATCATATAATGCATTTTTGCATGTTTTTTTCATTCATACTGTGTATTTAGTTTTATGCACACTTTCCCTTAACATATACATTTTTGTAAAAAATGGTTGGTTGGCAAACTGCACTGCAAAATAAGTGTGAATTTTGAAGGATGGCTGTGTTTCAATTCTCATATGGTTTTGGAAAGTGCAAATTTAATAGATTCAGCTTGAAATGCAAACTGAATTGAATATCTCACGCACCCCTAATAAAAGTGCAAACTGGGGGTTGAGGGGAGTGAGAGAGAAGCTATGTGCACACTGGAACCTCATGGAACTTTGAATTGTCACAAAGGAATGCTGACTTCAGATTTTGCAGTTTATATACCACAATTTGTCTCTTGAGGATTGTCTATTGTCAAAAATATGGACTTTTCCCCTTGATAAGAACAAACTAAAATATTCTCTCATTATCATTTATGGGTTTCAAGAAATCATTATTGCTTCACTCAGAGACCAAATAAAGCTACATAATGAAGAAAGAATATTAAATATAAATCAGCCAATGTTATTCTTCAACCATAATTAAGATAAATGCACCAGTGTTTGGATTTGATATGTCTTAGTAAAATTATGATAAATGTTCATTCAATATTATTTCATCATAGAACCTCATTTTGCAGGCTATTTCATAATAATATACTCTCTATATATGCCTTTTGAATTTAAAATGAAGACATATAATAGCTGTAAGTCCATTACTTTATATAAAGAGCACATAAATTAAAGGCTATTATGGAGACACTATAAACTTGTAATGCTCTTGTATAAAACGTTAACAAGGGTCTCATTGTGATTGTCATTAATTTCAGGTAGGATTCAGTCACATACAACACATTCAGATTGCACAATTAAAGCTGATTTGGTGCTGTTGTGCAACAAGCCTACTCCCCCCCCCCAAAAATGGACTATTTGTGATAAGGAAAGTGGTAGGAAAATGCACTTGCAAATGTGGAATGAATTGATTGATGCAAAATTGTATAATCCTCCTGCAAACAAATCAACCAGAGTCTTCAATGAGACCATATCCCACAGTCACTTACTCCAGAGTACATGATCTGAGTCAGTGGGACTATGTCTATGGAACTGGTTTGAGAATTTTCTGATAAGGCTACAGTTTTTAATCTGCTATGGTGACGTGCGATCGGTTTCAGTCTGAAGGGGGCTGTATATGTGTACATAAAGCTCCCTTCACAGGCATGGGAATTTATGTTTGCAGAAGCCCTCTTTAGAATGGTGCTTAGAATCATAGAATAGGAGAGTTGGAAAGGGCCTGTAAGGCCATCGAGTCCAACCCCCTGCTCAGTGCAGGAATCCAACTTAAAACATACCCATAGAATTATTTATTTATTTATTTATTAAATTTATTAGTCGCCCATCTGGCTGGTTTACCAGCCACTCTGGGCGACGTACAACATAAAAACATATAATTCACATTAAAACCTTAAAATTCCAACAATAACACTAAAACCTAACCCGCCCCAAAAGCCTGCCTGAAGAGCCAGGTTTTCAAGGTCCGGCAGAAGCTCATCATGGAGGGGGCATGGCAGATGTCATTTGGGAGGGAGTTCCACAGAGTGGGTGCCACAATTGAAAAAGCCCTCTCCCTAGTTCTCACTAGTCTAGCTGTTTTTACTGGTGGGACGGAGAGAAGGTCTTTTGAGGCTGATCTTGTTGGGCGGCAACGTTAATGATGCTGGAGGTGCTCTTCCAGATAGAATGGGCCGAAACCGTGCAGGGTTTTAAAGGTCAAAACCAACACCTTGAATTGGGCCCGGAAAGCAACTGGTAACCAGTGCAACTCCTTCAGCACTGGAGTGATGTGGTCTCGCCGGCAGCTACCCTTAATTAGGCGAGCCGCCGCATTCTGTATCAGTTGTAGCTTCCAGACCGTTTTCAAGGGTAACCCCTTGCAAGTTACTGGCTTGCAATGAGGGATAGAAAGATCTGTCAATTTCAGTTCTTTCAGTTTCTACTTTTTACCAGTCTTAAATTCAGTTCTCCACATTTCTGCAGCAATTTTTTAAAAAAATTCTCGTGAAAATTCTCTGGCATTTTTCATGCACATTTCTCCTACTAAACACATTTTTGTAGGCAGTTTTGACTGGTGGGTACATTTTTGCAAGCAGTTTCCCCTTATATAATGCATTTTAATATTATTTTCACTCATATATTCATTTTTTACATATTTTCCCTGTGCATATGCATTTTTGTAAACATTGGTTTGTTGGTGAACTGCATTGCAAAATTCAGTTAAGTGTCAGTTTCAAAGAATGGCTGTGTTTTGGTTCTCATATTGTTTTGGAAAGTGCAAATTTGATAGATTTGGCTTGAAATGCAAAGTGAATCAAATTTCTTGCCCATCCCTAGAGTATCTGAAATTTGAGGAGCACGCTATTATCAGCTATTTCCATTCTGAAAACAGATATACTTATTCTTGCCACAAAAGATTTAACTCTGATTTCCTGCAAAGCTTGCTACGTGTTCTGAAATCTAATTTAACACCAAACAATGGAGGATATGTGAACTCTTCAGTCTCAGGAGTGGAAGTTCCATCATGAAATTCACTGCTTAGCTGAGGCAGCAGCTCACAGAACTGGGTTGCAATGCCTCAGGAACAGAGCTTGGTAGTAACTAGTTACAAGTAACGAATTACTTGTAATTTATTACTTTTTTTAGTAACAAGTGGGTAACTTCATTACATTTTGTTGGTAATAGAACAAGTAATAACTTCATTACTTTTGAGGAGTAATTGTAATGTTTCCAGCATTACTTTTGCGCATTACTTGGGGGGGAGCAGGGGAAGTCTTCAGCTCCACTGATTTGTGAATAAAAATCATGTGCTTCAAGTTGGGTTTCTGTGCAGCATTGTTCTTCCTTCATGCTCTATCGGTGCTTAGGAGGCGCTGAGGGAGGAGGTGGAGAGCAAGACGGGGTGGAGAAAACAATTGTTTAAAAATTGACAGGAGTGGAAGGAGAAAAGAGCTGGAGGCAATATATATATACAAAAATACATGTGTTGGGGTATTATCACTGCTGGGGGTGGGGTGAGGGGATGTGCGATTCTGTTATGCCATTCTGTTAATCTTATGGATAAAAAAAAATTCTACTACCCTCTGTGTACGTGTGCTTATTTTTAATGTTGTTTTAGGCTACTTAAATGTGCAGCAGCCAAGGCCAGCACCTTGTAGGCCATTTTTCTTTTTAAAAAGTAACTAAAATGTAATTGTAGCAATTACTTTTGAGTAAAAGCAAAGTAATCAGTTACTTTCAGAGCAATTGTAATTGTAACGGTAATTACTACTTTTTGGGGGCCATGTAACTAACTGTAATTTATTACTTTTTAAAAGTAATCTTTCAAGCTCTGGTCTGAGCCCCTTTCAGAGCCGTCCATAAGGCCAGGAGAGCCTGGCTCACATGCCTATGGAGAAAAGGCATTGGTCGCAGGGAGATAACAGGTTAATTGCAGTGACAAGGAATCTGTGGCCCTCCAGATGTTGCTGGACTCCATCACCCCCCCCCAGGTGAGGGAAGTTTGGTGTTGTAGTTCAACAATATCTGGAGAGGAACAGGCTCCCCATCCTTGCTTGTTCAGATTCATATTAGCCTCGATGCCTAAACAAAACCTCCATATCCCAAGGTGGTATATCTGATGCTGGGGACTGTCAACAGGAAAGCAAGCCATCATCTTTCATGCCTTCATCACAGGCTTGCTGGAGGCTTCTGGTTGGTCCATTGTGGGAAGCAGATTGTTGAAATTAGAGGCAACCCCCCTTGGCTCTTCTTATGCAAGAATAGCCAAACTGAACCTCCACTTGTCAAGGCAGTATACTTCAGTGGACCAAATGCAGTAAAGGGGGGTGGACAATGAGGAAGGCCTTGCCTTCTCATGGGTTTCCTGAGATGTTTCTGGCCAGCTGCCATTGGAAACAGAATACTGGGCCAGTTGGATTTTTGGAGCCTCCACAATCAGAGGCAGTCTATCTCCCAGTGCTAGAATCTGGGGACAATCAGCTGGATGGTGGTGGCTGTTTATCTGCTGCACCTGCCAGTCACTTGTGAAATGTCAACATTCCATTATACACAGAATCGCCTAGTTATTTTTTGACACAATTTTCTCCCCCCAGCTGCCTGAAGGATAAAACTAACCACTGTTTATAGGAACCAAAAGCCCCCAACCCTCTGGGTACTTACCTCTGTGCTGGGAAAGCAGCAGAGGAAAGGTGAAGGAGTCTCTGCTCAGAAGACCCACCAGTTGCAAAAAAGGAGATGCAAAAAGAAAAAATAAGCAGGCAGCTGCTTGCAAAAATATATAAAATGGCAAGTCGGCGCCCCTCCCCTCCTGGACAGGCTTGGCCAATCAGCAGAGTCCGTCCTTCCTCCTGGGCAGGGCGCTGAAGGGAAATCCTGGCAGGGCAACATAGAGATAAAAAACAGTAGAGGTGCCCCATCTTATCAACTGGTTGTGGGAGTGTGTGTTTCCGGTTCACCCCAGGGAAGCTGTTCACCAATTCCCTTAATGGCCTTAGCAGCACTATACTGTACATTTAAAGCATTATCATGCCCCTTTAAACAGTCCCGGCTTCTCCCAAAGACTCCTTGGAAGCATAGTTTGTTCAGGGTGCTGAGAGTTGCGAGGAGACCCCCCTATTCCCCTCACAGAGCTACAAAGTTTGTTCAGGGTTCCCTGGGAAGAGGGATGGATTGTTAAACCACTCTAAGAATGGTACCTTTGTAAGGGGGAATAGGGGTCCCTAATTCGCATCATCCAAAGAGGCCCTTTCCCATCCATAAGATCATTGGGTTGTAGCCAACCAAGTCCTACTCAGAGTAGACCCATTGAAATGAATGAACCTAAGTTACCCATGCCCATTAACCTCAATGGGTCTGTTCTGACTGGGCTGGCATTGGCTATAGCTACCTAACTGAACCACTCATCTTGGTCTTAAAACATTCAGGGCGTTGTTTAAAATTAATAGCAGGGCTGGAAAAAGCGAGAGAGTCGGTATGGTAGCTTCTGCAGTGGAATGATTTGCCTCAATTCCCGGCTCCCAAGATTTAAGAAAGTGGGCTCCCCTCCCACCCGTCACCACTGCATTTTGCTCACTCCTCCCCATCCACTCTTGTGCCTAACTTTGCCTATGTTCAGAGACTCTCTTCTCTGATTCCTGACAGCTGTTGGAGTCAATCCCAATCTCAAACAAAGCCCCCAAGGGTCACTGAGCTCTGCCACGTCCAAAGCATTTGCAGATTAACTAGTTCTTATAAGAGAATTCAATTACCCTATTATACAACATTAACTGGGCACTGAGATGTATATATATATTAATAAAGGGAAAATGAATGATCATCAACAATTAAAATTAATTACATTTTCTTCCACTTAATTAAATTATTCTTTAAATAGGGATGTGTATGAGATTGCAGCCATAAAGAGATGCAGTGTGTGTGTGTCAGGGACAAACAGCTTAGGCTGCAATCCAATATGTGTCTACTCAGAAGTAAGCTCCACTAGGTTCAATGGGACTTACTCCCGGGTAAGCATGTATTGGGTTGCAGCCTTTGTGAGCTGCAAGATGGAGCAGGAGGCAGGGCGGTTTCCATCTTGGATACCAGGCCAGTTGTTGATAAAGTGAAAATGGAAGGGGTGGTGGTCCAGTGGGTGTGCATCATGTTCCTCACACCCAGGATCTGTCATGCCTAGCCCTGACCTGGTACCAGACATGGAGTCCTCAGAGGATGAACCAGACACTCCACAGATTGAGGACCTTGGGGAGCAGGCAGCCCCACCCTGAATCCAACGCTGATGGCCCCCTTGAGGGCCCCTTTGGGTTGATACCTGATGATGAGCCCATGGAACTGTCAGAGGAGGGGGGGTGGCTACTCTCTGCCTCCATGGCCAGAGGTGGTATGCTTCCAAATACCAGTTGCTGGAAACTACAGGAGGGGGAGAGTGCTCTTGTGCTCAGGTCCTGCTTGCGGGCTTCCCATTGGGGCATCTGGTGGCCACTGTGAGAACATGAGGCTGGACTAGATGGCTCCTTTTGGCCTGATCCGGCAGGCTCTTCTTACATGTTTATGGAATTGCCTCCCGCATCCTCTAGAGCAGCCTTTCCCAGCCTTTGGGTCCCCAGATGTTGCTGAACTACAGTTCCCGTAATTCCTGACCAGTGGCCATCCTGGACGGGGCTGATGGGAGTTGTAGTCCAGCAACATCTGGGGGCCCAAAGGTTGGGAAAGGCTGCTCTAGAGTGATGGTGCAAGAACCTTGGGGTCTAGGCTGAAGAGTGATGGCAAGGTATGTGTCCATGAAACCTGGCTCATTGGTCTACTCATGAGTAAGGAGTGAGTAACTAATAACTGATACTCCTCCACTATCTGCAGCTGTGGTTAGGGTGTGGTTTAGAATGCCAGAGGATATAAGGCCTCCCCTTTGAACATTCCAGCTTTTGAAAGCAACACAGGTTTCTGGTCTCTAGCTTGTGATTAGTCTTCCTGCATTGTTGAATTGTGTCTTTCCTGAATGTCCTGTGATATTGACCTTGCAGTGTTGCCTGGCTTTGTCTCTGGATCACATTTGGACCTAAACTGTTTCTCTGGGCTGTGCTTGACCTTGGTTTGTTTGGCCTGTGCTACATCTGCAACCCTGCTCTCGTTGGGTGAGTACTTTGGTGAAACTTTATATCTTCTGTAACTGGGACCCCAGCCCCTGAAGGCATCCCTTGGAGTTTTACTGGCAACCCAAAGGTCACTGCTGAAAGAATTTTTTTGGTGTTTTTTTAGGAACAGTGTTCTGGAATCTTGTTAACTGTAATGGCATTTTAGAATGCTTTTAGTGTGCTTTTATTTTTTCTGATGAATTGTTTTGTTCATGTTTGCTGCCCTGGGCTCCTTCAGGCGGAAAGCTGGGATATAAGTTATATTATGTTTATGATGATTATAACAAACAGAAAGCTGTTTTCTACAGACCAGGCCATTACTCCATCTAGTTTCATCTTGCCTATGCCAGGGGTAGTGGGGGATCCTTTGGGTGTTGTTTGATTCCAGTGTCCCTCAGCCCCAGCAGCTAGCATGGCCAGCAGGTAGGGGTGATGATGATGGAGGGCTGACAGTTTCCAACAAGGATCAATCAACATAGGCCCCCAGAATCCTAGAAGCTCAGAACAGGGTAGGTTGCTTTTCTCAAGTGTGTGACTGAGCTTTTAGCTGGCAAAACCTATATCAGCTGGAGAACAGACTCTTAATTCTGCTGTGGTTGCCCTGTGTTCAACCTGGTCTTAACTGGTTGCCCTGTATCATCTTCTGGCTAATGCCCGTTCTTCCCAGACCAAAGCTGCCTTATTCGTTCAACCCTAAAGCTATCCTAATTGTTCAGTCAGGGACCAAATGTCCTTTCTGTCTCTGGTAAGTGGACGTCTCGCTTGCTCAAAGGCAGCCTTTCCCTTTCCTTGGAAGAGTTCTGCTTATGTAGGAATGCGAGGCTGACCCAAATAGAGTTGCTAATGTTTAATTCAGCTTCTGCAAAGGCCAACAGGACACTGCGATGGTTTTAATGGGGTTGGTGACTGCTGGGATTGCAGATCCATGACTAGAGAAACAACCTGTATGACACAAGGCCGGGAGGGGGGGCTGTTTAATGATGATGTTTACATGCTTGGCCAAGATGGCCTGTGGAGCTGAATGTCAAATTATTACTTGCGCAGTGGGGATATCTTTGGGTACGATGCTTCAGGAAATTTGAATGCTGCAATGCTCCCCCTCTTCCTCCTCCTCCAGTTTGTTTTTTACAGTAGGAAGTGACCTCAATGGTGGGACTGTGGGAAGGTGTTTTTCTGCCTTTGCTTCCCAGCAGTGAGACTTTCAACCTGGGCCTTATCGCATCTTAGTAGAAATCTATTGATGCAGAAGGCAGAGGGATTCCCAGGGGTTAGAATGGGGAGCCCCCATTGCTGTGCACATGTGCCCCCATGTGGTCACCCACAGAGTTCTAGGTTGGAGCATCTCTCTTAGGCCAGGGATAGGCAACCTTGTGCCCTCCAGATGTTGTTGGACTCCAACTCCCATCAGCCCTAGATGGTATGACATCAATGGTCAAGGGTTATGCATTCTTGGAAGGATGATGTCTATGGTTCTTTTTGGGCCTGATGCAAGGTGCTTATGCTTGTGTTTAAATGACTTGGTCTTTCAGATATTTGGGGCCTATCTCCTTCCGTACAGACCCTCCAGGGTGTTGACATTGGCAGAAAGGGCCCTCTTGGTAGTTCTGTCACCCTCAGATGTTTGGCTGGTGGTGACCCAGGAAAGGGCATTCTTTGTGGCAGGCCCTAAGTTGTACAATTCTCTCCCTGCAGAGATGCGTCTGGCACCTTCACTGTACAGCTTTTGTCATATACTGAAAACCAGGGATGTATTCATATGGGGCCTCAGGGGGTCTTAGTGTAGGCTGCTAAGATGTATGTGTCTGGTTTTCCACAAAGACAGAGGGCAGAAAAGTCCAGTTATGGGTTAAAACTGTGCAGGCAGTCCAAGGACACAGGCTGCAGCTGTACAGAGCTGGATAGCTATATATCCTTGGAAAGTGAAAGCGTCAAGTGGGGGGGATGTTGATAGATGTTGGGAGAAGCCAGAGACTGCATTTTAGATCTGTACCTTCATGTCAGTAAAAGACTCTTAAACCTATAACGGTCTGTGTCTCTCTATCTGCTGGCTCTCTGGGACTGGGTTGCAACCGGGTACAACTGGGCGCTGGGTATATGCTGGAAATCACCACACAACAGGGGTTATGGGCCCAGCCTGCCTAGCCTAGCCAGCCTGCCCAGCATAGCCAGCAAAGCCGAACAGCAGAATAGCCCAGGTCAGGGGCAAGCAAGCCAGAAGCTTGGGAAGAAGCGGTAACATGGCTGAGTGCTTGATCGAGGAAGGCGGAGGGAGAAGTGTGCTGCAGAGATGGCAGTTTCACTTTCAGCTGGGATGCCTCTGGAAAGGCTCACTGAACATAATTATTCAATCTGGAGACTAAGAATGCAGGCTTTCCTGACAAAAGAAGATTTATGGCAGGTGATCGAAGAAGACCCACCAGGAGCTCCGCAGCAAGGCTGGATACACATGGACGAAAAGGCAAGAGCATTTATTATATTGGCTTTATCTGACTCTCAGTTATTACATGTAAAAGAACAGCCAACAGCAAAGCGTATGTGGACAGCTTTAAATGAAGTTCATGTGAAACAAACGGCCAGTAGAAAGATTTACTTAGCGCATAAACTGTATCAGATGAAACTGGCTGAGGACGGGACAATGTCTGAGCATTTGTTGGAATTAAAGAGACTATTTGCAGAGCTGCAGGAGCGGAATATAGAGCACACACAGTTGCAGAGAGTTTACATCATCTTGTCTTCATTAGACGCATCTTGGGATCCTTTGGTCAGTTCATTAGAAGCAATGCCAAACATGGGTTTGACAGAGGATTACTTTGCAGGCAAACTTCTCCAGGAGTGGGAGAGAAGAAAAGAGACCGGAGGAAAAGAGAAAACAGAGAAAAGAGAAAGCAGGAAAATATCTTTCAAAGACACAGAAGCAAGATTGTTTGGACTTAAAGCTTGTTATTATTGTGGTTCGAAAACACATCTGCAGAGACTGTGAAGCGAAACGGAGAGGACGGGGCTGGAAGCCATCAAGCATGCAGCTGGTGAGTGCGGGAACTTGTAAACCGGATAGCTGTCAAAACAGAGACAGTGCTGTGTGGGTTGTTGATTCTGGAGCTACCCACAGCATGGTAAAAGACTTACACTTGTTTAAAACTTCACTTCCCATGACAGAAGTTGTCGTTTTGGCGGATGGAACGAAAAGGGAGGTGTTGGGCAGAGGTACGGTGAAACTGAGTTTATTAAATACAATTATGACTGATGTATTGTATGTGCCAGGCTTGGAATGTAACATAATGTCTGTAAAGAAGCTGAATGAAATGGGATACACTGTCACATTCAAACAAGGGACGTGTGAAATACAGAAGGGAAACAAAGTCTGTATGAAGGGGTTTCTGAGAAATTCACTGTTCTATATTCAGTTCAAACACGCAGGTTGTGCTACTATGAGTGCTAACATAAAGCCACATGATAGCTGCGTTCATTTATGGCACAGAAAACTAGGACACTCTAGTTTTAGTACAATCATGAAAACTCCAGGTACTAGTGTAGATGTGACACTGAAGGAGTGTGATCAATACATAGATTGTGAAGTGTGTAATCAAACCAAAGCTACAGTTGCTCCCATAAACAAAGAGGCAGAATGTAACACAAACGCACCATACCAGATGATTCATGTTGACTTAGCAGGACCGTTTCAAAGTCCACAAGGAGGTGCAAAGTAATTTATGGTGATTGTGGATGACTACACTAGATATAGCACCATCTATCTGCGTAAGAGTAAAGATGAAGCAGAGGGGAAGCTGAAAATGTTTATAAAGAAGGTTGAAATGCAACATGGTGTAACAGTACAAAGAATACGCTCTGATCAAGGGGGAGAGTTTACAGGAAAATCCTTAGAGCAGTACTTGGCAAAGAAAGGTATAGAACAGAATTTCACTGCACCATTTTCACCATTTCAAAACGGAATTGCAGAAAGGAAAAATAGGTCACTTCAAGAGGCAACGAGAGCCATGTTAAGAGATTCTGAGTTAACAAATGCGTTTTGGAGGGAATGTATGCTGTATGCTACTTACATTCAGAACAGGCTATTTCATAGAGCACTTAACATGTCACCATATGAGAGGCTCACAGGGAAGAAACCAAGGCTTCAGCACATTGCAAGGTTTGGGGTGAGGTGCTGGGTGCACATACCCAATGGCAAGAGACATGGAAAACTGGCTTAAAGAGTGCAGAGGGAATGTGCTCGGATTCCAAAATGCATACTACCATGTGTGGGTACCAAGTCAGAGACAGGTAGTGCTGAGTAGAAGCGTTAAGGTTAAGGTTAAGATTAAATCAAGTCCTTGGAAATAGATTCTGAATAAATCTAAGCTGGCCATATTAAATTATCCGAAACCCAGAGGTTTGGTTTCTCAATACGCAAGGAGACTACATCTAATAAAAATTTTGTCTGATTTAATTCCAAGTTCCTTTTACATTATGGACATAGCTAACATTGAATACTTATTTTATAATTACAAAAAAGCTACTGCGTTAATAACTTTTTATGAACCAGAAAAAGCTAAATTACTTTTTGATTTTAAATCTTCTTTATCTCCTCTGAATCTTACTGTCAAGAGGGTTTTTGTCAACACGGCTGAACCACTGAACTTGATGAACTATTATAATACCCATACGAATCCCTCTATTTCTCCAAAATTGAGGCTTCTGACGAAGACCAACAGAACTGCTAACCATCGAACCTCTCTGCCGGACTTAAACCCGGTCTTTAGAACATCTGAAGAACCCTCTGATGCTCAAGTTTTTATTCATAAGGCAACAGCTGCTGAAGACACATTCCTCCCTGAAGAACTTGCTCTGCTCGAAACTTACTCTAGGCTCCCGAAGAAAGATCAAAATGACATTGAGGACAAAATAGTTAAATTGGGATTGGCCTTAAAGACTCGTAGAGTTAAAAATGAGCAAGTCCCCAGTTCCTCGTCTAACGTCATAGCGGATTCTCGAAATGCAATTCCCATTGTCTTGCTCAGTGAATCAACTCCACCGCCTAATCCTAACAGCACTATACCTCAAAACTTCTTTCTCACAAACCCTCTGATTTTTATCCTATATCTTCTGGCTCTTCGATCTCCTCCCGAGCGTCAGCTTCCAACGCATATACAGTCAAGGTTCCGGCGGAAACTATCTGACAAACAATGAATCCTCCTGTCGCTAATTTGAAGATGCTCTCTTGGAACATTGCGGGTTGGAAAAATATAACTGCTGATCCTGCCTGCCTTTCTTTTCTAAAACAACATATTTTATTTCTCCAAGAAACCTGGATGACGACCGATTTTGGCTTGGATGGATTTTCAGCGTACCAGTTGATGGCGACTCCTAGTACGAAGGGAGGCCGCCCTAAAGGTGGCATTTCCCTTTTCATCTCAACGGCCCTGCAGGTCTCTATTCTACCAGTTGACCCACTACCTAAACTTGCAGTGGCCGTAATTATAAGATCATCCCTTCGCTCTTTACTTTTGGTTAATGTCTACTTACCCCCTCCTAAAGATAAAATGGTGGGTTCTACAATGATAACCAGCCTAGAAAATTATCTATCGAAATTATTTCTTCTTCATCCGGATGCGATGTTAGTTATATTAGGAGATTTTAATGCCAGAATGGGTCCATCAGATGAGGTTCTATTCGCCAAATTTCAGCAGGTGGTCCCTTGTATAGATGATACTAATGACCTTCCCAGCAGACAATCAAAAGATCTAGGCATAACCTACGCCGGTTTTTGCCTAATAAATATGATAACTAGACTGAATTTAATTTTACTCAATGGGAGAACTATTGGTGATATGGAAGGAGAATGTACCTTCCTATCAGCTAGAGGGGCTTCAGTGATCGATTTTGGGATCGTTGCCCGCGAATTATACCATTCAATTAGCCTCTTTAAATTCATTGAAAGACCTGAAAGTGACCATTCTCCTATTGAATTGAATTTTGTTTGGAACTCACCTTTACTTATAGAGCCCCAGACTTTTACTGAATCAGTCTATGAATTTCTTCCTAGAAGAGTTAAATGGATACCAACACTTGAGAAACAGTTAAATGATAGACTCTTTGCCCCGGATTTGCTTCTATTAAGAGATCAGATTCTTAGATCTTCTACCCCCTCAGTTTCCTATCAATGTTTTCATCAAATATCAAAGATATTACAGACTATTCTATTAATGAATTGTATATATAAACCCATAGCAGTTCTCTTACCTCTAAATCTTGGTTTGATAAGGATTGCGTGGAAATGAAAAAATCTTTAATATCTAAATTCAAGGCTTATAAGGTGGCTTACAATTTTGAAATGCTCCAAGCATATTGTAAAGAAAAATAATTATATAAACGTCTAATAAAACAAAAAAAGAAATTGAGTCTTCATGAATCTTGGCATCACTTGTTATATGCCTCGAGACTGAAAAACTCCAAACTGTTTTGGGACATTGTCTCTAAGAACTGGCCAAAACCCCATTATATGGGATGTTACGTTCATCCCAAAGTTTGGGAGAATTATTTCTACGAATTATACAACCATGACGTAACTTTAGTAGGCTCCAACGATCTGCCAATGGATATCCCCGAATGGGAACCGGTTACTACCAAGGAGATCCTTGAACTGCTATCCAAACTAAAGGCCAATAAGGCCCTGGGCACTGACAGCATTCCTGCGGAGATGTACAAAATTAATGTTCAATGGTGGGCCCCACTATTAGCGGCATTTTTCACGCATATTGACCAATCAATGGTAATACCTAGAGATTGCGGGACTGCTATCATTTTCCCAATACACAAAAAAGGCCCGCTGCATGTTCCTTCCAACTTCAGACCCATAAGTTTGCTGAATATCATTAGCAAACTATATTCTGCTCACTTGTACGCTAAACTAAGTGATTGGGCTGAACAGAATGAAGTATTAGCTCCGGAACAAGCAGGCTTCCGGAAGGGTCGCTCAACGCTGGATCATGCCTTGGTTCTTCAGCATTTGGTAGATAAGCATAAGGGAAGATCTGGGAGTGCATTATACACTGCCTTCATTGATTTGAGGACAGCGTTTGATACAATCTCGAGGGAAAGACTCTGGTCCAAATTAGCTTCTACTAATATTGACCTTTGTTTATTGTCTCTAATACGGGGCATGTATCAGAACACCTATTTACGTGTCCGTTGCAACCACTTGGGTCAGCTGACCAACCCTATTCCCACCCACAAGGGGGTCAAACAGAGTTGCATCCCATTATTATTCAATATTTACATAAACTCGATTGTGCCCCAGATCCATTCTGTTGTTTCACACTCCCCAAAATTAGCTGATATTTCTAGACCCATTCTACTTTATGCTGATATTTTATTAATTTCAAGAACTCCGGTAGGTCTGAGGAGACTGCTAGTTGGGGTAGCCACTTTTTGCTCTGAAGAATCATTAACAATTAATCATGATAAAACCAAGATCGTGATCTTCACCAACAAAAGAACAAAACATGTATGGAATATTAATGCCACCCTATAGATCAGGTCAAAGCAGTTAAATATCTTGGCATTATTTTTCAATCAACTGGCTCATGGGCTTTACATATGAAGTCAGTTATTCTAAATGCCAAAAGAACGACGAAAGCCCTACTTTCCTTTTATTTTAATAAAGGGGGTTAGCTCATTATTCCAGTGTTAAGAATCTTTAAAGCCAAAATAATCCCTCAGTTAGTATATGGTTCACAAGTTGCAACTTACACAAATTTTGCCCAATTGGAAGCAGTTCAGAATATGTTTCTTCGGTCTATTTTTGCTGTTCCCTCGTGTGTCCCCAGCTTCATCCTACGTATGGAAGCAGGAATACCATCTTTAGAAGCACGAATTTGGTCTCTGAGGATCAGCACTTGGCTGAATTTACTATTCAGTTCCAATGGTATAGCTTCCCATATCTTGCAAGATAGATTTCATTCCTCTTGGGAAGAGATGCTTAGTACCAAAATAACTTCCCTGGGGTTCTCTATTCCTGTAATACAGGCAGTCCAAGGACACAGGCTGCAGCTGTACAGAGCTGGATAGCTATATATCCTTGGAAAGTGAAAGCGTCAAGTGGGGGGATGTTGATAGATGTTGGGAGAAGCCAGAGACTGTGTTTTAGATCTGTACCTTCATGTCAGTAAAAGACTCTTAAACCTATAACGGTCTGTGTGTCTCTATCTGCTGGCTCTCTGGGACTGGGTTGCAACCGGGTACAACCGGGCGCTGGGTATACGCTGAAAATCACCGCACAACACTTAGACCCCATACTTTTTTGGGAGCAGGGTCGCTATGTCTTCAGCATCCTACAAGCCATTCAGCATGAAAGGGAAGTGTGTTAGCCATTGAGAAGAATCTTCTAACATGCTTCCTTGTTCTTTCCTGCTGATTGAAGCCAATCAGAGTGAAAGGAGGTAAGAGAGCCACTGAGAAGACTCTTCTCAGTAACTAACACACTCCCCTTCCATGCTGATTGGCTTCTAGGAACTTTTGTTGTTGTGGGAGAAGGCACACACGGGAAGGACTGAGGAGTGTGGAGATGATGACCGAGAGCAAGTGAGCAAGGGGCCGTGGCATGACTATCATGAGGGGACCCTGCACTTCTGGATTTGCCACTATACTATGATGTTGATGATGTTGTTGTTGTTGATGATGATGTTGATGATGATGTTGATGCAGCCATGTAAATCTTTTGGAGAAACTGCACCTGCCACCCTGCTGGATGAGTGCGATCCACGGCGTACCTGCAACGGTGATGGCGGACAGGATGCTGAAGCTGGTGAGTGGGTTGATGTTGTTCATGATGTTGATCTTGATGTTGATGATGTTGATGTTGGCCAGGGAGGTGGACACGATCACTCCTGAGCATCCTCTCTTATGGAGTGGAGCCAAACCAGCTCACTGGTTTACCAGGGAGCTGGCAGTGTTAAAACGTATAAGACGGGGACTAGAGCGACATTGGCGGAAGACTCAGAGAGAGTCTGACCGAACATGGGCTAGAGCCTATCTGAAGGCCTACTCCATGGCAGTGCGGGCAGCAAAGAAATTATTCTTTTCTGCCAGCATTGCGTCTGCAGGGAGCCATCCATCAGAGCTGTTTCAAGTGGTCAGGGGTCTTTTACATTCTGGCCCTTTGAGAGGGTAATACAGACCACTCAACAGCTCACTGTCAAGAATTTGCATGGCACTTTGCAGATAAAATCATTCAGATTCATTCCAATTTGGATGCTATTGTTGATACAGTCTCAGGGGATGGAGCTCTGGCTTCTGCTTGCCCAATAATAATGGATTCTTTTCTATTTGTACAGCCTGAGGATGTGGACAGGATCCTTGGAGAGGTGAGAGCCACCACATGTCTGCTAGACCCTTGCCCCTCCTGGCTCATTAAAAGTGCCAGAGGGGGACTGGCCGAGTATGTGAGGGCAGTGGTTAATGCCTCCCTACAACAAAGCAGAGTTACAATGTGCCTAAAGGAGGCTGTTGTAAGGACGCTGCTGAAAAAGCCCTCCCTGGATCCCTCTATAATGGATATTATTGGCCAGTGTCCAACATTCCATTTCTGGGCAAGGTAATGGAGCGTGTGGTGGCCTCCCAGCTCCAGAGATTCCTAAATGAAACGGATTATCTGGATATTGACAACTATGACAAGGATGATGACGATGATGTGTTGTTGCCCCGTCTTGATGTTGTTGATGTTGATGCTCATGTTGATGTCGATGATGGTGATGATGATGATGATGTTTTTGTTGAGGACATTGTTGATGTTGATGTTGACGACGATGACTTGTTCATGTTGGTAGCAATATTGACGACTATGACGATGACGATGATAATGACGATGACGTGTTGTTGATGTTGATGTTGATGACGATGACGGTGACGGTGATGCGTTGTTATTGTTGATGATGTTTTTGTTGAGGACTTTGTTATTGTTTCAGATGTTGATGTTGATGATGACGATGATGTGTTGTTGATGTTGATGGCAATATTGACGACTATCACAATGACAATGATGTGTTGTTGTTGTTGATGTTGATGTCGATGTTGATGCTCATGTTGATGTCAATGTTGATGTTGTTATTTATTATGACGATCTTCTCAGAAAAACTGCACCCGCCGCCCTGCTGGATGAGGGAGAGCCTGCAAAGGTGAGTTGATGATGTTATTTTTATTATTGTTACAGTTTATTTATCTTGACAATTTTGATGCTAATGTTGTCGATGATGACGATGATGTCGATGTCGATGATTATGATGATGATGTTGACGATGTTGAAGATGTTGATGATGATGCTATTAATATTATTATAGTTTATTTATACCCCGCCTTGATGTTGATGGTGTTGTTGGTGATGCTGCTGCTGTTGATGATGTTATTATTATTGTTATAGCTTATTTATCTTGATGATGTTAATGCTCATGTTGATGTCGATGTTGAGGATGGTGATGCATTGTTTTTGTTATTGTTGTTGATGTTTTTGTTGAGGATGTTGTTGTTTCAGATGTTGATGTTGATGTCAATGTTGATGCTCATGTTGATGTTCTTGTTGATGCTTTTATTGACGATGACGATCTTGATGATGATGTTTTTGTTGAAGACGTTTCAGATGTTGATGTTGACGATGATGACGTGTTGCTGTTGATGGCAATATTGACAATGATGACAATGACAACGATAATGATGATGATGTGTTGTTGATGATGATGATGATGTTGATGTCGATGTTGATGCTCATGTTGATGTTCTTGTTGATGCTGTTATTGACGATGACAATCTTCTTGGAGAAGTGGCACCCACCGCCCTGCTGGATGTGGCCGAGCCTGCAAAGGTGAGTTGATGATGTTATTTTTATTATTATTATAGTTTATTTATCTTGATGATTTTGATGCTAATGTTGTTGATGATGATGATTTTGATTATGATGATGTCAATGATGTTGATGATGCTATTATTATTATTATTATAGTTTATTTATACCCCACCTTGATGTTGATGGTGTTGTTGGTGATGCTGCTGCTGCTGTTGATGATGTTATTATTATTGTTATAGCTTATTTATCTTGATGTTGATGCTCATGTTGATGTCGATGTTGATGATGACGACGGTGATGCATTGTTGTTGATGTTTTTGTTGAGGACGTTGTTGTTTTAGATGTTGATGTTGATGCTCATGTTGATGTTCTTGTTGATGCTGTTATTGATGATGATGATCTTCTTGGAGAATCTGCACCTGCCGCCCTGCTGGATGAGGGCGAGCCTGCAAAGGTGAGTTGACGATGTTATTTTTACTATTGTTATAGTTTATTTATCTTGATGATATTGATGCTAAGGTTGTTGATGATGTCGATGATGATGATGATGATGATGATGATGATGATGATGTCGATGATGATGATGATGATGTCGATGATGATGATGATGATGTCGATGATGATGATGATGATGTCGATGATGATGATGATGATGTCGATGATGATGATGATGATATTTTATTATTATTATAGTTTATTTATACCCCGCCTTGATGTTGATGGTGTTGTTGGTGATGCTGCTGTTGGTGATGTTATTATTATTGTTATAGCTTATATATCTTGATGATGTTGATGCTCATGTTCATGTCGATGTTGATGACGATGACGGTGATGCGTTGTTTTAGTACCTGGCAAATGTTTCCTCTCCCTCCCCCAGTTCTTATTTTGAAATTTAAAAGCCTGATATGTTTAAATGTTCAGGATGGCTAGATTTTGTAAAAGATTTTTGGAACATGTAAACTTCCTATAGTATGTATGTAACTTGTATTTTTAAGAATCATGGTTTTATTGTGGTTCATTGTTTCTGTCAATAGCTGCTGAAGGAGTTCTTAACTTAGAAATGTGTAGACCTACAATAAAGCAATTTGTTTCATTGAGCACCAGAACGTGCCCCCTCTTTTTGTTTTGTCCTAATTTTTTTCTGAGTTGGACTTATTTGTGGTAACAGAAGCCCGATGGACAAATACTAGATGAGGAACCCGCCATAGGGAGGTAAGCTGTGAGCAGGGGAGGAAGGACTATAGCTCAGTAGTAAGAGCATCTGCTTTACATTCAGAAGACTCCAGGTTCGGTTCCCAGCATCTCCAGGTAGGGCTGGAAATGTCCCAACTAAAACCATAGAGAGCTACTGCCAGTCAGTGTAGACAGTACTGAGCTAGATGGACCCATGGCCTAAGAATGTACAAAGAGCCCTGCTGGTTCAGGCCAAAGACCCATCTAGTCCAGAATTCTGTTCTCACAGGGGCCAACTAGGTGCCCATGGGAAGGCTTCAAGCAGCACCTGGGTGCAACAGCACTCTCCGCACCTGTGATTCCCAGCTATAGGTATTCAGAAACATACTGCTTTCAACAGTGAAGGCAGAATAAAGCTATTGCGGCTAGCAGCCATTGACTCTGTATATGGCAGCTTCCTATGTATCTAGCCCCTGTGACTCATGTAACATTTGTTGCTTAAATTTTCCCCTGCCCTCCACTTTGTGTGTGAGTTGTGGCATACCCACATTTAAAGATGAGGATACATCATAGTTGGTATCCTAAGAGTGGGTGGGGAAAAGTCTGACAATGATCCTTTGTCTTGATAACTTTAATGATTCCAGGAGGGGGGGAAGCAAACAAAATACACCAAAGACATGTGCATTGTCATCTATAGCTGTGCTATATTTGACAGGAGAGTCAAATCTTATACCTGACCAACAGAACTGAACTCTTAACAAACACACATGCAAACTTCATTTGTTGGTGTACAATGACAGAACAGCACACTGATGTCTACTTTACATTCCATTTGGATGTTTGTAATTGTGGGGAGTACAATGATGGGCAAAGATCCCAGGCAAGATGTGCAACATAAAAGCACAAACCGCCAAAAGAAAAAAAGACATTACCATTGAGCTAGATGAGCAGCGTCAAGCAGCATTTGTAAAGGATCAAATCCTGCCCTGTTTTATCATCTAGCAATAAAGCAGGAAGAGTTTCAAACCTCATGAGAGACTGATGCCAACAGCTGAAACTGCAACCCATTTTAAGTGAATACTAGGATCTGAGTCAATTTAACACCACTTAGAATAAATTGGATTACCTTCAATCACTTAAGTATGGATCGGGCTGTAAAATAGCTGAAAGTACAAGCCTCTGTAATTTCCTCACAACAAGGCATGAATGCACCCAAAATGCCCCAGACTTGCCTTGAGAATAAAAAGGTATCCTCGCCAGGACACTTGCTTTCCTTATCAGTTCAGTTTTGTTCCTCATCCAGTACTAAGCTTTCCATAAGCAAGCTCAGATTTTTATTGGAAATTTTTAAAAGATCATGAATTGGTGCCATTGCACCCATGTATATCCTATTATATTTCAGGCAAAACTGTTCTGAACAGTGGGGTGAGCCACAAGACAGAATGGTGAAACAGCTGGGCTCTAGGATCATTGGGACTGGATGCGGGGTGCAGGTTTGATCTCAGCTAAAAGAAATTAGCAGACAAAATAAACTTATTTTGGTGAATGAATGAAAACGTTCACTTCTGTCAGAACCAGTTGAAGAAAAATATGGATCTCTTTAATGAGGCGTAACCTTTCATGTAAAACTCTCCCCCTTCCCATCTCCTTCTAGAAAATGACTGCAATCTTCTCCTGCATAAATATCTTTAACTTCAGTGGGATCTTGCAAGAGATCTGCCTTTGCTTTAGACCTATTTCCTTCTCAGCTATCTTTAGTGATGCCTAAATTCACTGCCCTAGGCAACTACTTTGCTTTATTTTAGGGCTACTTATGTCTATGCGTATGTATGGTTGCAGGTACCTGTGCCAGGGAAATAGGATTGATCATATCTTCCCACAGTATGTAGAGTGGAGGAGGACATATGCTTTTGCTATGTAATATGTGTAGCTGACCGCAAGTGAGGTGCAGACACTCTATAATACTCAGAGGCATTCTGTTTTACATATTTTTGTAAAATATTTTTGCACTATATGGTCCTTCCCTATTTTAAATAGAACTGGTTGATGACGTTTGCAACTTGCTGCAAGCATTTTGTACAGTAGGATAGAAATAATAATAATAAACATGTTCTGTGTCCAGGATTTGGCCTCAGAAAAGAAATTTCCAGGGTTGAGTCCTGGTGCATCCTGACCTGACTGTGCTTAAGCTCAGACTGTAGTCCACTATCCTATGAATGTGTAAGAAAAGATCTAGGAGTCTTTCTTCCGATTATAGCTTTAGGATCAAGGTGTGCACTGTCAGCTGAAAGCAACTTTAGAGCAACTGACTTTAAGTAGACCTTTGTCTGTTTTAAATGGTTGTGGAGTCACAGCCCAGCCTCTACAAATCACTGGGATGGTGCCACAGCATTGCTGTTTGGGCTTAAGTGTTAGAGAATATTTTTCCAGAGATCAGTGATGAAAGATACACCTCTAGATTTACCAGCTTTTTAAAAACTGCCCTTATGGTTGTGCTTTAAATATTTCCATCTGCTAATCAGGTTAATTGTTGTGTCATCAAAAATTACACCTGCTGATGCCTGCAGATCAGACTGTTAAACGTGCAGCAGCAGGCCAGTCAGGCCATTTTCTTGTGGTGTGAATTCCCCACCTCCAAGCCCTTGGATACTGTATGAGTTTTCCTAAGTACAATCGCCCTAAAGTTTTCTCTCTTTCTGCCTCAGCTCTTCACCTGGCATGAATAAATAAAATAAATAATGCTCTTTCCCCTTTTCTTGTCCTCCCCGTCTTTCTTTCTCTCTGCTTTGTTTCTCCTCATTCAATGGTTTGGTGTGCAGCTCTTCTCTCTCCCTGCCCTCCTCCGTTTCCTTAAGTTTGCTCCTGCTTCTTCCCAGCTGCTTTGAGCAAATAGTGCTACTCTCCTTTTCCCACCCCCTGCCCCTCCTACTTGCCACGGAAAAGGCATGATTTTAACTTACAGGAAAAAGTGCACAGTCATTAGCACTAACTGATTGGGTTAAAGAGGAAGTGATTAATAGAAGTGTAGTAATGGGGGATTTGGGGGCTTGAAAGAGACATCTAGTTCAAAAACCCTTCTCAGTGGCAGGACCCACCATGTGCAACAGAACCCTGAAGTCTCTCTTGGAAGAACAAGGCCTGCTGTCATCAGACCACATTAGATTCTTTTACAAGGCAAAGGCTCCAAAGTTCATTTGCCGCCTATAAGCTTCTAGGACAAATTGCCCAAACAGGTGAAGTATGCCACAATTTACTATAGGGAAAAAAGGGGGGGACTTGTGAGTCATCATTTAAGCTGACCGGATGTACAATCTTAATTAGCAACCAACTAATATGTGGTTTTGTTGAGTTCTGAGTGAGCAGCATCGTGAGAATGTATTATATAATGCTTTAAAAGTGTAAAATTTTATTTCAAGTGTTGGGGTATCAGTGAGATTCTGTTATGCCATTCTGTTAATCTTATGGATAAAAAAATTATTCTACTACCCCCTGTGTGCGTGTGTTTATTTTTAATATTGTTTTAGGCTACTTAGATGTGTAGCAGCCAAGGCCAGCACCTTGTAGGCGTTTTTTTTTAAAAGTAACTGAAATGTAACTGTAGTGATTACTTTTGAGAAAAAGTAAAGTAATCAGTTACTTTCAGAGCAATTGCAATTGTAACAGTAATTACTACTTTTTGGTCAAGTAATTGTAACTGTAATTTATTACTTTTTAAAAGTAATCTTCCAAGCTCTGCTCAGGAATATACCTAGGCTGGAGCAATATATTAGTAACATACTCAGAAAGAATCTGGAGAGGGACACTAAATGGACAATGATCACAATATATTGACAGCTATTAAAATAAATTATGTAAGGTTGCCTTGATCAGAGGATTAATGTGGAAGCAGTGGTGAAGCACATTTAACCACTGAGCACTGTTGGAGAAGAAAACTGGAGATCTGCAACAGACATCAGAACCCTTACACAACACCTTCCAAGAAGGAATAGACTTCATGAACAATGAGCAATTTGGGATTCCAACATGCATGCATTGCCGCCATCAACCAAGATGGCAGCAGAGGCTTCATCCCCTTAGGGAAACCTCAGGCGCCATCTTGATTGATGGCAAACCTTCATGCACCGCAAAAAAACAATGGAAAGGTAGGTGAAGCGGGGGATGGCAGGCAGTTCCTGTCTTGCTTCCGTGGATCGCAAAAGGGGAGTGGAAGGGCCCAGGACAGGCTGGTACCCAAGGGCCCCGGCATGCCTGGGTCCGGCCCTGCTTATACTGAGTCAGACCATTGGTCCATCTATGTCAGTATTATCTACAATGACTGGGAACAGCTCTCCATGGTTGCAGACTGGGGTCTCTTCCAGCCCTACCTGGAGATGCTGGGAACTGCTACTTTCTATACTGCAAAGCCCCAGTGGTAGTAAAAAGAGGCATGCTGCCCTATTGGACCTCCCTGGTGCTCCTCCCCAGGCTACGCTTACAAAATTGTGTTGAGCCCAAAGTTACTGAGGATGCATAATATGAACCGTTTGGGGGTGGGGGAAAGAGGCAATGCAGTCCCATACAGTGCCATCCTAAGGCTGAAGTGGATCCTACAGCCACTTGAGTTTTTAACACAAGGCAACTCAATGAAGGTTGAATGCTGGATTGTTTTACCCTGATTATCAAGCCTAGGATGCTGCTTTAGTTGCAGTTTGGACTCCTGCAAATAAAGACCAATATAACAGGGCTATAAGCTTCATTTTTAAGAACTGAAGCATTTCCCCCCCTAAACAACAACAATGAACATTTTTGATGAGAAGGCGCTATATAACTACTTCTATAAATAAATAATACACCAGTCAGGATATAGCTGTCCTTTGCTTTTTAAACTTCTCTGCATTTTGCAATACAGTTTTTAGCTCAAAAAGGTACTGAGGATGCATATACAAATGTGAATTTTAGGGTAAAATGTGTTTTAAAAAGTACAAAACTAATGTGAATGTTTATGCAGATTTTTTTAAAGCCCAACATTTGCAGATTGGTATGGAAAATGGGACAGAACAAATATATAAATGGACACAGGTGAAAATGACATTGACTGGGAATGGACCAATCTGCCCATCCCTAGCTTGATTGTAAGCAAATTATGTGGCTTTCTTGTAGCTCAGTTAGTATCTTGCCACTGGCACCAAAGAGTGAATTGCAGGGAGCCCCCAGAAGTGTGCTACTCCTAGGTGGAAGGAATTGGCTCAGAGGGTAGGAAAAAACAATTAAATGAGCACTCAAAGCAAGGGTCATTTGTTACTTAGTGAAAATATTGCAAAGGTGACCATAAGTCAGCAGGACTACATTGTCTTTATGTTTAATAGCTCTGGCTTAATTGATATGTCAATTGGGCTCTTGCTTCGATGTGTTTAAAGATAACATGGAATGCAAAAAATCAATTTTGCAAGGCAAGGCTATGAAAATTCTTCTGGTTTAGTGGCATTTCCTTCCATCTTTGAGGCTTAGATGGAGTATTTTGTTTCATTGGCAAAAAAAAAAGGAGTATTGTTGATGTTAAGGATACTTCATGTGCATTTGTAAAGGCACTGTCTTGCTCCATTTAATTGGCAAAGTGATAACTTCAAGAGGAAGGTGATAAAACCAAGTTGCAGATAGATTAGAGATTCACTCCACTTGCATAGGGAGGAGTTGATGAGTGAGTCCTGCTCACATATGGACAATCAATACCCATAAAATAGAACAGGTTTCTCATTTTAAATACCTTGGTATACTATTTCATTCCTCTCTGTCCTGGAATCCCCATATCCGAGGGGCTATTTCTACTGCTCGCAACTCACCCAGTGGTATTCGAAGGTTCTTCTTCACTAAAGGAGGACAATACATTCCGGCAGCCCTAAAGGTTTTTAGATCCAAAACTATTTCTCAACTTCTCTATGGGGTACCTTTATGGATTGGCGCCTTCAACTCTTCTGTGGAGGCAGTTCTCTCTTTGTTTCTCAGACAAATTTTTAGTGTTCCCAGGTGCGTTACTGCGGCGGTCCTCAGGTTAGAATCCAGCCTAGTCTCACATGAGTCTCAAGCGTGGATGGCCGCCCTAAATTTCTGGCTTAAAATGTCTTATGAAAAATCCACTGGCTATCTCCCTTTACTCTGGGAAGACTCTTTTACCTCGAAATGGGCCCTAACGTTTACAAACTACCTTGCAAGTATTGGCCTCTCAATTGAACATCTGATGTCCCATGCTCCAGAGACAGTTAAACTTTCTATCCGGACTCATATCAGCAATATGGACTTCCAACGCTCCATTACCGCAGCCACCTCGACCTGTTCTCCTATTCACTTTGGTCTGAGCTTTGCGCCTATGCTCAGTGCCCCTTATCTGGAAACTCTCACGATCCCCAGATATCGTCTAGCCTTTACAAAGGCTAGATTTAACTGTCTTACCTCTGCCTTACTTGAAGGGAGATTTAAACATATCCCGTATGCAAACCGATTATGCCTTTGCGGTGTCAGCGCCATAGAAACTCTCTCTCATGTCATCTTTGAGTGCGCCCTATATGATGATATTCGCTCCAAATTCATAACCCCCATCATAAATAAATACCCCTACAAACCGCTTGACTGTTTACTTTTCCATCTTTTGTCAGTGGCTAATAAGGATACTATCTTGCCAGTCGCTAAATATATTTTCGCAGCCCAATCAATACGGAGGGCATCTATCCCTTCAGAAGCTTCCGCTACCTTATTGTAACTGTTTCCCTTGTTGTTCTATTGTTTTATTGTTTTAACATGACTGCATCTTTGTAACCTTTTGTTATAAATGTATGTAGTTTTATTTATAAATGTTTTTGGTCTATGACTGTATCAATAAAGATTGATTGATTGAGTGAGTTGGTTCCTGTGTACATAATGAGGAGGGAGGCAGTTAAGGGCCTACTACTAAGGGCCACATGCCAGTGCTCAACAAGTCCAGAGTTAAAAGTGGGTAGAGCAACAGATGCAACTTTTACCTTTTGAATGGTAGAACAGATTCCAGCCATGCCAATTTTGGTGTCATGTTATGCTGCTATTGAAGAACATAGCTGGGCCCACTGGGCCCCTTTCTGAGTTGCTCATGCACTCCTGGCAATGCTGTAACCCAGCAGCTTCTCCTCTACAGTCCTTTTCTTGGCTGCTGTACCAGATAATGCTCAAGCCGGAGTCCATTGGTATTCCCACCTTCTCTACCACATTGGTCACTGGGTATTGGATTCTGAGATGATACACCCACTAGGTATGGCAAGCTGAGGGGAATAGCTCTCCATGCCCTCACCTTTACCCATAATAAGAACAAAGAATTATATAAACGTCTTGATTTTATGAGCCACTTTGAGCATGGTTAACCATGGGCAAGCAGCATACAAATGACGATGACGATGAAAAAATCAGGGGTTCCTGCACACATAACTCTCCGTCCAGGCAAGCAAGAGGCATTGTACAGTTAAATGACCTTTCCACTTAGGCAAAGCTCTCTGTACTACATTTGATCTTAGTCAAAGGCTGAGAAGGCAAATGCACTCAAAGAGGGCATGAAGCAGGGCCAGTGAGGGTTGGGGCCTGGGAAGAAGGGGTGTTGCTTGGGGAGTCCTGAGGGTTGGGTAGAGAGGCCTGGAGGGCCACATTTGAATCCCCTCCCAGGCCTGAGGTTCCTCCCCGCTGGCTTACTATGCTGGGCTCTTGCCTGTTCACTTGCCGTTGCTGAGGGAATCCGGGTTAGTCTCTTTTCTTCCATTGACTAATATGCTTAAATTCAGCAGGTCACCATATCTGACACACACACACACACACACACGAGAATCCAGGTCTACCACAGGAAAGCATTGGGGCTCTCAGCCACCAGCTCCACCCTTTGGAAATCTGCATTTCTCAGACGCCAGGTCTGGCCAGGGGGGGGGGTAGATGAAATTCAGTGGGACTTTTGGCTGCCAGCTCTGCCCATGAAGCATGTACCCCAGCTCCTGAAAGAAATGCACGACTTGGCGTGTGTGTGTGTGTGTTGTTTGTTTTTTGCCAGTTTGTTTCAGAGACTCCTGGTCTACCCACCTTAAGCCGTAGGGATCTTTGGGCAGCTCTGGCGCTCAGTCCATAGGCCAGGTCTACCCAGGAGGAAGGAAGGCCCACCTGTGATGGAGTACCTTTAGAGATAATTCATCTAGGCTGTTTTTGAATTCATCAGGACCTACCAGACATTATCCGTGTGCCCATTGTGTGTACTGTAAATATACCTCAAAGAGAGTTCAGTTTACCAACCCTAATGACCATCAAACATATTCTCTCATGCATTTCACCACATGCAATACATCGCATGTAATCTATATCATACAATGTAGCTGTCCAAAAATATATATTGGCCAAACTAGCAGACCTCTCAAAGTAAGAATTGGAGAGCACTTAAGTAATATCAGATGCAAAAAGAGAAGTGCGCCACTAGTAAATCATTTTTTGGATTATAACCATACCCACAAAGATTTTCTGTTTTGGGGTTTAGAAAAAATACGTGGACTCAATTCGAATACACTCCTGAGGAGAGAAATTGCATGGATTCTCAAATTAGACACCCTTTCTCCATGTGGACTGAATGAAGACCTGGATTTTCTTTCCCTGTTATAAACATACAGAACTGAAACAAGATCCCAAAGATAAGTCTGCAATTATTTATCTAATTTGATCCCCAACTGAGATCATTTGGGACACACTAAAGTTTATTCTGTGAACTTATACGTACTTACAACAGGATCCCTAAGAAATGAGAGGCTATAATTATCCAACAAATGCGCACTCCAGCTGGAAACATCAGAGACAGACTATAAATCGCTCTGCATCTTTTGACACACATGCTTACCAGATTCAGCCAAATGAACGCGCTGTGTGTTTTAGCTATTCCTCTTTCAAAGGAAGCTCATATATTTAAATCCAAGATAAAAGTAATTACAAATAATAAGCGATGTAGAACTCCAACTGAGATCTTTTAAGACGTATTATAATTCACCTTGCAAACTTATACGTAATTGCAACAGGATCCCTAAGGAATGAGAGTCTGCAATTATTCAACAATCTCAAATTCCAGCTGAAAGCATTTGAGATAGACTATATTTTTCTCGGCAGTTCTCAACAAACACGCTTACCAGATTCTGCCTGATGAACATGTTACTGACAATTTGTAATCTTTTGAATAATATCAACATCATCACTTTGAAGGAAAAATTTAAACAAGCATGTGAGTAATGACAACTTAATAATAGAAAAATGTTTGTACTCCCAACCCACCCTCCTTTTCCAAAAAATTGAAATTGTAAGTTACAATTTTGAACGGAATGTTAAGTAATTTCAATATATATCTATTTTTTTCAGCCTCTGATGAAGGCTATATGTAATTAGCCGAAACGCATTGGGCTTTTTATACATTTTTTATTTATAAAAACGGAATAAAATTGTGACTTTTTATCATATTGTTTTGTCATTCTGGGCACCTCCCTCCAACTATTTGTCCACCTGTGATGGACCAGATGCCCCTAATGCAAGAAGTGCCTCCACAGCCACCCAGGGGAAGGGGTCAGGGTCCTACATGGGATCCCTGAACTCCCTCTGTGGTGGTCAAAGGACAAAAGCTTGTGTTGAGGGCTGACTTTCAATAGATCACAGCGAGGGAGCCACTCTGCTAGGTATGAAACCCTGACCCAGAATCAGGTCATCTATGAATGAATTAGCACCAGGTTACCCACAAACGTGGGTGAGAGGCTGCCTCTTTTTGGCTGCTCTCCACTTCCAAGATGGATGGCTCTCTACACCGGCCAGATGGCTCAGCTATCTGATGCCAACAAGGCTCCTCTGCGCTGTGGTATCGTTACATTTAGGGGCATTCAGTCATAATCCCACAGATGGTAGCTTTGCCCTATTGGCTCCTCAGCCAAGCACATACACCAAATATCTGAACCTGCAGTTCCTCTCATACTGAGAAGGATTACTATCACAACAACACATCATCAGCAGGGTAAAACTAACCTGTCTCACAACGATCTAAACCCAGCTCATGTTCCCTATTAGTGGGTGAACAATCCAACACTTGGTGAATTCTGCTTCACAATGATAGGAAGAGCTGACAACAAAGGATCAAAGCAACATCTCTATGAACGCTTCGCTGCCACAAGCCAGTTATCTCTGTGGTAATGTCTCTGACACCTCCAGCTTAAAACCCCAAAAGTGAGAAGGATCATGAGGCCCCACTTTCATGCTCTATATTCATAATGAAAATAAAGATCAAGCGAGCTTTTGCCCTTCTGCTCCATAGGAGGCTTCTGTCCTCCCTCCTCGCCTTAGGATACCTGTGTTACAGTTTGACAGGTGTACCGCCTCAGTCAAACTTCACACCTGACGCTGTCCCCACGATGGGTCCCACAATGGTTCCTGTGCTGGATGCTTGCAGCCAGAAGTGAGAGCCACTTGGGGCTCTCCCCCCGTGTCACCGGGTAAGTGAAAAAACGATACGAGTAGTGATATTTCACCAGTAGCCTGGGTGAGCCTCCCACTTATTCTACACTTCTCATGTCTCTTCACAGTGCCAGGCTAGAGTCATGCTCAACAGGGTCTTCCTTCCCCGCTGATTCTGCCAAGCCCATTCCCTTGGCTGTGGTTTTGCTAGATAGGGTGTAAGGACAGTGGGAATCTTGTTCATCCATTCATGCATGTCACTAATTAGATGATGAAGCATTTGGCTACATATCACTACTGAATCAATCAGTATTCTTTTTCGAGTTGTCGGGGCATGACTATGTCCCCAGTGGCCCGTCCATCTGTTTTAAAGTCTGTCATTCCAGTGACTGCGGCATGAGTCCTGTTTACAGCATAGGTTTTATTAACCGATCACAGGGAAGTAATCATTACCAGATCCCATTACTGTCTTACATAGAAGTGGATAGTAAAATAAAAGAAAGAAAGAAAATAAAAAAGAAAGGAAAAAACATGTTAACACATATCATTTTTTTTAAAAACTATTTTATTAAAAAAAACATTCAAATTAACCACTTATTTAAAACTTGTTATTTAAAAGAATTAAAAAAAGAATTTTAAAGAATTTAAAAGGATGCCAAATAGAAAACTAACTACCTCATCTGTTTGCAGATAGGTGCATCATTGCACTGGAATATTTTAACACCCAAAGACTACATAGTTCAGCTAACCAAACTTATCTCAATTTTGAGATGCCCAATTCCTCAAGCACCTGGAAATTGCAAGCAGGCCACTTACCTCTAGCTCCAAAGCCATTGAAACTAACCTCTCTGGCTCCCATCAACTGTTGCACTTGTTGTCTCAAGTTCTTATAATACTCTACCTTCTGGCCCACAGCTCTTTTCAGGCCCCCTACACTGCATTCCCAACAAACCATCACATCCACAACCACAGCTTTACCATCCCTTAGAAAAATGAGGTCTGGCTTTCTCAACTCATTGTTCTTATTTCACAGATGTGGTTCGTGATATACAACCCACTTATTCATCATAGCCTCATTACTTAGAATTTCACTTATCTTGTTGTATCTATATATCCCAAAATCTTGCAACGTGGGACATTGACCAAGTACATGAGAACAAGACTCATAACTGGCCACAAAATATCTACAGCTCTTATTTGTGTTGCTGTTACCATGTCCTAAAAACTCTCTTGTTGGAGATACGTTTGCTCTTAATTTTAAAGAGAGGGGCCCAAGCCTTGGAAAACATGTACTCTTTAAATTTTTCATTTGAATATTTGCTACTACCACCAAAATCTGCACCTGCAGCAGCTCCATCCAGGCTCAGGCCCTAGGCTTCAAGGCCCACCATAGTGGCCCTCGTACTCGTTGTGGTGTAGCCCTTGTGGTACGCATTGCCGGCGACAGCCAGGTATGGGCCCGATGCTCCAGCACCATCCATTGTCAGGGCTAGTTGATTCGGCAGGTGAGTTGTTACACACTCTTTAGCGGATTCCAACTTCCAACCAACACCCTTTCGGAGGTCTGATGAACATCAGCATCTGGCACCTTAACCCAGCATTTGGTTCATCCTGCAGTTTGAGAATAGATTGAAATAGTTTTGGTCCCCAAACCTCTAATGATGGTCGATGGAGCTCTTCTACTGATGGCTTTTAAGGAGTAATCCCCCCCTCCACTGGAAGCTGCAACGTTTGGGAGTGCATGGGAAAGATGAGGGAGCCCCCCTCCCTTCTTTCCATACTTTCTATACTGCCTCCCTCGTTATTTGACCTGAATTGGACGCTAGCTACCGGTATGTCCCAGAGACTTTACCTATATCAGGCCGCTGCCGCTGCCACCACCTCTAGCAGTGGAGAGCACAGAGCCGGGCTGGACGCAGAGGCAGGCTGAAGCTGGAGACTGGTGGGTCGGGTGTTGTGGCCTGACCTTGGAAGACGCCGTTGCTGTGATAATCTTTCGGCTTCTGAGGAGTGGGAGGCGTCCCTGCAGCGGCTATCGTTTTGCCATGCAGCCTCTGTTTGTTTTGCCTGTTATCAGTCGCGTTTACACTCTGGCTCCTCTGCCTTGGCTTCCTTGAGAACTGCTCTGTTGGTTTTGATTTTGAGGGGCCTGTTCTCTCGCCCCTCTCTTTCTTGGAGTTGCTGGATGTTAAGATCGGGGGAGGATGTTGCTTTACATCTTGCAGATGAAGTATTACCACACTGGTTCAATGCTTACACCAGGAAACTCCATCTGTAGTTACACCTCCGGACTATACAGGAGAGAAGCCCTATTATTACTGGAACTTGTTGCTTCTACGTTATTGTTAGTTTTTATTGTTAGACTCTTAATGTTTTGATGTTTACGTGTTCTGCTTTGTACATCACTTAGAGTGGCTGACAATTCAGCCAGATAAGTGACTAATAAGTCAAATAAATAAATAAATAAATGATTCATTTTACCAGATAAAATTGTGGGAGGGTTCAGGTAACAAGTGCCAGCTATCCTGAGGGAAACTTCAGAGGGAACCAGCTACTAGATGGTTCTATTAGTCTTTTGCCCCTATACCCAATTTAGCCAGACGATTTGCATGTCAGGACTGCTACAGACCTCCGCCAGAGCTTCCTTTGGCTTTGCCCTGCCCGCACATAGTTTACCATCTTTTGAGTCCTATCATGCTTGGTCATGCTCCACCTCCCCAACAGGGTGGGCAAGATGGGCTGGTGGTGCACCCTCTGCTTGGTGGCCTAGGAATCCTACCTTGGCCGGCTCATGCCAGCCGTCACCTTCATAGTGCCATGGGGCTTTTGTGTCAAGCCTCTGACATGTGCACATGTTAGATTCCTTGGTCTGTGTTTCAAGACAGGTCGGGTGGGTGGCTGACATTGGCACGGACCCTGGGTGCCTGTCATGGTGCCTCTCCACTCTGCGGTCGGGGCGCACTTAGGGCAGTCTTCCCTGATTGACAGTTGCCCTGGAAGCAGCGGAGCAGACCCAATGCAGAGGCCCCCATGCTGCCTGCTTCCATGAGGCAGAGGGGCAGGGAGCCAGCAGGGGAAGGGTGTGGCAGTGGTAGTCTCCTTCAACCCCAGGATGGAGTGACAGCTGCTCCCCGAGGGCTGTAACACTTGCCACTGTATGAGGGCAGTGGGCCACCTGCCCACATTGAGGCCTTCTCAGCCAAGCCAGAGCCGGTTGTGGTGCACTGCCACAGTGGAAATGCACCCAATTGGGGCCGGGGCCATCTGGGCAGTGGTACCTTCATGGAACCCCCTCCCTGCAAGGAGGTGGGAGGTGGGAGGAGAGAGGGGATCTGCTGGCCAACTGTGCACACTGGGTTGAATCTTCTGGGCAGACTGCGCAGACCCCACTCATTTACCTCTTAATGGTTTCATGCCCTCTTGAACTCTTTCTTCAAAGTTCTTTTCAACTTTTCCTTATAGTACTTGTTGATTATTGGACTCACGCTGGTATTTAGCCTGAGATGGAGTTTACTACCCACTTTGGGCTGCATTCCCAAGCAACCCGACTCTGGGAAGACCCGGTCCCTGCATACCGGGGGCCACTACTGGCCTCACACCGTCCACAGGCTGTGCCATGATCAGAAGGACTTGGGGGGGCACAAGAGTGGCACTGGGGAGTGGGTCTTCTGTACACCACATTTCCAGCATCCCACTGCTGGTCTGGGTAGGTCAAGCCCAGTAACCTGAGATCAGCAATGAAAAGAGGGAAGGTTACAAGGAAAACAGAAGGAGAAACTCTAATATCTCCCAAAAGAAAAGAGCCCACCCTGGAAAGAGTCTCAGAGTTCTATCCCCTGAGAAGCCTGTAACAGTGTTCCTTCTTGCCAAGATTGGTGGCTGGATCCTCCCACGGGCTTCCTTCCTGCAAAAATTGGAGCAGGCAGGTTATACTGTCACGTCTGTCAAGCCAGGTCCAGTCATTAGATTGAGGCCCTGAGGAAACGTTTCCCTGGCAACTGGATCCCGCACCTGTTGATTTCTGCTGCTGTCCTCAGTGCTACCACTGATTCTAACTCTTCTTTTGGCTGCCTCACACAGCTGCCAGAGAACGAGAGGCTGTCATTTGAAGGGGAGCCTCTCATCCTTCCTCCTCCTTTCTTGCAGATTAGAACGATCAGATTATGCGCATCTCCAGATGTTGCAGTGCATTTTCAGTGTGCAAAAAGTGCACACAGACACCAATGTTTTATGTAAAAGCAAAATGCATATTTGATGGGTGAACGCACAGAAAATCATTTAAAAGTGTGTTTTATGTAAAAGGTGTATATTTTACATTAAAAGTGCTCACAAATGGTGTACAATGGGAAGGAATGGGATGCAAAGTCGTGCAGTGGAACAGGATGGAACAGATCTGTGACTGTCAGTGAGACTGAAAGGGAACAGCATTAGCTGCTTATCCGTCCCTCGGTAGGTAAAATGCACTGCACTGTGGATCAGGCAAAGGCAATGCCTGGCACCAGTATTTATACAAGGCCAGACCAATCTAGAGGCTTCATACTGCCTTTCAGTCGCAAAGGCTGATCTTGTAAAGTACATGCCTCTATTTTCCATTTTTAATCTAAAGGCTGAGACGTGACCATACACAGTCCATGATAGGTCATTAGAATACATCCTAGCCCCAGCCCTTGAAATTCCCAGTTCAAATCCTAGAGTTTCTGACACAGGGCTGATGTGCATGCTTTCCTTACAGACATTACATTAGAAAGTGCAAGTTTCTGTTTTGGTACTTGTTACATGTAAAAATACTCCCAGTTGCCTCCTAGTGAGCCCTCCCTCCATTAACCAGCTCATCTTTACTGCATTGCAGGATTAACATTCTCAACTGTCCAAGGGACTTTACAGTAAAAGATATATGTTAAAAACGTTGTAAGCAATTATGTTTTGAAGCATTGTTTTAGGCATCCTTAATTCTACTTATCCTTACTTCGTTGTTATATGTCTTCAAGTAGATTATGACTTATGGTGACCCTATGAATCTATTGATAGGGTTTTCATGGTGAGAGGTATTCAGAGGTGGTTTACCATTGCCTTCCTCTAAGCCTACGACACCTGGTATTCCCAGGCGGTCTCCCATCCAAGTACTAACCAGGCCTGACCCTGCTTAGCTTCCGAGATCAGACACTGTTCCTCAATTTTTGAAGGTTCACATATTTATAAATGCACACTAGATTACTTTCTCCCTGTGAAATCTCTCAGGACTCATTATTTTGTAATGTATGCTTTTGAGGACTTTTTTTTCAGAAGGGGTTAACCTGACAGCCACAGAAACTTGCAGCAAATTAATAATTTACAACAATTTAGTGAATAATACATTCACTAAATGAGGCTTCTTTTGTCCCTAGATGGGTACTTACTATACCAAATTTTATTCCCCATGCTTGAAATAATTTGGGAATAATAATATGGTTAATTCTTAAACTACCGTTTGACCCCAGATTCCTAGCCTAGCTCTGTTGTCGTTGTTTATCTTTCATTCACTAGGACAATAGAGAGATACAGATATAGATATAGATGCTGTACTGGGCAGATGGAATCATAGTCTTTGTATAATAAAAAGTACAGGCATCAGTTATTAATGCCAATAAATTTGTTTTGTAGCAAAGATGTAGAAAGTTGTGCTAGTCCAAAAGATTTGGCATCTATTTTTTTTCAGGTGGGTGGTGCGACATCACCAATCTGAGGGGAGGGGGATTTTCTGAGGGAAGTTCCTGTTATGATGTGTTGAGGAAGTAGTAGTAGGTTCCATTCGTGCCCCCCCTTAACAGTTTTTAAAAGCCTTGCAGCTGCAATTAGTAGCCTGAGAACATTGCAGTAATGTGGGGAACAGTCCAATGGGAAAGACTGTACATCACGACATAGCACCATTCCCACTGGGCCATCCTCTAAGTCAGCCTTCCCTAATGTGATGCCCCCCAGATTTTTTGGACTACAGCTGCCACTACCCACACACCACAACACTGGCAATCCATCATTGGAATGGGGAGAAGGGAAACACTGTGATATCACCAGATGAGGTAAGTTCTGCTTGGTGTTATCAGGGAGTAAGAGGAGCTTAATGCATGCATGGCTGTCGTATTTGGTGACACCCATAACATTTAGCATGGTGTCTAATCTGGCACTTATGCACTGTGATATTAGCTAGACAACTCCAGTTTATCTTCTAACTGAAACAACAATAGGGCATTTAATTTCATGTGTTTATTATGACCACTGTGCAAATAGAAACCATCTCTGTTTAATAACACACTACAGAGCACATTGACACCCCCCCCAATGCAGTGTAAGCAGCACTAATGGTAGGACAGCCCTTGGGAAAATTTAACAAAATGTGCTTTGCGCTGCAGTCATAAAACTAGTCTTCCATTTTTATGTACTTTCTGTAGCACTTTGGCAATATAAAGGTCAGGTAATGATGTTTAGGATGTTTACTTATCTGTAGGGACTTCTAAGAAATAACATTTAAAGTATCAACAAAAGCCAACCAGATTATAGGTGGCATTATCCTTATTTTCCTGAAGAGTATGTTGGAGTACACTAAGGCCAGCATTAAATTATCCAAAGGCACAATCTGCTGGAGGTACAAATTAGTCCAACCATGCTGAGGAAAAAGGTTTTCCATGAGAAATGTGATGGTGAGACTGTATTTATATGCTTCTCTTGTATTGAGTGGGTAGCTAAAATAACAAGTTGTGTAATTTGCAGTGTTTTTATCCTTTTAAAAATATTAGTCCTGAGCTGAAACTCTTTTTCTCATTTTGTGTTTGTCTGCAGATTTGTTTGTGTTGCTTCTGTGCTGTTTTTCCTCTGCATTATTTTGTTCTCCTTTCTTGTCCTATCAATGTCCTCATTTGCTTTTGCCATTGTATAACCTGATTGGCTGGGGTTCACCACCCATCTGATTTGGGTGATGATGTCACAACACAACAGCTGGTGTCGCAACATCGTAAACAGCTGTAAACGAAATCCTGTAGATTGCTACACCTGAGGTGTTGAAATGCACAGTGAGGCCAAGGATAGTCAGAAAACAAAAGAGGACAATGGCAAGAAGCTGTATCAGTTCAGGGAATAACTGGCCACTGCTACCCATGCTCTGGTTATGTTCCGGTAGATCTGATTACTGCAGTGGTTGTAACTAAATAGTAGTTTCTAAATTCAAATTCAAAATCTTCATTCTAACTATTTAGCTTGGTACTGCAAGATCTCAAGGTCACCTATTCTCACATGAGATGGTGGGTGATAGTGATGTGACTGGAGAAAATACCTTCTGTATTATTTTTCTCCGTTTGTGGAGGTTCACCTGGCAATGAGTTCTCTATCATTCTGTGCTGGGGAACAATATATTTTTATACACTCAGGCTTTTAAATATCAGGTAGATCTGTTGCTACACTACATTCCTTTGGAGGAAGGGTAGGATATAAATTTAATAAATAATGATAATTGTTGATGCTCTGTTTTATTCAGCCTCCAGCTTTTCAATATTTGTATGTTACCATGTTTAAAATCTTTGATTGTAAGCTGCCCTCGGAGTTGTAACCTGAAGGGTGGGCTTAGGAAATATTTAAATTAACAACAATAGATCAACTAAAGTGTGCTGGACAACACTGAAATAACACAAATGTTCAGTGGGATATCCCCACACCCCAGCAATTTATTCAGTTGCACTGAAGTTATTGGTGGACATTGAAGTTAGAGAATCTTCAGCACAGCCCTGGAAAGGATGACACAGACGTATGGAAGATGGGTCTATCAGTGGCTGGCTATTAGGGTTATATCATTTCTGCTTTAAGTGGTCTCCTAATGTAAAACCGGCATTTGGTTTTCAGTATACATTTGATTTCTCTTTCAAGTTCTGTTCTCATCCTATCTGATGCTAGGAAATTCAAGAGAGTTTCAAATGTCCCTAAGTTCCCAAGGAATTGCTGCCAAATTACCATGTCTTTGTACTGATAACTTAATTGTTTTTTGAGAACTGGGGATGTCCTCGCTCAGCATAACCCATTAGATGCAGAAGTCTTCCTTCTGGTTCCTGTGTCTGTTTTCTCATCACTGACAGTTAATGATTAGATTAAATTTCCTCCCAACTACTGCCCTTTTTAACTGTTTAAGTGGTTGTTGCAGGCACCTGATTGGCCCGCAGCTTGTTTTTTTGCTGCTGCTTTAGCAGTAGTGAGGATCTCCACTTTGTCCTCCACCCTCCCTGCTTCATTGAAGGAAGAGCTCAGGGGAACCTTACTCAGAGCGAGGCGTTTTACGTGGGGTGGCTGCGAGACTGCCTGCAGTGCTGCCATGGTTGGCTTTGGCAGCTAAAAATACTATTTAAAGTTACAGTAACGCTGAAGCTTTTTCTTAAGTTTAGGTAGCATTTGTAGCCACTGCAGTAGACCATAGTGGCCACGTAGGTGCTGTCACAGCCACCTCAACTAGAATGCCTCACTCTGAGTAAGGTTCCCCTTAGCCCTTCCTAGATATTTCTCTGTGTGTTTTGCGATAGTTGCAGAGTGAGCCCGATGCATTTTTGGTTCTGGAGTGAAAAATTGAAACAATGTCCATCTCCTTGGCAATGATATATATTATTTAGGACTGCAAGGTTCTACTTGCTTCAATGAGTAGATTAATCAACTAATTGTTAAGAGCCAACTATAGTGCTGGGGCTGCAAGCTAAGGACGTGCTTGGATATTTTGAGACTTTTGTTTCTTATCCAATGCTTTAAACTTGCTTAAATTGGCAATGGCAATCTAATGTCAGTCAAACTGATTGTCTTCCACTGCCATCTTCCCTGACTCTAAGGATGGATGCCTGGGACCAGCTGGTGGAGCTTACCCAGACATCACAGCAGTGTCCCTGATAAACTGCTGAGCCAAAGTAAAAACTGAGATCTACAATTCAACTGAATGTTATTGCAACTCAGCAGCAGATCATTTTCTTGCTGCTATCCTGCTGCTCCTATCGCCCGATACACATCTCTTTTCTGTAAAATATAGGAAAACTATGTTATGTTGGAGAATGTAGAGTTCAGTAGATCACAGGGTCCAGCTTTTTTCCATTGGGGAAACCAGAAAATACAGTTTTTGTTTTAAAACATTGCTGCGACCGAAGGATAAGGAGTAGTAATTTGAAGAGAAAGGGAGCAGGGCTACACATCCTAGCTTCACCCTGCATATCTTACTGCATTCACACTTTAGGGCAATGTCTGTAACAGGGAAGCTTGCTCTATGCATGGAGACTAACCTCGGCATCTGTCACCAGGACAGACTATGCACCTACACTGGACTTCCCTGTTGCAGACATTCTGCCAACTTGTGAACAGTGGAGGAGGGAGAGGAGGGCAGGGATGATAAGCCTTTCCCAGGGCAATGACTGTGTTCCCTTCTGGGCAACTTGTGGGAACCACATGCCAGCAATGGGCGAGGCCAGAGGCAAAAGTGGGCAGAGCAAGAAATGTGCATTTTACCTTTGGATAGTAGGTTGATTTCTACACACACTCACACCCCTCTCTCTATCCTCCATCCTGGCAAGCAAGAAGCGGGACCCTTTCCAGCCAGGTACAAACACTCAAGGAAGGTGCAAAGCAGGTCCAGTGAGGGATGCCACCTGAGCAAAGAGGTGCTTGGCTGGAGAGGATGTGTGTGGCCTGGGAAGAGTACCAAGGGCCAGATAGAGGGGCTGGGAGGGCCACTTTGGGCTCCTGCATGTGAGGATCTCCATCCCTTCAGCAGAGGATGCAGGCTGGAACTTGTGTGTGTGACCCTGTTCCCCCCCCTCTCTCTACACACAGTGACAATTGTGTGGAGAATAATGACTGATAGGGCTAAAGATATAGCCCCATGGAGGCTTTTTTCATGGAGACATTCAAGGAAGCACAAGGGACCCTTTTAAGCTAACAGGAGATGCTGAGGCAGCTGAGGGTGGTAGGGTCAGAGGAGAAAAGATCAAGGGCAGGGTTATATCAAGATTTCAGTGCAGAGCAATGAGGGAGGGTAAAACTACAGACTTCCAGGTGAGAATAATCAGCTTCTGCTATATGTAGAAGAGGGAGGTGATGTGGAGAATGAGGACCTAAACTGCTAGACACTTATACTCAGGTGATGACTTGGTCTTCAAACTGTATACGAGACTTGCATGTCCAACAATTTCAAAGGAATACATGGCTTACAGCCGTCTTCGAAATGACCTGAAAGGGTTTCAAACTATGGTAATTTCTCTAAAAAGTCGAGCTCATCTGCATTATTCCTGGCATAGAGGGCAAGTATATTCCTTTTGAATAATTTCTTAAATTAACTTCTCTTATATGCATTCCTGTTGAAATAAATTGCCTCTGAAATAAAAGTCAATTAATATTTGGTTCAAAGATGGTGCCTATCATTCCAATCACAATATTCACGAGACATTCATTATACAGTTTAGCTGGGAGCATGACAGAATTGTCAGAGAAGTATGACAGATCTTCTTTACACAAAGTGGTGAAGTTCTTGTAAGAGTTGTCCAGGGGGAGTGGGGGAGCCTTTAACATGAAAACAATTGAATGTTAAAAATAAAGAGAGAAGTTGCATTCTATAAACTAGCCATTTCTATACATAAGCCTCAAAGTGTCCCCCGATACTTCTGTCTCAAACTGTTGTTGGTCTAGAAAAGTAATGGACATATTAACTGATATGAATTAGTGGAAATTCCTTGAAATCTGCTAAGCTTCTGCTCTTTGTTATGTGGAAAGTAATCACAGAAAGATATGATTAACATGCAGTAACACATACTGTAAAAGTTTATTTTATTATTTATTTATTATTTTATATATATCCCGCCCTTCCTCTCAGCAGGAGCCCAAAAACTTCTATTTGTGTAAAGACATTTTTTTCAGACTTGAAGGCAGTATGATACTTATCAGTGCCCATGGTGTAAATGATCATCCCCTCCTCTTGCAGAGTAGTCTTTGGTCAAACAGTCTTTGCAGGTTTTAGAAGCAGTGCAAAAACCTGCACTGCCTGTTTGGCCATAGAAACATGGAGGAGGGAATGCATTTGTGTACCACAGGCACTTATGACACTGTCATACTGCCTTCAACTCTTTGGAAAGCTATCATCAATGGGCAGCCTAAAACCTTAGCTCTGGCATAAAGAGTGGCTAGGCTGCCCTGCTGTCCGATGACTGCCTTGTTTTGCCTGTTCCCTATTTAGCAGCATCATACTCTCCAACATCCTGATTATTCAAGCAAGCTTGAAGTGGTGTCAACTTGGAAAATGGATGGTAGGATAAATTAGTTGTCTTTTGTTGTATAATATGTCCTCAATATCCCTTCCTTGCTTCAGGTTCTTGACTTGGTTTATGTTTAAGTGGCTTTAAGATTGCCTTGGAATCAGTACATCCTCATTCTTTACACTGATGATCTCCATCTTGCTACAAAACTGGAGATTAATTAGGACTGTTTTCTTCCATCACATCCCAAATCTACTTGCTGCCTGCCTTTTTGAGCTTCAAAATGGTGATGGGAATTGCTAAAAACAAGGAAAGGGAAATGCACTTTTGCTGTATTGTGTGGGGAAATGTCCCCATCAGGATGAGGAAACAAAATTGGTCAGCATCCAAAAAACCACAAGGAAAGAGAAAAAAATCCCAAAATGCTGGCAGAAAATTTATTTCTTGAGAAAGCCCAACATGTTTCAGCCTCTGATATATTAGGCTCTCATCAAGGTCTATAAGAGAAGACAGTATGCTACATTAATACATGAAAATGGACAATTATAAATCACATCAGAAAATACAGCATTAAAATACAGGTATTCCATAGATCACTAACTAATCATTAGCAAATATTTTATAAATACATAAAATTGTCTGTAGACATCTCTAGTAGCAAAAATGCTTAAACTTGTAATGACTGAAGAGGAAAAACTGAATACATACATATATACACACATATAGACAGTTTTGAAAGCAACAAACAGAACATCACCCAAACTTGCTCTGGATCCCTATAAGGATTCCGTTAATCACCTAAAAATACATGCATGTAATTGTGATTAACAAAACAGAGGTTTTTATTGTATTACCAAAATGTTTTGGATTCTGCCTTCATCAGCTGCTAACAACAAATGCTGTTACCAAGGTGGCAGTTATAGAGCTTTAAGGATGGAATGCCAGCTAAGTGATGCTGGTACTGTCCTCCACGTTCAGGCCATGTGGTGCCAATGTGTCCAGAGAGTATATCCAAAAGTTCTTCCTTTTAGTCAATGCTGCTGGATCTGTTGGCATCTCTATCGCTGTTATAGAAAAGTCCAACAGGTTGTGACCCTCAATGTTGAAATGTTTTGCAACTGGTTGCTCCACTTTTTTTGTTAAGATTGCCAATTTGTGGTTTCTGAAGCGTGTGCATAGGTCAGTTGTGGTTTTTCCTATGCATTGGATATGACATCCTGGTCTTTTGCATTCAATGACATAAATTATATTGCAGGATCTGCAGGTGATGTTCTGTTTGATGTAATATGTCCTGCCTGTCCTAGTGCGTGTGAAAGTAGCTGTCTTCCTGAGGTACACACAGGTGATACAGCGTTTGGAGTGACAAGGATGAGACCTAGGATTGGTGATAGGTGGCTTGAGCACAGCTCTCACTAGCAGTCTGCACAAATTAGGAGGCTGGATAAATGCTACAACAGGAGGCCTGCTAATGGCTCTAGCAAGATGTTCAGAGTTTTCCAGCAATGGGTAGCTCTCCCTAATTGCTCAGTGATAGTTAGGAGATGCTGGATGAAAATCTACCACAAATGGAATCTGTTGCTCTCTGCTCTTTGACACTTCATTATGATGGAGGAGGTTTTCTCTGGAAAGAATGGAGGCTCAGTGGATGTTGCAATCAATATGTGGAGGATATCCTCTCAGAAGAAGGTGTTCTTTAAGTTCACTGATCCTTCTCTGGTATTTATCTTCAGTGTTGCAAATAAGTTTGATTCTCAGAGCTAAACTATACACAATGTTTTTCTTTATATGCTTAGGATGACATGATTTCCAACTTAAATAGGTGTGGGCATCAGTGGGTTTGGTGTAGAGATTAGTGGCTATTTTGTTGTTTTCAATAGTGAGAAGGACATCAAGAAAAGGGATGTGCAGATTATCATTTGTACTATTAAATGTAACCTTAATAGATAGATGGATAGTGTTGATGTAATTTTTAAATTGTTCTAAACTCTCTTTATCATTTGTCCAGACCATAAAGATGTCATCAATGTATCATCACCATATAAGTGGTTTGTTGATGGCCTTTTTGAGGATCTCCTGTTCCAGTTTACCCATAAAGAGATTCATATATGATGGAGCCATGCGAGTCCCCATAGCTATGCCTTGTAGTTGCAGGTAGCATACTCCATTGAATGTAAAGTTGTGGCAAGTCAGGCCTAGTGTAGCGAAAGTTGTGATAACCTCTGTTTCTATCATGGGATTGCATGTGACTATAAACAAAGAGTAAACAAGGGATCATCATTTAAGAAGAAACTTCTCCCTATCCATTTTCTTCACACCATGTATGGTGTATACACCATGCATGTATACATTTCTATCATGTCCTCCCCTGTTCACTTTTCCCCCTAAACTAAAAAGTCCCCACTATTGAAACCTTTCCTTGTAGGTGCATTGTTGCTGCCTTGGGGTCCTACTGGGAGGAAGGGTGAGATATAAATCAAATCATAAATAAATAAATAAATAAATAGTTCCAGTCCCCTGATCATTTTGGTTGCTGTTTTCTGCACCTCTTCCAGCTCTAAAATATCATGTGTTGACATTGTCCATATATACCTACTCTCTGGTTCCTCTTCGTTAACCAGTAACTAATTCATGAAAGCTGTCTTCTTACCCTGTGACTGCTACATTTGCTTCCTTTGATCAGGGACTTTGTCAAAATTCTACAACAGGCTATGGGGTGACTGCTCTGCCATCAGAAATGGATACTGAGCAATTTACCCCAAGTAGATGGTACATTTATTTTAGCAAACAGTTCAGCAATTCATAGACCTAAAATGGGTTTTGATTTAGTCATGTCGGGCACTTCTGGCAGAAACAAAGCAAAACAAAGATTAGTCTTAGCTTGTACTTCTTGCTCAAGGCACTTTAATATCAGGGCAAAATTCAAGATGACAATTTATCCAAAAAACTTAGATACATGTTCAACTCACAGAAGTCCAACAAGGGAGTGTTCAGTTTTTATGTGAATAATGTTGTTGCCAGACTGAAGAATAATAGTTTTAATCTTCCACTGTAGCTGTGTGTAGAAAATATTGCTGTGTTCTCTTGATGCGGTTTAGTAAATGTTGTCATAAAAACATCTAGTTGCCCTTTGGTCACAATAATACTAAATATGTTTTGAGTATTGAAAGTAACAGTACCAAATAAGTGCCTCCTTCTGCAGCTTGGGTACTATTTTGTTGAAATGGGATTCTTATTAAAACATTGGATCACTTGCAAGATCAGGTAAGTTTGTCAGGCAATGCAGTATAACAAATTCACTCTAGCTACCAAAGTTTTAAAGGCTCTGTTCAAGGTTGAAACCAGGGTCTCTTCGGTGCAGGATTGCTGAGTGTTCGCTTAAAAGATGTAATAGAAGTTTCAAGGAGGAAGTTTTGGGCTCTGCTGAATGCCAAGACATGCTAGTGAGAAATTTGCTTCCTGCATGTAGCAGCTCCAATGAGGGTATAATATGATACAAACTATTATGATTTGGATATGAATGAACACAGACACTCTGAACTTGTTTGTACATGCATTTACATAACTAGTATATATCCCAGGAGCAGGCAGCACTGTTGCTGGACTTACAGCAATCAGGGAGTCTATGAAGGTAAATTTTGTGTGAACTGGTGTCTTCACATGGATAGTGTATAAATCACCTACTGGTGATGGATCAAAAACTATGAACCAGCCTTTGATGACTGCAATTGATTATGTGCACAAATGCCATTGGAAATTATTGCATTAGAAAGTGACACCATGCAATATGTAAACTCTGTCTGTAGTGTCACAAATGAAAGTTTTAATTTCAAGTCTGAAAATGCATGTGTATACTAGTTCTCTATTTTTTTTAAAAAAAAGATGATGGCAGAATACAAGACAATTCTTAATTATTAAATTTTACAACAGTTAAAATAGAGGTGGAAATACATCTGGAATAGGTCTCAGTGATATGCAGTCCTGATGCTAATATTTTACCATGGTGTTCAATAAGACATGAATTTGGAACATTGTTTCCCAGGAAGAATTAGCTCAGATACCTTTAGGCAAATTCCCTTCAGGTGAATTAGTACAAAACTATATTTGAGACATAATATCATTTACAAAATTGTCACCCACATTAGGAGGTGCCTTGCAATTGTCAAGACTTCATGATGTGGCTATGTGTAACTGAATGAACAACACAAAAGCTTGGCACATGAACATCCCTGCAATATTTGGACTGGTGTAATGTAGAGCTTTGTCTCCAGATATTGTTCCTCTGAAAATATGAATTGTAGGTGACTGGTATTCAGAGTGCCATCTGCAAAGCTTATGGTATAATAATTCCATTAAAACAATATTCCATTAAAAGGCTTTCCAGATTAGCCCTAATCAACTGCCAATTGAGCTGGAGATAACTGTTAAATTTTCCAAAAGGGTCTGACTTTGACTTTGGTAAATTGGCTGGGAGGGGGGACATATCTCTGTGCACCTGTCCTGTTGGAACTCAGTTTACAGCCAGCACCATTAATATCTTTTCCTGACAAAAGGTGGGAGCCCACAGGGCACAATGGACGCCTGAGGGTGTTTGTATCAAATAGTGCAGGCTGGAGTTTCAGGACCTTGGATAGCTCCAAGTAGATAACTTGGTCTGACATAAATGAAATGAAATAAATTGTATTTATTTATTTATTTATGGGGGTCCATAGCTTTCGTCAGATTCTCAAAGGGCTCAGTGATGGGGAAAAAAGATTAACAACCTCTGAGATACATGAACATTATTCTACTACTGAACAGCACTTATAAAACTATAGCTAGATATAAACATAGATATAGATATAGATATATGGAATTACAAGGCATTTGACAATCCCCATGCTGGATTGAGATCTTCTTTGTAACAGTTATTTCCATGGAAGCTCTTAGGGAGTGATTATTATGAAATATTTTTAAAAGGCAACAAAATCACTTAGAATACATGGCATTTTTGCAATGTAATCTTGAATTGTATGCAAGAGTCAGCCTTTGAACTTTGCTGAGAATTTCACCCCCTTACTGAAATACCTTTGGCCTTCCCCTCTGAAATCTGGCATGACATCTGTGGATTGTTTTCTTTCCCTCTGCCTCAGTTAAAATAATGTTTGCAACTACCGTTCTCTTCATTTGCCCTCCATATTTGAAGTATTAATTATACTATTTTACAAGGACTGCATTACTCACTATTTCAAAGTTTAAAAAAACTGATGCTCATGCCTGTAATCTGGCATTGTGAAAAAGCACACTTTGCGTCGTGATATATTGCTCTGTTCTCTCATCAATGATCTTCAATGAAACACTCGAAATGCTTTCAATGCCCATTAGAGTGCCCAATGTCCTCAAAGATATATGAACAACGTTACTCATCACATTAATTTTTTTGTACTTATTTTCCACACAGGGTTGATTCTGGCTAAGTTATAATCAGAGGAATCCCACTGAAACCAATATACTTTGGTAACTTAAGTCTATTGATTTAAATTGCTCCACTTTCTGAGTATGACTCAGTTGGATACAACCCACAGGAGATTTTTGTGCTTGGTTTCCATGTGTATATTCATCACTTGATGACTACAGCATCCACTGAAGTCTTGCATGTGTGAATGGGATGTCAAGATATAACATCAAATACATAACTTTCAGACCTCTCTCTCTCACACACATATACACAGGTATTTTAGTGGTGTTGATTCAGCCATTCATCTGCCAGTATCCAAAGCCTTTTTCAGATCATCTTTGTGCATTCAGTGAATGTGTGTGTAGAGCAGGGTGGCCTATGTGCATTCATTGTATGGTCTGAAAAGAGCCCCACAGGTGTGCAACTATAAGTGCAAGGGCTCTCTCTACACCATCAGGAACCCTACTTTTCTAGGGTTCCTGATCATGCAGAGGAAGTCCTCGAGATGTTAGATCCCATCAGCCCCAGCTAAATGGTCTGCGAAGATGGGAGGTGAAATCCAACATCTAGAGGGCTACAGGTTTTCCATCTCTGACTCAGAGAGGCCTGTCTGCAAGTACAATTGTCCCTGTGGGAGTCCCTTTCAGGCTTTGCAATGAACACTTCCCCACTGCCATGCACATACATAGAGACTTAGCAGTTGCCTTAGACATGAATCCAAATTGTCTACACTGAGTGGCAATAAGTTCTCCAGGGATTCAGGCAAGGGCCTTTCCTAATCCTGCCTGGAGATTCCAGAAATTGAATTGGGGACCTTGTGGGTGCAAAGCATGTGTTCCACCACTGAACTATGGTTCTTCATGGTATATATGAAGATTGTCTGAAATGTAATGAAGCATACAGAAATCTAGCAATGTGCACAAATGTGCGAGTTTGACATGGTGCTGTTATAATCTGCACATCCAGGGATAGATAGTATGTTCCTTTCCAAATAGGCATTCATCCTTTTTTCTTTTCTTCTTTTCATGTCCTTTCTCTAAACATGTCTATAGTAAATCCTATTACTTTGATCAATTTGGTGTGATTGTTAACAATTAAAGGTTGTAGCCAAAACATTTTGGATTTGTGTCCCTCCAGATGCACACAGCACCAGGATACTTATATTGGTTTCTCTCTGGCTAGCAACAGATGCATGGCTAAAACAGTGGTTTGAAGAGTAGTAATAGAAAAAGGTGGGCCTGGCATTTTGAGTTCAAAGCACCCTTCCTTTCCAAAGGGTAAATGTTTAAGGAGGCTATCCCCAGCACAACACACATTAAGAGATTTGACAGTTACTGTAGAGCAGCCAGCAAAGGCAACATGTCCCTTGCTCACTAATAGCTGCACTGGTGACTGGTTTTAGTGCAACATTAGATTTTACTAGATGTCCAGGGAGCAAAATGGCAAGCCCTTTTTTATGCTTCAGATATTTGCAGAGTTCTCATTAAGACAGGTCAGACTATTACAGCTGAGACAAGTAAATCTGCTGTACCAAAAGAGAGGTCCCCCCCGCCCAGTAATAATGGAAAACTCAGCAACCGTGGGATCTCTCCCTGAGTTTAACTTTCCTTTTGTCTGCTTCAGATTATTTTTATTTTTTACAGTTCACTTTCAGGCAGCTGCTCATTTACTGATAGGGTTGCCAGGTTCTTGGCCTGAGACTGATCCTGTATCAGAAGAGAAAGTCAGCCACGTGCAGGTGTTCTTGCAACTCTGTAATGGGAAAAACCACAAGGTGGAATTCTCCCTCCCCCCTCCACAACTTTTAAAGATACAGAAGCCCTCTTGGTCACCAGGCCCAGCCCCTCTGAGAACTGACCTTGCAACAAGTCACTGTATTCAGAAAGCTTCATAGCTATGAGTTAGAGATGAGCTTTCTGGGAAATGGACTAAGGGCTCCAGCCATGAATGAATTTGTCCTTTGAATTATAAACCAAACTTTTGGATCCCCTCTGACATTTCTTGTGAAGATCAGGGTTTTCTTGACTATGTGTGTTCTTGGCGGCAAGATTTCTTGTAATCACAGTTCATATGTGATTGCTTCCTAATTCAGCTACCAACGTCATTCCCATGAAGGATAGGATAAGGCTGAATTAATTTTTCCATGCTGAGACAAATCTTGAATGCCACAGGCAGACATAATGGAAGTCTAATCTGAACAGGGACTGAGTTGTAGAGTAGGAAATTCAGCGCTTGTCCTTAATGCAGAAAAAGAACCATCTAGACAAAATAAAATCTAGCTATACTAGTATTACTGTTTGGCTCTTTCTACAGAGCTGTGTACAGCTTTGGGCCATAAATCCTCCATATCATTTAAGCTACTTATGTGCCCACTTAGCCTGTGCTGTAGCACCTGATTGTTTCACATTAGGGATGAAAAGATCTGCCAATTTCAGTTCTCTCAGTTTCTCATTTTTCCAATCTTAAATTCAGTTCTCCACATTTCTGCAGCAATTTGTGATTTAAAAAATAAACTAAATGAAAATTCTCCTGCATTTAGTGCAAATTTCTCCTGATAAACACATTTTTGTAGGCAGTTTTGACTAATGTACACATTCCTGCAAGCACTTTCACATCATATAATACATTTTTATGTTACTTTCACTCATATATTCATTTTTATGAACATTTTCTCCTTACACATTTTTGTAAACATTGTTTGATTGGGGCACTGCATTGCAAAATTCAAATAAGTATGGGGATGTTTCAGTTCTCATATTGTTTCGGGAAGTGCAAATTTGATATATTTAACTTGAAATGCAAACTGAAGCAAATTTCTCGCCCTTCCCTATTACGTACTCATGAAGATGATCAAGGCCAGGCCAGAGTTCAGGCTCTGAGAATGCATCCTGCAACCAAGTTCCTTCTAGTTATTTTGTAAACACACATGTTTGTTCTTTTACGTGTCTATGGATAAAATCTGGGGATGGGGTATTTATGGTCCTTCAGATGTTGTTGGAGAGGTGGACTCAAGCTCCCATCATGGACCATTGTCTGGAGGCAGTGTTGGGGTGGATAAGGGTGTTGGGTGGAAAAACCCAAGTTGAATCCTGATGTCAGGAGTGGCTGGTGCAGCAGCTTCCTGCACATTCTGTCAGCCTGGTTTTCAGCTGCAAAGATGAGGCAAACAGACCAGAAGAAGCTAGACAGGGTGGCCCCTGCTTCAGAAGGAGGGACGTTTGGCCAGTGGGAGGATAAAGGAGTGGCACACTTAGAGGGAGTTCCAGGCAGGGTGGGAGCAAGGACAGGAAAGAAGTAACAGAAACAGGAAAGGGTAAAGAGCTAGTCTATGGGCAAACCTTGCAACAGCAGCGTAGGAGGACACAGTGTGGGAGGAAGGAAAAGGCAGCATTTCTGGGACTTGCTCCCCCAGTGGTGAGTCAAGGAGGGAAAGGGTTAACTGAAGGAAGGGAGAGGCTCTTTACACACCTGATGACAAAAGGGTGAATGGGGAAGCAAGACTGCTTAAACAAAAGGACACCAGAAGAGCTCTGAGGCTGACAAGGACTCTAAGCTCAGCTGAGTTGAAAAGATCACCAGGGTTTCTCTGAAAGCAAGAGGACCCCTGGGGCACTGAAGAATTTGTGGGAGAGTGGAAGCTGATAAGATAAAGCGATTGTGGATTGGTGCTTCTCGGGTCCCAGAATTATGAAGATGGCCTGCCCTGAATTTGGTTGCACTCCCCTTGAATGGAAATGTATCTACCTTGTTGGTACTCCTGGATCAATTCTGTTACCTGAGGCAAATAAAGAAATAAACTTCTATCCTTGACCTCTGGCCATAGTGGTAGGGGCTAATGGGAGCTGAGGTCCAAAAACCAGAGCTTGGAAAAGTTACTTTTTAAAACTACAACTCCCATCAGCCCTAGCCAGCATGGCCACTGGATTGGGTTGATGGGAGCTGTAGTTCAAAAAAGTAACTTTTCCAAGCTCTGCCAAAAACATATGGAGGAAAACAAATTCCTTATCCCTGATTTAAGCCAAACCTGGTCAGTTCAGAAGCTTCATACAACCAGCCAGTTGCAAGTATCAAAGCTGCACAACCTTGTTCTTCTGCACGTCTGAAGAGGGCTAACGCCTGAGCATACACAGTCCCAGGTAGCTCACTCAGCTCACCCCCACCCCACCCCCAGCATCCGATAGGGCAACAATGTGGGAGGAATAGGAGGAATAAGTGTTGCACTTCCTGTTCTTGTGCTTCTCCATAATGTTTGAAGTGGAATTTTTACATCTCTCTCTCTTGGGGGACAAGAGGAAGCTTCCACTCCTGGGATACCATTGTGGGGAGAGATGCTAAATTTCTTCTTCATATATTAGGGAGAAGTACCAGAGTAGAAAGTGTGAGGCACTTTCACATTCCGTTCCCCCTCCATCCTGGCTGAAACCCTAAATGGCTCAATTTATGAAATGATTAATCTTTTTTTATTTACTATCATTCTGAGCTGGATTGTAAGCTCCTTGTGACGGGGATCTGTCTTTTTTGTTTGCTTGTTTATGTTACTCCATATATCATCATGTCCATTGGTAGAACTGTACTATTAGTGAATAGTAATAAGAGAGCACTTGCCAACGTGCCTGGAGCCCATTGGGACTGGTAGGGCAGTATGCAGGGAGCTAATAAAAGGCAGAGCCAACTAATTCTAGTTTTGTCCTCATCCCTGCTGAGTTGCACAAGGGCAATACTGAGACTAAGAAGAAGCTGACATACAGTGTCACTCCCTAGATCGAAGGTAAGTAAGAAGACAGGTAAGTGAGGGCAGGCTGTGGTTGGTGGGGTAACCAGTCCCATCAATTTCTGTTACCTTTTTTTGGTAGATGAACATCACCATGTCGGATGTTTCTGTTTTTTTCCAAAAAACTTATTATGTAAAGGAAAAAAGAATTGGCATTTGATTGAAAGTAAGAGTTCAAATTGTAAATATGTATAACTTTGAATGTTGTATAGATAAGCTCCTGTTCAGCTTGTACAGTCTGTGAGCCGAATGGCATTGTATCTCTCTTCTGTGATATTTTTCATTATAGATATCTCATTTTCAGAGGCTATTTCTGCAGGAAAAATAGCCTTCAGGTTTGGACTTCTTTTAAAAATATGGCTATGCTCCCTCCTTTGTGCTGTTATCTGACCTCTTCTGTCATTAGTCCTCATAGAGAGCATCGTAATGAAACCTTTTTGTGCCATTGTGAATGGAATGATGACCTCCCCTTAGACAGCAAAATAGATCCAAAGGACAATTTACAAATCCCCCACATCCTCTTATCATGGATCAACACCAAACCATGAGAAGACTAGAAAGTGTTGCTTCATTTTTCATTTGACTTTTCATCCATAGGAAACAATGATCCACATGCCATTTTGAACCAAGGAGAGGCTTTGTGAGGGCTCTTCAGTATGGAATTGAGCCCTTGGGGAGATTGCCAATTCTCTCGCTCCCAAGAAGAACACTACATTTTATATTGTAATGTTTGTGCATTATTTTTATATTTGAAAACCACTAAGAAGCCTATTTTAGCATTAGATGGTGTATAAAACTAATTCCTTGGGACATTTTGGTCACATTTTTAATGAGAATTATAGTTGGGCTGCTACGTACAGTCAAGCAGCTGCCTGGGCAGTTTAGATTCTTCAAAGTAACACAAACCAACTGTTGCTCACCTCATTGGGTGGTACATACCCCCCCAAAAAGTGATGCAACTCCCCCAACTCCAAGATTTACACAAATTGTGGAAAGGTTTTTGCCGCCTCTCGCTCAACAATATGCCACCCCCCAAAAAACAACAATAACCTGGGCCCAGCACTCATTCCAGGTCTCAATCCAGAACGACAAACCAGTGAGGAAAGGGGAGATTCTCTCAAGACCTGTTTTAAACCCCAGACAACATGGCTTGGGTAAGATAAAGATTAGGAAATAGAAAGGGCACAGCTGGGAGCAGTTCAGAAGCTTCCACTTTTATTTAACTGCAATTTGTCATGTTCTTCAGACTGACAAACCATAGTTTATGAACTGGCTTCTTTAAACTAACCATGGTTAATATTAACCACAGTTCCAGGTCTGGATGATAACAGCAAGCTGTGGTTAGCTAAAGATGGAAGCACAAGCTTCTGAAACTCCTCCTCTTGGCTGTACACAAGGAGGAAAAGGGAAAATGCAAGTCCAAGGTTCACTACATCTTATTTCTGGTTTTACATGTTGCAGTAAACCATGGATAATGATGATAATTATTATTATTTTTTATTGTTTATTGAATTTGTATCCAACCCTTCCTCCCAAAGTTGAATTTGTATCCAACCCTTCCTCCCAAAGTAGTAAAACAATAAATTAAAATAAAACAAAACATATTTAAAACATTTATAAACAGTAAGAACATCTAGAAACATTTTTAAACATTTAATGTTAATGGATGACATGCAAATACACCCATTGACCTTGGGTACAGTGAGAAGGAGGACTCAAATGAACACCGTACCTCCTGTGCTCTGTCTCAAAAAGGACTGGGTTGAGGTTAAGAGAGTGTGGATTTTCTTGAGGTCACCTAGTATGTTCCTGACTGATATAAGACATCCTGGTTCACAGCTCAACCATGTGGTAACTCAAAATGTGGAAAGGGTCATCTCACTACTCGGGCAGATCCTACAGACAATAATTTCCCTAAAACTTACCATATACAATATGTTTAAGCGGTGAACATAATCAGTCATCGCTTCCTAGTGCAAGGCTACAATCCTAATTATACTTCCATGGAAGGAAGTCCCCTTGAAATCTGTAGGACTTGTCTTTGTGTCAATAAACTTATGCCCATAATAATAATAATAATAATAATAATAATAAATTTAATTTCTTTGTCGCCTATCTGGCCAATGGCCACTCTAGGCGACTTACAAAATCGTTAAGATACAATTGATAAAATACAGTGATACAATATAAAAACAACACATCTGCAACAACAATATTAAAACAGGGCAGGAGGCATTTCAATCAAGACAATTAACCCTCCCCGGAGATCCCAAAGGCCTGTTGAAAGAGCCAGGTCTTTAAGGCTTTCCAAAATACATTTAGGGAAGAGGCGTGCCGGAGATCTTGTGGGAGGGAGTTCCAAAGAGTGGGGGCCGCCACTGAGAATGCCCTCTCTCTTGTACCCGCCAATCTGGCTGTTTTTGTTGGCGGGATTGAGAGAAGGCCCTGTGTGGCCAATCTTGTCGGGCGGCATAATTGGTGGCGTTGAAGGCGCTCCGTGAGATAAACTGGGCCAAAACCGTGTAGGGATTTAAAGGTCAATACCAACACCTTGAATTGGGCTCGGAAAACAACTGGAAGCCAGTGTAGATCGAACAACACTGGTGTGATGTGATCTCGGCGGCGACTATTCGTAAGTAGTCGAGCTGCCGCATTTTGTATAAGTTGTAATTTCCGGACCGTTTTCAAGGGTAACCCCACGTAGAGCGCATTACAGTAGTCCAAACGAGAGGTGACCAGGGCATGTACCACTAGTGGGAGCTGATGAACAGGAAGGTAGGGTTGCAGCCTTCGTATGAGGTGTAGTTGGTACCAGGCTGCCCGGCTCACTGCCGAAATCTGAGCCTCCATGGACAGCCTGGAATCAAGCACAACCCCAAGGCTGCGGACCTGGTCCTTTAGGGGTAGACTCACCCCATTGAACTTCAGGTCAATATCTCTTGTCCCCCACAAGTAGTACCTCGGTCTTATCAGGGTTCAACTGATAAGGGTTCAACTAAGAAGCAGAAAGCAGAGAGTAGGAATAAACGGACAGTTCTCCCAATGGAGGGCTGTAGAAAGTGGAGTCCCTCAAGGATCGGTATTGGGACCTGTACTTTTCAACTTGTTCATTAATGACCTAGAATTAGGAGTGAGCAGTGAAGTGGCCAAGTTTGCTGACGACACTAAATTGTTCAGGGTTGTTAAAACAAAAAGGGATTGCGAAGAGCTCCAAAAAGACCTCTCCAAACTGAGTGAATGGGCGGGAAAATGGCAAATGCAATTCAATATAAACAAGTGTAAAATTATGCATATTGGAGAAAAAAATCTGAATTTCACATATACGCTCATGGGGTCTGAACTGGTGGTGACCGACCAGGAGAGAGACCTCAGGGTTGTAGTGGACAGCACGATGAAAATGTCGACCCAGTGTGCGGCAGCTGTGAAAAAGGCAAATTCCATGCTAGCGATAATTAGGAAAGGTATTGAAAATAAAACAGCCGATATCATCATGCCGTTGTATAAATCTATGGTGCGGCCGCATTTGGAATCCTGTGTACAGTTCTGGTCGCCTCATCTCAAAAAGGATATTATAGAGTTGGAAAAGGTTCAGAAGAGGGCAACCAGAATGATCAAGGGGATGGAGCATCTCCCTTACGAGGAAAGGTTGCAGCATTTGGGGCTTTTTAGTTTAGAGAAAAGGCGGGTCAGAGGAGACATGATAGAAGTGTATAAAATTATGCATGGCATTGAGAAAGTGGATAGAGAAAAGTTCTTCTCCCTCTCTCATAATACTAGAACTCGTGGACATTCAAAGAAGCTGAATGTTGGAAGATTCATGACAGACAAAAGGAAGTACTTCTTTACTCAGCGCATAGTTAAACTATGGAATTTGCTCCCACAAGATGCAGTAATGGCCACCAGCTTGGATGGCTTTAAAAGAAGATTAGACAAATTCATGGAGGACAGGGCTATCAATGGCTACTAGCCATGATGGCTGTGCTCTGCCACCCTAGTCAGAGGCAGCATGCTTCTGAAAACCAGTTGCCGGAAGCCTCAGGAGGGGAGAGTGTTCTTGCACTCGGGTCCTGCTTGGGGGCTTCCCCCAGGCACCTGGTTGGCCACTGTGAGAACAGGATGCTGGACTAGATGGGCCACTGGCCTGATCCAGCAGGCTCTTCTTATGTTCTTAACTTCAGCTTGTTCCTTCCCATCCATCCACTCACGGATTCCAGGCACTTGGACACGGTCTCCACAGCCAACTCTGGTGAAGATTTAAATGAGAGATAGAGCTGAGTGTCATCCGCATATTGGTGACACTGCAGCCCAAATCTCCTGATGATTGCCCCCAGCGGCTTCATATAAATGTTAAATAGCATGGGAGAAAGGATAGAGCCCTGTGGCACACCACAATTGAGAGGCCAAGGGTCTGATACCTCCTCCCCCAACGCTACCTGTTGGTACCTGTCGGAGAGAAAGAAATGGAACCACTGTAATACAGTGCCTCCAATTCCCAATCCCTCCAGGCGAAGTAGAAGGATACTGTGGTCGACAGTATCAAAAGCCGCTGAGAGATCGAAGAGGACAAGAAAGGTGGATTCTCCCCTATCTAATGTCCTCCTCAAATCATCTACCAGAGCGACCAAGGCTATTTCAGTTCCGTGCCCATGCTGTAAAGAAACATAAAATAGACTTCTTAGACATTTATATTTTCTGCCATGCGGACAATTTCTTGATTCTTCAGAGAAAATGGTCATTCAAGCTGACAATAATTTTCTGACTGGTTAACTAAGGACATTTAATATTTTTAAGCACAGGGTGACATTTTAATGTTCATCAGTTTTAAAAAATATCATCTGGAGGGAATTAAATCATTTAATATTTGTCACTTGCATATTACTAGCATGCTTTTATTCCCTTTATTACACCTTCATCTATGATACCAAATAAACATAGCCTTATTTGTATGTTGTATTTTACACAACAAACAGCAATGCATGTATATTTTGCATCCTCCCACAGACTGTCTCGCACTGAGGTGAACTACGCAGTGTATTCAAGGCAGTGTGAGTGGAATTTAAGATACCACTTAGAATAAAATACTTTGTAAACACTTCACAAGGATAAAACCTTCAATCCATGAAACAAGAGTGTGCCTGCCAGCACGTCCTAGGGTACCCACAAAAGGTTTCAGTAAATATGCCTTCAAAAGTCTACAAGTCACAAGAGACTTCGCTCTTGCTCAGTTCCTGTTTCTAATGGCTTGTCTAATCCTACACTGAATATGCCCCTTTAAATATGCCTGCATTTCAATAAATGCCACGATTGGACCCTCCCTTTGATTATGAACAGAGGAGACATTCAAACAACTTCTCTCTGTGAGCAAGTGTAGCAACAGCTGATGTAGATGTCTTTTTTTCCATTCAGCAGGTGGGGCGGGTACCATTTTTTGGCCCTAACTCTTTTTATGCTCTTTTAGATGTGGCAGTCATTTAGCATTGTGCCATGCCCACACAGCAGCCATCTTGTGACTGGCAATCACAGAACTGTCTCAAAATTCCAAGTGTGTCCACTGGCCCAAAAAGCTTGGCAATCTCATGCTGAGGCCTTCTGGGCTAACTGCCCATACTACAGCAGATGCCCTCAGGAGATGGGATCTCAGTCCTGGGATAAGCCTCCTCTCAAGTCACTCACAAAGGAGATCAAGAATCACGATGCAGCACAGTCCAAAACAAACCAAGATTGAGCACAGGGAATCCATCCAGGTCCAAAGTCAGGCACTGATCCAAAGTCAACATTGAAGGGAATTTAGTCAAGATACAGCAAAGGAAGGAGGGAATACTAGATTCAGGATGAAGGAGCCAGTCATCTGTGTTGTTTCTAGCAACTAGAAAGCTGAAAAGGGAGACCAGATATACTCTGGCCTTCCAGACCATACCCCAGCCACAGCTGTTTGCTCTTGAGAGACCCCTGTACCATGAGCCCTTTGTTCATGAATTATACAATGACTCTGGGTCTGCAAGCATATACAAACAGAAAAAAAGTTACTTGTCCTTAGCAAAATTCAAAAGTTTAGAAAAAAAGTTAAATACATAAATGTAAGAACCTTAATATATCAAACTATAAAAGCAAAGTTTATTTATTACTTTTATACCCCACCTTTCTTTTCACCATAGAAACCCAAGGCGGTTTACATATGATTCCCAGGCAGTCTCCCATCCAAGGACTGACCAGACCTCATGTGCGTTCAGACCATTAAATACTTATTCCAAAGGCAGCTATATCACTAGTTGATGAGACAAATACATATTTTTAAAGGAGTGCTTGATACAACAGGGCATCCAGGTGTTGGGAAGACTTCTTTTTGAATTTTAGGTAGCAGGTAAAATACAGGTGTTTGGCTCTCCACCTGTAGTAGGTAATCAGAGTCTTTCTATTAATATACCCTTCTAATAACCCCTCACGTACAGTCTCTGCTATGAGTTTGTTCACCTCTGATGTTAGATTCTGATTACAGGGGACATAATATATTTGCATTTCTAGTTGCCTATGTGCCTCCTTCACATAGTCATTAATATCCCAAATAATTAATATCCCCCTCGCTGGATCGTCACATTGTAGTGGTGAGTGGGCTTGTGTGTTCCAGTGAACCCTGTGAGTGATGCCATCGGGAGTCATGTACTCCCAGCAGAGTCACCCACGGTGGTAAGGTCAAGGAAGAGGAACCAGAGAACAATCCAAGACAGTCCTCAATGGGAGAACAGGAAGAAGATAACAATGTGTATGTTACAATGGCTGTGAAGGCAGATGAAGGCTGCAGCAGATAAAAGACTTCCAAACATTGTGGTATCCATGCCATTGGATCAAAGCCTTTTTCTGTCAAGATTGTGTGCTGATCGTTGTGTGCTGATCTCCCCACCTAAAACAAATTCAAGCACAGGCATCTCCCAACTAGTCTTATTTTGGAAGACAATCTTACTTGGTCATGAAGTGATCCCCAGTAATAGTAGCAGTAGTAGTAGTAGTATCCCAAATAACAACTGCACCACCCATGTCAGCTGGTTTGAAAACAGCATCCTCATGTTTTCTTATTCATTTTGTGCTGTCCTTTCCTGCTGAGTTAGATTATGCTATCCTTTAATTTCATTCCCCTGTATGTTCTGGATTTCCTGCACAACCATATCTTCAAATGCCTAGATGCCATATTGCATCAGAGTGTGGGGCCATTCTTGAACCGATATCTGAATATGTCAATTATTCCTTAAGCCTTTTGTTCCGCTGATTCTTACCTTTTTGAAAGAAACAGAGGACTTCCCCTATTGTAGCTCCTTAGTCTATCTGGACCTTTCGATGCCAGGATTCTCAAGGACTGGGTGTGGCTCCTCCTCAGACAGTGCCAGCGGGTCTTCAGTGGATCTCTCCCCCCCAGGCCCCTTGTCACAGACCCACCCTTCACCAAGGATTATCCCCCCTGACACCCCACACTTGGTTCAGGAAATCCCCACCCAGCAGGACGCTTGCCTCAACCTAGGTCAGATATGCTCTCCGCACCACAAGTTTCAACCCTTCCACCTTTTGTCCCATCCAAAAGGTGACCACTGGTGTGCCCTGTTAGCACAATAGGATATAAGTACAGGAACTGAATAAGAACCTGATATGGTAGCACACATGACCAGGCAGATATGCAGGAATTTAAATGAACAAAATAACATTATTAAAATACAATATGTTAAATAGTATATTGGTGTCAGAATCATCCTCTGAATATTCCATGTCTGGTTCCTGGGCAGGTATGACATTGGATCTTAAAAAGGCAGTGCATAATATCTGTCTCCTCTCTTCCCCTCCACAATGGCTCATCCAGGTTGGCCATGCTGTAGTCTTCCCATAGGACTTTACTTGGAATGGCTTCAGCAAAAAATGCCACAAACCCTTCAGAAAGTCTTTGCTTTTTACTCCTGCAAGCCACTCAAGAGATGAGCATTTGTCCAGATTCAGCAATAAATAAATAAATACACTTTCAGGATGTTGGAGACAAGCAGGGCATTGCAACTGCACTTGCAGAGCAGGGCAAGAAGACCTGGTAAGATGGGGATGCAATCTCTTTTCCTGCCCTTGAATACTGGACAAACATTTTTACCTTGATTCACATGATCCCTGAAAAGTCATCAAAAGACTGAGCCTTTTTGTGCAGAGTCAAATCTTTCACCAAAATCACGCCTTCCCCTTTTGGCTGAGTGTGCAAATCTTATGTAAGGAATCTAATCAAACTTTGAAATCAGAAAGGTATTAATGCATGTATAATAATTTAAGCTCACCTGTATGAGCCAAATGCTATTCAATTAGCAGAAAAACCCAACATGTCCTCAACTGACTTTTCTAGAACTATGAGCCAGTGGTGGACAGTCCTCATCAATCAACAGCATCTGGCTGCTTCAGCAGAGTCCTTAAGCAGCCTGTTTGGTAACTTTAGATTGGCTCTTGGAACTGTCGCATGGAGTCCTGAACCCTAGGATTGAGCTGCCTTGCTTCCATTTTCATTTGACTTACTCATGGCTGCTAGGGACTTGTGTAATTGTATTTGTCAGAGCAAAGGTTTTCAAATAGGGTTTGAATGACAGCTTGTATTTAATCAATCCGAGCAACCTTTTCAAACTGTTCATTCAGACATGAATACATGTTGGGTGGTATCTGACAATCCTACTCAGAGTAAACCCACTGAAATAAATGGACTTAGGTTCTCAGAGTAGAATTTAGTTGGATGTCACCCAGGGGCTCTAATTTGAATTCATTGCTGTGATGGAGAGTGATTGTACTGCTGCAATATTAAGAGTTGGTCCAGAATGCTGATGCATCATTGCTGATCATAATATAATGTTGCTATTGCTCACCATCTTAGTTTATTTGTTTGTTTTTTATATTTGCCTATCAACAAAGTCCTTGAAGTGACATACAATAAATAACTCAAAAACAAAACCAAGTAAAACAGAGTGCATACAATACAGTCACATTTCACAATGAAATCCAGAACCAGCACAGAGAAGAGAAACATGACACCGCTATGGTCAAACCAGAAAAAACTAGTGCAGAGATCTGAAAACAATCCAAGAGGGATCATCGTCACCATCATCACCATCCAGGGTCAAAAGTAGGGATGGGTAAATATTAATACAAATCGTTAAGAATTAAAAACTCTGAACATATTGAAGACATTAAAGCAGGGATGGGGAACCTATGACCTTTCAAACGTTGTTGGACTCCAGCTCCCATCAACCCCAGCCAGCACAGCTAATGGTCAAGGATGATGGGAGTTGGAGTCCAGCAACATATGGAGAGCCACAGGTCCCCCATATCTGTTGGTCAGTGACGCAGGTTGTGAGACTCACAGACAAGGTTTTTAGCAGAGAGAGAGAAACCTGAAGCAGAAGGGTTAAGCTGTGAGAACAGAGTTCCAGACAATCAAGGTCAGTGTGGCTGACTGAGAGTGTGATAAGGTGGGAACTGGCAGGATCTCAGAGTGTGGGGGAAGAAATGTCAATGGAGGAAGATGTCTCTAATGTCTTTGCCTAGTAAAGACTCTTACATGAAACTTGCCTGGCCTGTCTTATTCCTGTTCTAAACGGCTTTTGGATTCAAACCACGTCTGACCTACACACGCAATTCGCAACAGGGGTTATGGGCCCAGATTATGAGGCGTGGTAGCGGGTTCGAGAGCCGGTGAAGTGGCATTGTTGCAGAGAGAAACAAAGCGCAAGTAAGAGGCAAGTAAGAGTGGGCAACATGGCTGTAAATCTGTCTTCCGGGATGCCGATGGAGAGGCTGAATGCTGTAAATTACTCCAGTTGGAAGTGGAGAATGAGAGCTGTTCTGATTAAAGAGGATTTGAATGATGTCGTGGAAAAAACCCCTCCGGCAGCTCCTTCAGCAGCGTGGCTGAAGAAAGACGAGAGAGTGAAGGCTTTTATTACTCTGGGGCTATCAGATTCACAACTGTTGCTGGTGAGTAATGAGCCGACAGCTAATCAGATGTGGGAGAAGTTAAGAGCCGCACATGTACAGCAAACTGCGGGAAGCAGGCTGTGTTTAGCACGGAAGCTATATCAAATGCGTTTTACAGATGATGTGACTATGGAAGAGCATTTGGCTGAATTTCGTAGATTAAATGCTGAGCTGCAAGATCGAGGCGTTCATCATAATGACTTGCAGATGGTGTATCTCCTGTTATCTTCATTTGATCAAAAATGGGACGTGCTGGTCGCTGGTCTGGAAAGCCAACCTGACGGGACTCTAACTTTGGACTTTGTGGAACAGAAACTTCAACAAGAGTGGAATAGGAGGAAAGAGAATAAGAAAATGGACTTAAAAGAGGCTGAGACTGTGTCTGTACAAAAACGAAATCAAAGAAGCAGGGAAGAGACTAAAACATGTTAGTTTTGTGGATCACGTGGGCATATACAGAGACATTGTTTAAAGAAGAGGAATTACAGAAACTTTGAAAGTCAGAGAGCAAGCGTGAACTTTGTTTCTAAGGAGAGCAATAAACTGATTAACTCTAAATGGCTTCTTGACAGTGGAGCGTCTAATTGCCTAATCACAGACTAGTTTATTTTACACTTCAAAGCCGACGCAGGAGAAGCTTTATCTGGCTGACGGATCAACTCAGGACGCTACTGCGAGAGGAACGCTGAAGATGGGTAATTTGGGAATTTTAACAGATGTATTATTGATTTCTGGTTTAAAATATAACATTCTATCAGTAAGAAAATTGGCTCAAATAGGTTGTAAAGTTACATTTGAAGGGGATAGATGTTTTGTGAGAAAAGATGGTGAAATATGCATGCAAGGGAAATTACAGAACAATATGTTTATGGTTGAGTGCAAGCTTGATAAAGACATGTGTGCTTGGATAGCAGTAAATAAAGAGAAACATGATAATTGTGTCCATGAATGGCACAGAAAACTAGCACACACCCATTTTCAAAAGATACAAAACACACCAAAATATAGTCAAGATTTGAAGTTAAAACACTGTGAGCATGTGGATGAGTGTGAGGTATGTTATAAAACAAAAATGACTGTGAATCCAGTAAATAACAGCTGTGAAAGCACGACTACAGAACCCTATCAACTTATACATGTGGATTTAGCTGGACCTTTTCAGTGCTCAAAAGGTGGAGTAAGGTTTTATTTAGTGATTGTGGATGATTTCTCAAGATTTACACATGTGTTCTTATTGAAAAAGAAAAGTGATGCAGAAGAGAAATTAAAGGCATTCATACAGAGAACAGAAACACAACATGGGGTTGTTATCAAGAATATCAGATCAGATAGAGGTGGTGAATTTACCAGTAATTCATTTCAAACATATTTGGAAAAGAAGGGGATAATTCAAAGTCTAACTGCTCCCTTCAGCCCATCCTCCAACGGAACGGCAGAGAGGAGGAACCGGTCATTGCAGGAGTCATTGAGAGCAATGCTAGCAGATGCAGATATGAATAACACTTATTGGGGTGAATGTATTCTGTACACTGTTTATATTCAGAACCGCCTAATGCACAGAACAATAGGCATGTCTCCCTATGAGAAACTGACTGGAAGAAAACCCAGGGTGAAACAAATAGAACGTTTTGGGGCAAAATGCTGGGTACATGTTGCAAAACAGTCAAGAGAGCAGGCAGGACGCATTTTGGGATTTCAGAATTCATATTATAGAGTTTGGTTACCTGAGAAACAACAAGTGGTGTTAAGCAGAAACATAAAAGTGATAGATAAACCTTGGAGAGACAGTCAAACAGTGATCTTAGAGAGTGAAAACAAACAGGAAGCTGTGGATGTTCCTTTCGGGCAGCAAATTCCATTAAAAACTGCATTAAAAGATTTAATTCATAGTGGCAAACGTACTGTTAAAAGACTGAGAAGTGAAGACATAACAACACATGATACAGAAATACCTAGTACTAGTGGTGCTGGTCCGAGTAAAATTGAAAGTGAAGAAAAAATGGAAATAGATACGGTCAGGAAATCAGAGAGAAAAACGAAAGGTCAACCTCCTCAAAGATTTGCATTTAATGTTACACAACAGAATAATGAAACAGATGAAATTCCAGTAGAATGGGAAAAAGAGGGACCAATAGATAAAGAAACAATGGATCTAATGTGGAAGTTTTGTGTTGAAGAATGAAATGTAAATGTATCATCAAATAAAAGTGAACAAACATGAATCTGTGAAACTTGTGTAAATAAAGAATAAAGAGAAACTGAACTGAACTGAAACTGTAAATAGAAACTGTAAGAAACCATGTACTGAAATGTATTTGTAATGAAAAGTTAATGTTGTAGAAATGTAATAATTGTAACATGAAGTTTTGTAGTCTGTAAGTCTCAGGTGGGGGCTGTTGGTCAGTGACGCAGGTTGTGAGACTCACAGACAAGGTTTTTAGCAGAGAGAGAAACCTGAAGCAGAAGGGTTAAGCTGTGAGAACAGAGTTCCAGACAATCAAGGTCAGTGTGGCTGACTGAGAGTGTGATAAGGTGGGAACTGGCAGGATCTCAGAGTGTGGGGGAAGAAATGTCAATGGAGGAAGATGTCTCTAATGTCTTTGCCTAGTAAAGACTCTTACATGAAACTTGCCTGGCCTGTCTTATTCCTGTTCTAAACGGCTTTTGGATTCAAACCACGTCTGACCTACACACGCAATTCGCAACAATATCTGCATTAAAAGATATGATTTAAAATGATGTGAATCAATTATTTGTATCCACAGCATTTGGGGGGGGCGAAGCAAGGCAGCAAGAACTCCACAGATGTGTTAAACTTCTTATTGGTGTCTGCAGCTTACACAGAGTTTGGCATGGCATACAGCAAGAGCAAGAATCACATCTCTGACCACCTGGCTGAGACAGTCACCCAACCTCCATGCTAGGGAAAATGCTAGAGAAGCCAAGCTCGCCACAGCATGGAGTGACACCATAAGCTGCCATTATTAACCTGGCTGTGAGGCAGGCATCCCAGTCCCTAAGCTGAACTGGGTTTTAAAGGAACATCCCCAAGATCCCTAAAGAGAAGGAGGTCCGCAGTGGGATCAGGGGGCCCACACCCATTTGTCAGTTACAGATCCAGCCTAAGTCCTTTAATGGCTTTAAAAGAGGATGAGACAAATTCATGGAGGATAAGGCTATCAATGGCTACTAGCCATGATGACTAAGTTCTACCTCCACTGTTGGCGCTCGTATAAGACCCATTGCTGGGAATCACAAGTGCACCCAGATCCTGCTTCCGGGCTTCCCAGAAGCATCTGGTTGGCTACTGTGAGGCTGCTGAACTGGATGGGCCATTGGCCTGATCCATCAGGCTCTTATGTTCAGCACCACATGTTTAGTGCCACAGAAGCTGAATTGTGGAGCTTGCCTGGCTCCACCATGAAACTTAGGGAGCTGCAGGCAATGCAGCTAGCCAAATGGTATTGCTTTGAGAATAATTCTATTTAAAAGACATGTCTGTTGGACTGCAACCTGGGAGACCAGGGTTCGATTCCCCACACAGCCATGAAGCTCACTGGGTGACTTTGGGCCAGTCACTGCCTCTCAGCCTCAGAGGAAGGCAATGGTAAAAACCCCTCTGAATACCGCTTACCATGAAAACCCTATTCATAGGGTAGGGTCACCATAAGTCGGGATCGACTTGAAGGCAGTCCATTTCCCATTTTCCTGGTTGCTGTATTACTCAGATCCCACGACAGGCAGCAAAGGGATGCATAGCTTTGTCCACCTTTTCCCGGGCACCCTCTGTGTTTGTGCAATCAGCAGTACCTCTCCACATCTGTCTTTTGAGCAGATCTACCACAAGATCTTGAGGTCTGCATATGCTGGAGGACCATTCCCAGATTTTTCTGCCATTACCCCTCTGTGCACCTGTCACTTGCCTCTCTCCAAGCATGTGCACAATGGAGAGGCCATCCAACTGGGCTGCCAAAATGGATCCTAGGGCCCTTTTGAAATGGCAGTGTACTGCCACAGGGAGAGGGTAGACATAACACACAGCTAGACCCACTCCTCCAGCCACAGTGCAAATGCCCCTCGGATGCATTGTATTTTGTTACCGCCAGCATGCATTTGTTGTGCCCAACAATCCCACACCCATCTTGCACATAAGCATCTCATAGGACTGCCAGGGAGCTGCACCCGGAGTGAAAAAGTCATGTCAGCTTTTTAATTTATTTATTTATTTTGTTGCTCATTGGTAGCTGTGGTCCCACAGAAGGGTCTCCTTTCCTTTTTCCAAGGAAAAGAAGTCCTTTGTCCACTTCATCTCCTCTGGAGGCCCACTACAGATGAAAGTGAAGCAGGCACTACAGGCTGAGCCCCTCCTTTTATGGTTCAAGGGTGAACCAGAATGGTGAAGTTCCCTCTTCACCCCAAAACCCACACAGCCAGTTGGTCCTCAAGGGGAGGGGGAGCTACTGTTCAGCCAAGTGGCAAGCCAGCCCAGATGACTATTCAGCCATACAGGAGGATGCATCCCCTGCTCTCCTGCAGCTTCCCCCCACAGTACAAATGGGGGACCCCCTCAGTAAGTGGGTGCCCATGCCTCAATACTGTAATATATCCTAGGATCAGGCCTTTCACATTTTGAGTGCTTTCCAAATAGTAAGATAGCTGATTGTTCATGCACCCTTTTATGGCTGTTTGGAAGCTAGTGTGATGATAGAACGACTAGCCTTATCGAAGGAATAAGAGAAGCTCAGAGCTAGAACAAAGCTTGCCTCCCCACTGAGGAATGATTCCGTTCCCACCATCTATTCTTCCACAGCAGTACCACAAGCTTTTATCTGCCTACCTGGTGGAATGAAATAATAAAAACAGGGAATCTGCACATGGGGATGGAAAGTCATGTTAATCATCTATTTGAAAACATTCAAAAGAATGTTAAAAAAGCCTAAACAAACAGCTGAACATTGACTTCTCCTTTTATTATGTATCATTTGATAGCACTAAAATCAAGTGCTGGGAGATGCAAGTCTCGCCACTACCACAGAGAGTGCAGCCCCAATGCACAGGTGGTTCGTATGTTTGTTCGTATGTTATACTTAGAGTAGACCCACTGAAATTAATGGATCTGAGTTAGTTCATTTTGACAGAACTACTAACACTGGTTACAACTCATCTTGCCTTAATTCTCCTTTTATGCCCACTGAACAGCCAATTTCCCCTTCCCTCACAATGCTAATTGTTCTTTAGTTTCTGTCACTAGAAGGCTTGTATTCAAAACCTCATTGCCTCATATAAGACCAGTCCTTCTAGGTAAATGAAAGGGCACAGCCATTGTTTACAAAAAGGCACACCAACAATGGAAAATACCTGAGATCCTGTATTACAGAAGACCCCTGGATGAGGTTCAGTTGTGCTGGTCCAAAGGTAGTCATCAGTGATGTCACAAGCCAGGGCAGCTTTGAAAGCTGGGCACCTCTGTGCTTAAAGTCAAGTGTAATGTCAGGGAGCATACTTCCTCCTTGCAGGACAAGGCCCATGTTACCAGTCCATATGAATTGAATGTAAAACCTATTTTGATAAGGGCCAACATTGACAATAAAATTTCAAAAGCAAAGATGGCTGCAGAGATTGATTTTGTGGACTTCATAATGGCACAAGTGGAGTGTTCTGATATAAGGGACATCTGTTATTTGTATTGCCCATGATGCAGGTCCTGTGTAGATGGATGGAGATGTATATTCCCCTTTGCAGCAACAGATGCAACAGTTTAGTTCAACAGACAACAGTTAGGCATTTCACATTACAATTTGAATGGCACACCAATATCCTTTGCTGGTTTGGGGAGAGGATGATCATATCCTAACCTACCCTACCCTATCTTATCCTGTCTTACCCTGCCCTATCCTACTCTCTTTTATCTTATGGAGTTGTGAAAAGCATACTTTGCATATAAAGGGGAACCTGAATCCCTCAGCCTAATTTCAAGCTGTGCACAGAGGGAAACAGAGAAACCAGGTGTGCAACCAGGCACAAAATGTGCAGCTCCAGGGGAAAAACTTGTGCAGTTCCAAAAGAATGTTTGTGCTGTTCAAAATTCAAGTCAAGCAAACACTGTATTATATTAGCTGATTGACTGATAACAATGTGAAAAGGAAAGAGAGTAGTTCCCAAATCCTGATCAAGTGGACTTGTTTCTCCTCCCTCCTACCAAAGACACTCCCTGAAAATCCCACAGCTAATGTCCACAGAGTGTTCATCAATGTTCCCACATTGAAGGGTACAATTCTAGAACATGGGGACACCTTTCTTCAGTGGCAAGTCACATGAAGCTGTCAGTGTTATGATAAGGGGAGTAATGCCAGAAAATAACCAAGTTTACATTCTTAACAGGGACAGCTGTACTGTATTTGTGCACCCATATTTTCTCTTGTTTATCCCTCACTCAAAATAAAGTTTTGTTGGCATTCATGATGCCCCTTGGGTGAAACGTGAATATAACAATCTTCTGTATTAGTGCTGTCAAATTCTCAGATGGATTTTCTGTCACTCTAGGTAGACTTCTAAATGTCATGGAATGTGATTCTAAGAAGCAACAACCACAAAAAATCATGTGTGCGTGCCAAGTACACTCTCTCCCATGCACACAGAGAGAACGGATGGGTGTGTTGTCATGGTGTGCACTATGTGCACAAATTACAATTACTCACCATCCTGCAGTTAAAAAAATCCTTTAAGAAAGTCCTGGAGAGAAAGAGAGATAGAGAGATGGTACAAGAGAGAAATCTTGCAAACTCTGTCCACTTTTGACACTGGCTCCACCCTAGAGATGTGAAGGCCTGGAAAAAAACTGGAAAAATTATGTGAAAAATAGATTTTCGCAGTTTTTCTGGGGGTTTTTCATTTTTGGGGGAGGGGGAAGGGCTTCGGAAAAAAAATGAAAAGAAATTTCCAAAATATTTCAGTTTTTTTCTCAGCCTTCACATCTCTACCCCACTCCCCTCAGCTGACTTTTTCCATGGATCAACAACCCTTCACAGGTATAAGGTTCCCACCCTTAATGATTTCATTACTTTAGGCCCACCAGCCTTCTTTCCATATATTGAGGTTTGCCAGGTGCTCAACAATCTTTTTTTTTACAGCAAAACCCAAAACAAAGCAAAAACAGGACACCTCTAGACTGTCAGTATTTTGCAGGAGGGATTCAAGTGCATACTGAAAATTCAGGTTTGTATAACTAAAGTAGATTAAAGTGCTGTGTTGCCCTGGCATAACAAATCCACTTCTTTTTTTAAAAATGTCTTTTTATGCTTAGAAAAGTGACAGGGAAATGCATGCAAAAGTTGGGGATGAGCAAATGATTGAAGGGAACATGTATAAACACGGCACAAGCAAATCAGGACGAATGCTCATTGTCATATAACTTTCCTGCAAAGAAATCAGAACTAGGGATGGGATCTGTCTCTTGGTACCTGTTTGATTGCATTCCATCCCATTGGTAGGCGGATGTGTTTTGTGACAGTTATTTTTTTTGCTATGCTTTGCTTTTAACATTCCACTTTTTTTCTTCCTGAAAAATAATGATTTATTTATTTATTACATTTATACCCAAGGAGGCTTACATATGGTTCCCAGACAGTCTCCCATCTAGGCACTGATCAGACCTGACCCTGCTTAGCTTCAGCAAGGAGCTGGCCTTATGTGCCTTTAGACCATGCTTTCCCTCTGTCTAGTGCCCCCCCAGTCCCCCCTTCACCTCCTTCTCCTCTGCCCCAATTGTATTGGATCCTCCATCTCCCCTATTCCTGGGAGAAAACAAGAGATCACCTGATCATTTTTACAATTAGCAAAGCAAAGACACACACCGATCAGTTTAACATTAGCAAAACAAAAAACAGCCTGGTCAACTTAACATTAACAAAGCAATGACACAGGCTGCAAAGCAAAGAGCAATCTGAGCACAGTAAAGACTTGGGCTGCAAAGCAGAAACGCAGGCTGAGGAAAGCAAAGATGCAGGCTAGTCAATTTAAGGTTAGCAAAGCCAAGCCACATGCCAGTCAGTTTCACATTGGCAAAGCAAAAACACTGACTAGTCAGTTTAACATTAGCAAAGTAAAGAGGAAGGCTGATCAGTTTTAAAAAACAAACACACATCCAGTTTCAGGAAACTCACAGCAGTCATGATTGATCTGCAAAGGTAGCAAACATGAGGACTATCAGGAAGTCCAGTACCAAGTTCAATTTTAGCAAAATTCTCACCCATTCCTAATCAGAATGAATGCTCAATAAATATAGGACATAGTCTAACCTTTGTGTAAGCTTTGTGCAAGTGAATCAGGATGAATGCTCAATAAACAGGTTGTCTGGGGGAACCCACAGGATTTTTATCAAGTTCTGCCATCAATTTCAAGTTAATGCATATACAAAGGGAGATTCTGTGATCTTAAACTATTGAAATCTTACTTCAATGGGTTAATTCTCTTGTATAGGACTCTAGAGTAAGCAGCATACTCAAGAAAGAAAACCTAAAGGGATTTGTAGCCCACAACTCTCTCTCTACACGGACAAGCTGAAGCTGTGGTTGATCTGCCCTGTTTACAAGATTGCCTGTTGAAATGATGCAGCTTGAAAAGCACAATGCAGGATTAACTGCAGCTGAGTATACATGAGTTTTCTGCAACAGTTGCACTTTTTTGTCTGTGAATGCCCACTGCAAATAAGCCTGGGCCCATTGAGTACTCTAGAATGAGATGGCCATTGGAGCAATTTTCTGCATTGTTGTAATTTATGAGGAAGACCTTCCATGTGTGAAATGTGTGTATCTTTCAGATGAAAGGAAATTTATCTGGCTCTGATAGGAAGGCCAGATTTGGTGTTTACAACAGGAATGACTCTACTGTATAATACATTGATATTAATTGTAAACGTGTTTCTGCCTTTTGCATCATCATTATCATTTTACACAGTGCCTATTAATGTACATGGTGCTTTATAGAGTTTATAGAGTTTCACAATCAATAACTAAAAAGGCAGGTCTCCATCCCCAAAGTATTGACAATTTGAAACTAGGAGTGGGGAAGGCATAGAGCATGGCTGGGGAACATCATGTCTGGTGGCTAAATGTGGTCCTCTAGGCCTGCCTATCTGGCCCTCAGAACTCTTTCCAGGCCACACTCCTCACTAGCCCTACTTCACACCCTTGTGTTTGCCTTGAATGTGGCCTTGAACTCTGGTAACGCCCCTTGCTTGTCAGGATAGAGGATAAAGACGGGTGTGTGTAGAAGCTAGCCTACCATACAAAGGGCAATGTTACATTCATTGTTTTACCTACTTTTGCCTCTAGCCCCGCCCACCACTGGCACGTGACCCTCAGAAGGTTGCGAGAAGGGCTTGTGGCCCTTGGACAGAAACAGGTCCCCCAACCCCACAAGAAGAAGAAGAGACAGGGAAAGCAAGGGATGAATCTGAGCAACTAGGATGGGACTAAAGAGAAAGTGAAGGGTTCAAAGAGTAATTTATTAGGTTTGCCAGCTTGCATTCGTCAAAGCTCCAGACCAATTTTGTTCATAGTCAGTACAACGTTAAGAGAAGTTGTAGCAAAGTTTTCCACGAGGGTTGTAGGAAGTTGCCTCATGCCAAGGCCATTTAGCTGAGTCCTGTCTCCCTCTTCATGGTTTCAGGCACAGGTCATTCCCAACGCCTGCTATCTGACCATTTCACTTGGAGATGCTTGAGATGTAACCTGGGATTTTCTGCAAGCACAGCATGCTCTGCCGCTGGGCTAGGAGGAGGACTGGGGCTCTGGGTTTGAAGAGGACTCCTGGGCAACATAGGAAGCTGCCTTATACTGAGTCAGACCATTGGTCTTTCTAGCTCAGTATTGTCTGCGCTGACTGGCAATGGCACTCCAGAGTTTCAGGCAGGAGTCTCTCCCAGCCCTAATGGAGCTGCCTGAGATTGGACCTGGGAGCTCTTGCATGCAAAGCAGATGCTCCACCACTGAGCTACAGCCACTGAGCTATGGCAAAGTGTCATCTGATGGGTCCCTCTTTTGTCAGTGGGTCCTGGCAGATTTACTTGGCTGCAGGGGCAGCATGCTGTACTGGATAACTGGTCCAGCTGCCCTTTCATTTTACACAATGCCCCAAAGCAACACATAAGCCAGGGGCATTTTGGGAAATTTAAAGGGTGCTAGATCCATCTACCTGGTACTGCTAGGAGTGCTGGGTCAGGAAAAAAAAACAAGGGGCGCCAGAAGTGGTATCAACAATGCCAGGATACCAGAGCAGTGACAGCTGCTGCCCAAGGATGCAAGATGCTGATGCTGGCCCTGGCTAGCATTCATCTCCAGTTTGGACCTGGGATAGGGAAGGAAGGTCAAAACAACCAGGCCTGAGATGGCACTGAAAAGTCTACCAGGATCCTTAACATGAATGCTAGACAAAGTCACAAGTAATACTATTGCTAATCTAAAATACAGTATGGCTATTGTTTTCATTTTCATTTTCATTCCCATAAGTTTTATGGGAATGCGGGTCAGCAGTGCATTCTTCATTGTGCTGACGAGAGCAAACAGGAAGTCCATCTGATATATAATTTAAGCATTATAAATAATGTTCTGAGACACTCTATTTATTACAGTGTCTATTTTTAATGAAAATCATACCTGATAGAGCTGTTTTCTTTGAGTCTCGACTGCACACAAGATGCTCTGTAGAGAAAGCTGTAGGGAAATTAGGTCTTATTATTTTTTTAAAAAAGTGTACGGCTGATTCATCACTTGCTTTTGGCAGGCTCCACATCACCCACTGAAATGAATGATTAATGTGGGAACTCGCCATTCTGCTGAAATAGATTTTTCTCATATAGCGCAATGTGAATAAAATTTATTCTTAAGATCAGTCTTGCTATTTTTATCATTTTAGGTCAGTTTGAAGGGAAGAGTAAATAATAATAATGTTGATTTTGTTTCTTAGGCTGAATTATTCCATGCTGTTAGGTCCCAGGTAGAGGAGTCCTCATCAGAGGAAGACCAGGAGGCTCCAGTCTTGGGCCCAGCCTTAGCTCAGGCTCCATTTAAAGGTGAGGCCCAGGACAGGCTCGCCACACCTGGGGCAACTTCAGCCTCTGACATCGAGCTTGAACAGCCCCTGAGCCCAAGGCACAGTAGTGTAGAGGCAAATTGAGAAGTTCAGGGTCCCTTTGTGAGTCATGCCACACCTCCCACTGCCACCCCTTCTAAAGTTATACCACTGATGCTATTGGGACCTGCATAATTGACTTTACAGCAATAAAGAAAAAAACCCATGATATTATATGGAAGCTTTACCCTCTCATCTCAGTCCTCATGGACAGATCCCTTCCCATTTGATTCACCAGCACACATAGATTAACCAACCCCCCGCACACTCCCTTAGCCCCAAATTACCCATCAGCTTTCCACAAGATAATCGTCTCCCCCCCCCCCCGCAAAGAAAAACAACATTCACCAGCCAGGGCCTGCAAGTACTTCACAACCTGCATTTTTGTCATTTCATATAGTTTTGGCAAGTCTCTGACAAACCACCCTGCATGGCTGATAGAATTTTTTGGTCACAGGCTTCATAGACCGGCCTTTGTCAGATGAGACTACTACAGGTAAGTTTTGTTTTTATTTTTTGGGAGACAACTTTTTCTCAGTATATTAAAGAAAGACGTTGCACAAGTCCAGGAAGAAAGGAAGACAGGAAGCTGCCTTGTGCTGAGTCCATCTTGCTCAGTATTGTCTACACTGCCTGGCAGCAGTAATCTAGGGTTCAAGGCAAGCGTCTCTTCCAGCCCTACCTGGAGATGCTGGGAATTCAACCTGGGATCTTCTGCATGGAAAGCAGCTGCTCTGCCACTGAGCTGTGGCCCATCCCCATTTAAAGCCTCTTTTCACCAAGGAATTTGTTAAAAAGCATATTGTGGTTTTAGGACATTTGTTGAAAGATCCATCCATGCCTTCTCCACTCCAAGGTTATGTCCCTAGAATAATAAAATGACCTTAACTCACATTTATTATTAAATATTATTCTTTTACTATCATTCTTCTTATCTCTAATCTTGTCATACAATCCAGCCAAAGAAAGAAATTAACAACCTGTTTTATCAAGCTAAATCTGCTATAGTGTCATGCAACTCAATCATTTGCATGTTTACTCATCAGCAAGCCCCACTATGATCAATGAAGCTTACTCCCAAGTAAACCAAGTTAGCTTTAACATGTTGGTGTTGCTGCCTTCCTTCCTAGGTGTGAAAATTGCTCCTCCCATAGCAGCAACATCCATTCCCCAGAGGGAGCTGATTAAGGTTGCAATCCAATACACGTCTACTCAGATGTAATCTACAATGGGTTCAATGGAACTTACTCCTAGGTAAATGTGTATTGGATTAAATTTGTTAACGGAGAGAGAGAAATTTGTCTGTGCAGTTTAATAGAGAAGGGAAGACATTGCTTTGAATAATCTGTTGCTCATATAACAAACCGAGGCAAGAAGCTTGCAAATCGTAATGCTTTGCATCAGGAATACTTTCAGATGCATGGGGGGGGGGAAGGGAATCGTAGGGAGCTTTCGAATGCTTTGCAACTAATTGCCCCTCCTCCTCTTCTGAAACCTGAACTGATCCATCACCTCTGGGAGGGGGTAAAAAACCCAAGAAACAAGCACAACATCCAATTCCATCCTAGGCTGGGGGATTTGAAGTCAAAACAGTTGTTCCTGGGGTCACAACTGCCTTCCACCCTCCCCCTGTGCAAACTCCTTCTCTCACCCCCCCTTATCCTCACCACCGTTCTGCTGTGTAAACTTCTCTCAAGTGCAGAGTCCCTTCACGCCACCTCCCTCACTACTAGGGTTGTCAGGCTCAGGGCCTGAGAATGATTCTGTATCTTTAAGAGAAGAGAAATTTCAGCCAAGTGCAGGTTTTCTTGCAACACTGTAATGGGAAAAACCACAAGGTGAAATTCTCCCTTCCCCCTGCACAATTTTTAAAGATACCGAAGACCTCTTGGAAGGGCAACCAAATCCACTTGTGGCCAAAAGCCTTTTAAAAAGAAACATTTTGAAGATCTGGCAGAAGGGAGAGGGGAAGCAAGGTAAGCCTCTTTTGGGAGGGAGTTCCAGTGCCTGGGTGCAGCCACTGAAAAAGGCAATTTATTTTCTTTCATAATAGTGAGTGGTTGCTATTCCCACCTGCAGTTGAGAAAGAAAAGCACTGGGTTGTATTCAACTAAGTCCTACTCAGAGTAGACCCATTAAAATTAATGAAGCTATGACCTGGGAGACCAGGGTTTGAATCCCACACAGCCATGAACCTCATTGGGTGACCTTGGACCAGTCACCGCCTCTCAGCCTCAGAGGAAGGCAATGGTAAGCCCCCTCTGAATACCGCTTACCATGAAAACCCTATTCATAGGGTCGCTGTAAGTCAGAATTGACTTGAAGGCAGTCCATTTCCATTTTCAAGCAAGTCATTCCTATTCACTTCAATGGGTCCACTCTGTCACTGAATACCACCCACTGCATTTGCCAATAGCATTTTAGTGGAGAAAACATGCCCTCCTCATCATTAGCCAGCCTTGTGGCTACTGAGAATGATTGTCACAATGTATACAGAATGCATATTGCATAGCAATGTGTTGTACCATCAAACACAACCACCACCATTTTGCTGCATTTCCATATTTTGAGCCCAGTATTCTCCACAGAGAATGTGCAGCGCAGCCTTCACTGCACCCCAGGGAACCCTGGAATATCTCTCTCCTTTTTCACCTCCAGTCTCAGTGGCTAAAGGCTTAGAATTTGGTAAAACAAGACAATGTGGCTGAAGCAAGTGACCTGTATCTCATAGGTCAGGGATGGGGAACCTGTGGCCCTACAGAGATTGTTGGACTACAGCTCCCATCATCCCTGACTATTGGCCATGCTGGGTGGAGCTGATGGGAATTGGAATCCAAAACATCTGGAAGATGTTCAGGGTATCAGGTTGGTGAGGCTGCTCTAGCATGACCAAGAAACATAACTCACTGTGGGATTCTTCAGGCAAAGGCTGCATTCAGACAGCAGTTTATTCTGTTTTCCTGACTTTTCCTGACCTGATTTCTGCTATTATTTGATCTTTCACATGATGTAAAAGCCATTTCTGGAAATCTAACAGAACATAGTCGTCGTTTAGCACTCATTTCCCGTTAATTGCTTCCAGCAAAAATCGGTTTACAACCCCATTAACACAGAAAATCATGAGAGTAAAGTGATGCAATTTGGGGCGGCATACTGGCATACAGTTCTTTCCTGCCATTTCCATGGCTGAGTCATGGGGGAACAGGAGTGTGCATGTATGGAAAGGGGGGGTAGTGACATGTCCAATGATGTTCATTGTTGTGTCACGCCATGCCCACCGGTGTGAATGAAATGTAGTGTGACAGTTCCATAATGCAACAGGTACTGCGGTGTGAAAGGTATGTTAGAAACCGGGGCAGAAGCGCTACCATTATAATCAGTAAAATGAATGCAATAAACCCCATGTCCAAATGCAGCCAGAGACTGGCTTTGTTCTCAGTCGCTTCCTTTAACTGGGAGCAAATCCACTGAGTTCATTGGGCTCTGGTTGAAAGTGATTGAGCTGCACTCTTAGACATAGCCTAGAGAGGGCAAAACCTGCTCCTCGCTCCAGACACTGAGATCAGGAAGGGTGGTGAGCAGATTTAGCCTTGTATAGCGGAATAGAAAACGCTGCTTTATACTGAGTCAGACCATTGGTCCATCTAGCTCAGTATTGTTCACACTAACAGGCAGCAGCTCTCCAAGGTTTCAGAGACAGAGTTTTTCCCAGCCCTACCTGAAGATGCTGGGGATGGAACCTCAAACCTTCACATGCAAAGCAGATGCTCTGCCCCTGAGCTATGTCCCTTCTGTACCTTTCATAGCTGGTGAAATTGGGGGCAGAGGGAGAGGGTGTGGCAAGTTAGAACTCTCCCCCCCTTTTCTAACTATCAGACATATTAGGATTATAGAGGAGGAGGAGGAGGAGGAGGAGGAGAAGCAAGGCAAAAAGAAACATTAGGGCTGTGAAAGTTCTCCTTCGAGAATTTTTGGTTGACTTCTGCTTGTGTTTTGTGGCTGAGGTGATGGTGGTGGCAGTTCTCATTTTGGAGGCTGTTGGCTGTCCACCATTCTTCTTATCCCACCCCCTTGAATGCTCCCTCTGTGCAACATTATTGTCATGTATGAAAGAAGAACAACCTGCTGGATTGCACCAAATGCCCACTCAGTTCAACATCCTGTTTCCCAGAGTAGCCAATAGCACTCTCCTGCTTATGTTCTCCAGCATATCCCTGGCATATCCAGGGGTCAGCATGAGCCTGACTAATCCCCATTTAAAGCCATATGGTAGCCATTTCCACAGCTTGTGGTAGTGGGGGTTTCTGGGGGGGAAATGTGTGTGCTGCCATTTTTATTTACTGTACACCACCTTTCCTCCAAGGAATACAAGTTGGCATTCATGGTTCTCCTCCTCCCCATTTTATCCTCGCAGCAACCCTGTGAGGTAGGGTAGGTGGACAGACTGCAGCTGACCCAAGGTCAGCCAATGAGCTTCATGGCTGACTGGGAATTTGAACCATGGTCTCCCAAGTCCTGGTATCATACTCTAACCACTATACCTCATTTGTTCTCACATTTTTCCTCAGAATGCCTTTCTGAGTGATGCTCTGCAATGATCTAGCATCACTTGATAGAGGATTCTGGAAGAATAATAGCCATCTCCAATGGTAGCTTTTGGATGGTGGCCACCCAAAGGAGCTTTGCTAATTCAGGGGGGTAAGTTTAACACACACGCAGAGAGGGGAGGAGGTACATTTGCTTAGCCCTAATAAAACTACAAAGCACGTGGCGCTGATATATCTTGGTGGGATTTATCAACAAGGACAGTCTACGGTTTAGAAAAACCTGATCAGAACCCCAGGATGATTCTTCAGATAGGGGTTCCAGAGATGTATTGAGATTCCACTGTAGTTACATCTGTTTACTGCAGATTTGTTTTGAGAATTTTCACATTTAGAACTCAGTGGAGAGTGCCAATTTTCTCAGCATTTTTCAGCATTACTGGAAGAGATTGCCAATCCTTTCACAATTTCCAAAGTCTGAAACTCTACTTGGCTGAGATCTACACCTTTCTGGGATAGTGAAGATGCTGTTGTTATTTCCCCCCTTTCCCTGCCCCTATCTCTGCTGTGTAGAATTAAATTAGATCTGAGAAGCATCTAGATGCATGGCACATCCTATGTCTGTGTATTATGCACTGTATTTGACAACTTAAAAATGACATTCATTGTTAGTCTTTAGAAGCCATCCAAGTGATTTGTTTACAAGCTGCCAGCTACCATTAAGTTGAATTATGTGCTTATGTGGCCTTTGATGATGCCAGTTTTTATGTACAATGGCTAAAGCTGGTGCTTTTAATATTTAGATGGCAGACCAGGTTGCATGGGGATATAAACAGAAGAATCTACTTATTTATGAGACATAAAAGGTTTGAACTGATCTCCCCATATTTTATTAATCTTTTCCTGCAGCATTTTGTTTCGGGTTTGCTTTCAATTTGTACAATGGAACACTAATGTAATAAACTCAACAGTTTCAATTATCAAAAGCTGCCTCTGCACACAGAAAATGACAATGCAATCCTATGCATGTCTACTTAAAAGTAAGTACCATTCACTGAGTTCAGTGAAGCTTACTTTCAGGTAAGTGGGTATAGGAATGCAGGCTGAAAAGTCCAACCTTTTTCACTGAGCAAACTCTGAAGATCCTTAAGACATTATCAAGTCTCATAAACCTCAGGAAGTGCCAAATATCATGTTTTTATGGCCTCTTGTAAGTGTGTAGCAAACATATACACTAGGAGTGTTATGTAAGCATGCCATCAACAGATCTCAAGAGTTAAGAAGCAACCTCTCAAGGCATTTTTTAAATGGCAGCCGGACCCAAAATGGGCAGAAGCAAGGGGAAATTGGCAGTTCAAAAAGAACATTTGGGCAGTTCAAACAATTCCAGTCATGCAAAAGTTGTATTAAGTTAGATGATGTAAAAAAGTGAACAGTGGTGGCCAGTGCCCATTGAGACTGATGGGGTGGAAAGCAGAGAGCCCAAGAGTAGGAAGAGCCAAAGCCAATGAATTCTCAGTTTGTCCCCATCCCCCTGCTCCTTGCTGAATTCTACAAGGGCAACACTGAGACTAAGGAGGAGGAAACTGACAGACAGGGCCACCCCTTGGACTGGATGGAAGCAGCAAGGCAGGCAGGTGGAGGCTGGCTGAGGTTGGTTGGGCAGTGCCCCACTTGCCCTAATGGACCAGCCTCTACTGAAAGTGAGTGATAACAAAGGGAAAGGTAAATCAAGTTGCCCAGGCTCCCCTAGAGCCCAAGACCCTGATCAAGCACACCCATTTCTCCTCCCAGCACCAAAGACACTCGCTGCAGTTCATGAAGCCTCTCTTGTGAAGCTTGAGTATAACACGTTTCTGCATTAGAGTGGTCAGCTTTCCAGTTATGAGGATTTCCCCTCACTGTGTGTAGGCTTCTAAATGCCACTCTAAGCAGGAAAATATGCGTGCACTGCATACAGAGAGAAAATGCCCAGGTCTGTTGTGGCAGTGCATGCTTTGCACGCAAATTGTGACCACATACCACTGGGCAGTTCTAGATTTTCCTTTAAAAATGTAGTGAGAATCTCTGTATCTGAGGCATGATAACAGCCTGCTGCTTCTATTACATTATTGCGTTATTTAAAGATGATTATGTGCTCTTGCAAAACATACCAGTGTCTGATTTCAGTCAGATTTCAGGCCCCGATGTGAGAGCAAACAGACCTGATGGACAACCTCCTCCAGGAGATTGGAGACAGGAAGATTGTGACTCTGCAGATTCTCCTGAAATTGGAAATTTCTCTGAAAAAAAAGATTTTCATATGCAGTTTTGACTAATGTACACATTTTTGCAAGCAACTTCTCCTAAAACTGTATAATGCATTTTTGTATGTTATTTTCACCAATATATTCATTTTTATGCCCACTTTCCTTTAACATGTGCAGTTTTGTAAACATTGGCTGGAGAACTGCATTGCAAAATTTGTATAAGTCCACATTTGAAGGATGGCAACCTATGTTTGAATTCTCATATTGTTTCAGAAAGCGCAAATTTGATAGATTCAGCTTTCAGTGCAACCTTAATCAAATTTCTCCCCCATCCCTACTGAAGACCTAATACTTAAAGGAACACCTCTCCCCAGGAGATTAAGATCTACTGGGGAGGCCCTTCTTAGCATCCTGTCATTAGGAACTATGCATCATGTGGCGATGTGTGGGCAGGCTTTTTCCATGGTGGCACCCCATCTTTGAAACTCCCTGCCCCTTGAAAATCAGCTGGTGTCTATGCTGTTGTCATTTAGTTGTCAGCTTAAAACCTGGGTGGAGGTGACACAGGTCTTTGGGAATTGCTGCTGATGTTCACCTGAGGTATGTCCGATATACTGGAGTTTTTGTTTAATGTTTTTTTATTGGTGCGATTGTGTTGTTTTATTGAAGTTACTGTTCCCCATCCTAAGATCTATGTAACAAATAATTAAAATATATGTGGGCATTAATTACAGTTACCTCTGCCACTATTTCTGAGAAAAGGACTGTGAGGATCAGAGCACTTCTAGAGTATCACCATTCATGGGTCTTGTCTGTGGGCCATAGTTGCATGTATCGCAATCAGAACTTGGAAAAGTTACTTTTTTGAACTACAACTCCCATCAGCCCCAGCCAGCATGGCCACTGGATTGGGCTGATGGGAGTTGTAGTTCAAAAAAGTAACTTTTCCAAGCTCTGATCGCAATGTACATGTTTCCATTGCAGGCATCTGTAAATATGGTGTACGCCTATGTCTTAGATGTGTAAATTGCCCCTCCCCTCCCTGATAGCAGGTAACTGGCATTCTTTGATTGGTTTTCAGTCAACTGATATAGCACCAGTCACAGAGACCTCTTAAAGCTTAATGTAGGCCAAATTGCTAGCATTTAAATCACTTTTTGAAAATAGGCCATTGGTGTTTTTGAAAATATTATATACATTCGTCTTCAGATAACAAGAATTCAACTGAAAGTAATCTCTTCCACTTCTTTTGTGGACTTCAAGTAGAACTCATCTGTGCTTGAATTCTAATGGGAAAATTACCAAGCAACGTTTTCTTGTCTTGATAGTTGATTTGAAAACTGCCAGAAACTGATGTAATAGTAATCCAATGAAGTCCTTCCCCTGAGTAAAGAAAGTTGATTCAGGGCATGATATGAGGTTTGAGGTCAGGAGTAGCAAGCATTATGCCCTCCAGTAGGGATGGGGTGGCGCCTCTTGCCTCACCTGTGGTTGGTTGCATCGTGTCTGTTTACTGGGAGGTACAGGGGGAGGGGCAAGGCATCAGCAAGTAGGTTGGCACTAGGGCTGTGCACAGATCCCCCTATCCGATTTGTAGCTCTGATTTATCAATCCAGATCCAGTCCAATCTGGTCCGGACAGATTCAGACCCCTTCCAACCTGATCTGGATCCAGATCTGGATCATGATCCAAATATTGCAAATCTCTGAAAATGCAAAACAAAAGGGCCATAATGTTCTTCTTGGATGACAGAGGGACATGAAAGTTGGAGACACAGTAGTCCCTACAGAGGGGATTATCCCCGGCAAATTTCAGGTGGGTAGCTCCAGGGGTTCTCAGGCTAGCCACCTTTATATTATAAAATGTGTGAAAATTAAAATGGAGGTAACTTTCTTAATTTTTGACATAGGGACATGGGTGTTTGAGTCATGGTAGCCCCTATGTAGGGGATCAACCCTGACAAAGCTCAAGGTGTTTTTATGCTAGCTGCATTTAAAGTTTGATTTTCAAACAAGTTAAAAAGAAGTGAGTAAGAGTTAAGAAGATTATCTTCCCTTTTCTGCCTACCCTGTGGGCTGCTATAAACTCACTTTGACAGCCAACCCAATTCCAGAGAATAATAATTGACAGACAGAAAACACATATGGTTTGGTCTACCTTCACAGGCAGCAGCCTGGGGACAATAATTGCAGCCACACTTCCCAGTATGTGAATTCTCTTTTACCACTTTTGGGCAAGAAACAAACCATCTTACAACCAACAAGGTGAATCATGGATTTAAAGGGGGTGAGCTGAGTGCATGGAACCACTGTTGTTGCTTCTATGGATGTAAGCAGTGAGGTTAAAGGCAAATGCAATGTAAATAGAAAAACAAAGACAGTGATGATTTCCTAAATGCAATACTATACCAATCACAGCAAGAGTCCTATGAGTAAGGCAGAAAACACAGCATCCCACAACCAGTCAGGATTCCTAACCAAAAACCAAAACTAAAAAAATCCTGACAGAATGCTGCTGACATGAGTGAGATCCTATCAGCACATAATACGTCTGCTCTGAAATCTGCACTGGTTGCTGATTTGCTACCAGGCCAAGTTCAAGGTATATTGTTCATGTCACGGGTATAAGAATTGCTCTTTTAAGAAAGTGTGGCAACACCTACTTTTTGGAACTCCCTGCCTATTGACATTAGGCAGACACCTTCACTGTACTCTTTTCAGCATCTGCTAAAAACATTTTTGTTTAGGCAAGCCTACCCAAGCATGTAGAAGCTACTTTGGTTTTTATCTGTTTTTAATTCATTGTTGGTTTTATTATTCTGAATGTACAACCATAGTGTGAAATCAGATACTTATCAGGACATAGTATGAAGAAATATTTATATAAGCATGACTGTCAAAGATGTTTGTTATTTACACACAACCCATAAAGATATTTATAGTGTAATCTTGTGTTTATTAACTCAGAAGCAAGTCCCAATGTATTCAATGGGGCTTACTCAAACAGAAAAGAGTGCACAGAATTGCAACCACAAGTGATTAGGAACCTCACTCACTCAATCCAACATTCAGAATCATGCCACTTTAAGCTGCTTTGCAACTGTTTATACTTGTTTTTATGGTTATTGGATTTTAAAGGGATTTATTTCTTGTTGTGAGCTGCCTTGGTTTCCAATCACTAACCTTACCTTGCAGGGTTGTTGGAAAGTCACCATATATACACACACACTGGAAATATATATTTCATATATAAGAGTTTATTGTCAAAACCAGTTGTATTAGTATTAGTTTCCTACATAATAAAAGCAGTGGTATCTAAGTAAGCCCTGTCTAATAGCTTTTAAAATAGGATTGGAGAGGGAAAGATTTACAACACAAACACAATTCTTTGCTATGTTCACTCAAAAGTCCCATTAATTTAAGCACAATCCTAACCATGTCTACTCAAAAGTATGTCTTATTGAATTCAATGGGGTTTGGTCCATGTATGTGGGATTAGCATTGAAGCTTTACTCCCAGAAAAGTGAGTATAGGATTAAAGCTTCATATTGGGAAGGTTTTCAAAATACTGCACTCTTCAACAGCCCAGGAAAATTTAAACTTGTTTGACTCATGAACACAAGAAAAAAAAAAGACTTTTGGTACTGCTGAAATCTATGTACTTACTCAGTTTATGAGATTTTCAGATAAACAGGAAAAAACTAGTTTTTCTACCTTTGCAATGGAGTCTAAGTACTGCCTGGAGGCCCAGAAATCCCTTGTCAATCACAACCCTGACTTCACTTATTGGCTACAAACCTGAAAGAGCGGGGTTAGAGCAGCCAGCTAAGAGATCATTTCACAGAAGTTGCGGGGGGTGGCGGCTAACGTTTTGTGTCCTGCACACAAGAGAAAAAAAGACTGAAAACTATATACTTACTCAATTTTGTGATTTTCAGATAAGCAGGAAAAAACAGTTTTCTGGCCTTGCAATGGAGTCTAGCAACTGCCTTGTCAATCACAACCCTGACTTCACTTATTAGCTACAAACCTGAAAGGCCAGGATTTGAGCAGCCAGCTACGAGCTCATTTAACCGAAGTTGTGGGGAGGGTGGCTGGCTGACTGATGGTTTGGTGTATATCTCTTGAACCAGACTACCTAGAAACTTTTTTTAAAATGAAAGCTGAGAGTCCAGAGATTAAGGTGATGTATCCGGAGACCTGAACAGGACCCCAAAAATCAAGCGTCTCTGGGCAAAAACTGGAGACCTGGCACCCCTATTGTAAGGGAAGCTCTGGCAGAGGGTTCTGCTCTGTAGGAGGAAGGAGCTGTTGAGGCCTGTGTTATACTATTACAAATAACTCCTGAGATGCACTAATTTGGCTTGGGCCTTGGGCAAATATGGTGCACAGCTCTAGTTAACACAGTGGAAACGTCCTGGCAGGAGTGCTAGATTGGTTCCATAAGTGTGTTTGCACCACGCCAACCTCACTGCTGCCTCACCCCCGCTCTATCTCCTGGTAAGGAGCAGCAACATGACTGACTAGTAGTCAGGTAAGTGGTAGCCATTCACTACTGGTGCCTCAGGATGTTGTGGATGCCCAGCATCCCTGACCATTGACTCTGCCAGCTGGGGCAGATGGGAGTTGGGAGTCCAGCAACATCTGGAGAGCCCAGATTGCCTTTCCCTGTTCTAGACTCAGAGGTTTGTCAAGAATATATCTGGATAAGAAAATAACCACTCAGAGGAAAAATCTCTGACTTGCCAGTGCTCTAACATCAGTGCTTGGCTTCAAAACACAAATGAGGATATGCAGAAGTAATAAAATCTGTTAATGTCTGCAGTAACTCTGTGGACCAGAATACACAAAGGGAGAGGCCAACAAAAACAAAACCTAGGTTGAGTGGTTCACTGTGATGTTTGGGACTATAAACCGTCATAGATCTTTGCCTTTTGCTCTTATGTAACAGGAAAAGGGGAGTACTGGAAATAAGAACGTCAGAGCAGTTGACAATTGAGACCAAAGGAGTACAGTTTGGAGGAGCCAACAGCAGAATTGACTGGCATTAAGAAGAAGGCTTGAAGTCAGCCCCAGCAGCTGTGGGGAGACTGGCTGCAGATGGCCTAGCTTAGGTGGACAGATGGGGGGGATTATCTGTTGGATCATGAGCAAGTGGGATGATTGTGTGATGGCATGGCAGAGGGACTAATGAAACTGGTGAGAAATTGCCTCGTGACACCCTGGTATTTGTGTTCTCTCTATAGCAAGTCCAGATACATAACAAATCCAGATATGGTATGGAAGCCAAAATGTTGCAAGAACAAATTATTCCACTCAAGCAAATTTGCATAATGGGTTTTAATTTGCAAAAATTATTTTCATTACACCTGCAGGAATTTAAGACTAGATGATGATGGTGATGATTTTGCCAAGGATTGTTTGGGTGACAGGTTGAGAGGAACTGGAAACAAAATGTGTAAAGGAGACACAGGATGCTTGAAGGTGCACAGATAGTATTGCTCTTCTGACTGATGGGAAACTGGTTCAGCTAGTGTCTGGTTTTGCAGTCCTGTTTTTATTTTGCACAATGGACATGCAACAAACTATTGCTGGCTTTGTAGAGCTGGCAAGTGTATGTGCACCTTAGTTTTGCACATCCAGTTGGTCACATTACCTGTGAATTGGCCACAAACTGATCAAAGTGCAAACCCAGGACATGATCCAACCATGGTGAAGCATTTTTAAATGTCCTTGGTTCTAGAGGAGGGTCAGTAAGTGAGTCCCATTAAAATCAAAGTGTTTGACTTTGTCTGGTTGTGTCCACAATTCAAAAGAACATAAGCAAAGCCCTGCTGGATCAGTCCAAAGGCCAACCTAGTCTCACATCCTTTCCCCCACATTAGCCAACCAGATGCCTATGGACACCCACAAGCAGTAGTCATAGATTAGAGCTTTGGAAAGCCCTGAAAACGTGCAAGATCATCTCATCCCATTGTTCCTGTTGTTGTTTTCAGTTCTTTAAAGCACAAATATAATAAACTATACCTCATAAGAATTTTTGTCAGATTTTCTATCAAAAACTCCTGGCTGTGGGGACATACAAATATTGATTTCCATCATGTTCAGAGGTCCACATTCTGAGTGTGTTCCTTTCTTTTTCATCAGGCGGTATGCTGTGAAATCAGCTCCAGACGCTGCAAAGACAGTTGCCTTAAGGGCAGAAAATGAAGTACACAGAACAAGTTTCTGTCGGTGTATGGCTGTCTCCTGAAATGCTACAATAAAGAGTTTTCTTGCTACTGTGAGAGAACCATGAGATCCCTTTGCCAGTTTATCACACATACACTGTGCTCTTCCTGCATGGTATACATGGGTTACCCCTATTTAATCCTCATAAAACCCCACTGAACTTCATCAGGGGCGTCACTACCGGGGTGCGGAGGGTGCACCCCCCTGAGGGGGGTGACACCCAGAGCCACCCCACCCTGCGCCGTTGCCCAGCAAAGGAGCCGAGAAGCGCTCCGGGTCGGCACAGCCAACTCCTCCTCGGAGGCGGGCGGGCAAGATGGAAAGCAGGCGCCTGCTAGCTGGTGGTGAAGCCAGGACGGGCCTTCTACCGCCAGCCTGGAGTGCATGTGCGCGCGTACGCTGGAGGTCCGCACCCCCCCCACACTCCCGCTAGTGACGCCGCTGAACTTCATGCCTAAGGAATTTGAACCCAGCTTCCCCTCCTCTAGAGCCAACATTCTGTTCAGGACATCTCTCTAGGGCTTTAGGAGTAAGGCTCCTACTGGGAGGAAGGGCGGGCTATCAATCTAATAATAAATATAAGTAAATAAATAAAAGCCCTGACCAAACAGACTCTGATACATGTGCCATTAATTTCATTAAGTGATCACAACCTCTTGTAGAATTCCACTCCTGCACACTGTTGGTAGTATACATAGCCACATTCCTCCCCTTAAATGTGACCAGCCCATATTCTTTTGGTGACAGATTTGTTTGATTTATTTTCTTACATTTCTATCTTGCCTTTCTTCCACTGTGGAACCTAAAGTGGAATCCTGGTGTTTCCTATTGGAGTCACATCCAAACACTGACCAGACCTAGATCTGGTTAGCTTCAGCAAGATAGTAGCCTCACATGCCTTCAGACCATAACCTGATTAGTTAGTTAGATAGTTCTAATTAGTTAATTCACCATGGGAAGAAGCTGCCATTTTCCTTGTTGTCACAAACCTTCCAGATGTAGCTGAAGGAAGGGGTGAGTAAATCTGTGCCTTTTTTGTCTTTTGAGTACAATTAGAGCTAATTTGTATCTTCCTAGACTTGACTAGTCTCCTGCTCGTTTAACAGTTTGCAGGATTGATCTACTCCCATGTGTAGTATAATGTTGTAGGAAGAAACTCATCAAAAATTAGGGATGGAAAGATCTGTCAATTTCAGTTCTCTTGGTTTCCTTTTTTTCCAATCTTAAATTCAGTTCTTCATGTTGCTGCAACAACCTGTTTTTTTAAAAAAAAATCCTCATAAAATTCTTCAGCATTTTAGTGCAAATTTCTCCTAATAAATGCATTTTTGTCTGCAGTTTTGACTAATGTGCACATTTTTGCAAGCAATTTCTCCTAATACAGTAGGGTCCCACTTTTCGCCATTCTGCTTCTCGGCGTTCCGCTAATGCGGCGGTTTTCAATTATAGTAGGGCCCCACTCAAACTGCGCTTGTTCCTCTTTTTTGACGTTTTTCAGCATGACAAGCTCCAAGAAGGGCATCGGGCGCCATTTTATTGTCGGCGTTCCACTTTTCGGTGATTTTCACTTTTTGGTGGGGGTCTGGAACCTAACCCGCCGTATGAGTGGAGCCCTACTGTATGAAAAAGTTGTGTATGTTGTTTTCACTAATATATTCATTTTTATACACATGTCCCCTCAATATATGCATTTTTGAAAACATTGGTTGGGCGGAAAACTGCCTTGCAAAATTTGGATGAGTGAGAATTTTGAAGGATGGCTGTGTTTCAGTTCTCATATTTGGAAAGTACAAATTTGGCTTTAAATGCAAACTGAATAGAATTTCTCCTCCATTCCTACCAAAGACCATAGATCCTAATTTTTGGAGCTTTGGAGCACTCCCCGGTCAAATCAGTTGATCTGCAATCTTCCATAAATCCCCCAAGTAGACCATTTGGATAAGCAGTTAAGTGTGCGTATTGGTCACCTCAGGTAAGATTTATAGCTATCTTTGTAACAAACCCTGAGTTAGAGGTGAACCTTGTCATTGCCAGAGGCAGAGCCATGCTGTGCCACCCCATCCTGTTAAAATTAAAGCAATAATACCAAAATAGTTAACAATTTGCCACCTTTTAATAATACCTCCAACCTGCTGCCTAACTCTTCCTACCAATAGAACTAGCCCCAAGAGGCATAATTTTGGGACCTTCCTCTGTTTGCTAATGTTGGGTGTGCAAAATGAGAAGTAAGCTCCGCTAAGATTACAGTGGAACTTATTCCCAGGTGCATAGCATAGGGCTGAATTAGTTATTTCTTCCAGGTTTTCAAGATTACCCTCCAATCGCAAACCATCAGGACTAGTAACACACCATTTTAACAGTGGAGCTTGGTGGCCCTGATGTCAGTGGAGAAGTGAATGCGCTTTGGGTTTTAGTCCCAACTTTCAAGGAGATATTCATCTTGGACAGTTCCTTGAAAGTCCAGATTAAAACCCTGAGCAGATTCACTGCTCCACTGACATCGGAGCCACAAGCCTCCACTACATTTTAAATATGAAATTTGAGATTGTCTAGATTTTGTGCTACATAATGTTGTCTAGGGGTAAAATTCTATAGTATAGTTTGGAAGAACTAGCAAGTCATGAAACTAGATTATGGCACACACTGCAATAATGTGCAAACTCCATGGAAGATTCACAGCCTACAGGTGTTGCTAACAGTACTCTACTTCTAGTAAACAACAGTTCACTAAAGTGATCACAGCAGAAATAAATTGCTCACAGTGGACATAATCTAAGATAATCAGCATCTCACAGATGCTAATGGGAGTTAGATTCACTGTTCATAGTGAATAGAGGCAAAATAAGATGACTAATCTGCCTGATATTAGAAATAACAATTACAGTTAGGAGTACACAACAATTTCAGCATGACTCATCAGCCACTTGAAGCAGAGAAGAGAGGCATAGCTTGTTGTGTTACAATACAGGAGTGGGGGCAGAAGGGAGAATGAATGAGATGTTTAAAGTATCCAAGAAACAGAATTAAGAATAAAATCGCCTGTATTTATGAGAGAGGCCAGTAACACAATGTCTGGATTTCTCTCCATTTAAGAAGAAGAGAGCTGCATCATGGAAATTAGTGGTGTTTATACTCATTCTATTTTGGTTTGTTCTGCTTTTTTGCTTTAAATTCATATGAATTTCTTCTCCCTTCTCTTGGGCAGACCATGCAGATATCACAAAATTGGAGCCATTTCTGGGGCAGCATGTTCAAGACCAAAATCCTGAACAGTAGTATAGTTTATAGTTCTAGATGCCCCATTTCAAAATGGGTATCTTAGTGCTAGAAAGGGTACAAGAAATAGCCAGTTGGAGCAAGGACTCATGGGTCTTCTTGGGGGGGTATTTAAAAACATTTTCTGAAGTGCCTGCCCTGTCTATCTTCCCAGTCTCTTGCCCAGAAGCAGATAACCCTTTTCAGCCCAAGGGCAACATTAACATTTGACCAACCCTCCATATGTTTAGCTGAAGTGGGTGCAACAAAATCTGCTCTCTGGTAAACCACTGAGAAATTGCCAAAAACAGTGCTGGTGAGAGCAAGAAGACAGTAGTGGGGAACTGCTTCTTCTTGGAAGGGGTCCTCCCCTCAGTCTCTCCCTCCTTTTGGAGATACACTCCCCCATAGGGGTGGAATTGGGCTGAGGAGAATTGTTCAGAAGGGAATTCCAGTTCCCTCAAATCATAGTCAGCTTTCAGTTAGTGCTAATATAAAAACACCCGGAAGCTCTAATGAAGGCGACAAAGGAAGGAGATGTTTCGGGGTATTTGCGCAAGTGGCAGTTGACAAAAAAAACCCTGAAAACTACCAGAGGCACTTTGTCTAGCCCAATGAAGGAACTGTTGAAGCTGTAAAAATAAAAGTGGGAAAAACAAACTGTGAAGAGGAGGTTTCCTGTGGGCCATCTTAAAAGTCTTGGCAGGGTGCATCTTGCCTGTAGCCCATGAGTTAGCCATCCCTACTCTTGGGAATCACAGTATAAGTATCAAACAATGTTTGGATCCCAGGGACCACTGGCAAGATCTCCTGTAAGTCTGCTCCTGCCAGAATCTGCACGTGGTCTGATTATAATGAGCCATGTAACTAGGCCTGCAGGGGGCACAAACCACCTCATTACTGCACCACTGCTTGCAGTGCACAGTAGTATACAAACTGTGGTGGCTATGGCACTTGGGGTGCATGTGTGCGTGCATGTGTGTGTGTGTGTGTGTGTGTGTGTGTGTGTGTGAGAGAGAGAGAGAGAGAGAGAGAGAGAATGCAACTGCTGGCACTATGCATGGTGTCCCTTCCAGTGTTTGTATATGTGAAACTTATGTGGCAGCCTTCACTTGAGCAAGCACAGAACTGAGCCATTTTGCACCAGGCTGAAACTGAGATGAGAACTCAGCCACCTGTCCATAAGATGGACCCCCAAACAACCTAGGTCCCCATCTAAACTATACATTTGAACCAGTACCATGCCATTTAAACAATCTTGGCAATAAACCCCTATTCCCTGCACAAAGCTACAGTTCAGGGTAGTTGAACAATCAATCCCTCTTCCCAGGGAACTCTGTGAATTGTAGCTCTGAGAGGGGAATAGAGGTCTCCTAGCAACTCTCAGCACCCTGCACTAACTACAGCTCCCAGAATGCTATGGAGGAAGCCACGATTGTTTAAAATGGTATGATGCTGTTTTAAAAGTATAGTGCTGATGGGGCCCACATCAGTCTGAACACTTCAAAGTCTCAGTTGCCCTGCGCATTAGTTGCTTAAACACCATGTTAATTATACAACATATTGATTAGGTTGGATTGCACTGCAAAAATGATTTATGACAACAATAGAAGATTTGTTATCCCATCTGAGAGTATTTGGTTACATGAAAACTTACATAAAAACCAGAAAATCTGGCCAGACATGAGGTTTTTTCTCTAGTAAAGTGTAATTTTTGCCCCTGCATCATCCTTATTTCTTTTGACAGCAATTTCCTTTGTGTAAAGGTTCATGCTTCCCAAAGATGACTGCACTGATTTTACCAGTTTCCCCGTTATATAACATTAGTGCCATCGTGGGGTTTGACTGCAAGGAAAAAGAGGGAACTTCCCAGATCAAACGGTAAATGTGGCAAATAGAAAATATCAACAACGGAAGGGTTCCCCCAGCCTTTAAACAGGTTATAAGTAGGGATGTGGACCCTGTCAAATTCCACTAGCATTTTTGAAACTCTTTTTTTACTTACCTCAAATCTGTTTTTGCTTTAGGTTACATTTTGTGGCACTGGCAACCGAGACGCAATCCTTTTTTACCAGTCATATTAGAACACTTTGATTGCTTTCCTCAAAGTCTACTAGGCGTCACTCTAAACCAGGATTCTCAAAATTTGCCCACATGTCACTTCAAGAAAAATCTGGGGGCAATCCTACTTTCAGGCTTTTTATGGAAAGACCATCCATGCATATAAATTTTTGTTCTAGCAATAGATGGGTGGATAGACAGATAAATAGTAGAAATGTCCATACATTTCACATAAGTCAAAATCACAATAGAATAACTGTGCATTGTACAATTGTACAGCTGGAAATTACACCATGTGCAGTGCATGGTACTCTGAAGACCCCATAACCAGCTGATAGTTGAGGTTTCAAAGTGTCATGCATACCCCACCATTTAATTTCACATTCTGTGGGTTTCTGATGTCAGGTGATTGATGGATGGGTGGCCCTGTACAACTGTCAAACTAGACCTGCAGGTGGTAGGGGAGATAAGAATCAGGTCTCCAGCTGAATCCTGCTTCCACCCCTGGCCCAATGGAATGGCTGCAGACAGATGACAGTTGCAGGAACAGCCTGATGGGGCTGGTCTTTGCTGTTTGGGAACCCCTACAATCCCATCTATTGTCCTTTCCTCTAGCTTCCTTTCCTCTGCTGCAAATGCTCCTTCTCATCTATCTATATATGCAATGCGCTCTACGTAGGGCTGCCTTTAAAGACGGTTCGGAAGCTACAGCTTGTGCAGAATGCGGCGGCCAGACTGATAACGAGGACCAGGCGGTCTGAACATATAACACCTGTTCTGGCCCGCTTGCACTGGCTACCAATATGCTTCCGGGCCAGATTTAAAGTGCTGGTTTTAACTTATAAAGCCTTATACGGTGCAGGACCACAATACCTGCTGGAACGCCTCTCTTGATATGAACCTGCCGTAAAGTTATCACAGACGGGCCTCCACCCCCCCGAACTTCTAGCGATGGATTTCAATAAGGCCAGGGTGACGGTTAAACTTAGACTTACCGATATTGTTAACCAGATCCTACTCAGTTTGACAAAAGGCCCTTGTTGCCCGAGGGCTCTGGGTATTAATATTGTTCCAAATTCAGAAGGGATGAAATACCAATATTGGTTAACGGTCCCCAAATATAGACGGGCTTTCACATTAGCCAGTTTTAATGTGCTACCATCCAATTTTTTATCTGGCAGGTTTAAAAAAATTCCAAGTATGAATAGGTACTGTCTTTGTAATGACTCAGAAATTGAGACTATTTCTCATGTTTTATTTTCCTGTAAACTATATAACAAAATCAGAAAAGATCTTCTCCGCCCAATTCTGTCAAAATACCCTGGACGATCCAATGACGCATTATTAATAACCCTTTTACAGGGTTACAATGAAAACATCACCCTAACTGTGGCCAAATTTATAAACTTGGCCATTCAGCAAAGGAAGAAATTAGGCTGTCTTTAATACAGAGGACCAAATATGAAGTTGGCCCCGCAACTCTATTTGATAAACAATTTAATTTTAACCTAAATTTTATCCCATGGTGTATAGATGTTCTGGAGTTGGGCCTATAGAGACAAACAGACTAACCTAGTTCCGTTATTGTATTGTTATTGTCATCCTTACACTATATACAAGTAAGTTTTATATTCCTTGATATATTGTATTTTAATATTTTAATATTTTATGTTTGCATCCATGTATATATGTTATTCATTGGCTTAAAGGTCTGTTGACTTCAGAATAAACAATCAATCAATCACTACGTTCCACATCGAAGGCCCTCCTCTGAGTTCCGACTCATAGGGAAGCTTGGAGGATGATAACAATAACTAGGGCCTTCTCAGTGGTGGCCCCCGAACTGTGGAATAGTCTTCCCGATGAGGTGCGCTTGGCGCTGACGTTATCTTTTCGGCGCCAAGTTAAAACCTTCCTCTTTTCTCAGGCATTTTAGTCTATTTTAGTCTTTTAAATATGCTTAACTGATTTTAGATTTGGATGCCGACATACAAGTCCCTTGCACTGAATTATTGGATTTTACTCTGTATATTTATATTTCTCTGTTGTACACTGCCCAGAGAGCTATGCTAGTCGGGCGGTATAGAAATTCAACAAATAAATAAATAAATAAATATACATGAGTGTTTTCATAGCTTAGAAGAAAAAGAAAATCAACTTATTTATTTATTTATTTATTTACATTTCTAGACCGCCCTATAGCAGAAAGCTCTCAGGGCGGTGTACAACAAATAAAATCACAATTAAAACATGAGCAAGTGTGAAAAATATAGTACAATTATAAAAACATTAAACATGATAAAAATCTGAAATAGAATTGCCATTGAGTTTATAAATTAAGATCCATATTAGGTTTAAAATATTAAATTTAAAATGTTTAAAATGCCTGGGCGAAAAGGTAGGTTTTTACCTGGCGCCGAAAAGATAACAGAGAAGGCGCCAGGCGTATCTCGTCTGGGAGGGCATTCCATAGTTCGGGAGCCACCACCGAGAAGGCCCTAGATCTAGTTGTTGATCTCCGGGCCTCTCTACCATTTATAGTACATTTCCTTGTTCTTTTTTTAAAATCCAATTTTCTTTAGACCCCTCCAAAGCCAGAGCAAGCATATCAGTGTGATTCGAAATAAGCAAGAAGCTCATCTATTTATGCCTTTAAAATATATTTATACCCTTCCTTTCAATCTACAAGATCCTGAAGATGGCTTGCAAACATTATGCAATTCAGTTCAGAGTTATGTTGGTGGGGACATGTAAAAGTGCTGCTGCTGTTGCTGCCACTCTCATCAGGAGGTCTACAGAGAGGCTGGTAGAAGCAGCCCCTTTTCATTAAGTCTGCTGCCAGGCAACATCAGATATCACTGTGTCACTTATAAGGATGGAAAGATCTGTTAATTTCAGTTCTCTCAGTTTCTCACTTTTCTAACGTTAAATTCAGTTCTCTAAATTTCTGCAGCAATCTGCAAATTAAAAAAAATCCTCATGAAAATTCTCCACCATTTTAGTGCAAATTTCTCCAAATAAACACAATTTTGTAGGCAGTTTTGAAAAGGTACACATTTTTGCAAGCCATTTTTCAGCACATCATGCCTTTTTGCATGTTATTTTCACTGATATATTCATTTTTATGCACATTTTCCCCTAATATATGCATATTTATAAATATTGTTTAGTTGGCGAACTGCATCCCAAAATTCTAATAAATGTGACTTTCGAAGGTTGGCTGTGTTTCGGTTCTCATCTTGTTTCAGAAAGTGTGAATTGGATAAATTCTGCTTGAAATGCAAACTGAATCGAAATTCTCACGCATCCCTAGTCACTTGCGGGCAGGGCTTCTCCTCACACAGGCCAATGTTTGTTGCTGAGGTGGTGAAGATGCTGGGATGTCATATTATGAAAGCCTCTCCCTAGCAATCTGGTACAGTTCCTGCAGCCGCTGTTGCAAGGCCTGTGATGAACATGGAGGTACAAGCCCCCCTCCAGGACCATAAAATCTATAAACACCTGAAGGCATGTGTGAGGGCCAGGCTGGGTTCAATTGAAATATAGACTGGGGGTGCGATTAGCACAGCCTCCCTGGGATCAGTTGCTGGAACTAGGACTAGGAGCTACAGCACAGCAAGCAGGTATAATTGATTTTTGTATCAGTCAAGGCCAAGACACCAGACTCCTAGAATGCATAGGAAAGATATGAGAGGCTTCAAGTTGCCTGCCAGTCACAAGGACAATTTTTTGCATTTCCTAATGTTTTTTTTTAAGAAAACCGAGACCTAAGCCAGAGATTCTCCAGCTTCTCATTTGCCTATGTCCTAGCTCCACTTGATGAAGTTCCTGAGTCAAGCCCTGAAATCCCTTATAGCACAACAGATTCATCCCAGTCTGAGATTGCATGTAGTTCAGTATCTAACTAAAGTTCACCTGCATCTTCATGTTGATTTCAAAGCACGTTGTATTATAGTGCATCTGTAAGGGGCACCCGATCTCCCATATCCATAATTTTGTCCACACACAGAAAAATGACACCAAATTATATGGAAATGTGATGGTTGCCAAATTAATGAGGAAAGTGCGGCAGAATTAATAATGAATGCAAGCGTGCACCGTTGGCAGCTCTCATGCACAGTGGGAGCCTTCCACCACATCTTGTTTACCTTCCTAACTGGATGAAAAATTGATCACTCACCTACATGTCCCATGCTGCTTTCCAAAACAGAACTAGCTCATCCCACAAATTCACTTTTATAGATAAACCAGCAGGCAAAGGAGAAACACCTTACAGCCCTATAGCGCAACCCATACAGTGCAAATTAAGAAAAATGATACAGTAGTTATTGTGTAATCATAATTGAAGAATCCTGCTCTGTACTGCTTCTTTGTTTTTCTTGAAAGCTTTGGAAACACATTTCATTTAGTTATGTATCAGCAGGAATTTATCAGTAGGTGGTGAATGTTGGAAATGGGAGGGGGTGCTTAGAATGTGATCTCTCATAGTTTGGAAGTCTTTGAGCCATTGTGAGCTGAGGCAACCCCATCTCTGGGTTTTGGCTCAGCTCATAACGGCTCAGCACATGGTTCCTTGTCATCACTGAAGGCTCCTGAGCAGGCTTGGAGCATATGTTGCCAACTGGAACTCTGGGAATTGTAATGTTTCAAGAGGGGGGGGGAAAGAAGCTACAGCCTTCACTGGAAACAGGAGCACACAAAGATCAGAAGTGGAGCTGGTAGGAATGGGGGATATTGGGGGAGCAGGTACATGCCCTTCACCCCTTTCATGAGTCAATCAGCCTCCAGGTGCTAAGCAGAGCTTGGAATAGTTACTTTATTGAACTACAGCTCCCATCAGCCTAATCCAGTGGCCATGTTGCCTAGGGCTGATGGGAGTTGTAGTTCAAAAAAGTAACTTTTCCAAGCTCTGGTTCTAAGTGGTTTACATTAAAAAATACAAAGAACATTCAGTCAAATTTCCTAGAAAAACCAGATAAAAAGAAAACACATTATGTCACAAATAAAACTGTGCAGTATACCAGAGAGAGAGAGAGAGAGAATCCAGAAAAGCTTGGGTAAACATAGATACTTTTAAGCGGTATTTAAAGGTCGTTACTATCTCTGCCTCATGAATTGCCTAAAGGACAGAATGAGGCTCACCTTCTCATAAACGTCATCAATTGTCCTACCACTTCTGATTTCTTGACTATTGTCTTCATTTTGGTTAATGACTGTGCCAAGGTATTGATAATCCTTGACAAGTTCAATGTCATCGTTGTCAATTTTAAAGTTGCATAAATTTTCTGTTGTCATTACTTTAGTCTTCTTGACGTTCAGCTGTAGTCCTGCTTTTGTGCTTTCCTCTTTAACTTTCAACAGCATTCATTTCAAATCATTACTGGTTTCTGCTAGTAGTATGGTATCATCTACATATCTTAAATTATTGATATTTCTCCCTCTAATTTTCACACCTCCTTCATCTTGGTCCAATCCCACTTTCCGTATGATATGTTCTGCATACAGATTAAATAAATAGGGTGATAAAATACACCTCTGTCTCACACCCTTTCCAATGGGGAACCAATCAGTTTCTCCATATTCTGTCCTTACAGTAGCCTCTTGTCCAGAGTATAGGTTGTGCAACAGGACAATCAGATGATGCTGTGGCACCCCCATTTCTTTTAAAGCATTCCATAGTTTTTCATGATCTACACAGTCAAAAGCTTTGCTGTAATCTATAAAGCACAGGGTGATTTTCTTCTCAAGTTCCTTGGTTCTTTCCATTATCCAATATATGCTTGTGATATGATCTCTGGTGCCTCATCCCTTTCTAAATCCAGCTTGGACATCTGGCATTTCTCTCTCCACATATGGTAAGAGCCTTTGTTGTAGAATCTTGAGCATTACTTTACTTGCATGGGATATTGAGGCAATAGTTTGATAATTATTGCATTCCCTGGGATCCCCTTTCTTTGGAATTGGGATGTATATTAAACACTTCCGGACTGTGGGCCACTGTTTTCCATATTTGTTGACAATTTTTTGTCAAAATTTGGACAGATTCAGTCTCAGTAGATTGCAGCAACTCTATTGGTATGCCATCTGTTCCTGGTGATTTGTTTGTTCCAAGTATTTTAAGAGCAGCTTTCACCTCACTTTCTAAAATTTCTGGTGCTTCAGCATACGGTTCCTCCATGAATGAATCTGTCATCCTGGCATCTCGTTTATAGAGTTCTTCACTGTATTGCTTCCATCTTCCTTTTATTTCATATTGGTCAGTGAGTGTGTTCCCCTGTTGATTATTCAACATCCCTACTCTTGGTTTAAATTTCCCTTTCATTTCTCTAATCTTTGGGAGTAGCGCTCTTGTTCTTCCCTTTTTGTTGTCCTCTTCTATTTCTGTACAATAACTATTGTAATAGTTCTTTGTCCCTACGTACTACTCACTGTATTGTTGCATTTAGGGTTCTGGCCATGTTTCTATCTCCTTTGGCTTTTGCTTTCCTTCTCTCTTTAACCATTTTAAGAGTTTCATCAGTCATCCATTGAGTCTTTCTCTCTTTTTAATTAGAGGTACTGTCTTTTTGCATTCTTCCCTGATAATGTCTCTGACTTCACTCTACAGTTCTTCTAGTTCTCTGTCAAGTAAGTTTAAAGCCTCAAATCTGTTCCTTATTTGATCTTTATATTCTTCTGGGATGTTATTTAAATTGTATTTTGGCATTATGAGTGCTTCTTCTTTAGCTTTACTCTGATTTTCGATACAATCAGTTCATGATCTGTACCACAGTCTGCTCCTGGTCTTGTTTTTGCAGAAAGTATGAAAAGTCTTCATCTTCTGTTACCAGTTATAATCAATTTAATTCCTATATTGACCATTTGGTGATGTTCATCGTTACAGTCATCTTTTTCTTTGCTCAAAAATGTGTTTGCAAGAAAAAAATTATTGGCTTCACATAATTCAATAAGTCTTTCCCCTGCTGCATTTCTATCTCCTAAGCCCCATTTCTGCACAATTTCTAGTTCTTCTTTGTTCCCTACTTTTGCATTCCAGTCCCCCATGATTATCAGCACATCTTGTTTTGGTGTGTGATCAATTTCTTCCTGTACTTCTGCATAATATCTCTCAGGTTTCTCTTCTTCTATGTTTGCCGTTGGAGCATAGACTCGGATGATGGTTATGTTACTAGGTTTCCCATTAAATCTCATTGATATCATTGGCTCAGGCCTTGTGTTATAGCTCCTAATTGCTTTTGCTAAATCACTTCTCACTATTAAACCAAGTCCATTTCTTCTTAATTTGTCATTTCCTACATAAAATATTTTGTAGTTGCCTGATTGAAAGTATCCCATTCCCGTCCATTTTAATTCACTCATGCCGAGTATTGAAATGTTGATGAGTTCCATTTCTTGTTCGACAATTTTTGACTTTCGCTGGTTCAAGCTTCTCACATTCCATGTTCCTATTGTGTATGTTGTAGAACTTTGGACTCTCCTTTCACATCTGTGCACATCAGCCTCTGGGTGTCCACTCGGCTTTGACCCAGTGGCATCGTTAGTCACAGCTCTACTCATACTTGTCTGTTGTTCTTCCCCAGTAGTTCATTGAGTGCCATATTATCTGGGGGTCTCATCTTCCGGCACTATCTCGTGTGCATTTTGGGTACTCTGTTCATAGGGTTTTCATGGTAAGAAGTGATTAATTTCATTCATTGGCAATCACTCATGGCCAAGTAAGATTGTCTTCCAGGGTAAGGTCTTAAACAGTGGGTCCATAAGTGACTGTGGAGGCCAATTCTGGATCCACACAGCCTCCCACAGTGAGGACATAGGTTTCCAGATGGAAGATGGTCATGATGAGGATTTGCTTGACGTGCCTTCTGCTTAGCTCATTTGTCCCTTTCACCCTGTACTCGTGCTTCTTCAAAGTCCAGAGCACCTTTGATAATGGCCAACCTCCAATTGGGATGCTCATGGGCCAAGGCTTCCCAGTTCTCGATGCTTATGTTACATTTTTTTAGATTAGCTTTGAGAACATCTTTAAACCTCTTTTGCTGTCCACCGATACTCCGTTTTCCATCCTTAAGTTGGGAGTAAAGTAGCTGCTTTGGAAGACAGTGATCAGGCATTCGAACAACATGGCCGGTCCAGCGAAGTTGATGTTGGAGGATCATTGTTTCAACACTGGTGGTCTTTGCTTCTTCCAATATGCTAACATTAGTCCGCCTATCTTCCCAAGTAATTTGCAGAATTTTAAGAACTTAAGAACATAAGGAGAGCCTGCTGGATCAGGCCAGTGGCCCATCTAGTCCAGCATCCTGTTCTCACAGTGGCCAACCAGGTGCCTGGGGGAAGCCCACAAGTAGGACCCAAGTGCAAGAACACTCTCCCCTCCTGAGGCTTCCGGCAACTGGTTTTCAGAAGCATGCTGCCTCTGACTAGGGTGGCACAGCACAGCCATCATGGCTAGCAGCCATTGATAGCCCTGTCCTCCATGAATTTGTCTAATCTTCTTTTAAAGCCATCCAAGCTGGTGGCCATTACTGCATCTTGTGGGAGCAAATTCCATAGTTTAACTATGCGCTGAGTAAAGAAGTACTTCCTTTTGTCTGTCATGAATCTTCCAACATTCAGCTTCTTTGAATGTCCACGAGTTCTAGTATTATGAGAGAGGGAGAAGAACTTTTGTCTATCCACTTTCTCAATGCCATGCATAATTTTATACACTTCTATCATGTCTCCTCTGACCCGCCTTTTCTCTAAACTAAAAAGCCCCAAATGCTGCAACCTTTCCTCGTAAGGGAGTCGCTCCATCCCCTTGATCATTCTGGTTGCCCTCTTCTGAACCTTTTCCAACTCTATAATATCCTTTTTGAGATGAGGCGACCAGAACTGTACACAGGATTCCAAATGCGGCCGCACCATAGATTTATACAATGGCATGATGATATCGGCTGTTTTATTTTCAATACCTTTCCTAATTATCGCTAGCATGGAATTTGCCTTTTTCACAGCTGCCACACACTGGGTCGACATTTTCATCGTGCTGTCCACTACAACCCCGAGGTCTCTCTCCTGGTCGGTCACCGCCAGCTCAGAACCCATGAGCGTATATGTGAAATTAAGATTTTTTGCTCCAATATGCATAATTTTACACTTGTTTATATTGAATTGCATTTGCCATTTTTCCGCCCATTCACTCAGTTTGGAGAGATCTTTTTGGAGCTCTTCGCAATCCCTTTTTGTTTTAACAACCCTGAACAATTTAGTGTCGTCAGCAAACTTGGCCACTTCACTGCTCACTCCTAATTCTAGGTCATTAATGAACAAGTTGAAAAGTACAGGTCCCATTACCGATCCTTGAGGGACTCCACTTTCTACAGCCCTCCATTGGGAGAACTGTCCGTTTATTCCTACTCTCTGCTTTCTGCTTCTTAACCAATTCCTTATCCACAAGAGGACCTCTCCTCTTATTCCATGACTACTATGCTTCCTCAGAAGTCTTTGGTGAGGTACCTTGTCAAACGCTTTTTGAAAGTCTAAGTACACTATGTCCACTGGATCACCTCTGTCTATATGCTTGTTGACACTCTCAAAGAATTCTAATAGGTTACTGAGACAGGACTTTCCCTTGCAGAAGCCATGCTGGCTCTGCTTCTGCAAGGCTTGTTCTTGTATGTGCTTAGTTAATCTAGCTTTAATAATACTTTCTACCAGTTTTCCAGGGACAGAAGTTAAGGTAACTGGCCTGTAATTTCCGGGATCCCCTCTGGATCCCTTTTTGAATATTGGCGTTACATTTGCCACTTTCCAGTCCTCATGCACAGAGGAGGACCCGAGGGACAAGTTACATATTTTAGTTAGCAGATCAGCAATTTCACATTTGAGTTCTTTGAGAACTCTCAGGTGGATGCCATCCAGGCCTGGTGATTTGTCAGTTTTTATATTGTCCGTTAAGCCTAGAACTTCCTCTCTCGTTACCACTATTTGTCTCAGTTCCTCAGAATCCCTTCCTGCAAATGTTAGTTCAGGTTCAGGGATCTGCCCTATATCTTCCACTGTGAAGACGGATGCAAAGAATTCATTTAGCTTCTCTACAATCTCCTTATCGTTCTTTAGTACACCTTTGACTCCCTTATCATCCAAGGGTCCAATCGCCTCCCTAGATGGTCTCCTGCTTTGAATGTATTTATAGATTTTTTTGTTGGTGGTTTTTATGTTCTTAGCAATGTGCTCCTCAAATTCTTTTTTAGCATCCCTTATTGTCTTCTTGCATTTCTTTTGCCAGAGTTTGTGTTCTTTTTTATTTTCTTCATTCGGACAAGACTTCCATTTTCTGAAGGAAGACTTTTTGCCTCTAAGAGCTTCCTTGACTTTGCTGGTTAACCATGCTGGCATCTTCTTGGCCCTGGCGGTACCTTTTCTGATCTGCAGTATGCACTCCAGTTGAGCTTCTAATATAGTGTTTTTAAACAACTTCCAAGCATTTTTGAGTGATGTGACCCTCTGGACTTTGTTTTTCAGCTTTCTTTTTACCAATCCCCTCATTTTTGTGAAGTTTCCTCTTTTGAAGTCAAATGTGACCGTGTTGGATTTTCTTGGCTATTGGCCATTTACATGTATGTTTAATTTAATAGCACTATGGTCACTGCTCCCAATCGGTTCAACAACACTTACATCTCGCACCAGGTCCCGGTCCCCACTGAGGATTAAGTCCAGGGTTGCTGTCCCTCTGGTCGGTTCCATGACCAACTGGTCTAGGGAATAGTCATTTAGAATATCTAGAAATTTTGCTTCTTTGTCATGACTGGAACACATATGCGGCCAGTCTATGAATGGGTAGTTGAAGTCACCCATTACTACCACATTTCCTAGTTTGGATGCTTCCTCAATTTCATATCTCATCTCAAGGTCTCCCTGAGCATTTTGATCAGGGGGACGATAGATCATTCCCAGAATTAAATCCCTCCTGGGGCATGGTATCACCACCCACAACGATTCTGTGGAGGAGTCCGCCTCTTTTGGGGTTTCGAGCTTGCTGGATTCAATGCCTTCTTTCACATATTTTCCAGAGGCATCGTTGGTGGAATCTTTCAAGAAGTTGGGAGTGACGTTGATAGATGGTCCATGTTTCACAGGCGTACAGTAAGGTCGGTAGTACAATGGCTTTGTAAATAAGCATTTTGGTCTCCCTGCGAATATCCCGATCCTTGGACACTATACTCTTCATTCGGGAGAATGCGGCACTCGCAGAGCTCAGACAATGCTTAATTTCAGCGTTGATGTCAGCTTTTACAGAGAGATGGCTGCCAAGATGGGAAAAGTGATTGACATTCTCCAGCATCGCACCATTAAGATGGATTGATGGTACTACAGAAGGATTGGTTCACACTTGCTGATGAAGCACTGTGGTTTTTTTGATGTTAAGCGAGAGGCCAAGCTTTTCATATGCTTCTGCAAAGACATTTAGGATAGTTTGAAGATCTTCCTCTGAATGTGCAGAAACTACATTATCATTGGCATATTGAAGTTCTATGACAGAGGTTGTAATTACCTTACTTTTTGCTTTCAGCCTACTGAGATTAAAAAGCTTTCCATCTGTTCGATATGTGATTTCCATGCCAGTGGGAAGTTTCCCCTCAACATGGTGTAGAATCATGGCAATGAAAGTAGCAAATAAGGTCAGAGCAATGACACATCCCTGTTTGATGCCTGATCCCACTTTGAAAGGCGCATCTGCAAAATGCTGGATTTCTTGAGCTTTCTTTATCCACCAGGCATTCTTAAGTTCTCTAGCTCTTCTTTGGACCTCAGCCTTTGCACTGGCATAGATTTTTCTCTTAGCAGCACAGTTAATGTCTGTTTACCATATCTGGAAGGCTTTCCTTTTCTTGTCAATGATATGTTCAATCTCACTATCATCCTCATCAAACCAGTCCTGATGTTTCTTAGTTTGGTATCCAATAGTTTGTTCACACACCGCAATAATGGAAGTCTTCAGTTGAATCCAGGGTTCCTCAACGTTTTCAGGGAGTTCCGTAGGTAGATGTTTCTTGGGAGTTGTAATAAAGCAAGCTTGCTTAATAGGATCTTGAAGGGCGTGGATTTTACGCCTTGGTTTTCTTCCTTGGAGCCTACGTTGAGGAACAATATTAATGGCTATAGTGGATCGAATTAATCGGTTATCTGTCCAGCAGTCATAGGCACTCATCATGGCCCTAGTGAGGAGTACATCACAACAATCTCTGGCATGGACAATTACATAATCCAGGAGATGCCAGTGCTTCGACCAAGGGTGCTTCCATGATGATTTAAATACTTCTTAAATGGTAAGAAGTATTCAGAGGTGGTTTAGCATTGCCTTCCTCTGAGTCTGGATGCATCAGTCTGGTGTTTCAGCTTTGGAGAAGAAAAGAAAGGGGGAAACCCCAAGATGCTAGAAAAAAATATTTAATTTTTAACAAGAGACCAATGCGTTTCGGCCAGTATATGTTTAGGCCTTCGTCAGGGGCTGTAAATAAAATAGCCAGGACACACTACATTAGTGCGCATATTATTTTATTTATTTATTTCTTAAACTTATATACCACCCGACTAGCAATAGCTCTCTGGGCGGTTAACATAAAATACAATAAAATTACAGAATCTGATACAACAAGCATATAAAAACTACACAATCTAAAACCAAGTTACAAACATTTAACTAAGATTAAAATGCCTCAGAGAAGAGAAAGGTTTTAACTTGGCGCCGAAAGGATGATAGTGTCAGCGTCAAGTGTACCTCCTCGGGAAGACTGTTCCACAATTCGGGGGCCACCACTGAGAAGGCCCTAGATCTCGTCACCACCCTCTGGGTCTCCCTATGCGTCAGGACCCGGAAGAGGGCCTTCGTAGTAGACCGTAGTGTACGAGCTGGTTCGTATCGGGAGAGGCGTTCCGACAGATATCGTGGTCCCGCGCCATATAAGGCTTTATAGGTTAACACCAACACTTTGAATCTGGCCCGGAAGCATATTGGAAGCCAGTGCAGGTGAGCCAGCACAGGTGTTATATGCTCAGACCGCTTTGTTCTTGTTAGCAGTCTGGCCGCCGCATTTTGCACTAGCTGTAGCTTCTGAACCGTCTTCAAAGGTAGCCCTACGTAAAACGCATTGCAGTAGTCCAAACGCGAGGTTACCAGAGCATGTACTACTGATGTAAGGTCCTCCTTACTCAGGTAGGGACGTAGCTGGGCTACCAACCGAAGTTGGTAGAACGCATTCCGGGCCACCGAGGCTACATGAGCCTCAAGTGAGAGGGAAGAGTCTAAAATGACTCCCAGACTACGAACCTGTTCCTTTAGGGGGAGTGTAACCCCGTCCAGGACAGGGTATATATCCACCATCTGATCGGAGAAACCATCCACCAACAGCATCTCAGTCTTATCAGGATTGAGTCTCAGCTTGTTAGTTCTCATCCAGTCCATTGTCGCGGCCAGGCAACAGTTCAGCACATCGACCGCCTCACCTGAAGAGGATGAAAAGGAGAAGTAGAGCTGCGTGTCATCAGCGTACTGATGACAACGCACTCCAAAACTCCTGATGACCGCACCCAACGGCTTCATATAGATGTTAAAGAGCATGGGAGACAAAACCGAACCCTGCGGGACCCCACATTGGAGAACCCACAGTGTCGAGCAATGTTCCCCAAGCACTATCTTTTGGAGACGGCCCGCCAAGTAGGAGCGGAACCACTGCCAAGCAGTGCCTCCAACTCCCAACTCCGCAAGCCTCTCCAGAAGGATACCATGGTCGATGGTATCAAAAGCAGCTGAGAGATCAAGGAGAATCAACAGAGTTACACTCCCTCTGTCTCTCTCCCAACATAGGTCATCAAACAGGGCGACCAAGACTGTCTCAGTGCCAAAACCAGGCCTGAAGCCCGATTGAAATGGATCTAGATAATCGGTTTCATCCAAAAGCGTCTGGAGCTGGTCGGCAACCACTCGTTCCAAGATCTTGCCCAGGAATGGAATGTTCGCTACTGGTCTGTAGCTGCTGAAATCTTCTGGGTCCAAGGAAGGTTTTTTCAGGAGTGGTCTCACAGCTGCCTCTTTCAGACAGCCGGGGACCACTCCCTCTCACAAGGAGGCATTTATCACTTCCTTGGCCCAGCCAACTGTTCCCTCCTTGCTAGTTTTTATTAGCCAAGAGGGGCAAGGATCTAGTACCGAAGTGGTTGCACATACCTGTCCAAGCACCTTGTCCACGTCCTCGAACTGAACCGACTGAAACTCATCCAACAAAACATGACAAGACTGTGCTCCAGTCACCTCGCTAGGGTTAACTGCTATAAAATGGGAGTCTAGGTCCTGGCGAATGCATAAGATCTTATGCTGGAAGTGCTCAGCAAACTCATTACAGCGGGCCACCGATGTATCTACCATGTCCTGTAGGCCTAGATGGAGTAGCCCTTGGATGACTCTAAAAAGCTCCGCTGGGCGGGAGAGAGATGACTTAATAGTGGCGGCGAAATGTTGTTTTTTCGCCGCCCTCACCACTCCTACATACAGCTTAGTGGAAGCACGAACCAGCGCATAATTGCATTCATCGGGAGTTTGTCTCCATCTCCGCTCAAGCCGCCTCCTATCTTGTTTCATCGCTCTCAGCTCTGGAGTATACCAAGGAGCTGAATGAGCTCTACAGAGGAGAGGGCACGCAGGAGCGATCGTGTCCACAGCCCGGGTCATCTCCGTATTCCACAGATTAGCCAGGGCTTCGACAGGAGCGCCAGTCCTATCAGCCGGAAAATGCCCCAGAGCCCTTTGAAAACCTTCAGGATTCATTAGTCTCCGGGGGCGGACCAATTTAATAGGTCCCCCACCCTTGCAGAGGGGAAAGGCCACTGAAAGTCTAAACTTCAGCAAGCAGTGATCTGTCCATGACAAAGGGAGAGATGTAAAACTCCCCACATCCAGATTACTATCCCCATGTCCAGTAGCAAAGATAAGGTCGAGAGTATGCCCCGATGTATGTGTTGGGCCACTAACATATTGGGACAGCCCCATGGTTGTCATGGCAGCCATGAAGTCCTGAGCCGCCCCGGACAAAGTAGCCTCAGCGTGGATGTTGACATCCCCCAATACTAATAGTCTGGGGGATCTCAACAATACCTCCGAGACCACTTCCGTCAGCTCAGTTAGGGAAGCCATTGGGCAGCAAGGTGGGCGGTACACCAAAAGGATTCCCAGTCTGTCCCTCTGGCCCAACACAAGGTGCAAACACTCCAGACCAGTAACTGCATGAACATGGTGCTTGGTGAGTGAGATGGAACCACAGCAACCCCGCCTCCCCGACCCTCAGATCTACCATGATGCTGAACCAAATACCCCGGTGGGCAGAGCTGGGAGAGACTAACTCCTCCCTGTTCACCCACCCAGGTCTCGGTTATGCATGCCAGATCGGCTGCCTCGTCCATAATCAAATCATGGACGAGGGAGGTTTTATTATGTACTGATCTGGCATTAAAAAGCAGCAAATGGAGATCTGAGAGTTGGCTGAGAGGACAACCAACATCCCTGCGGATATGAGAAGGACCGGAACGAGGTACAGCCACTACATGTCTGGGCCACGTTCCCCTTACCTGGCACGTCATACATAACATAATAAATATGTGTTTAAAAAACCTTTTCATTTATCTGTCTATCGATCGATCGATCGATCGATCGATCGATCGCCCATCTGGCTGGTTGTCCAGCCACTCTGGGTGATGTACAGAATAAAAACATACAAATACATTACAAATACATTGCAACAGCTGGTGTGAAATATCCTTTTGTGAGCAGAATTGCTTGCACTAGTACAACCACCACAAAAAAGAATTCATGAGCTGTGCTCATATATACCTTCCCAGGGGTCATGATAATGGTGTACCCACTAGAAGATTGGATGATTACGAATAGTGGCCCCTGAAATAGCCAATTTGTATATGGAATCCTTTGAAAAAGACATCACTGTGGCCTCAAGTCCTTTTTCTGAACAGCTTGTGAGTTGGTGGAGGTTTATAGTTTCTGATTTGGAGGGGATCAGTTGAACATCTTTGCAATTTTTTTGAATGGGTAAACAGCAGGAGTGCCAACATCCAATTTGATTTCCACCACAGTCTGGAGGAAATCAATTTTCTGGATTTATTGATTAGGAAACAAGGAGAACATTTGTGCACTTCCATAAATATGGCTACCTTTAAAAAAGAAATATTTGCAATAGCTGGTCCAGTCAGCTAGACTTCATGACTGCTGCTGTGTGCATTAAAAAGTAATGCCACAAATGCCCTTGGGAATGATAGGACATGATGACATTGCAGTCCTCCTTGAGATGTACCATAAAAAGATGGCTGCCCCCATGACTACTGTTGTCCCACCAGCCTTTTTATACAAGCCCCATCCTTAGTGTGGGTCCACCCAATTGCTGTTATTATTTCCTACTCTCTCTCCAAGCCAATAGAAGGAAGGGAAGCTGTGTGCGTGTTCAGTTTGCAGGGAAAGCAGCAGTCACACCCGAGCTTGGAAAGTTCACGTAAAAAAGGAATCAGTTCCAGCACGAGATTGTTCTGTTATAAAATGAACTAGTTTAGTTCAAGTTCATCCAAATGAACTTTTTTATTAATTAAGATCCATCCTCTGCCAATTTTGTTTAGCATTCAGAATGTTATAGGCTGCCGTGCTGAAATACAGGTCAAAAGGTAAATTAGGGGCCGTACACAAGTAATAGGATGTCTGACTGACAGAATGATAAAAAGTGCAGTTTTTCACATAGCTGTATTTCCATACCAGAAAAGACACTGTGGGCCAGCAACATAGCTATTAAAAGCACTAGGAGGTAGGCACCATTCACTTTGTTCCTGTACTTGTCACTGCAAGATGCTCCTGTTGGAAGACAGTGGATCTCTTCAGCAGGGAAGATACCGGAACTGCCTCACATTCCCTTCTTCTGTAATTAAGTGCCTAAGCATTCTCTGCCTCCATAACAAGCCTCCTCTGCCTTAAAACATAGCCTCCGTGTTTTGCTTTCTAACTTTTGTTATAGATGTCTGACTGACTTACTTAAAAAAAAAGAATGCTACAATTCTAGGCCTCTTGTTGTGGATGGAAGAGCAAACAAACATGTAGATGAGCTAGAAATTGCTCAGAGTTCTATACCAAAATAAATTTAATTCACCTTTGGGTCACCCAGAAATTATGGGAACTACTTTCAACTGTAATTCAGCAATTTTTGAACCAGTTCAGTTCAACCAACTAGTTGGAACTACTTCATGTCAAGCACTGGTCAAACCAGACAATGTGGTGATTGTGCAGGTGCATCATTACTGAACCAACTCTACCTCCTCCATGGCTATTGGGAGTGCTGGGGCAAAGCTTACTCTGCTTAGGCTTGCCCTTGCTTCATATGCTGGGTGGGAGAGGGGTGCCTGGACTTCTACCCCAAAATGACACCGCTGACGCCAGAACTGAGTGTTTGATTTAGAGTAGGGTCAAGTGAGTGGGAAAGAGGTTATATGACCCTCCCTCTGACACCACAGCCCTGATGCAAAGGACAGGCACCCCCCATGGCTACTTTTAGAAGAAGAAAATTGCATGGAGCACCCACATAATATCTCATTAGGCCCAAGTCTTGTACTTAGCATTTTACAAAACCAAATTCTTGACCCACTTCAGATCTTGTGGGTCTTGGGAGTGATAGAACATACTCTGCCCTATTACCCTCTTATTGTTATGAGTGGTGGAATAGTGTACATTTTATCATTCCTGAATCCCACAAGTGGGTCCAGAATTTAGCTTTGTATATTCCTAAATACAAGTTTTGATCCTGTTGAGATATTATATGGGAGACCCATGTAATTTTCTTCTGAAAGAAACTATGGGGGAACCCCTTTTGGATTAGTTAATTGAAGTGATTGTACAGAACTCTGAGAGGATCATCTCTGCACGTGACTGCAAGCAGGGCGTTTGAGATGTGGTGTGATGTGCAGAAAAGTGATCCATACAGATAGCTCTCTGCACAAACACTTGCAGCCCATTCCTCTGAAGTAGCCTGAGTCCACGGCTCTTGCACCTGCATACAAAAAAATGAAAGTGGCCAATAGACTCTGCTGGACAATATATTCATACACAATGGAAATCAACTTCCTTGGAGCAAAATCCCCCTTCATTATGTACCACAAATTATTGCAAGGCTCTGCACTGTCACATAGTCCGTTTCCAGTGCCTGCCACAAGCGCTATTGATATAGATTGCAAATAGAAAAGGTCTGAGTAGTTATCACCTCTGACAGATTAGCTGTACTTATTCCCCTTGCAAAATCTTCCTTTACTGTTGTAAATTATCTGTATTTGATGCTTAGGTATAGATTTGCAGCTTCCCAGAAGTAAACCCAGCATACTGTTATCCCTTGGAGCAACAATCAAGGAAGGGAAATGCAATTTGTCTGCAAGCCTTTCATTTAGAATTCATCTATAAGGGCCAATCAAACTGAAGTGATTTTTAAAAAAGTAACTATTGTGTCAGATGGGGACTCTGCCAATGAATGAAACAAGCTCTGGAAATTGTAACTTTTTTTAAAAAAAAATCTTCTTTATGCAGATGAGAAATATAAATATGCATGTGCAGTTGAGGGGAAGTAAAATAAATATACCCAGACAGTATAAGATTTTTCTGATCTCCCAACCTGAACATAAGAACATAAGAAGAGCCTGCTGGATCAGGCCAGTGGCCCATCTAGTCCAGCATCCTGTTCTCACAGTGGCCAACCAGGTGCCTGGGGGAACATCCTGTTTTAATTGATTTAAATGCTGTTTTAATTGTTGTGCTGTTTTAATGGACTTGTTTTATTGTACATTTTCATTGTGGACGTTTATTTTAATGTTTTGATAGAGTTGTGGGTTTTTTATTTTAATTACTGGTGTTTTATATATTTTTACAGTTGCCTTTATACTTGTAAACAGCTTAGAAGCAATAATAACTTTCTATGGAGTAGTCAGTAGAAGGGCACAGGGCCAGACCAAGAAACATTATGGCTTAAGGCAAAGGTGGGAAACCTTTTTCAGCCATGTTCCCTTCTAGGCAAGCTTCTGAGGCTGCATGCCAAAAGGGAGTGAGGCCAGAGGCAAAGTGGGTGGAGCAATGAATGCAAATATTGCTTTCTTGCAGTCAGCTAGCTTCTACATACACCTACACATGCCTCTCTAGCCTCCATCCTGATAAGCAAGAGGCATTTAGGGTTGCCAGGTTCATGGCCTGAGACTGATCCTGTATTTCTAGGAGAAGAGAAAATCAGCCAAGTGCAGGTGTTCTTGCAACACGGTAATGAGAAAAACCAAAAGGTGGAATTCTCCCATCCCCCTGCACAACTTTTAAAGTTCCAGAAGACCTCTTGGTTGCCAGGCCTGGCCTCCAAGAGGTCTTCTGTGTCTTTAAAAGTTGTGCAGGGGGATGAGACAATGCAAGAACACCTGCACTTGGCTGACTTTCTCTTCTCCTAAAGATACAGGATCAGTCTCAGGCCATGAACCTGGCAACCCTAATTATGAGAGTTCAAAGACACTTTCCAACCCGGTAAAAACACATTTGGCATGTGTAGCTGGGCTGGTGAGGGTGTGCCCTGTGGAAAGAGGGTGTGGACTGGGGAGAGTCTTTAGGGCCAGATAGAGAGGCCTGAAGGGCTGTATTTGGTATCCTGCCCTGCAGTTCCCCATTTGGTTTAAAGTGAAGGACAAGATGGAACCTATTTACAGAACTCAGCTGGATTGGTATGTGAATTTTATTTAAACATTGGTGAGGGGACAACATCCTCCATTGCACCTGAAGGCAGCAGGCTGGCTTTTGGGGTGTAGAGTTGACCATGTGGCACACACAGCTGTGTTGTCCCAACACTTCAGTGCTGCCCTATCCACCAGCATCTGCTGCCTGAGGTCAGTGCCAGTTCTTGAAGGAACCTGACTGGAGCCAGCCCTGCTCCTTGAGCTAGAGGGAGCCCCAACTGACAAAGCCCCCCTGCTCCAGCAACAAAGCATCAAGATGAGTTTAGCAGCAGAGTGATGAGAGGGTAAGTAGCACCCACTGATTTAATTAAAGCAATAGTTCAGACTAATACAGACACAGTAACAGCACTGTGTGCTAGGAGCCAGATTCAGGGGCTCAATGTGAGGGCAAGGAAGCCTGTAGAAAACCTACTTTGCAGCCCTACCCTAGCAGAGAGGCTTGAGGAGTCACAGTAAAGGAGACCCAACTCCAGTTTTGGAGAAAGGGTAAAAAGGAAACTCCCCACAAGCATATATAGTCCCACATAATACAGATCTAGCTAGTGAGAGAGTCAGCCTAGATTATAAAAAGGTAACCTTAGCTTTTAAAAGCAAGCCCAGTGTAGACTTTAGTTTTCCTAGACTAAAAAAATCAGGCAGTTTTTGAAGATGAAAAAAGACTTACCTGGCGGTCTAGCTTTCTGATCAGTTCAAAACCAGCTAAAACAAGTCCAGTTAATCAAGCTAGATGGCAAGTTACTACTTAAAACTACAGGGCATCTTGCACTTTAAAAAATGTGTTCTGTACAGTAACAAAAGGAGGGAAATCAGGTAAAAGCAAGTTAGGTATTGTGAATTAAAAGTTTTTTAATTGAAATCTTTGAAATTGAAAGCAAGCAAGGAAAGAAATATTCCCCAGGGTGTTAATCCCCAGTCAACTCACCACCCATTGTTCACTTAATCAGTGTTCATTGTTTACTGCCAATTGCCAGGGGCCAAACAGACTGCAGCCCTTTTTCAAATTCCTCCACTCAGAAATTTGAGCCACACACCCTCACCTCATTGGCTGTAGTAGCAGCTGGGCTGAACCAACCAGACATATAAATTGAAGACAGCCTAGTTTTCCATTTAACCTAGTTTTCAACAAAGTAACTCAATAAACTACAAAAGCAATTATGGTGGTAGGAAGCCTGAAGGGTGTGGGGGCTGTCCAGTGTTTTACACTGTCTGTCACATGTAACTGCCTGTTTGAACAAATTTGTGGGCGTGCCCTTGGTGCTCTCTGGAAACAAGTTCATTTCCTTGAGGCCAAGGGGCTGACCTGGAAAAACTGAAAGAGGCAGAGAAATTGGTGGATGAGGCCTTTGGGAACATTATAGGTGTGTCCCACTCCCAGGATGATAGCTCCCATATTATCATGGAGAACCTCAAGAAAGAAGAGCATCTCTTGGAGGAAGAGGGAAACAATCCCTTAGAAGGGACCCATTCCTTGGGGGATGAGTATGCTGAGGATATATCTCGGGCGGGCGGGTGGGTGGGTGGAGGGATCCAAGTAGTGGGTGATTCAATAATTAGGAACATAGATAGTGGAGTGTGTGTGATGGGTGTGCACACTGCAGGGTGATTTGCTTGCATAGTGTGAAGGTTGCAGGTCTCACCCATAGTCTAGTTAGCCTGTAGATCACCCTTTCCCAACCAGTGTGCCTCCAGATGTTGTTGGACCACAACTCCCATTTTCCTGACCATTGGCAATGCTGGCTGAGGCTGATGGGAGTTGTGGTCCAATAACATCTGGAGGCACACTGGTTGGGAAAGGCTGCTGTAGATAGTGCTAGGGAGGAGTCAGTGGTCACGGTGCACATTGGCACCAATGACATGGGGAAATGCAGCTGTGAGGTCCTGGAAGCAAAATTTAGGATGCTAGGTAGAATGCTGAAAGTCAGGACCTCCAAGGTCGCTTTCTCTGGTTCCGTGCACTGGGCCAGCTAGACAAGTGCAGCTTTGTAGTCTTAATGCATGGATGAGACAATGGTGTCGGGAGCAGATGTTTGGATTTATTAGGCCCTGGGGAACATTTTGGGACATGCTGGGCCTGTACAAAAGAGAAGAGCTACACTTGGACTTGGATAGAACCAGACTGCTGGCGCTTAAATCAAAATGTAGCAGAGCAGCTTTTAAACTGATTGAAGGGGAAAAGCAAACAGGAGCCGAGGGGGGTCTGGTTCAGAATAAAAATGAGGAAAATTTAAATTGGGTAGGCTTATAACTAGGCATTGTGAATGCAGGGGCACAGGATATCAATTCAGAAAGGGAAAATTACCACAGGTCAAACCAAAAGTGCAAAAGACACTTGAAAAGAGACACTGTATACAAGTGTTTATAGGCTAATGCTAGAAGCCTTCAAGCCAAGATGGGAGAACTGGAGTGCTTGGTCATAGAGGATAGCACTGATATAGTGAGTAGGGTTGCCAGGCTCAGGGCCTGAGACTGATCCTGTATCTTTAGGAGAAGAGAAAGTCAGCCAAGTGCAGGTGTTCTTGCAACACTGTAATGGGAAAAACCACAAGGTGGAACTCTCCCTTCCCCCTGCACAACTTTTAAAGATACAGAAGAGCTCTTGGAGGCCAGGCCTGGCAAAATAAACATCAGTAAGGAGACACTCCCTGCCCACAAGCTCACTAAAGGAAAAGGGACTGGGGGGAGAGTAGGGGAAAAACTGAACTCAGGTACTAATTCAATGAAAGAGATCTTGCAGTGAACAGCAAGAATTTGAAAAAGTGGGGAGGAGCAAACAAAATAACTTTTTTCCATCACAGCTGATGGAGAGGCCCTACAGTCTCATCTCTTGCAGCCTGATAGAATGGCTGCTGTAGGTGACAGCTGAGGGAGGAGCCTAATGCTGCTGGTCTTTTAGCAGAGCCATTGGAGAGACCTGCAATCCCATCTGTCCTCCTATAACCTGATGGAATGGCTGCTGTAGTCACGCCAATAGCACTGCTTGCACTGAGCAGGGACGCTCCTACTGTCTTCAGAGTTGTTGTAAAGTCAAAGATAGTAAAGACTATTGTTTTTGATAATGTTTTATTACTTCAAAAAGAGATTTGAAAAAGAATATATACAAAATATAAATGAACTTCTGGCAAGCGTATAACAAAAAAGAAACGACAGCTTCCACCACTAGAAGAAGTAAATTATGTAGTGACATGGTATAGGGTCTACTCCATGATGGTGCCGAGGGAATGCTCTCCTCGCTAGAGATATGTCCACAAAATTTTGCCTTAGATATGTTTTAAATGCAAAGGAGTTAAGTACAACCAAAATCTGAAATGGGTAATTACTCTAAAAGAAGCACTAGTCATGCTTTTCATGTTATTTTTCCACAGGTGTAATAATTTTTTCCTATGAAAGTTTGCTTTTTTTCTTATTTAAGAATTGCAAAACTTGAAGTTGTGACATCTGTATTTTTATAACAGCAGATACCACTTCTTTCAGAGTGAAAAGTGGGTTTTGGGGGGGTGTTCAAATACAATATTAGGAAAGGCAATGCAGCCATAAGCAGATGCAATTACAAAAACAAAAATACCATTACTTAGTTGCTCAAAGAATCATTTTTCAATCATATTCTCCAAAGTGAAAAATGAAATCTACTTTCCATTTCTGCAGCAGCTGGAAGCTTTTCAGAACTCTTCTTGTTCTGGCTGTAATTGCTGTAACAAGGCGACAGGAGGAGTAATAAATATTTTAAATGCACACAGATCAATGCTGTGCAAATTTCAGGTTCATTATTCACTATGGTTGATGGGAATTCCTTAAAATTCTTCATTTATAAGAGCTGCTTTATATTGTGAGTTAGTCTTCTGCCTTATTTTCTTTCATGTAATAATTCCCACAAAGTCTTTACCCTCTGCCTGTTAGGTATTGTATGGTGCACATGGGTGGGGGATACAGACTCAGTTGTCCTGGCTCAAGGACCGAGGCAGTTGAGTAGTTCGGCAGCTATATCCAGGATTGAGTAGTCCTATTCAGGATCCACTCTACTCACCCCTTATGGGGAGGGGGCTAGAAAAGGTGCCCTAAACATAGTCTGCCTCATCTCTCTCCCTGACTAGATCACCGCATCCAGTGGGGTCACCACTTAGCAGTAGCAAAAGACAAATGAACTTTGGAACATGGAATATATGGACATTGCTGGACAATATAGATAGTGAACATCCTGAACGCAGGACCGCCATCATTGCAAGGGAGTTGAGACATTTTAATATTGACATGGCAGTACTTCAAGAAACTCGAAGAGCAGGAGAGGGACAACTGAAGGAAGAAAAAGGAGGTTACACCTTCTTCTGGAAAGGACTGCCTGAACAAGAACAACGAATACATGGAGTAGGCTTTGCTATTAAAAATGATCTTGTGAAGCTCTTGTCAGAAGTTCCCACTGGCATTAACGAACGACTCTCAACTCTCCGATTAAAACTTGCCAAAAACCAGCAGGCAACTATTCTAAGTGCTTATGCACCAACACTAGATGCTGATGAAGACATCAAGGAAAATTTTTATACCCAGCTGGACACCATCTTATCAGATTATCAAATTATCCTCCTGGGCGATTTCAATGCAAGAGTTGGGCGTGATTTTGATATATGGTCAGAAACCATTGGGAAAGAAGGAGCTGGCAATAGCAACCTGAATGGAATTCTACTTCTGACTAAATGTGCAGAGCATAATCTTGTTATTACAAACACACTCTTTCGCCAGAAAGATAAATTTAAAACATCATGGAAGCACCCTTAGTCGAAGCACTGGTATCTCCTGGATTATGTAATTGTCCATGCCAGAGATCGTTGTGATGTACTCCTCACTAGGGCCGTGATGAGCACTGATGACTGCTGGACAGATCACCGATTAATTCAATCCACTATAGCCATTAATATTGTTCCTCAACGTAGGCTCCAAGGAAGAAAACCAAGGTGTAAAATGAACATCCATGCCCTTCAAGATCTTATTAAGCGAGCTTGCTTTCAAACAACTCTCAAGAAACATCTACCTATGGAACTCCCTGAAAACGTTGAGGAACCCTGGATTCAACTGAAGACTTCCATTATTGCAGCGTGTGAACAAACTATTGGATACCAAACTAAGAAACATCAGGACTGGTTTGATGAGGATGATAGTGAGATTGAACATATCATTGACAAGAAAAGGAAAGCCTTCCAGATATGGTAAACAGACATTAACTGTGCTGCTAAGAGAAAAATCTATGCCAGTGCAAAGGCTGAGGTCCAAAGAAGAGCTAGAGAACTTAAGAATGCCTGGTGGATAAAGAAAGCTCAAGAAATCCAGCATTTTGCAGATGTGCCATTCAAAGTGGGATCAGGCATCAAACAGGGATGTGTCATTGCTCTGACCTTATTTGCTACTTTCATTGCCATGATTCTACACCATGTTGAGGGGAAACTTCCCACTGGCATGGAAATCACATATCGAACAGATGGAAAGCTTTTTAATCTCAGTAGGCTGAAAGCAAAAAGTAAGGTAATTACAACCTCTGTCATAGAACTTCAATATGCCAATGATAATGTAGTCTCCGCACATTCAGAGGAAGATCTTCAAACTATCCTAAATGTCTTTGCAGAAGCATATGAAAAGCTTGGCCTCTCGCTTAACATCAAAAAAACCACAGTGCTTCTTCAGCAAGTGCGAACCAATCCTTCTGTAGCACCATCAATCCAGCTTAATGGTGAGATGCTGGAGAATGTCAATCACTTTTCCCATCTTGGCAGCCATCTCTCTGTAAAAGCTGACATCGACGCTGAAATTAAGCATCGTCTGAGCTCTGCGAGTGCCGCATTCTCCCGAATGAAGTGTAGAGTGTCCGAGGATCAGGATATTCGCAGGGAGACCAAAATGCTTACTTACAAAGCCATTGTACTACCGACCTTACTGTACGCCTGTGAAACATGGACCATCTATCAATGTCACTCCCAACTTCTTGAAAGATTCCACCAACGCTGCCTCCGGAAAATTCTGCAAATTACTTGGGAAGATAGGCGGACTAATGTTAGCATATTGGAAGAAGCAAAGACCACCAGTGTTGAAACAATGATCCTCCAACATCAACTTCGCTGGACTGGCCATGTTGTTCGAATGCCTGATCACCATCTTCCAAAGCAGCTACTTTACTCCCAACTTAAGGATGGAAAACGGAGTATCGGTGGACAGCAAAAGAGGTTTAAAGATGTTCTCAAAGCTAATCTAAAAAAATGTAACATAAGCATCGAGAACTGGGAAGCCTTGGCACATGAGCATCCCAATTGGAGGTTGGCCATTATCAAAGGTGCTATGGACTTTGAAGAAGCACAAGTACAGGGCGAAAGGGACAAACGAGCTAAGCAGAAGGCACGTCAAGCAAATCCTCATCATGACCATCTTCCATCTGGAAACCTATGTCCTCACTGTGGGAGGCTGTGTGGATCCAGAATTGGCCTCCACAGTCACTTATGGACCCACTGTTAAAGACCTTACCCTGGAAGACAATCTTACTTGGCCATGAGTGATTGCCAATAAATGAAATTAATCACTTCTTACCATGAAAACCCTATGAACAGAGTACCCAAAATGCACACGAGATAGTGCCGGAAGATGAGACCCCCAGATAATATGGCACTCAATGAACTACTGGGGAAGAACAACAGACAAGTATGAGTAGAGCTGTGACTAATGATGCCACTGGGTCAAAGCCGAGTGGACCCCCAGAGGCTGATGTGCACAGATGTGAAAGGAGAGTCCAAAGTTCTACAACATACACAATAGGAACATGGAATGTGAGAAGCTTGAACCAGCGAAAGTTAAAAATTGTCAAGCAAGAAATGGAACTCATCAACATTTCAATACTCGGCATGAGTGAATTAAAATGGACGGGAATGGGATACGTTCAGTCGGACAACTACAAAATATTTTATGTAGGAAATGACAAATTAAGAAGAAATGGGCTTGGTTTAATAGTGAGAAGTGATTTAGCAAAAGCAATTAGGAGCTATAACACAAGGCCTGAGCCAATGATATCAATGAGATTTAATGGGAAACCTAGTAATATAATCATCATCCAAGTCTATGCTCCAACGGCAAACATAGAAGAAGAGAAACCTGAGAGATATTATGCAGAAGTACAGGAAGAAATTGATCACACACCAAAACAAGATGTGCTGATAATCATGGGGGACTGGAATGCAAAAGTAGGGAACAAAGAAGAACTAGAAATTGTGCAGAAATGGGGCTTAGGAGATAGAAATGCAGCAGGGGAAAGACTTATTGAATTATGTGAAGCCAATAATTTGTTTTGTTGAAAACACATTTTTGAGCAAACAAAAAGATGACTGTAAAGATGAACATCACCAAATGGTCAATATAGGAATTAAATTGATTATAACTGGTAACAGAAGATGAAGACTTTTCATACTTTCTGCAAAAACAAGACCAGGAGCAGACTGTGGTACAGATCATGAACTGATTGTATCGAAAATCAGAGTAAAGCTAAAGAAGAAGCACTCATAATGCCAAAATACAATTTAAATAACATCCCAGAAGAATATAAAGATCAAATAAGGAACAGATTTGAGGCTTTAAACTTACTTGACAGAGAACTAGAAGAACTGTAGAGTGAAGTCAGAGACATTATCAGGGAAGAATGCAAAAAGACAGTACCTCTAATTAAAAAGAGGGAAAGACTCAATGGATGACTGACGAAACTCTTAAAATGGTTAAAGAGAGAAGGAAAGCAAAAGCCAAAGGAGATAGAAACATGGTCAGAACCCTAAATGCAACAATACAGTGAGTAGTACGTAGGGACAAAGAACTATTACAATAGTTATTGTACAGAAATAGAAGAGGACAACAAAAAGGGAAGAACAAGAGCGCTACTCCCAAAGATTAGAGAAATGAAAGGGAAATTTAAACCAAGAGTAGGGATGTTGAATAATCAACAGGGGAACACACTCATTGACCAATATGAAATAAAAGGAAGATGGAAGCAATACAGTGAAGAACTCTATAAACGAGATGCCAGGATGACAGATTCATTCATGGAGGAACCGTATGCTGAAGCACCAGAAATTTTAGAAAGTGAGGTGAAAGCTGCTCTTAAAATACTTGGAACAAACAAATCACCAGGAACAGATGGCATACCAATAGAGTTGCTGCAATCTACTGAGACTGAATCTGTCCAAATGTTGACAAAAAATTGTCAACAAATATGGAAAACAGTGGCCTACAGTCCGGAAGTGTTTAATATACATCCCAATTCCAAAAAAGGGGATCCCAGGGAATGCAATAATTATCAAACTATTTTATTTATTTTATTTATTTATTCTTGGATTTATTAGTCGCCCATCTGGCTGGTTACCCAGCCACTCTGGGCGACGTACAAAACAGAATAATACATTAGACATTAGGCATACCATAAACATTAAAATTTTTAAAACATACAGTAAAAGTTTCAACCCATTCCAAAAGCTTGCCTGAAGAGCCAAGTCTTTAAAGTCCAGCGGAAGCTCATCATAGAGGGGGCATGTCGGAGATCATTTGGGAGGGAGTTCCATAGGGTGGGGGCCAATATTGAGAAAGCCCTCTCTCTGGTCCTCACCAGCCTAGCTGATTTAGCCGGTGGGATCGAGAGAAGGTCTTGAGAGGCTGATCTTGTCGAGCGGCATCCCTGACGGTGCTGGAAGCGCTCCTTTAGATAAACTGGGCACAAACCATATAGGGTTTTAAAGGTCAAAACCAACACCTTGAATTGGGCCCGGTAAACAATCGGTAACCAATGTAACTCCTTCAAAACTGGAGTCATATGATCTTGTCGGCGGCTACCCTTGATCATACGAGCCGCTGCATTCTGTACCAATTGCAATTTCCGGACCGTTTTCAAGGGTAACCCCACGTAGAGCGCATTACAGTAGTCTAGGCGAGAGGTGACCAGGGCATGTACCACTGGCGGGAGCAAATGATTGGGAAGGTAGGGGCGCAGCCTCCGTATCAGATGGAGTTGATACAGCGCTGTCCTGCTCACAGCCGAGACTTGAGCCTCCATGGACAGCTGGGAGTCAAGAATGACCCCCAGGCTGTGGACCTGGTCCTTTAGGGGCAATCGTACCCCATTGAACATCAGGTCCACATCCCCCAACCTTCCCTTGTCTCCCACAAACAGTACCTCGGTTTTGTCAGGATTCAGCTTCAGCTTGTTCCTTCCCATCCAGTCACTCACCGAGTCCAGGCACTTGGACATGGTTTCTACAGCCAACCTCGGTGAAGATTTAAATGAGAGATAGAGCTGCGTGTCATCTGCATATTGATGACACTGCAGCCCAAATCTCCTGATGATTGCTCCCAGCGGCTTTACATAGATGTTGAATAGCATCGGGGAGAGGATAGAACCTTGTGGCACCCCACAAGTGAGAGGCCACGGATCTGAAACCTCCTCATCCAGTGCTACTCTTTGGTACCTACCAGCGAGGAAGGACTGGAACCACTGTAATACAGTGCCTCCTATGCCCAGCCTCTCCAGGTGGTCCAAAAGGATACCGTGGTCAACGGTATCGAAAGCTGCTGAGAGATCAAGGAGGACAAGGAAGGTACCTTCGTTCCTATCCCATGCCCTCCTCATATCATCTACCAAGGCGACCAAGGCTGTTTCAGTCCCATGCCCAGGCCTGAAACCCGATTGAAATGGATCTAGATAATCCGCTTCCTTTAAGTGTGCTTGCAACTGTTTCGCCACCACCCGCTCAATCGTCTTGCCTAAGAATGACAAGTTTGAGACTGGGCTAATATTGCCTTAATATCCCATGCAAGTTAAGTAATGCTCAAGATTCTACAACAAAGGCTCTTACCATATATGGAGAGAGAAATGCCAGACGTCCAAGCTGGATTTAGAAAGGGAAGAGGCACCAGAGATCATATCACAAGCATATATTGGATAATGGAAAGAACCAAGGAATTTCAGAAGAAAATCACCCTGTGCTTTATAGATTACAGCAAAGCTTTTGACTGTGTAGATCATGAAAAACTATGGAATGCTTTAAAAGAAATGGGGGTGATTCAGCATCATCTGATTGTCCTGATGCGCAACCTATACTCTGGACAAGAGGCTACTGTAAGGACAGAATATGGAGAAACCGATTGGTTCCCAATTGGAAAGGGTGTGAGACAGAGGTGTATTTTATCACCCTATTTATTTAATCTGTATGCAGAACATATCATACGGAAAGTGGGATTGGACCAAGATGAAGGAGGTGTGAAAATTAGAGGGAGAAATATCAATAATTTAAGATATGTAGATGATACCATACTACTAGCAGAAACCAGTAATGATTTGAAATGAATGCTGTTGAAAGTTAAAGAGGAAAGCACAAAAGCAGGACTACAGCTGAACGTCAAGAAGACTAAAGTAATGACAACAGAAGATTTATGTAACTTTAAAATTGACAACGATGACATTGAACTTGTCAAGGATTATCAATACCTTGGCACAGTCATTAACCAAATTGAAGACAATAGTCAAGAAATCAGAAGACTAGGACTGGGGAGGGCAGCTATAAGAGAACTAAAAAAGGTTCTCTAATGCAAAGATGTATCACTGAACACTAAAGTCAGGATCATTCAGAGCATGGTATTCCCCATCTCTATGTATGGATGTGAAAGTTGGACACCAAAAAAAGCGGATAAGAGAAAAATCAACTCATTTGAAATGTGGTGTTGGAGGAGAGCTTTGTGCATACCATGGACTGCGATAAAGACAATTGGGTGTTAGAACAAATTAAACCACAACTATCACTAGAAGCTAGAATGATGAAACTGAGGTTGTCATACTTTGGACATATAATGAGAAGTCATGATTGACTAGAAAAGACAATAATGCTGGGAAAAACAGCAGGGAGTAGAAAAAGAGGAAGGCCAAACAAGAGAAGGGTTGATTCCATAAAGGAAGCCATGGTCCTGAACTTACAAGATCTGAACAGGGTGGTTCATGACAGATGCTATTGGAGGTCACCATAAGTCGTAGTCGACTTGAAGGCACATAACAACAGCAACAATGTGTAATGTAAAATTCATTATTATAATTATGATTAGTAGTGGGCAAAGGGCAGATGATTTTGGAATAAATAAACTTTTAGTGCTTTTGTTTGCCACTCTGGGCTCCTACTGGGAGAAAGAGTGGGATATAAATCTAATAAATAAATAAATAAATAATTATATTTCAAATTGTTTTATCACACATCTTATACAATGTAAATATTCACATTCCATCCCAATCAATTATATTCTGTATTTTTACACCTATTGAGGCACTGGTGCTCTACTTCCATATTCAAACGTATGCATAAAACTCATGCATTTTTCAGCAAAACCTGGGACAATTAATTTCTTGATCTTGTTGTAGCAAGATGGAGATGGGTCAGAGGAGGGGGAAAAATACACTTCCGTACGTCGGAGAAAATAGGGAATGCCCCTGGATAAAAACAAGAATAGCACAGACATATGGTATGTACATTTCTCCCAGATGGATTTTCCCTTCTTCTTTCTTCATCTTGAACTGTTGTCTTTTTCATGCTGTAGCAAGATCTTCCCTAGAGAACATTATAACCAACTGTATTTAATATCTGGCAGTTTTGTGGCTAGTGAGAATTAAGGAGAAATATGTCTAGTTTATCGTTTATGGATGGGTTGCAACAGGGATGAATACAAGTTGTGGTGGGTCTGTTTAAATCAGCCTTCTTTTGGAATGTCTGCAAAGGAAATAAAAGATACAGTAGGGCTCCGCTTTACAGTGATTCGCTAATACAGCGGTTTCAATTATACGCAATTAGACTAAAGCCCCACTCATACGGCACTTGTTCCACTTTTACAGCAGTTTTCAGGCATGGCGCACCATTCTATTCAATGAGTTCCACTTTACAGCAGTTTTCACTTTACAATGAGGGTCTGGAACATAACCCGCTGTATGAGTGGGGCCCTACGGTACAGATCAATCCTCCTGACTCTATGGGAGTCAATAGGAGGTTTTGCACTAATTTCAATAAGGTCAAGATTTCACACTAAGAATACAATGCTCTAATAAAAATTCCCTTCTTTAAAAAGTATTAATCCAGTGGGCAACATATTGGAAATCACTGGCAAATATACATAGAGATAAAAACATAAGAACAAAAAATGACAATCTTGAAATAGCACTATTATGCTTTATTGGAGAAAGAACGTATGGATTATAGTGATCACAGCCTCCATCAATAAGGATAGTAGTTGGGCACCCAGCTTTACCTCTGATGTCATCTGTTTCAACTAAGGCTAACTGCACAATAAAGTATTTGCACCATTCAGTTGTATAGACTGCCTGGGCCAAGTAGCTCTTTAATGTGGCCCTTTTTATCTCTCCTTGCACTAGGGATGGAATCCGTTGACTGGTGCCAGTTTGAAAGCATTCTGTCAACTTAGCAGGCCAATATCGATTCAAGTTTGTTCTTTGTCCGCTAGCCATTGCTTTTACTGATCTGTTTTTCCCCTCACAAAAATATGGATATTAATATTTATATTTTTAAAGGAGAGATTCATAATGTGAAAGGAAATATTGTTATTTTTATAGGAAATGTTGATAAATGAAAGGAAATTTCAATAAAATATTGTTATCTTACAGGTGGATTTTTTAAAAAAAAAAATCATTTTCTAAAATACCTGTGGAAAATCTCTACATAAAAATCCCATTTGTAACAATAGAGAATAAGCAAATAGTGAAAAATTCAGTACGAAATGTGAATTGGGCAGAATTCGAGTACATCCCTACCTTGTACTTCCTCTTTCTCCTTGCCTTGAATCAACACACCTTCCAGACCTCTTCCTGCGAGTCACTGAGGTCTGGTACTTTTTAAATATTACTTGGGGGATACATTTCAACTAAGACTGAATTTGTCAAAACTCCTGCTGTGCTGAGTCTTCTGTGTGGGTGTAGAGGGAGTTTCCAGTTGGGACACTGATCCCCACTGTATGGCTGAAGTGCTTTATTTCATTGGGCATGGGCCTTTTAGCTTCTTGATGACTTCTGACATGGCATGAAGCAGAATGATAACTGTGGTCGGGGTGCTGCCTGAAGCTCTGTTCAGCTGTTTTCCTCATGGAATTCACAACTGTGTGAGGGGCAGAGAAGGACCACAGTTGTTCTCCCATCCCTGCACTTGCATGCTTGCTGACCCTTGGCTTTCTACAGAGGTGAGGTCTTGCCCCTACTTACTGGTCCCGCCTGTGCAACTGGATACTTGCTGGCCCTTCACCAGGCTGAGATCTGAAGTGCGGAGGTGGCTGCACCTATCTAGGCTTCCCACACAATTTAGAACCCTGCATGACCAGGGCAGTCAACTGCATGGAGAGCCTACATATGTACATCCATCATTCCCATGAGAGTTCTGGCCCACCCCCAGCAGGAAATGCAACGCGGCCTGGTAGGGAGGTCTTGGTGCACTGTGTGCCTGTTCCAGGAAGTTGAAAGGCTTTTCTGAAAGTTAAGAAATAGAAAGGGGGAACACCTCATATGAGTAATATGAGTCAAACTCTCCCCCCCCCAAAAAAACACTTCTCCCATCTTCAAGGGTTTACTATTTTGGCCCCTCCTGCTACAAACGGCCTAGGCAAAAACCCTCAGCAAAAATATCATTTCATAGCTACACAGAACCTGAATATATTAAAGACGATTCTGGGGCAGGGCACATTCAATTCATTCAGGGTACTAAGCAAGCCTGTTAGGTCCCACCAGTGCCCTAGATGTATCCAACACTTCCTGATATTACGTGTGCCAGGGAAAGTTCAGCAGCAGCAAAGTTCTTCTTCTTCCAGAAACCTCATTTGCTTTACTGGTCTTCTTATGAGGAGAAAGCCTGACAAGTTTCCAAGGAACCACAGGGAGCCCTGCTAGAATGCAGTCTGAAAGTCACACTTGTGAGCTATTTGCTTCTCATGTCTTAGATGATTCACCTGGCGTATGGAAGAAGCCCTTAACTGTTTTGTGTGTTCTTTTCTGTCTTTGAGAGGATATTAAAGCTTGAGCAGGGCTCCAGAAACATTGCCTGGATAATTCCAGAGGGTAGAGCTGAGAAATGCCTGAGGAAGCCTACACACCTGAAATTCCCAGCAGTGAACTGGACTCTGTGAGATGAGTAACTTTATTATTATATATTGTATATAGCCAAAGGCCATGACAATTTAATACAAATTCCAAAACAAACAAACACAATAAAACAGTAAAAACAGTAAGCGGCATCTTAAATATGCTATAAAACCGGATAAAACTTTGTGTCTAAGTTGGCATCGGATTATATTCGATCTATATTACTCTTAAGCGGGGGGTCCGGACTCTTTACTACTCATAACTGCTAAACATCCTACTCTAATTTTTGCTGCTGTGACGGCGAATTTCGCCACTTGGAGGGTAAGAAACGGATTCACTCCCGCCAAGAGAACACATATTTGCTCCAGAGGAGATCTATCTCTCAACGACTATAAAAATTGGATCTAGGGAGTTTATAAAGTATACAATATAATAGATAGTGTGAGAGATCCTCCACTTCTTTGGCTTCACAGATACAGAGTCTTTGAGACACCGGGCATTTTATATATCTCCCCTCAAGAAACACCGTGGGCATGGTTTGAAACCATAAGGCCATAAAGGCCCTTCTTAGGGTGGGAAAAGTCAACCAAAGGAAGTATTGTTCTAGCCCAAAGGATGATTTAAATAACGGGAAACATAGTGAAAAGGCTGTCTGAGTGGATGTGTAAATATTATTCTTTTTAGCATATAATAAGATCCTTTCCTTATATAAGGACTTCACTTGGGCAGAGACATACAAAGGAAAAAAATCCGAGTTAATCCCATAAGAGGATAAGAGTAGTTTGGCATTCATGACCCGGGATTTGTGAATGGGTCAACGAAGCTGCTCCAAAAGACACTTTTTAGGGAGGGAGTCATCGGACATTGAGGTTAGTCTTAGCCAATAACTAGCCATTACCCTATGTACTGCAGCCTCTATTGAAATCAAGCCCGTTTCTAATCTCAAAAGAGGGGCAGGGGAATTCCCAGCAGAAGTCCCAGTATTACATTTATTTTTACCCTGTACACATTTTTCTTTCCTTGGAAAGCAGTAGATACAAGCTCCTTTCTAGATTCATTGATAAAAGATCTCCTGTTCTCACAATACAGACTCAGAATACTCAAAATATACCTTTAAAGACATTATGATGATGATTATTTACAAAAGTTCATACAATATATTTTCAAAGACAGATATCTTATGCAGCCATTATTACCACTTTGAGTATAATTTTATATTATTTGACAATGTATGAAGGAGAATAAATCATATATATTGTGCATGATCCAACCTTTTTTTAATTTAAAAACATTTTTATTAAGCCATTTTCTTACTTCACAATGAAAAAATATAGAAAAAGATGTACACCATCAATCTTTCTCCCTGATGACATTTCTTTTTAATTCTTTTCCTTTCCAAATCCCAACTATAAAACTGTAACATTAGTCAAACTGAAAAGTTAAAAGAGAGAGAAACAAAGGGGATGAGGAAAAGAAAAATGAGGGGGGGGGTTAAGGAGAGGGTGTGCTATACGATACTAACTGAATTCTAATCTTCTAATTATATATTACCATACATGTCCAGATTTTTAACAAAATTGTTTGGGGATTGAATTCTATCATGTACGTGTGCATGTGTGCGTTTTAGCATAAGCATTTCTTTTAGTAAGCAACCAGCAAATACGTTTACAGGGACCATATTAAAATCCGGCAATGAGACATTTGGATTTAAGTTCCTCTGACCAACTGTCAGCAAGGCTATATATTCAGCATCCAATTCTGTTTCAGAATCCAGTCTGCTGACTGTTACCCATACAACGGCATACAGTGTCAACAAAAGCAATAACATGCCTTTTGTTGCATATGGATCAAACAAACCCTTCCCAGGTTCTCCAGCGTGATTGATTGCCGAATACCTTCACAATCCAATCTGAGCAATTCTTTCCATACACTTTTGACTCCTGTATTGCTCCTTGCACAATATGCTGAAGGAGGATTATACAGTTCTCTTTTGTAGCTTTGAAAGGGCTGATTGAGCAGGGTTGTTTTGATATGCTTGAAATATCTTCCTGTGCAGATTGCTCCTGGCTTTCCAGCTGAACCAAATTATCCATGAGCAACTGGGCAATACACAATGTATTTCACTGTTTCTTTTCTTTGGCTTTTCCAGAATTAGATAGGTGCTTGCCCACCTGCTAGTCCACCCATTCCCTCACCAGCGCACCCCAGCCATGGGCAAACCTGGCAGCAGTGGCAGAGACTGGGAAGCTGTCTTTTTAATGTCCCACAATACCTTGGAGTGATGCTCAGTTGGGCACTCTTGGTATTGTGGGGAATTTAAAACGGCAAGCAACTTCTGCTCATAGCCAGGAGAATGGGCACCTGGATCCCAACAGCTACTTGAGGATTCTGGGGTAATTTACAGTGATAGGAAAGCTCCCTGCCCTCCAAACTCAACATTTAAGAGCTCTCTTGGTGAATGTCATCAGTTTTCCAGAGGTCTGTCCTGGTTGCTAATGTCTGTGAATGTTGGGCAGGGCTCTTACAGCCTTTCATGGGAGTCAGCATGAGGTCAAGGGGGCTACCCTCACCAAGACTTTGATTATGACCCCAGCATGGATTAATGTATGCTGATTGGTGGGGGAGCATGGAAGAAAGTAACTGGCCACTGTGTTGGGCAAGAGCCCACCATCTTGGTAGGCATAAATCTCCTCTGTGCAAGAGTCAGGGTGGAAGTGTTTGTGTTACACCAGGCGAGAGATAGGTGTGGTTCCTGGATGTTTGAAGACTGAGTCTCAAACTTGGATATAGGTGCATTGTCTGGGACATAGTGATGTTTTGTATACTACTCTCTTATTTCTGTGCCAGGCATTATTCTCTCTCCTATTTAGTTAAATTAGGTTAGCTTATTTGTCTTGTTTTATACAATGTTGTATGGTGGTGTCGGGGGCGGGTCTGGATCTGGTATTTCCCCAATCTTCCCTGGGCCACAGTTTACAGGTGGGCAGGGCCACATAGCAATGAGTTAAGTATGATATTATGGAATCCCCATAATCTAGAGTTGGATAACCACAAGAAGAAGAAGAAGAGGTAGAACTCCCCACTCAGAACAAACCTAAAAAAGAAACACACACACAATCTCTATGCCAGAAAAATCTCAGGTCCCAGTCTTGCCAAAATCTCCATGACATGAGGAGGGAGCTCTGCCTTCTTCCATTTCAAAAACTGCAACAGAACCTGCTAGAGCCAATGCCTGAAAAATTGGGCAGGGCCTTTTTAAACTATCAGGACTTCCCAGGGGGCGGAGCTTAGCATTCTTGACCAGGCAGGGAGCTCCAAAACTTTCCTGGAGGAGCATCTGAGCCTGCAGTTTAGAGTTTGGGGCTGTGTCCAAGAGAGTCCGTAGAATATTTTTTGGAGAGGGAAGGTCTGTGAATTGTTACTACAGGTCACTGGCATCCCACTCTACCTACCATTACATTTAGATTACAAGTGCACCCCTTTGCCGACACTCTTGGCTTTGCCTGACTGCACTGGGAAGTCTTGCTCTTGGCCTAAATTTCCACTCTGCTCTTTGGCCCTGCCTATGTTCTCCAGCTGGAATGAGATATGCTGGGCATGTTAGAAAATGTTACCCAGCTACTCTATGCAGCTAAATTCTCATATCAACTAACCCCTCAGGGAAAATCGTGGAACTCTGGCATGCTACCATTGCATGTGTAGGCCAGGTGGCCCAGTTTAAATGAGATAATGTATACATGGAACCTCACTTGGGTAAGTTTTTCATACATCCCTACCATTAAATTTAAATTCAAATTCCAAAGAATATTGTCTGGAGGGGACCTTGTCATTTTGCAGACGTGGAAAACAAAATGCAAATTCCATAGGCATGATATGATTTCAGGCTGAAGTCTGTGAGTAATACGATTGTTTAATATTGCTGTAGACATCCATTAATATACACTTCATTGATCTTGGTATGTCTATGTAAGAGACATCAAATACATTTCCTGAAAACAGTTGGATACCATATCAAAACTGCAGAATTCATTATAAAATGTGACACACATGATGATGAAGAGGTAAAGTATCCTTACTATTAGTAATACCAGAGAGGGTTGCAACAAACTTTAAAACAGGATCATTATAAAACAGCAATATGAATAAAACACAGCATGACACAAAATAAAACTAATAAGGAGCAGATTCAACAGATCACTGTCCTAGGGTTGCCAGTTCTCCAATTTTTGCCTGGAGGCTCCAGATTTTTTGGGTCCTCTCCAGGTGCATCACCTTAATCTCTGGACTCTCAGCTTTCATTTAAAAAAAAATTATGATTCTAGGTGGTCTGGTTCCAGGGATGTACACTGAAACGTCAGCCACCTCCCCCAACTTCTGTTAAATGAGCTGGCTGCTCTAACTCTGCCCTTTGAAGTTTGTAGCCAATATGTGAAGTCAGGGTTGTGATTGACAAGACAGTAGCTGGACCCCACTGCAAGGTTAGAAAAGGTTTGTTTTTTCCTGTTTATCTGAAAATATCATAAATTCAGTAAGTATATAACTTTTAAGTCTTTTTTTCTCTTGTATGCAGCAGTCAAACAAATTTAAATTTTCCTGGGCTGTTCAAGAGGGCAGTGTTTTGGAAACCTTCCCAATATGAAGTTTTAATCCTATACTCACTTTTCTGGGAGTAAATCTGCAATGCTAATCCCACATGGGGATGAGGAATGAGTAGACATTGTTAGGTTTGTGCTGTAAATTAATGGGATTCTGAGTGAACATGGCAAAGAATTGTGTTTGTCTTGTAAATCTTTCTCTCCCTCTCCAATCCTATCTTTAAAGCTATTAAGCAGTGCTTACTTAGGTACCAGTGTTTTTATTATGTAGGAAATTAATACTGATTTTATATTTGTTTAAAAAATGTTCTGTACTGATCAACTGGTTTTGACAATAAACTTATTATATGGGGTGTATGCATTTTTACATCTCCAGTGTGTGTGCAGTGTGTGGAGTCTTTTCAACAACCTTGTGAGACAAGGTTGGTGATTGGAAACCAAGGCAGCTCACAACAAGAAATAAATCCCTTTAAAATCCACTAACCATAAAAACAAGTATAAACAGTTGCAAAACAGCTTAAAATGGCATGATTCTGAATTTTGGATTGGGTGAGTGAGGTTCCTAATCACCTGTGGTTGCAGTTCTGTGCACGCTTCCCTGTTTGAGTCACCCCGCTGAATACATTGGGACTTGCTTCTGAGTAAATAAACATAGGATTGCACTATAAATATATTTATAGGTTGTGTGTAAATAATAAACATCTTTGACAGTCATGCTTATATAAACATTTCTTCATAATATGTCCTGATAAATATCTGATTTCACACTATGATGGCACATAATTCAAAATAATAAAACCAACAATGAGTTAGAAACAGATAAAAAACAAAATAGCTTCTACATGTTTGGGTAGGCCTGCCCAAACAAAAATGTTTTATCAGGTGCCAAAGAGAATACAATGAAGGTATCTGCCTAAGGTAAATAGGCAGGGAGTTCCAAAGCATAGGTGTTGCCACACTTTCTTATAAGAGCATTACTTACAAGAGCTGAACAAGCATTGTGTGGCACCCATAACATGGAAAGCACACCCTGAACTTGGTTGCAAGGCAGCAACCAGTGCAGATTTCATACCAGAGGTATTATGTGCTGATAGCGTCTCACTCAGCCAGTGTGGTGTAGTGGTTAAAATGCTGGACTACGACCTGGGAGAGCAGGCTTTGAATCCCCACACAGCCATGAAGCTGACTGGGTGACCTTGGGCCAGTCACTGCCTCTCAGCCTCAGAGGAAGTCAATGGTAAACCCCCTCTGAATACCGCTTACCATGAAGACCCTATTCATAGGGTTGCCATAAGTCGGAATCGACTTGAAGGCTTTCCATTTCCATGTCAGCAATCGTGCCACAGCATTCTGCACTAACTGCAGCCCCCAGGTCATATTGTGCTACATGGGGATTTCTGTGACCTTGGCTGACTGGCTGCAAGGTTTTTTTTTAGTTTTGGTTAGGAAACCTGACTGATTGTGGGATGCTGAGTTTTCGGCCTTACTCATAGGAATCTTGTTGTGGTTGGTAAGGTATTGCATTTAGGAAACCATCACTTTGCTTTTGTTTTTCTATTTGCATTTCATTTACCTTTCACCTCACTCCCTTACATCCATACAAGCAACAACAGTGGTTCCATGTGCTCAGCTCACCCCCCTAAAACCCACTGATGATGCACCTTGTTGGTTGCATGACAGTTTGTTTCTAGCCCAATAGTTGTAAAAGAGAATTCACATACTGGGAAGTGTGACTGCATTTGTTGTTCCCAAGCTGCTGTCTGTGAAGGTAGGCCAAACCGTGTGTGCTTTCCCTCTGTCAGTTATTACTCACTGGAATTGTGTTGGCTGTCAAAGTGAGTTTATAGCATTCCACATGGTAGGCTGAAAAGGGAAGAGAATCTTCTTAACTCTTACTAATTTCTCAAACTTCTCTCTGCAGTGAAGGGTCATGTCTGTAAGAACGTTTGGAGCAGCCTTGTTAAAAGGTAGGGGCAGGGCATTCATTCCAGGCAGGGGGTTGCCAACACTGCTTTGATATCAATATCTTTGCAGAGGATCCCTAGTCAAGCCTTATCAACAGCACTATCCTAACCATATCTACTTGGGAGTAAGTCCTGTTGAGTTCTTTAGGGCTTAGTCCCTTAGTAAGTGTGTTTAGTATTGCAGCCTTCAGGGGCATCCATCTTTATTCCTGAGCGCTTCCATCGAAGATCTCCACAACACCAGGCTCCTTTCTTCCCACAATGGCCTGCTGGTGACTGGCCTGACCTGAGGGCTTTCAACCCTTCTTGCCAGAAGTAAGTAGGCTAGATTAAATGTTCCCTACCCAGGTTCCATCTTTTAGCTAAGATTTCTGCTTTAATTTCCAATCAGAGAAATGTTTTGTTTGAATTGTATGCTCCAAGCAACTGTGGTTGATGCTTAATGTATCATGGTTAATGACATCAATAGGGCCCATCCCTGTGACATCACTAGAGCCCACCCCTGAAATCTCAGGGTTTGGGATGCTTCTGACGTGGCAACCCTACACTGGATTCATTCAAAGGCCTGGGCAAATAGGTACGTTTTCAGATGGTGGAAAAAACTCATAAGAGTTTTTGGGACAGAGGAAATTCAACAATCAGGGCTCCTCTATACTAAGAATACACTCGTATCACCATGTATTGAATCCCTGTTAAATTGGCACTGACAGGAGGGCTTTCCTGAGTTGATTAGGGTTCTGTATGTCAAGACAAGTGCCTTGAACTTGGAAGCCAGTGGAGTTCCTTTAACATAGGTGTACTGTGTTTCGGTAGGCTGTTCCATATAACAGCCTAATCATAGCATTCTGCATCAGCTGCAGCTTTCAGGCCAACTTGAAAGGCAGCCCCACATAGAACACATTGCAGTAGTCCACTCTTGAAGTTATCAGTGCATGGATCACTGTGGTCAAACTCTCCATGTCCAGAAATTACAGTAGCTGATGCACCAGCTGAAGCTAGAAGAAGACGCTCCTGGCCATGGAAGCCATTTGTGCCTCCAATGACAGTGCTGGGCTGAGGAGGACACCCAGCCCCTGCTGTTGCTCCCCAAGAGCTGGTGATCCTGAGATTACAAATGGCCTCAATAATTAAGAGCCATACTTGGCTGGCTATGTAGCCTGGACTGATTTTGGTTGTGTGATGAAATTAGGAATGGGATTCATTGGCCAGTACCAGTTTGAAAGCATTCCATCCACCTAGTAGGCCGGTATTGATTTGAGTTCGTTCTTTGTCTGCTAGCTGTTGCTTTTACCAATCTGGGTTTTTTCCCCTCACAAAAATATTGATATTAATACCGATATTTTGAAAGGAAATATCAATAACTGAAAGGAAATATTGATAAAATTATCATTCTTGATATCAATATTTTGGAGGTGGGTTTTATTTATTTTTAAAAAATCAATTTTTGAAAATAGCCATGAAAAATTGCTGCATAAAAATCTGATCTGCAACAATAGAGAATAAGCAAATTAATTGAAAGTTTGGTACCAAATCTGAGTTGGATGGAATTGTAGCACAACCTTAGTGATAGTATAGCTATGGCATAGGTTTACATGGAGAACACTATTGATTGCATTTAAAAAGAACAACAAATCATAGTAATGATCCTGCAGAAGTGTCAGGGATTATATATATATATATATATATATTGTTTACCTGTCTAGTGTCTGTCTACTATCTATAGAATGTCATAGGGAAATAAGAGTAATGGACCATTGAGAGAGAGGTTTTATAAAGCTGGATGAATTTGCAATTATTCTGGTTCACAGCCACCTAGGACATTCTCCACTTTGTGACTATTCTAGCAGTCAACATCGCATTCATGCTCTGACTAGTAGATTTCTCTGCTGACAGTTGCCTTATTTCTACCTGGTGCCTAAGGCAAATGTTTGCCACTGGCTTCATGTGTTAATTATATAACTCATGGGATATTCCCAAGCACTTGTTTTTAAAGCAGTACCTCACTGAGAAGCAGAAATCTCTTTATGGAAATGATACATTTGTTAGTTAATCTCAGCAAAGGTTTTAAAACTACTGATAAGCTCCCCCATATACAATAAGAGAATCCCTTTTGAGTTTTATAGCAATGCTAAATATTGTGCCTTCTGTCGTATTAAAGCTCCTGCCAATTAAGACACTCTGGGTTCATCTACACTGTGATTTATTGTGTGTTTGGTGCTCTTTAATATCTCCTTTCAACTTGCATGGTTCACATGACATTACTGGCAAACAGAAACTATCATGCAGTTTTCCCCTGTAAATCCGTACTAACCCCATCTGCTGATAATATGGAAAGTGGAGGAAAAAAAGTCTCCACTGTTTCTCTAGTGGTTGCAGATGCTTTGCTACGACGCTTTTTGGTGGGTATGTCAATCGTTCTCTCCATGCCCACTATCTCCTCCTCTCTTCTTTCATTTTGTTTCCTGTGGGCTGACAAGCAATTTCCAGCTGCTCTCCTCCATTCTGCTAGCCTTTTTTATGTTGCTGCAAATGGTGCCTTTATTTTCTTTTTCCCCTAACTTGTGCACAAAATTGTAACACTGTCCAAACAAAGATTTGTATTTCAGCTGTATTCTTCCAACCATAGGATAGAAAATATTCACACTGCTGAGGTTTTTTAAAGGAACTTAATGCAGCTGGTAGAACAGACTAAGCCTGCTCAGTTGCCTAGCAACTAGAGGGAGTGGAAATGTATAATTAGAAGGTGGGGCCACAAGGAAACAGCAAGACTAATCTTTCCCAGAGGAATGCCTATATGTGTGAATAGAAAAAAACCAATTGGCAGCTAACATTGAGCAGGAACTGCAAGTGGTACAAACCGATAACAAAGGTAAATGCAGTGTATTTGCTATGAAGAAATGCTCCTATGTAGATGAACTGTGTGGGAAGACCTTGGAAGTTTAAACCTATGAGGTTAAACTGGAAATTTAATCTGGCACTGTAACTATGGAATGCCCTCCCTAGGGAGGCCTGCTAGATTCTGTTCCTTGGAGCCTTTCATATTCTGCCAAGCCTTTGAGCAGAGGTGACTTTTAAGGTTCTGTTTGCTCTGGATTACATCCTATATGTAATTGCAGGGTGAGCAACCATAATCAATGCCTTCATAATTTGTTCATTCATGCTGGCTTATTAAAAACAACAGGAATCATATTTCTTGATTAAAGTGGGGTTGGTTGATGCAGGCATGGGAATCATCACAATGTTGATCCTGGCCATAATATTCTTTAGTGGAGTAGGAAATGTAGAGTAGAGGTTTGGAGATTCACAGTAACCATATTGAACAATCAAACTGTAAAACTGGGGATGGAGTCAGAAGCATATACACAAGCCCCGCCCCAGTGTCCCCATGCATATTTCCCTGCCCACTCACTCCGAGATGTGCCCCATGTTGAATGAGAAGGGTCTGCCAGAGGCTTTTATTTGTTTGCTTGAACACAAGTAGAACCCCTACAGGCTAGAGCAGCCTTTCCCAACCAGTGTGCCTCCAGATGTTGTTGGACCACAACTCCCATCAGCATCAGTCAGGATTGCCAAAGGTCAGGAAAGATGGGAATTGTGGTCCAACAACATCTGGAGGCACACTGGTTGGGAAAGGCTGGGCTAGAATCTACATCAGGGATGGGGAACATTTACCTTTCCAGATATTGCTGAACTACAACTCCCATCAGCCCAAGCAAGCATGGTCAATAGCCATGGATTATGGCAGTTGTTGTTCAGCAACATCTGGAGGGCCAAAGGTTCCCCATAGCTGGTCTACAGTACATGATCAGGTACCCTGATAAAGCAAGGTCCAGAACGAGCCCTCTACAGACCGTCCCTGCTCAACATGGGGAAGGTTGCAGATTCAGTGGCTGCTGTGGTCATGGCATAACACAAAGTAGCTGCCACTTCCAAAAGAACAGAACATGAGAGAAAAGGGAAAGGGTGTGGGCATACCCTCACATCAGCTGCCCCATCAGCCATGACCAAGCTTGCTCACTGAGAGAAGGTCTTTGTGTCTCTTCTCTGTTCAGAATAGATGGGAGGCTAGACATCCAATACTGTCACCCAATGAAATGTGGCTATGTTTAAAGGTGCATGTTCAATGTAGGGGAGGTTGAGCCAGTACAAACAGGAACTGAGCAGGAGCAAACAGTCTGTTGTGCATTGCAGATTTTTGAGGGGATATTTGCTGAGTCCTTTCATGGGCACCATAGCAGGTATTGGTGACCCTTGGTTTAAAGGATGTCCTGCATTTGAAGTCACCACTGTAGTGACATAAATGATGCCAAATACCATTTTATACCCTCTGTGATAGCAGCTGCCATTATGAAAGGAGGTGAAGTAGCCCTGGAAGAATTTATCTGGTGCAATATTAAAAGGTGAGCCTAGAGTATTCTCTCTCTCTCTCTTTTTAGTCCCACTCAGGAGATGTCTCAGTTGATAGATCACCATTTGTAGAAGTTTAGTTCCCACCTCCAGCATTTTTTAAAACTACTATCAAAGTACAGAAATTAATTGCTGAAATGGAACATTGCAATTAAGCTTAATGGCCATAATCCAGCAGGACCCTGCTGCTAGAGGTTACTTATGTACAGCCTCCCTCCTCCTGTCCGCAGCCCCGCAAGCTTTAAATTACTCCATGTGGTTTGTGGCTCAATGGAGGATGGCTGGAGTGAAAACACTGTATAAGGAACCCTTGACTCTGAACATGATTTTAACTTGACCATAATAAATGTGGTTAAAAGTTTTTAAAATGTTGACAGATCTTCTATTTCCCAGGAACTTATTCACTCTTTCAATATTCCAAGAAAGGAGGTGCAGAATTTTTGTTTTTTTGTAAGATACCCTTAACTTGTTCCTTCAATTTCTATACTATTGCAGTAGTTACCCAGCACAATGCACATTGTGCCTGTTAAAATATTAAGATTTTCATTCTTTTAGAAATGCGATTCACATATGTGTCTATGTTTGGGATGGACCAGAAGTGGCTTGATGAATGGGATGAAGATGCTATGCTAGCTTCCCAGCAGGAATGCCACATTGGCTTCGCCAGTGCATTTGTGCTGCGCCAACCACCACACCGCCTCCCCGCCCCCCATTCCCTCTCTGTAAGCAACAGCAAACCACCTGCTAGGAAGCTAATGTAATGGCTCTGCCCCATCCAACAAGCGGCTTCTGGAATGGACCCTAAATGCTCTGTAGCCTTTTGAGATACCAGGCCACAGGCCACTTTTCATACATAAGTATGCTTAACTGTCTGGTTACTTCACTGTAGCCCTCTCTTCCCACTGCTTTGCAGTCTTAGTTCTTAGTTTTTGGTTTGTTCTTCCAGGTCTCTCTCCCAAAGGGGAGGATTTCAGTAGTTCAAGTCAAGGAGGCTCTCTTCATCCATCCCAAACATCAGTAGAGGACATTGAATCTATCTCTGGGAAGTTGGCTCCCCACCACTACAACTTTTCACTCCTCTCTCTTGCTGTTGACTAGAAGTGTGTTTAGCCTTCACTTATTTCATTGCCAATGTTTCATTCCCTCCATTTTTGAGGGCATATTCTTCTTCTGTCTTCCCCACTTATCACCAGTGGCATTTACACTGCACTCCTCCTCCTGCTGCTATGCACCATTTTCTTCAGTGTTTCCAACTAAAAAGATGCTAGATTTTCATCTGGGTCTGTGAGCCACATTCACAATCTTGCATTATGAAGCCAAATCAGAGGGAGGGCAGGAGCAGAAAACAAGTTCCTTTGCCTCACTCTGCCACGTTTCAGTTAGAAAGCATTAAAAAGCAATGCCTAGCAAGAGGAGGGAGTGTGAATCTGGAGCAAGATGATCACCTCATGCAGCTGATCTGTGGTGCCACAAAAGGGCAGCAAACTGTTGTTTATTCAATTGCATTATTGTTGTATTGTTACTGCCAGGGATAGGAAGAGGTGCTTCTGAGGATTTTGTGCTTCTGCTGTCAAAATAACTTGACTGGCTTTGGGCACGACTACACACTTGGGGAGGGGTCCTCTTTGCTATTCTGTCTCAGGCAGCAAAATGTCTTGGGACAGCCCAGATGAGTGTTGCCGCTGCTTGGACCATATGAACAGGCAGCAGCAGTGGAACAACTAAACTGGGATTGGGCTAGTTCTCCACCCCCTCAAAAAAAAACCCTTCCACCCAGCCCTCTCTCAAAAAAAAATGTTATCAAAAGAACCTTTGCCTTCCTTTTACTTCTACAGTTTATCTCTCTTGGGAGTAGGAGTGTTTCAGTGTGCATGATAGCATATTTTTATAGTAATTACTTGTAAGGACAGTAAACGATGCCAACATTCTCTAGGGGACTCTTGCTTTTTTGTGTGTTATGTAACCACAAAAAGAGAGAGAGAGAGATGAACTGAGATGGAATGGTGGGGAATGACAGCATTGAAACTGTGGTGGTAAAAAGCAATGAGTACAGGAGAACCAGTGTGGTGTAGTGGTTAAGATGTTAGACTACGACCTGGGAGACCAGGATTCGAATCCCCACATAGCTATGAAGCTCACTGGGTAACCTTGGGCCAGTCACTGCCTCTCAGCCTCATGAAAACCCTATAAGTCAGAATCGACTTGAAGGCAGTACATTTACATTACTGGAGCAAAGAGAGAAGATCCCACTCATATTAGTCATAATATTCACAAAGCATTTTGTGGCAGCTTAAAGATGAAGAAATGCAAATGTGTTATGACAAAAGCTCACCATGGAGGTTGTAGGTTATATTAATTGGCCTGAAAAGGTTGCGTTGTTTGCTATGCCAAAGAATATCCAATTGATAAGTTCTGAGAGGGCCAATTTTATGGTTTGGGACCTGAAAAAGTAAAGGTTTACATGACATTGATGAGTGACTATTAACAATGGTCAGTTTATTCAGGGTGGCTGTTTACAATGGTTTTGTCTTCCTATTCTAAAATGTTATATACAGCAGTCAAAGCCTATCAGTGACTATTAGTTTGTTTCTTATACACTGCTGAGGGCAGCAGCAAATGACAGGAAGGGATGGCAGCCTTCACCTGACCTCTGGTCACCTACATTACAGGTGCATGCCAGGGAGGAGAGAGGGTGAAGCGAGGTCAGTGAAGTGCAAGCACACAGAACTGGTGCTCCCGATGGTGCATTTACACGGCACCAATGTCATCCCTCCCAGAATGCAGCAGTGACATGGGTGACTGACCCGAGGTCATATGAACAGCACAGCCCCACTTCCTGCCATCTGCTGCTGTCATGGGGTCTTCAGGATATGTGAGTTCCTAGGAAGCTTTCAGAATGTTTTGGAAATAAATCTGGAAAGATTTATTTATTCTTTCACATTTATTATCCGCCTTTTCTCATCCGAAGGGAGCCCCAAGCGGTTTGCAACAGTGCTATTACATAAAAAAAAACCCCGAAGCAACACTTTTAACATATTGCAGACAGCAGTCAATACCAACAGTGTAAAAAATAAGACAAAACCATGGTCTAAAAGCCTGGACAAACAGAAAGGTCTTAACATGTTTCCTGAATGCAGATAGAGAGGGAACCCTCTGATTTCCCTTGGTTTTGCAGAATGAAAGAAAGGACACTCGCAAAACCTCCAAAGTTCAGTAAGCACCACAAAAATACTTACAACCCATCAGAATTTCATTGAAACTTTCTCTTTCCTTTAATAACTTTCGGATATAATTTCTTGTCTCATTACTTGACACAGAATGATAAGAAAGGAAAAGAAAACATTTTGATACAGCAGTACATTTTAGGGACCCATTTGGGCCTTTTTAATGGATTTTGAAATTTGATGTTTTTAAAGTTTTAAGACCTGTTTCATTTTATTGTTTAATCCGTGTTATGATGTGTTTTATTTTGTAATTGCTTTTTGTTGTTGTTTCTATTGTTTCTAAACCATATTTTTCTTGTATGCTGTTGTGGAGTAATATAAAGACACCGTTAATATATAAACGTGGGGCTTGGATCCAGCTTTCCTTACTCCCTTCAAAGCAAGAGTAGCTAGCCTTTATGAACCAAGGGGCACAATAAAACAATTGTTCACATTACACTGTGTGTGTGTTTTGATTTTTTTTTAGTCTTCTTAAGTATATCTGATATTTTAGCAGAGCAGCCTGTAAAATTCTGAAGGTCAGAAAAAAATGCCAAGGACCACATGAATGAACTGTGAATTGAACTGGAATAGAATTAATTCCTTTTTGGAGGGGATGAACTGAAAATGGAAATAATTCTTGTTTAACATGAATTTTCCAAGCATTGGAAAGTACTTTGGGTGCAAGTTACAAAATGGCTGCCCTGGGAATATAGCAGAACACAAAATGGCTGACACATCTAAAAGCAGAAAAAGTGACAGGACCACAAAATGGTGCATGTGTGGTCCCCAGTAAGAGGGGGAAAGGTACCTGCATCAGCCAAAACTGGGCTCACTCAGAGAAATTATCTTTGTACCTCTTCTCTGTTAAGAAAAGAAGAGAATGTGAGTGACCAGTCCTGACAGCCAATGAAATGTGGGTACATTTGAGGGGATGTGTTCAGTGTAGGACAGACCAAATAGGAAGTACAGATGAGAATTTGGCAGCCCATCTGCATTATGACTTGGGGCAAAAGCACTGATTATTTTTGAGGAATTTAGCATTTTATCTGTGCCTTGCTAATTTAAACTATTTTTATATTCCATCCCACAAGCAACTTGTCTATAGCATGCCATGTATAATTAGCAGAAGAAGCAACTTCTTCCCTCCCCCCCCCCACAAAAAATATAAAGAACAAGACTCGGAACAAAATAATATCTGGCAAGATGACCAGTTTGGCTCCACTTTTAATGTCTGTTAGAAGAAAAGAAAAAGAGAATGTGTTGGATGATGCAGACGAAAGAGGGTTTTAAAAAATGTTATATAACTCAGACTACATAGGCAGTTAGTCTCCATGCAGACATTTTTGGCCATCTGTAGGTACAGGGAATATTTACAATAGATATATTAGTATAATTGATATATTCAGTGATTGCAGTGGCACATTTTGAAGTGGCTGTGATTACACAAATTGCAGTGAGAGTGCACTCCTTTCTGGAAGGTCAACTCCACATGTACGCTAAGGACACGTAGAGGGAAGGGGACACAGCTGCTGGGCCACTAATGCCACTGCACACTGTGAAGGTCCTTGCTCCTCCAGATGCTCACCTATTCAGTGGGATGTGCTATATGTGTGTAGGCTCCCCTTTATTGATGTCCCACTCATGGACAACAGGGGCGGAGCCTAGGAAGCACATGACATCATGGGTGGGGTCAGCAGGAGCAGTTTTGTTCCGTCTCCATGTGTTTAGGGTACAAATGGAGGAAACCTTCTGAAAAGGACTTGTGTCTCTTGGAGTACTAGTTCATGCAAAACATTAACCCATGTGATACACATAGCTGGGGATGGTTAGGAGAGATCCCATGCAGGCCTGTGTGAAGTGACCCTTAGAGGCATTTTTGAAAGATGAAAATGTTCAGTGTGCACAGTCATGTATGACCACCATGGAGTGGGAAGGGTGAGGACAGATCCACCTTTCAAACATGTGATTATTACTCTGAGCAGCTGTTCCATGGGGCATCTTACTGGTTTGACACAGTGAGGCCCAAGCTGTGAATGTGTGCATGTACTTATATTGGCTGCTGAAAAGCAGAGTTCTTTGGGCAGATTTGATGGGGCACCTTTCCACATATCTGCTTTGTTCACATATACAACAGGGACAGATGAACTCCTTCACCTCTCCCTGTTTTAATCCAGAGTAGATCCAAGCTATTCTACTACTCCTCCCCAAAAAGCAAGAGAGGTCATTTTTCCGAATCAAAATGGGGGACACAGAAAAATAGTTCAGCATCATTCCTGCCCTTCCCAAAACATACACGTCCTTCCCTTCCAAGTAGTAGTGACAGCAGCGCCAGCAGCACAAGCAGAGTTTAAAGGGGAAGATCCACCACCCATTTCCTTTCAAAGTGTTGATTAGTGGCCTGGGGCCAGCTTGCAGGGAAAGTTTATAGGAGTGGGTGTGTCAAGAAATTGAACTCTACTTTGGGTTTTATCTTAGAAGGAGAGTTTGGAGCTTTGTTAAGTCAGTTCTCCTTTGAGGTGGACTTTAGGAAGCCCCCAAGATCCATCTTTGAGCCTGAGCTTCACAAAATTCACTGGCATCTCTAATATAGAGCCTGAGTGGGATCAACTGGCTCATCTTCTTTCATCTACCTGCTTCTCAAGACAGCTGTTTGTTCCCTTCCTTCATCTTTCCTGCTTTTGGAGAAGAGTACAATGCATTTTCACCCCATATATGCCTTGAAAAATCTTATTTTGTATGTGTGGGATGGGTTGATCTACCAAACAGGTTGGTCTACTAAGTAGTTGTGAAATCTGCCTGAAGTTGAATTTTTTTAAAAAAGCACACCACCTGATCTGACCAGAGTTTTAGAGTAAAAAGGGGTGGAATCATGTGCCCCCATTTTAAGAAAAAGAGGTAGAGGCATAACAGTATGTGTGTCTCTACTCTCAGTGTAGGATTTAATTAAGTGACATCATCTCAGCCAGAGCTGAAAGGATGTGTGTAGAGAAATGTACATACTCTTGCCTTTGTTATTCCACTGGGTCTACCTGAGAGATATGCGAGAGTCACACATCCTATGAATGATCCTAAAAGACTGCTGTGCTTGGAGAAATACTAGGATTCAGTGTGGGTAAAATAGATGGACTCAGGCAAGAGTTAAACAGAAGGAGTAAATCCTTTGAGAAGATGGGGGAGTCATTCAGGCAGACACACACATGAGGTTCAGAAAAGGTATGCTAGAAAGGCATCTTCCAAGATTCAACCATGAACAAAAATTAAGAAAGGGCTAATATTTCCAGGTACTGCGCCTGTCTGAAAGACCATAGGACTGTTCAATCGTTAAGCCTCCATACACATGGAGGGCACAGCGGGACCCTTCTCAGGTACATCCATTGGAATAACACTCAAATCCCACACTTGAATGAAGGAGTCAAGAAGGCATTTAGCAGGAGAGGGGTGGATATCCCACAAGGCCTGTAGTAGCAGAAATATAAAATTCAAGATGGCATAGGGAACGCTGAAGAACTGTGAGTTCTGAAGCTGAGGGACACATAGAATAAGGACATGGGGGCAGAATTAAAATAACCGCAAGCCTCTGCTACATATACCAAGGGTGGGGAAATGTGGCCCTCCAGGCTTTTCTGTCTGGCTCTTGGGACTCTTCCTAGGGCACACCTCTTCACCATGCTACACCCTCACTGACCTGGTTCAACACCACTCTTGAGTGCTTTTGTCTGGCTAAGATGTGTCCTTGAACTGTAATAATGGCTCATGGCTTACCTAGATGGAGGACAGAGCCATGAGTGTATGTACCGAAAGCTCTGGAATGCAGCCTACTGTGCAAATGTGAGAGTCAAATCCATTCCTCTACCCACTTTTCCCTCTGGCCCCACCTACTATTGGCATGTGCCTTGAACTGTAATAATGGCTCATGGCTTACCTAGATGGAGGACAGAGCCATGAGTGTATGTACCGAAAGCTCTGGAATGCAGCCTACTGTGCAAATGTGAGAGTCAAATCCATTCCTCTACCCACTTTTCCCTCTGGCCCCACCTACTATTGGCATGTGCCCCCCAGAAGGCTGCCCATGAGAGAATGTAGTCCTCAAGCTAAAAAAGGCTTGCCCACCCCTAATACATGCAGTGTTTGTGTATGCATGTATGTGACATGGATAAGAACAATGCTGAAAAGTGCTGCAGAAACAACACTTAGGCAAACAAACAACACCTTTCTGGTAATGTTTACCTTTAACCTTTTGCAGCACAAGAATATGTTCTGATTTATGCCTTCGCAGACCCCATGTCTTGGATTAATATGCACCACACATATGACAGAAGCGACTTCACTCACAAATGTATATTCAGCAGACTGCTTTTATCTACAGTTTGCAGGTAACACAAGGAGCTCACTTATTACCTTCCCTTTAATTCTTTTCAGGTTGCAAGGAGGGGCAGGGGAATGCAGCAGTTAATGCTTTCCAATCCATCACGAAAATCAAGCCCAGAGTTAATGTGGGAGGAAAGGGGTTAGAAAATGAGTAACTGCTTTAAATATTTTTGTCACCGTCTGAAGAAAAGACTGCCAGCAATATGCTTCTGTGGGTAGAGAAAAAAATCAGGAGCCAACCAGGCTAGGCATAGGCCTTGGCGTGGGCTGAGGCAGGACCTCACCATTAGGCCCCCAGCAAGTTTTTAAAGCTAATTCAGTGCCTTGATCACGTTACCAAATGACAAAACAGGACCCAAACACAGCATAGCACTGAAAATCAGATGCGCTAAAAATCCTTTCAGAGGGAAAACAAAGCAGACAAAGCTCTATAAATCCTTTTGTTTTTTTTGTTTCCATTAACACGTGAGCATTATGATTACTGTCGACTCTGAAATTGTGTTCTCTGAGTAAGACCTTGAGGGCTGGGGTAGCCGACAGATGGGTTGGATTACAATACTCATCAGCCCAAGCCAACATGGTCGATGGTCAGGGATGACTCCACCAACTTCTGGAAGGCTACCCCTGCCTTGAGGTAAAAAAGGTTCTGCAGCTTTCCTTCTCTCTAACAGTGAAGATTGGTTTTATTTATTTATGTATTTCCTTGCTTGCTTGCTATCCCGCCCTTCCTCTCAGTAGGAGCCCAGACCTGGCTAACATGCGTGTACTCCTAGCAGGGAGTCTTTTGTGATCCATGTTGGATTGGTGTGAGTGACCACATCCTCATTGTTCCATCATCCCAACTTGATGTGGAAGAAGGGAACCCAGGAAGAGCTGTTGCTTTGTTTTCCACATAATTTCAATCCATTAAAAAAATAATAACCATAGAAACAAGTATAAAACAGTTGCAAAACTGCTTAAATCAGCATGATTCTAAATTTTGGGTTCAATGAGTGTAGATCATCACTTGAGGTTGCAGTCCTGTGCACGCTTCCTTGTTGGAGCAACCCCCATTTAGTTGGGACTTGCTTCTGAGTAAACATGCATAGGATTGCACTATAAATATCTTTACAGGTTGTGTAAATAATAAACATCTTTGACAGTCATGCTTATATACTATGGTTGCACATTATTATTTCCTCTACATTTTAAGTGTGCCCTTCTTCCTTGGGTGGTCATTGTCCCCCTCTGTTGCTTTCATCCTGAGGGGCAGATTAGGCTGAGAGATTGTGAGTAGCCCATGGTCACCCAGTAAAACTTGTAGCTGATTTCCATTAAAAAAATTAATTAAAATGATTTACATGAAGGCAAAGTTTATTAAATAGATCCACACCAGAGTTTGGAAGTAACTCGTTATTTTTAACGAGTTACTTTTAATTCGTTACAATTTTAAATAACGAGTGGGTAATTCCATTACATTTGGCAAGTAACGGAACGAATAGTAATTTCCCTACTTTTCAGCTTCAACTTTAACATTTCCATGTTAGGTTGGACGTTACTTGGGGGCGGGAACAAGGGGAAATCAGCTCCTGGCTGTGATTGGTTAACACAAGACATGTGCCTCACACTGATTGGACCTCTGCGCAGACTGTCTCTTCCCTCGTGATCTGTGTTAGGAGGCATGAGGGAAGAGATGAATAGGCAGGGGGAGCCTGCTAGCGTCTGACTCTGAGAGGAAAAAATGGACGCCGGAGGAAAAAGCCAGGGCAAGGACAACAACGGAGGAGAAGGCTGCAGCAGAATGGTGAAGAGCTGTGGAGGTGAGTGACGATGATTTGTGTGTGTGTGTGCCCCGGTGTGTGTGTTTTCAGCTGGAGTCTCTGGTTTTGGGGGGGGCTCTGGCTCTCTGGCTACCACCCCTTACTCTCTGGACTCTCCGCTTCAATTTTAAAAAAAATTAAGTTTCTAGGTGGTCTAATTCCCGAGATATACACCAAAACGTAAACCCCCCCTGCACAACTTTTTTTTAAACAGATCATGCTCTAGCTACAACTCCCATCAGCCCAATCCAGTGGCCATGCTGGCTGGGGCTGATGGGAGTTGTAGTTTAAAGTAACTTTTCAAAGCTCTGGCTGCAACCCCGCCCTTTCATGATTGTGAGTAAAGTGCAGACTTGTGTTTGTGTTGTAAATCTCTCTCCCTCCAACCCTATTTTTAAAGAAATTAGGCAGGGTTTATCACAGTTTTTATTATGTAGGAAACTAATACTCATTTTTTAAAAAAATGAATGAAGTTTATTTATTTATTTTTATTATTTTATTTATATCCCACCCTTCCTCCCAGTAGGAGCCCAGCAGCAAACAAAAGCACTAAAAACACTTTAAAAATCATAAAAACAGACTTTAAAATATATTAAAACAAAACATCTTTAAAAACATTTTTTAAAGCTTTAAAAACATTTTTTTAAGAAAAAGTTTAAAAACATATTAAAAAGCAATTTCAACACAGACGCAGACTGGGATAAGCTCTCAACTTAAAGGACTTGTTAAAAGAACAAGTTCCTTATCACTTGAGGCTGCAGTTTTCCCTGGTTGAGTAAGCCCCATTGAATACATTGGGACTTGCTTCTGAGTAAACAAACATAGGATTGCACTATAAATATCTTTACAGGTTATATAAATAAACATATTTGATAGTCATGCTTATATAAATATTTTCATAGAATCATAGAATAGTAGAGTTGGAAGGGGCCTATAAGGCCATCAAGTCCAACCCCCTGCTCAATGCAGGAATCCAAATCAAAGCATTCCCGACAGATGGCTGTCCAGCTGCCTCTTGAATGCCTCCAGTGTCGGAGATCCCACTACCTCTCTAGTAATTAGTTCCATTGTTGTATGGCTCTAACAGTTAGGAAGCTTTTCCTGATGTCCAGTCGAAATCTGGCTTCTTGCAACTAGAGCCCATTATTCTGTGTCCTGCACTCTGGGATCATTGAGAAGAGATCCCGGCCCTCCTCTGTGTGGCAACCTTTCAAGTACTTGAAGAGTGCTATCATATCTCCCCTCAGTCTTCTCTTCTCCAGGTTAAATATGCCCAGTTCCTTCAGTCTCTCCTCATAGGGCGTTGTTTCCAGTCCCCTGATCATCCTTGTTGCCCTCTTTTGAACCTGTTCCAGTTTGTCTGCATCCTTCTTGAAGTGCAGAGACCAGAACTGGACACAGCACTCAAGATGAGGCCTAACCAGTGCTGAATAGAGGGGAACTAATACTTCACATGATTCGGAAACTATGCTTCTGTTAATGCAGCCTGATATAGAATTTGCCTTTTTTGCAGCCACATCACACTGTTGGCTCATATTCAGCTTGTGATCAACAACAATTCCAAGATCCTTCTTGCATGTCGTACTGCTGAGCCAAGTATCCCCCATCTTATAACTGTGCTTTTGGTTTCTTTTTCCTAAGTGTAGAACTTTTACTTCCACCCAGTTTTGTCATGCTGTGTCCCTATAAGTATCCAATTGCATACTATAGTTGTACAATACTTCCTTTACATTTTAAGTATGCCTTGGGGTAGTTATGGTTCTCCATTGTTTTCATCCTGAGGGGCAGATAGGCTGAGAAATGGTGAGTAGCCCATGCTCACCCACTACACTTTATAGCTTATTTTCATTTGAAAAAATAATTAAAACAATTTACATGCAGGCAAAATTTATTAAGCAGATTCACACAATATGTGTAAAGCACATCCAACTCGCATTTAAAGTGCATGACTTCCCCTAAAGAATTTTGGGAAGTGTCATTTCCCCCTCACAGTTATAGTTCTCACCACTCTTAACAAACTGCAGTTCCCATGATTCTGTGGTGGGATTCATGTGCTTCAAATGGGTGTTGAATGTGTTTTAAAGGAATGGTGTGGATCTGCCCTAGGTATGATGTTCATTCAAGAGTGAATTGAAAAGAACAATTTTAAAAGATACTTCTTACTCTTACTCATTTTTCAGACCTCTTTCTGAAGTAAAGGGTCAAATCTGTAAAAACATTTGGAGCAGCCACATTAAAATATAAGGGCAGGGTATTCCAGGCAGGGGGTTGCCAACCCTGCTTGGATATGGATGTCTTTGCAGAAGAACCCGAGTCAAGGTTTACCAACAGCACAGTCCAAACTATATCTACTTAGAAGTCAGTCCTGTTGAGTTCTATGGGGCTTAATCCCTTAGTAAGTGTGTTTAGAACTGCAGCCTTCAGGAGCCTCCATCTTTACTCCCCAAAGCTCCCATCTAACATCTCCACAACACTAGGCTCCTTTGTCTCTGCTGTGGCCTTCTGGTGACTGCCCTAGCCTGAAGGCACTTAACCCTTCTTGCTGAAAGCAAGTAGGCTAGATTAAATGTTCCCTACCCAGGCTCATATATATAAAATATAAACGGCATTTTGTCAAACGTATTTTTGTCTACATTTTATACCTCATCCTTGGTTTTCCAAGCTTGGCATGGAATGCTTCTCATACAGAATTAATTTGAAATGCTGCATATTTATTATCATAATCATCATATTCAAAATAAAAAATATATGTACCGCCTTCAAGTTGATTCCAACTTATGGTGACCCTATGAATAGGGTTTTCATGAGGCTGAGAGGCAGTGACTGGCCCAAGGTCATTCAGTGAGCTTCATGGCTATGTGGGGATTTGAACCTTAGTCTCATTTTGTTCTCACAACAACCCTGTGAGATAGTAGGTTAGACTGGCCCAGGCAGGGTTATTTAGTGAGCAAAAATGATGCAAATAGGATCTCTTTTAATTGTGCTATCGACCTGCTTACTTCCACTCTGACTGGGGCATCTTGCAGCATGGGGAAGAGATGGGGGCACATCACAGCTGAAGTTCACCCACATAGGAGCATTATCTCTTGTTTATTACAGAGACGCCTGTTGCAGGTTTTGCTGCTGAGAGCAGCAGTCAGTTAGTGCGGCCACTTGAGTCACAGCTTGTTGATCCTGAGGAGGCAAAACTAGAAAGTGAGGTTCAGAAAGGAGGCCCTGTGCACGAGGAGGAGGAGGGCATGAAGCAGTGCCAGTTGCCCACAGCCACATCTGCAGAACAGCAAGTACCATGGTTTGGCTTTGAGAAAGCTTGTACATTTGTGAGCCAGAGTGGGAAAAATGTTGTTGTACAATGCAATTACTGCCTTCCAAGGATAAAAAATCTGAGATCAGCTGTTTCCTCCTCATCCAATGTGAAGAAACATTTTGAGGTAAGCCTTTGTCATGCTGGTCCTCAAAGAGTGTCCATTGTCTATTTATGTTTAAATTGTGAAGTTCCTCTTCCATTTTTTCTTGGATTCATGCTTTGTTCTTCCTCAGAGGGCACACCCTGAGAAGCTGAGAGCAATTGAAGAAGCAATAAAGGCAAGGAGACGTGGCCTTCCTGAACCAATGCATGACACCCCTCCTCCCAAAATGCTGAAGCAGCAGCAGACAACCCTTGAGAGGTGGGGATCTGGCAGGGATCTGCTTCTTCTGGCAGCCTGCGTACACCCTCGCTTCAAACTAGATCGGCTGGAATCGTGTCAGGCCACCACCCATACCAACAAGTAAGAACATTAGGGAAGCCCTTTGGGTGGATTACTCCAAGGGAAATGTTGTCTCAAGGGAGGCATCAGAGGGCTTAAGGTGGTAGGCAGGGGCTGGGCCTTTTCTTCCTGGGGCTCCTCATCACAACCTTGGGTTGCTGCAGGTAATCCTTAAGGGTCTGCTGTGCTGCCCCATGAGTGTGGTGACTTGGTCACCTTCCTACCTTCCATGTCATCATCCACAGGCTCAGGCTGGACCCTGAACCAGGGGACATGACAAGCATCAGGAAATGAAGAGCAGATGATGGTTTCCTAACATATATGTGTTAACATATCCTCTCTCTTTCTTAGATACACAATGGAAGCCTTGTTGAAAGCTGAAATAAAGATGGGTGTACTTAATGAGGACAGTGATCAGTCTTCAGATAAAGACCAGGAAGGAGATGACTTAGAAGATGACTTCTTTAACTTTCTGCCCCAGGGCAAGAAGTCAGCAGTGGACACTGCTGAGGAGGAACTGGTGAGGTACCTGAGGTCTCCCAGCAGGGAAGTGTCATCACTCCATGGCTTTCCACGTGTGCTGCGTTGTTTGTTGCAGCACAACACAGGCATGCCTTCAAGCGCCGCAGTAGAACACCTGTTCAGTACTGGTGGCAACGTAATGACTGTAAAAAGACATTCCTTGTCTGACATGCTCTTTGAGCATCTTGTTCTTTTGAGACATAACAGAAACATATTATAAAAGCATTTCAAGTGTAAAATCTGATTTCAAGAGTTGGGGTATCTTCATTGCTTGGGGGGATGTGAGATTCTGTTATGCCATTATGTTAATCTTAAGGATACTTTTCTTTATTCTACTACCCCCTGTGTGTGTGTGTTTATTTTTAATATTGTTTTAGGCTTCTTAGATGTGCAGCAGCCAAGGCCAGCACCTTGTAGGAGTTTTTTTTAAAAAGTAACTGAAATGTAATTGTAGTGATTACTTTTAAGAAAAAGTAAAGTAATCAGTTACTTTCAGAGCAATTGTAATTGTAACGGTAATTACTACTTTTTTGGGCCAAGTAATTGTAACTGTAATTTATTACTTTTTAAAAGTAATCTTCCAAGCTCTGATCCACACAATACATTTAAAGCACATCAGACTCACTTTAAGGTTCATGACTTCCCCCAAATAATCCCGGGGAATGTAGTTCCCCCTCACAGTTATAGTTCCCACCACCCTTAACAAACTACACTTGCCATGATAATGTGGTGGGATTCGTGTGCTTCAAATGTGTGTTGAATGTGCTTTAAATGAATGGTGTGTATATGCCCCAGGTATGCTGTTTAATTTTAAAAATACTTACTTACTTACTTACTTATTTAATTTATATCCCGCCCTTCTATTGCCTGGAATCCTGGAGAGCGAATGCTAGTCCATGTCATCAGTACTGAGCTAGATGGTACCAAATGGCCTGACTATGTATTAGGCAGATTACTTTGTTCCTAAAAGAGGAAAGAGACCCAAGGGCCACAGTGACTCTGAAATTTATTTATGTATTTTATTTACAACATTTATATGCCTTTATATAGCTTTATTTATATACCTTTATATAGCTTTATTGTAAAAAATCTCAAAGCAGTTTACAGAAGGAATTAAAATAATAACATTATTGGCAAAAACAGCTGAAAACATTCAAAATAATAAAACCAACAATGAGTTAAAAACAGATAAAAATACAATAGCATCTACCTGCCTGGGTAGGCTTACCTAAACAAACATGTTTTTAGCAGGTGCCAAAAAGAGTACAATGAAGGCACCTGCCTAATGTCAATAGGCAGGGAGTTCCAAAGCATAGGTGCTACCACACTAAAGGACTGATTTCTTACAAGAGCAGAACAAGTACTATGTGGAACCTGTAACATGGAAAGCACATCTTGAGCTTGGCCTGGTATGAAATTGGCAACTAGTACAGATTTCAGAGCAGAAGTATTATGTACTGACAGGGTATCATTCATGTAAGCAATCATGCCACAGCATTCTATACTAACTGCAGCCCTCAGGTTAGGTTGTGCTGCAAATGGATTTCTGTGACCTTGGCTGACTGGCTGCCAGGTTTTTTTAGTTTTGGTTTTTGGTGAGGAAACCTAACTGGTTGTGGGATGCTGATTTTTCTGCCTTACACATAGGAATCTTGTTGTGCTTGGTTATGGTATTGCATTTAGGAAATATCAGTGTGTTTTGTTTTTGTTTTTCTGTTTGCATTTCATTTACCTTTCACCTCACTCCCTTACATCCATACAAGCAACAACAATGGTTCCATAAGATACACTCAACCCCCTTAAACCTGCTGATGATGCAGCTTGTTGGTTGCATGATGGTTTGTTTCTTGCCCAATAGTGGTAAAAGAGAATTCACATACTGGGAAGTGTGGCTGCAATTGCTATTGTTCCCAAGCTGCTGCCTGTGAAGGTAGACCAAACCATGTTTGTTTTCTCTCTGTCAGTTATTGTTCACTGGAATTGTGTTGGCTGTCAGAGTGAGTTTATATCAGCCCACAGAGTAGACAGGAAAGGGTAGAGTATCTTCTTAACTTTTACTAATTTCTCAAACCTCTCTCTGCAGTGAAGGGTCAAGTGTGTAAGAAGGTTTGGAGCAGCCATGTTAAAAGGCAGGCAGGGCATTTCAGGAAGGTGGTTGCCAATCCTGCTTTGATATCAGTATCTTTGCAGAGGATCCCTAGTCAACCCTTACCAACAGCACAATCCTAACCATATCTACTCAGAAGTAAGTCCTGTTGAGTTCTATGGGGCTTAGTCCCTTAGTAAGTGTATTTAGGATTGCAGCCTTCAGGGGCATCCATCTTTACTCCTGAGTGCTGCCATTGAAGATCTCCACAACACTAGGCACCTTTTTTCCTACAGTGGCCTTGTGGTGACTGGCCTGGCCTGAGGGCACTTAAACCCTTCTTACCAGAAGCAAGTAGGCTAGATTAAATGTTCCCTATCCAGGCTTCCTAAGCAGGTGAGAAGGAATTATCACAGCTCTTCAGCTGTACCTAGGAACACCCTCATTTAGGTAAGATTTGTATCTTAATTTCCAATCAGATAATTTTTTGTTTGAGTGTTTTGCTCCAAGCAAGTGTGATTGATACTTGCTTTATCATGTTTAATGACATCACTAGGGGCCTCCCCTATTACATCACTAGGGCACGCCTCTGAAATCTCAGGGTTTGGGATGCTTCTGACCTGGCAACCCTATTTACTGTACAGTATACTTAGGTAAAAGGACCATATTTGCTTCCCTGCCAAGATCCCTGCAGCCTAGTTTTCAGCCCAACATTATTTCCTGGTACCCCTCCCACTTAGCAATTTATGGCAGGGGTGGGGAACCTTTGCTCCTCCAGATCTTGCTGAATTACAACTCACATTAGTCCCAAGAAGCATGGCCTGTGGCCAGGGATGATGGGAGTTGTCATTGAGTAACTTCTGGAGGGACAAACATTCCCTATACCTGATTTAGAGGCTCCCAAATGTATTCTGAGATATCTACTCCAGTCAAAATGCAATGCTGCATTTAGTTGTTGACCTGTGGCAATAGCTGCTCTAGTAATTTTTATTCCCCAGTTTGCATTTTTAGTACACAGCCTGCTCTGATAATATGAGTCTGGAGGGAAGTTTTTGTTCCAGAATAGTTAATATGATAAATAAATTTTATGAACAATGGCTATAAAGTGCAGAGGGCCTCTGATCATGCTTAGCTAAAATAAGTCATTTCCACTTATTTCAGCCAAACTAAAATTTCTCAGAAGGCATTTTTCTGACTAGTGGCTGACCAGCACTGGCTGGGAAATTTCTCTGATTTTTTAATCTTTTTCTCAACTCAACTCCCCCCCCCACTTTGCATGATTTCTCTGAACATTCTCCAAAACATTTTGTTTTTCAGCTCAGCTATTAGTTCCCTCCCCAATGCTCTGGAATGAAGCTACATCTGGGACATTCTGGAGAATGTGAAATCAGTAGGACAGGGAGGGGGTCACCCACCCTTTTGGACTAGAGGGCACATTTCAAATTTTGAGAGTTCTGGGGGCATCAGTCACAAAGCATCTGTCATGGGGGTGTGGCATAACACATAACAAGATTAGAGAGTAGTTATGCTGAAGCTTTTCCTATTTCCACACTAGAACAGGCTTGACTTGTTGAATTTCTGCCTGCCATACAGCTGTTAAAGGCACAAGAATCCTTTTTTTTCCTCAATGCCAATTCTTAACCAAAGCCTAGGCTGCTATCTGTACCCACTTACTTGGAAGAAAGCTCCACTAAACACAGACTTCTGAGTAGACATGTATATCATTGTTTTATAAGTTTACTATACAGGGGGTCCTTAATGAGTCCCTAGTTTTTAGCTCCACAAAACTTTGTGCCTTTTGTGGGGAGGGTGATTCCTGAACATTCACCCACACGTACTGTCTAGTAATATTTACAGAAAATAATTTCTAGGCACTACCTGATCTCAAGCAAACCCAGCACAGGAAAGACACATCCTGGTTGCTAGAGAAAGGGCAAACTAGGAAGATTCTAAGGACAGGGGTGTGGAGAGACAGAAACAAGAAAAGTGCACTAAAAGGGAGGGCCAATCAGCAGCTCTTTAGAACCTCTGGGTTCCTGTTGCCTGGTATCCAAATAACTCACCAGTCACAGCTCTGATTTTACTCATTGGCTAACAACACTGACAGGCAGGAGCGGCCACGCCAACTCATTTCACAGAAATCACTTTGAAGAGTACCTGCACATTTTGCTCCATAACCTTCTTTCTAGAAGGGCTAGAGACTTTTTTAAAAAAATGAAAGCTTGGATTCTGGGCTAATGCTGGGTGCACCACTGCAGGCATTTGCAGGTGATGGGTTGGCAATCCCTGCAGTAGAGGATGGCAAGAACTCTCAACTGACCTCTGGTTGGTCGCGTTGCTGCTGCTGACAGGGAAGTAGAGAGGAAGGGGCAAGGCAATGGCAAGGTCAGTAAATGTTGCAAATGCATCAGGGGAAACTCCGGGTTTGCACTGTGCTGACTTTGCTGCTGCCTTGCTCCTTTCCCTCCCAATAAGCAGCAGTGACTGGAGATGAAGAGTGTGCCACTGCCTCGCCACGCTGTTTGTGGCTGCATGAAATGGGCCAAGCTGCCAACACAGTTATTGCTGCTCCTCTAGCTTGTAGTGGCAGCTAAAGACATAAATCCCAAACCTTGGGGGGGGGGGAAGAAAGAAGCTGTGCTACTGCCACTGCTAATGTTGGAAACTGTGAGAGCATTTTGTCTCCTCCTGGAGAAATTAGGTAAAGTGCAGAGCTTGGAAAAGTTACTTTTTTAAACTACAACTCCCATCAGCCCCAGCCAGCATGGCCACTGGATTGGGCTGATGGGAGCTGTAGTTCAAAAAAGTAACTTTTCCAAGCTCTGGAAAGTGGTACTAATATCCATACTCACAAATAGAGATGGGATAATCTACCACTTTCAACTTCTCATGTTTCCTTAAGTTTAGTTCTCCACATTTCCACGTTTGAGTTTTTTTAATAAAAAAGTCCTCACGATTTCTCCTAATATACATGTTTGTATGTCAATTTGGCAAATGCACACATTTCTGCAAAGCAATTTTCTGTACTATAATGCATTTTGTATGTTATTTTCACTCACAGATGCATTTTTCATGCACACTTTGCCCTGGTATATGCATTCTAGGCACACATTCCTTGGCTGACAAACTGCAACATTCATAGAAGTGTGAATTTTGAACGATTTCTGTGTTTCAGTCTGCATATTGTTTTGTAAAGTCTGCCTTTAAATGCAAACCGAGTCAATTTTCTCCCCCATCTCTACTCAAAAGGAGGGTGGAGAATTCCAAGAGGTCATTTGGACACAGCCCTGTCTACTTCCTTGAATTTGGGGTACTGCTCTGCTTCTTGAATATAAATCTCACACTCTGTAGCAACAGAACTATTGGGGTCAGCATAAAGTATGAGCACAGAGAACATTTAAGCAAAATAAGCAAATCTAAGTACATTTTATTGATTTGCATGCGGACCGCAAAATTAGGACGCCTTTTTCTAGTTCTGACTATTCATGCTCAGGAAGGATGTAACCTGTGACCAACCCCTGGGTTTAGCATCAGACATGCTCTTCTAACCACTTTTAGCATATCAAATGCACAAACCAAATCCTTGACTCTTGGGGAAAGCTGCTGATTTTTCTTGATGTGCATAGCTTCCTTTGAGTATCATGGCAGCACCCCGTGTGCCTGTGTTTTATATTTACACTTCTAATTGCAAAATTAATCTTACACTCATAAATGTCTAGAAAGCATGCCAGTTGCATGGGTGGTTTAATAGTGTATTCTGCCATATCACACATTTTTTCTTTGATTGTGTTTTCTCTTAGTTTTTCTTTTTTAGTGTCTCAGATGCACTCATTTGTCAGCAAAGGAAGGCAGAGGAGAAGGAAAAGACATTTGCTTTTTGTATTATTGTTGTTGCTGCTGTTGTTGGTAAATATTAAATAGGGACTTAATTACATGAGGTTGGTAAAACCACTTTTAGGAATATAATTGAAGGGTGGCATAACAATACTGTTAATGCCTCCTATCTACCTACATGCATACATATTTTGTTTCTTGGTTAAATGTATATATATGTTATTGTAGATCAGGGAACTGAAATTTTGTATGGAAGCTGTCAGTTCCACAACAATCTCCTAAATGATACAATTATCCATATTTTCATAGCCACAACTAATTTACATCTTTTGGATTGCTTTTGTTGTGACAGAGTTCCTGGTTGGGAACTTCCTAGCGCAAGCAATCACAGCAGGGCTTGTTGTTAGTGTTGACCAGCTGATTGGTGCTGACAGCAATCCTGCCTTGCTAAGGAACAATCAGGAGTACACTTGATGTCAGGTTTAGGGCAGGTGGGTATGGTTTAGGGTTGCAGATCAGAAGCATCCCAAACTCTGAGATTTCAGGGGCGGGCCCTAGTGATGTCACAAATATAGTTTGTTATGGGTGGTTGGAACTATAACTGTGAGATAGAAACTACACTTCCCAGGATTCTTTAGGGGAAGTCATGTGCTTTAAATGCAAATTGAATGTGCTTTAAATGTATTCTGTGGATCTACTTGCATGTAAATAGTTTATATTATTTTTTTAAAATGGAAATGAGCTATAAAGTTTACTGGCTGACCATGGGCAACTCATCATCTCTCAGCCTAATTTGCCCCTCAGGATGAAAACAACAGAGGGGAACCATGACCACCCCAAGGAAGAAGGACACACTTAAAATATAGAGAAAACAACAATGTACAACCATAGTGTAAAATTAGATACTTGTCAGGATATAGTATGACAAAATATTTATATATGCATGACTGTCAAAAACGTTTATTATTTACACAGCCTATAAAGATATTTATAGTGCAATCTTATGATTGTTTACTCAGAAGCAAGTCCCAATGTATTCAATGGGGCTTACTCAAACAAGGAAGCGTGCACAGAACTGCAACCTCAAGTGATAAGGAATTTCATTCACCCAACCCAAAATTCAGAATCATGCCACTTTAAGCTGTTTTGCAACTGTTTGATACTTGTTTTCATGGTTATTGGATTTTAGAGGGATTTATTTCTTGTGAGCAGCCTTGGTTTCCAATCACCAACCTTATCTTGCAGGTTTATTGGGAAGACTCCATATATGCACACACACTGGAGATATAAAAATGCATATGCCCTATACAATAGCTCATTGTCAAAACCAATTGGTCATTGCAGAACATTTTTTTTAAATCAGTATTAGTTTCCTGCAAAATAAAAGCAGTGATACCTAAGTAAGCCCTGCCTAATTGCTTTAAAAATAGAGTTAGAGAGGGAGAGAAAGATTTACAACACAAACACAATTCTTTGCTATGTTCACTCAAAAGTCCCATTAATTTACAGCAGAATCCTAACCATGTCTACTCAAAAGTCAGTCCTATTGAATTCAGTGGGGTTTACTCTGAGTATGTGGAATTAGCATTACAACTTTACTCCCAGAAAAGCAAGCATTGGATTAAAGCTTCATATTGGGAATGTTTTCAAAACACTGCTCTCTTCAACAGCCGAGGAAAATTTAACTTGTTTGACTCCTGCACACAAGAGAGAAAAAGACTGAAAGCTATATACTTATACTTACTCAGTTTATGAGATTTTCAGATAAGCAGGAAAAACAGCAGTTTTCTGGCCTTGCAATGGAGTCTAGCTACTGCCATGTCAATCACAACCCTGACTTCACTTATTGGCTACAAACCTGAAAGGGCGGGGTTAGAGCAGCCAAAAAGAGATCATTTCATAGAAGTTGCGGGGGTGTGTGTGTGACATTTTGGTGTATATCTCTTGAACCAGACCACCTAGAAACTTTTTCTAAAAAATGAAAGCTGAGAGTCCAGAGATTGGGGTGACTCATCTGGAGACCTGGAGAGGACCCCAAAAGCCATAGTCTCTAGTGAAAACCGAAGACCTGGCAACCCTAGTGTGGTTTAGATAAAATGGCCTCCCGAGTCAAATTAGGACCCCTGCTGGATGTAATTTGGCCCATGGGCTGGAGGTTCCCCACATCTAGTTCTAGTCTTAAACATAATCTTATTTATAACAATAATTGGTGCAAAATACTCAGTGAGTGCTGTTTTCTTCTGTGTTATATAGTCAAATATGTTGCTCATTTGGAAATTTTAAGAACTTGGTGAAATCAATGAGCAGAGGACTGCAGCCAAAAATATCCAGAAGTCAGAGCTGTAGCAAAAATACTGATCATGCAAACAACTTGAAGCTAGAAAGGAGATGAAATATTGGAAAGCAATAAAATACTAGAAAGGCATGATATCCCCCCCTTTTCCTTTTAAACAAGACTTTAAAATTTTTCTGACCTGCTGTTTTCTCCATCTACCAGTTTTGGTAAAGCTGTATTCTTACCTTGCACTCCCACAGACCATCTGCCTTGATACAGATAGCTTATAGTTCAGATTCTCCACTGTGTTAAGGAATAGCAACATAAAACGTTCCAAACAACAGAACAGTTCTCCCATCTGCCTTGCTGTGGATTTAGATGTCCCTGGATATCAGTAGCTATTTGCTCCACTTGATTTCTTCTCCATCAAAGAGCACCATGTCTAGACTCACAACGGTAGAAACTGGCAGTGGTTCAAAGCACTTTTTACAAACAGAAGCATATATAATAGAGAACCCTGCTGGATCAGACTGAGGGTTCATTTAGCCCAGTATCCATTCACCAGACAGATGCTTCTAGGAAGCCTACTAATATGGCATGAAGGGGAACACTGAGCTGATGCACAGAGAGCAATGTACTTTTAGCTATCATAGCTAAAAACCAATGGTAGACCCATTCTCCATGAATTTGCCTAATATCTTTTTAATTAATTTTTATCATTGAGTTTTCAATGCATCTATCAATAGCAATTGTTTCTTTATCTCAGAAATTATATTAAGTCGTTTCTTGACATTGTTTGATAATTTGCAATTTTTAAGAAATCCCATTTGGTCATCTTTAAAATATTTGCCTAGAAGTTTATTTTATCTCTCTGCTAAATATTTGACCAGAGTTTGAAATCTTGGATAAGCAGAACAATTGGTCTGTAAGATTCTACTTTCATTAGATCTTTTTCTGTTTTCAGGGTGACAACAATTTTTGCATTCTCTCACATTCCTTTTTTTTTTAATAATTTTTATTCAAACTTTTCAAAAGACAAACAAAACAAAGTCAAACAACAAAAACATAACAATACAACAAAAGAAAAAAAATAAAATAGTTGACTTCCGATTTGTCGCAGATCAGCTATAAGTATATAATATATATCAAACCTGTCCCTTAATATATACATACAGGATCACTTTTCTCCATAGGCTATCTTAGTTAATCGTCAAATCCCAATATCATCATTTTATTTTGATCTTTCAACAAAAAGTCTAAGAGAGGCTTCCATTCCTTAAGAAATGTGTCTGTCGATTTTTCTCTAAGTAAACATGTCAATTTATCCATCTCTACTAAGTCCATTAATTTCAATAGCCAGTCTTCCGTTGTTGGTGTTGATTCCATTTTCCACTTTTGTGCATATAATAACCTTGCTGCCGTAATCATATATAATATTATTCTTCCATATTTCTTTTCTATTTGTTTATCCATAAAACCCAATAAAAAAAAATTCTGGTTTTGACTGAATATTTATCTTTAGAATTTTTTGCATCATCCTACCTATCTGTGCCCAAAATGATTTTGCCTTTTTACACCACATATGATAAAATGATCCTTCTTGTTGTTTACATTTCCAACAAACATTAGAAACATTACTATACATTTTTGACAACTTTTCTGGAGTCATGTACCAACGATACATCATTTTATAGAAATTTTCTTTAAGATTATAGCATAATGTAAATCTCAAGCCTTTTTTCCACATATTTTCCCATTGATCCATTTGTATGTTATAACCAAAATTTTTTGCCCACTTTACCATACACTCTTTTACTTGTTCTTCTTCCATATCCATTTTCAGCAAGAGTTTATACATTTTCGCAATTGTATTTTCATCATTTGTACACAAACCTATTTCAAAATCAGATTTACTTATTTCAAACCCATACATTTTCTTGTCCATTTTATATCTTTCTAACAATTGTAAATAGGCAAACCATTGAGAACTATAGCCTTCCTTTATCAGTTGTTCTCTCTCTTTCATTATATATTCTCCATGTACATTTTCTAATAGTTCTTGATAAGTTAACCATTTCTCTTTTCCAGCCATTTCTCTTCTGTAAAACGCTTCTTGACTTGAGACACATAATGGTATTTTCGAATAAAACCTTGGTTTATATCTATTCCATATTTTCAACAGAGGACGTCTTATAAAATGATTATTAAAGTCTACATTTACTTTTACTTTGTCATACCATAGATATCCATGCCATCCCCACTTCAGGTTATGGCCCTCCAAATCCAATAGTCTTTTATTCCTCAATAAAATCCATTCCTTTATCCAGACTAAACAGCAGGCAGCAAAATAAAGTCTCAGATTTGGTAATCCCAGTCCTCCTCTTTCTTTGGCGTCTTGTAGTAATTTAAATTTAACTCTTGGTTTTTTTCCTTGCCATACAAATTTAGAAATATCTTTTTGCCATTGTTTAAAAGGTAAATCAGAGGATATTACAGGTATTGTTTGAAACAAAAACATCATTCTTGGTAATACATTCATTTTTATCACAGATATTCTACCCATTAATGACAATTGTAGTTTATCCCATTTTAGCAGATCTTTCTTAATCTCTGTCCATAATTTTTCATAATTATTATGAAACAACTTTGAATTTTTATTTGTCATAATGATATCTAAATATTTCAACTTTTTCTCTATTGTAAAATCTGTCTTGTCCTTTAACTCTTTCTGTCCCCTTAAAGTTAAATTTTTCACCAACATCTTTGTTTTTTGATTGTTGATCTTAAATCCTGCTAACGGTCCAAATTCTTTTAATTTGTCCATCAATACATTAATTCCTTCCAAAGGGTTTTCTAATACAATTATCAAATCATCAGCAAATGCTCTCAGTTTATATTCTTCTTTTTTTATCTTTAATCCCAAAATCTTTTTATCTTGCCTTATATCTCTAAGCAGCACTTCTAAGACCAGAATAAATAGAAGAGGAGATAATGGACATCCCTGTCTTGTACCCTTTTGTATTTCACATGAATCCGTTAAATCTCCATTAACAATTATCTGAGCCTTCTGAGATGTATAAATCGATCTAATCCATTTTATAAAATTGTCTCCAAAATCCATTTGCTCCAAAACCTGAAACATAAATTTCCAATTCAAATTATCAAATGCTTTCTCAGCATCTAAGAAAATCAAAGCTGCTTGTTTATCATTTCGTTGTTCTAAATATTCCAACACATTCAAGACATTCCTGATGTTGTCACGTAATTGTCTTTTAGGTAAAAACCCCGATTGATCTTCCTGGATAAATTGTTGCAATATTATTTTCATTCTTTCTGCCAAAATCATTGTAAAAATTTTATAGTCATTATTCAATAGAGATATCGGCCGATAATTTTTTGTTTTAGTTAAATCTTGCTCCTCTTTAGGTATTAATGTTATGTTAGCATTTTTCCAACTATCCGGTATCTTTCCTTCTTGCAAAATAGAATTCATTGTATACTGTAAAGGTAGCAAGAGTTCTTCCTCCAAACATTTATAGTACACTGCAGATAACCCATCTGGTCCTGGCGCCTTTCCTGATTTAATTTTGTTTATAGCTTCAGATATCTCTCTTGATGTGATAGGGCCATTAATAGCTTGTCTCTGAAAGTCTGTAATTTTAGGCAAATTCTGTTTAGATATATACTCTTCTATTTTTTCAGATGGGATTTCCTGACACTTGTACAATGTTGAATAATATTGATGAAACATTCCTGATAATTTATTTTTTCCTATAACAGTATTAAAAGTTTTTAAGAATGCTGTTATTAACTAATTCAAGCAGTTTTTATAAATTTCAGGGGTGAAGCCATCCAGCCCTGGTGCATTATTATTTTTTGTCTATAAATTACCTGCCTTAATTCTGTAGCGTGATTTGCTTTTAAGGCTTTGCACATCTTATTGAGAGAGTTGTGGTAGATTTCTTTTTTGTAAAAATTGATTAGTTTGCTTTACAGAAGAACCGTCAGATTGGAGATAGAATTTACATAATTTATTAAATATAGACTAGGTGTGTGAATTAAGCTATTCCCATTCTCTATATGGGAAATAATGTTCTGGCATTACTTCTTTTTTAACCGGGCAGCTAGGAACATCAGGTTTGTTTCCTTTTTTCAAACCATTTTTTCAGATGCCACAGTTATTTTTCAACTTGGGAGCGTTTTAATAAACCTAGTTATTTTCTGGTGGCATCTGGTGTAGTATTGTTTGAGAACATGTTTTTTATATTGCTCTAGGTATTTGCATTGTTAATTCATTAATGGTGTTTTCTAATTTATTTTAAAAATAAAACAATAGCTTTTTGTATGATTTTTCCTCTGCCTTGAAAGCTTCCCAGGTTATAAAAAGGCAGACTTCAGGGGAGCAATTAAAGGAGAAGTATTCTTCAATATTCAGTTTTAGCACTTGGACAAATTCTGAATTGGTCATTAACAATTATCTAAGCGCTATTCAAATTGTATATTTTCTGAGCTGCCAGTTAACTATTCTAATGTTGTTGGGGCATGGTCTGCATATATATTTCTTCCACTTTCTGCCAATTTAACTTTCTGGATTAACCATGGAGATGTGAAAAATAGATGAATTCTTGAATATGTACTGTGGGTGTTTGGAAAAAAATATGATCCTTTTCTTTTGTTTGGAGGTAATGCCAGGTGTCTATCAAAAAACCTTGTGTTATATTTAGTATTACTCTTGATGCCATACTGTGTTTTGTTCTATCCATTTTTGAGGATATAACTCCATTAAAGTCACCCCTGATTACAAGTATCTGTATTTGATGCATAACTACAGCCAAGCATTACTGGTGTATCCACCATCAAAAATCCTGCTGGATCATTTATTCAATGTTTGAATTTTAATAATGGATTTTTTAAATAAAAATGGTCACTCCTCTCTTTATTTAAATAACAAAATGAAAAAGGCTCTCTGGGCTTGAAAACATCCAAATATTTTTCTTTTTTTTTTAAATGGGTCTCTTGAACAAAAGTTGTTATAGCTTTTTCTTTTCTCAAAAGTTTAGCAAATTTTGAACTTTGTGTGAAAACAGACCTCTAATATTCGATGAAACAATCTTTATTTTGTCCATCTTTAAAGCAGTGTTGAGAAGAAAGATAATAATGATGATTTCTTTTATATACAAGCTGTTGACTGTCAGTTGATTGAACCACAACCCATTCCTTTCCCATCCACACACTGAGACTAATTGGAATACCCCAGCTTTATTTTATTTTATTCTTCTTTCTCTAAGGCAAATAGTAAGAAGTATGAGGCCGCTTCTTCTCAATATTTCTGGATACAAATCTGCTAGGATTCTTACTTTGGAGTCCCCCATTTTTAATGGACAACCTGCCCAAACCTTCTTCTGTATTGTGTCTTTGACTCTATAGCTGATTAATATTATAGAAATATTTGTAAGCAATTTTCACCCTTCACGCCTGCAGTTCACATAGAAAAAAAAAAGCTCCCACTGATTCTCCCCACTCCAATGCAAAATGCTGCTGTGGGAGACTTCCCAGGAGGATCCCTCCGCCTGTGCTGCCTCTGAGACGGGCTCCCATCTTGGATGAAACTTATCCAGTTTTAAATTCAGTCAGAAGGGTTTTTTCTGACTGGGGATGATTTCTTCCGGATAAGGAAGAAGCGTGAGATCTGCCACATAGTTTTGTTTCGATTGTTGGAGCCTGGAATTCGTCAGAATTGTCTGTCTTCCAGCAGTTCAGACAGAGCGAGGATTTTATGCTAGCTCAGCTGGATAAGTGACCCGTTTTTTTTGAACGGACTAGCAGGCAAACCTCCTGTCTACATTTATCATTTTCTTATCTATATAGCTAAAGAAATTTGTCAAAGTAACAGCAATTAAGATAACCTAGATGAGGTAAGACTTTCCTTCTTTATTTACGGAACTAAGGGGGAAGAAAATATAAATAGCTTATCTCTTTTTTTATTGCAAAAAGCTGACATGGAAAATTGCATTTTAAAGATTACAACGGATGAGAGCTTTCTGATTGGGAGAGATAAGAAATCTTTTTGATTTACAAGACTTTTGTGTAATATATATAAGGGACTATTTTTTCTGATCTACTTTTTTGTTGTTGTTGTTGACAAATCTGCTCATTCTCTCTGCTACTAGTTATTTGAACGCTGTGAACTAAATGCTGTTTTTGCACTTCTGGACATTTAAGAGATAAGGACTGTCTAGCGTGTGACGTTAGTTGGTTGGAAAGATTAACTCCTTTGTAACTGGATAAAGAAATAAACTGCTCTTTGCTTGGGACATTGAAAATTGAAGGAGTTTTGTTCTTTTGGTTTTAAGAATGGCAATTAAGAAGATCATGGATGTACAAGAAGGGACTTTATTTCTAGACATGCTTCAGAAAATAATGGATGGGATTAACTCAATAAAACAAGAACTGAGAAATAATAGACAAGCGTGGAGAACTGAATTTCATGAAATGAGACAGGAGCTGAAAGAAACTCAGGATTCTATGAGAAAGGAGAATAAAGATAGATCTGGAAAACAAAAAAAGGATGAAAGAGAAATTAAAGGCAAGGTTCAATCTATGGAGATCGGCTTAAATATGGACATGAAAAAAGATTTGGATTTCCTGGTTGTGACGGATCCTGGAGATAAATATTACAGTTTGGAATACAGCGCTGTCTCTGAAGGAATTGAAGAGATTGGAGATAAAGATATTATCGGTTCAAAAAAATTCCTGGACTGGAAGGATTTGATGGAACTTGAAATGGAGAAAGTTAATAGAATTAATCCCTGTTTTGTGTCAATGGAAAAACCTTCAAGAAATGTACTAGTGTATCATGTGGAAAAGAGGAGCAGAGATGCGGGTTTGAAACAATACTTCAGTGTTACGTTTGGATTTGATGGTAAGAAAATATCTGTGATGGAGGAAATTCCTATCAGACTTTTATTATATGACTATGACAGCAAGATTTTTGGGTGCGTAAAGATGGAAGATGGACCCAATATGGATAATGACAGAAGAGTGATTTGAAACTACTGGACTCAGTAGATTTGATGAGTTGGATTAATTGACATGTTTATTTAGAAAAAAAATTGATTGACATATATCTCAAGGATTGGAAACTTCTCTTTGACTTTTTGTGGAAGATTAAAATGGTATGTTGTTAATGAGATTTGAAACCAACTAAGATAACTGCTGGAGGAAGGTGATTTTATAATCTATTAAGAGATAGGTCTGTTATATATTATAGATTTATAGTTGAATTATAGTGTTTTGAAATTACTGGATTTAGTAGATTTGATGAGCTGGATTAATTGGCATGTTTATTTAGAAAAAAGATTGATATATATCTCAAGGATTGGAAACTTCTCTTTGACTTTTTGTGGAATATTAAAATGATATGATGTTAATGAGATTTGAAACCAACTAAGATAACCGCTGGAGGAAGGTGATTTTATAATCTATTAAGAGATAGGTTTGTTATATATTATAGATTTATAGCTGAACTATGACAAATCGGAAGTCAATATTTTTATATATATGTATTTTTTTTGTATTGTATTAGTTATTGATTTGTGTTGTTTTCTTTTTGTATTATTTTGGTTTTGAAAATTAGAATAAAAATTAATTAAAAAAAAACAAAATGCTGCTGTGGGACTCCCAACATGGATTGGGATTACAGCAAGTATAAAGGGTTAAAATCTCTCTGCATCATACACTATGGTTCCACTCTGTAATGTCCATTGTAGGTGCTGTGTGTGAAGGAGCAGACACATACTCTGGGGTTGCTGAGTAGAAAAAAACTTTGTGCGGTACATCTTATATAGCTGTATTATCACTTGCTCCAACTAGTGATATTAGCTGTAACTGCACTTACTTTACAACTACCAGGTCCCTTATGTTATCACACACACACACACACACACAATGCTGTCAGTTGTGTAAAAACAACACCCTGCTCTTAGAAACCCACTACTTGGCTGATGTTACCTGTAGTTTGGCTCTCAATTGTATTTATAACAGGCTGGTAATAGAGCTTGGTATTATCTGAATAAGCCTTTCCCAACCTTTGGGACCTCAGATGTTGCTAGACTACAGTTCCCATCATTCCTGACCATTGGCCATGCTGTCTAGGATTCATGGGAGTTGTAGTCCAACAACAACTGGGGACTCAAAAGTTGGGAAATGCTGATCTATATTGTAATTATGCTTGTGGTGTTGCTGATTAGTTGAGCTATTGTGCTTATGGTATTGATCCAGTTGCTCAGAAATAAAGGGGGTTTTTTTGGTTGTGGGAGTTGTCAGTTTAGCTGGGATGCAGCTTCACACATACTCTAAAGCAGCATTATCCAACCTGGTGCCCTCCATATATTTGTATCCCATCAATGGCCAGGGACGATGAGACTTGCAGTCCAAAAGGCAATGTGTTTTATAAGGGAAGGTGACAGCAATATTTAAGACCTAAAGAAGGCCAAGATACTGGCAAGAAATTAAAATATATAAAGTCCCAGAAGCAAGGTGGCTGAAAGAAAGGTGTAACAAATTGAGAAAGAGACATCTGAGGAAAGGGTAGATAGATGAGAAGGAGGCTTGAGGAAAGGGGCAGAGAAGAGAAGGAAGTGAGTCAAGAAGGCACTAAAGTACAAGGAGCCCTGAAGAAAGGTCACAATGTTTAAGGTCAGAGGGGCCATGTCACTGCAGCAACCTGGAACCCCTGAAGTGACATTGAGAGTAAAAATCCAGTAGCCAGAGATGGAGGGCATATCCACATAGCAATTTACTGTGTGTCTGGTGCTAGTTGCATCCCCTTTTAATTCACACGGTTCACATGATGTTGCAGACAAGCAGAAGCTATCACACAGTTTACCCCTTTAAATCCGTCTTAATCCAATCCGCTGATAATGTGAAAAGGGAAGGAAACACCGTCTCAGCTGTGCTGTACTCCTCTCTGTATGTGCTTTGCTTCAATTTTTTTTAGTGGGCGGGTGAGCCGCTGCCTACTTTGCCTTTCACTCACTCCCCCCTCCTGTCAATGGAGAAGGGGAGGGGAGGTCTAGTCAGTTTCATTGTTCTTGTCAATTGCGTGCCAAGGCACTCTCCCGGCTTCAGCCTTGAAGCCCAAATAGTCATGGGAATTGCAATTGAGGGAATTGTTGCCTTCCATATCAATACTGTGGAGGGAGTAAACATATAACATTGGGGGTGGGGCCACAAGGAAACAGCGAAACTAATCCTTCCCAAAACACCTACTTGTGTGAATGGAAACCAGCGGATTGGAAGCTACCATTAAGCAAGAAGTGTGGACCTTGAAAATCTATTACGATGGTAAAAGCAGCATCTTTAGTACAAAGTTAGGCTTCTGTGTGGATAAGCCCGGAGTGAAAGGGGGGATATAGACTGAATTTGATATAATGATATGAATAACAAGCCTCTCCCCCCCACTCCCCAAGTAGGCTTTTAGTTATCCCTAGTAATATCCAGTATTACTCTGAGTCTTAGAGTATAGTGACTCTCCTAGTGATTTTATTGCAAGGATGAAATTTGAAGTAGGAACTTTCCAGCACACAGTACATTCACTCAGCTGCTCTCCTGCAAAACTCCATCTCTCTTATCCTCTCTTTCAGTATGCATGTATATGTGATAGGAAGATGTACTGCCAGTTGAACATAATTCTTTCATTTTTTCCCCTTTTCATTACTAAAGAAACAATCAAATAAAAAAACCAAGAATGAAATTTAAAATGTATCCTGATGTCTTCCCTCATTATGGGCCTAATGCTCTTAGGAGTTGAACCACTATATCTCTGGGTCCAATTGCCCTGAACAGTCATAGAAGTGTTTCCCCCACTCGCCTTGTATTTCACTATTTCATTTGAATGATATGTCATTTGAAATACTACAGATCAGAGATGGGGGAGCCTGTGGCTCTCCAGATCAGGGATGCTCAGGGATGATGGGAGTTGCAGTCCCACAACATATGGAGGGCCACAGATTACACTATCCCTGTTATAGATGATAAGTAGAAACTGAATAAGTTTGAAAACAAACATTAAAATTGAGTATGTGAGTCAACAACAGTATTATAGAATCATAGAATAGTAGAGTTGGAAGGGGGCTATAAGGCCATCAAGTCCAACCCCCTGCTCAATGCAGGAATCCAAAGCAAAGCATCCCCGACAGATGGCTGTCCAGTTGCCTCTTGAATGCCTCCAGTGTCGGAGAGCCCACTACCTCTCTAGGTAATTGGTTCCATTGTCGTATGGCTTTAACAGTTAGGAGGTTTTTCCTGATGTCCAGTCGAAATCTGGCTTCCTGCAACCATTATTCCATGTCCTGCACTCTGGGATGATCGAGAAGAGATCCCAGCCCTCCTCTATGTGACAACCTTTCATGTACTTGAACAGTGCTATCATATCTCCCCTTAGTCTTCTCTTCTCCAGGCTAAACATGCCCAGTTCTTTCAGTCTCTCTACATAGGACTTTGTTTCCTGTCCCCTGATCATCCTTGTTGCCCTCCTCTAAAACTGTTCCAGTTTCTCTGCAACCTTCTTGAAGTGCGGAGACCAGAACTGGATGCAATATTCAAGATGTTTACCCACACTCCATTCACTAAGGGTGAAGGTCCATGTCCTGTTAGAGGTTGTACATCCACCTGGTGGATCACAGTTTTCCTCCCTGTGGTAGAGGAGCAAGCAAAGTATATATCCATCCAAATGTCGATGGCTTTTATAAGGGATGCAGAGAGCAATATTTAAGACCTAAAAGACTACAGTGGCAGATGTATGGTTCAAACATAGTTTGAAAGTCATTGGCAAGATGACTCAACCTCATTCCTAATTTGGATGAGTAACATTATTTCACCCACTGCTATCTCTCACTTTGTTGTTATTGTGGGAGCAGCTGAGAATTTGGATTGAAATGTTTTGTGAAACTTGTATAGAGATTGAAAAATGACATCCTAGGTTAATATATTTACTTACAAGTTGAATCTCCCTTAAGACAAAGCATGTAACGTTTACAGAATGTCTGTTGTAAAATAAACTATTTTTTATACTAAAAAAGGAAGCTGTGTATATGATCAGTTGAGAAATGATTTCTCAAGTGGATTTTAATACATTCTGTCATAACTATTTTAAGAGATATTGGCCTGATCCAGCTCTCACTGCAGGCTATAGTCCAATGGTTTTGAACCCAAAGTAACATGATGGGGAATGTAAACACATATAGAATACTATACTCTAGTTTTGCTTTTTACCAGAATATAAAGAAAATATGTCAATTAGAGCAGTGGTTCCCAACCTGGGGGCCGTGACCCCCAGGGGAGGAGTGAAGTAATCCAGAGGGGGCCACAAACAGTAAAGAAATGAATTATTTATTATTATTTTTTAAAGTCTTCACTACCTGGACGCTGTCTGTTCTCCACTGCCGTTGCAGATGACACCTCCCTCTTGCTCCAAACGAGAGGGGAGGACTTTGCTAATGAGTCAGAGCATCTTTCAGGCACGCAGAGGGCAGGTATCTGCCTATACCACACATGGCAGATGCCAAAGGAGGCTGAGGGAGGTGCTACCAGGAAGAAGAGGGAATTACTATCCCAACTCCCATCCAGAGCTTGGAAGTTACTTTTTTAAACTACAACTCCCATCAGCCCCAGCCAATATGGCCACTGGATTGGGCTGATGGGAGTTGTAGTTCAAAAAAGTAACTTTTCCAAGCTCTGCTCCCATTTCCTTGCACGGCTGCTGCTGACAACACCCTTATTCAGAACGAAAGGAGAGAGCTTTTGGTGAAGCAAAGAGAAGCAAGGCTGTAAGGAAAGGCTGCTTTCCCCCCTTCCTTCCTGACAGCCAGCCAGCCAGCCTGCCTGCCTTTCTTGACTCCTGCTTCACTGCCACCTCCTTTTAAAAATTATTCTTATTTGCAAGGTCATCCAGATCTCACCTTTGGCTGAGACAGAGCCAAGGAGCAGTGAGGAAGCTCAGGACTTGCTCGCCCCCCATCTCTGAGGCTGTGTGTGCCAGTGTTGCCCCTTTCTTCCACCTACATTCCACCTCCCCAATCTCTCTCCCCAAGATGTTGCAGCAGTTGAGGGTTTCCTCCCTTCCATGTGCCCAAATGCATGCACTCATGCAGATGCTTGCAGGAGGGGCAGGTGTGTTTGTATGTGTGCATGCGCTGATCAGTCTTCTGCATGCTAACCAAGTCCTCAGTTCTGATGATCATCCCAAGGCCTAAAAGCACTACCCCCCCTCCTCAATCTATCCACCCTTTTGTCTTCACAATCTAGCATCCCCATCGCTACCACATTGCTGCTTCTTGATGATGATGATGGTGATGAAGATGATGATGATGATGATGATTTTAAAAAAGCTCAGCAGGTTGGCTGAGGCTGGGGTCTGTAGCTGAAATGTATTTATTTATTTAATTATTATTGCATATAAATCCCATCTTTCCTCCAAGTTGCTCCAGGTGGTGCACATGGTCCCCTCCCTTCCATTTTATCCTCACACCAACCCTGTGAGATAGATCAGGCTGAGAGACTGTCTGGCCCAAGATCACCCAGTGGGCTTCATGGCTGGGTGGGGATTTGAACCTGGATCTTAGTCCAACACTGTAAACCACTGGTGTTGGGAGACAGGACTATATATCTTCAGACTATTAGGGGGGAGGGGGATCCCAATTTGACTGGATCTTTGCATTAAGAAAAGAAAGCAACATGTCCCTGTCTGCAGGGAGCTTTTTATGGAAAGGGATATTTGGAGATGCAATTTTGCCACACAACATTTTTTAAATTAACAGAGACTAAAATTACATTTAGGGGGGTGTCACAAACTTTTTTGAGCTTACAAAGGGGGTCTCACACTCATAAAGGTTGGGAACCACTGAATTAGAGGTTTAAAACCATTCCATTGATTTACCAAATCTCAAATAATATGCAAACCAATTACTAAATTCAAGAATTACATGGTGCCATCTACTGGTCACAGGAATGAAGCCACCTAGCATATCTGTAGGGAAAAACATGGGGGCCAATGAGACAAAGCAGCTTCTAATTATCATCGAGAGGGAGAGATGTAGGCTGCCCAAATGTTTATAAGTAGAAGTCAAAATGCAGAGGTCTTTCATATTCAGTAATATGTAAGACCTGTTCTAAAGGTTTGTTAGTCATCATTCCTTTTCCTTGTGATTAGATGGTTGAGCTGTCTGTGATGCATATCATAGGACAAAGGGTTAAATTAAGGCACATAAGACCTCAGTGTATGCCATGGAATCAATGAGTATCTTTCACAAATGCAGTTCCCAAAAAAGAGAGGGAATAAGAGTGATGTCTCTCACAGTTATTGTCCATGTTGTATGGTTAGTTGCTAGCTATCAGGTGGCTCTGTGAAGGAGGCTTGACTGAGCAAGGGAATCTAGTTCAAAGCTTATTGAAGTGCTTTGCAGAGTACTGGCTCTTAAATGAGTCTCATAAAACACTTTGCACAGCTGATTGCCATATTGATATTGTTGATGACAATAAATCTATGATTGCATGGAATCACTGTTGATGTCAACAGGATTTTGTTAGGATTACATTCTAATGTACTTGATAAACTAAGATTACTCCAGTGTTAGAGCATGGATAACAATCGGAGGCATGGGTAACACAAGGAAGCCTTCAGCAAAGTACTGTCTATTGGATCCCAGGGGGGCTTACTTTGGGAGCACACCTGCAGATCCAGAAGGTGGCCACCCATGATTAGAGATGTGAAGGCCCAGAAAAATTAGTAAAAGAACCCGGTTTCTTTCTGTTTTTTCCCCTGAAGCCGTTTGTTTTAAAAAACTGAAGAAAAAATGGATTATGGAATGTTTTATTTTAGCATGATGAATAAAATGTTTTACTGAATCTTGATCCCCCCCTTTTTCTCAGTTCTTTTTATGGAAATGGATGCTTTATGTCTGCTTGACACTGTGGAGGACTAGTGGAGACAAATGCTTTTCTTTGTTATTAATGTTGATGGTTTCTTCTGTGTGTTTTTTTAAAAAATGTTTTTTGCCTGCTCCTCATAAACTGGCAAGACGAAAGAGGTTCCTTGCAGTTCAGGTGTTCCTTACAGTTCAGGATCTTGTAGATCCATTTGTTACCAAAAAAAGTAAAAAATTTAAAAAGTATATTCAATTTGTAATAATTATTTGAATAAAATGTACTTTTAATATACCAAATGTGATACTTTTATGCCAAACCAACTTGTACATACGTTTGATGTTCCTGAAGTAACAAAGTGACTTTCAATCTGTAAAAAGTGCTAATATTGCATTTTTTAAATTTTTCTGGAAATTTCCATTTTTTTCTGAAAAAAAGAACAGTTTTTTTCCATGGCTTAAAATTTCTTGAAATTTTACATCTCTACCCATGATTACGATCCCCAGTCACTGTGAAGGAGGGACATGGCAGCAACCTCTAGGGATGGACAAATCTGTCCATTTTGGTTTCTCTCAATTTCTCATTTTTCAAGTATTAAATTCAGTTCTCCACATTTTGACATCAGCTTCCTTTTTAAAGTATTCACAGGAATCCATCAGCATTTTCCTATGCATCTCTCCTAATATGCACATTTCACAATAAATTTGCCTAATATAATGCATTTGTGTATGCTATATATATATATATGCTAAATAAAACCAGGGGCCCTGTAACCCTGACCATGGCTTGGATTCTAGACTCCTGCCTTTTTCTCCCCGCAGCACTGTTGTTTGCTTCCACATTCCAAAACACATGAACGTATGGGAGAGGGCAACATATATAATGACAGTATTCTGTAGTTTGTATTTGCTTAAAAAGGGGCACACTTGCTAAAGAGGTTAGTCATCAGTCCATTCAAATATTTTCTGAGTTTCTTATATGTTAGCAGCAGCAAGGGTATTTGTTGCGATGATGATGATGATGGTTAAATTTATTGCCCACTCTTCATCAGCAGGATCGGGTGGGTTGCAACAGTTTAAAATTAAATATTAAAAACAGTTAAAACAGGAATAGGTCCTGAAACTCGTATGTCAGATGTCAAATGCCAGGGTAATGAAGTACATCTTTAGCATTCGCTGAAGACTGTAAAGGTGCCAGATGCACCTCTGTGGAGAGGGAATTCCATAATCGAGGATCTGCCACAAAAAATGCCCTCTCCCGGGCAACTCCCCAGAGGGCCCCCTCTGCTGATCAACACCTAAGGGAAGGAGGAAGCCTCTCAGATATTTGGGAACTAAGTCATTTAGGGCTTTAAACACTAGTATGAGCACCTTGAATTGTCAACCAATGCAACTGTTTTAGAACTGGATATATGAGTTCTAAAAGCAACCCTAGCCAGTAATCTGGCTGCTGCATTTTGGCCAATTGAAGTTTCTGAGTTATCTTCAAGGGCAGCCCCAAATAGAGCATGTTGCAATAATCCAATCTGGAAGTTGTCTCTGTCCAAAAGGGGTCATAGCTGGAAATAGGCACTCAGCCACTGAGACCATCTGACCTCAAGTGAGGATGTTGGCCCCAGGTCTACGCACAAGCTACAAACCTGCTCCTTCCAAGGGAGTGCAACTCCATCCAGAGCAGACTTCCTAGACTCGAGAACTTAGAACATGTAACACCTTTATATTTTCAGGATTCAGTTTCAGTTTGTTGAACCTGAATATTTTCAGACTTCAGTTTCGGTTTGTTGGTCCGCATCCAGAAGAGGGGATAACCATACTATCCATTAAAGCAGGAGTGGTGTTCCAGACCTCTCTATATGATCCTCAGAATTCTCTGAAGGCCACATTCCTCACTGAAGTGTTTTTGACTGTCAGAAATGTATCCTTGAACTCTCATAATGCATCTCACTTGTCTAGATGGAAGGTAGAGAGGGTGTGAGTGTGTGCAGGAAGTAGTATACTACACAAAGATAAAATTTACATTTCTTGCTCTGCCCATTTTTGTCTCTTGGAAAGTTGCCCAGAAGGAAATGTGTTCCTTGGGTTGAAAAAGGTTCACCACCCCTGCATTAAAGAATGGATGTCAAAATATGGGAATTTGTCTTAATGGCTAAGCTAAAACATTATCTCAGATTTGCAGAGCAATCCAACACAGGGGAAGCCAGCATGAAGTTCTGCTGCATGCAATTGCCATTCAGGAGCCTTAAGGCTGGCTGAACACTGGCTCAGCTGGTGTGCAGGGATCAGAAAGCAAAAGGCTGTCCCCCCAAATGCCCCTCCCAGAGAGTAACCCTCGCCATTGACTTCTGTTGCAATTATTTTAAAAAACCTTTTTCTGGTGTAACTTTTGCCTAGATTGGGACCTGCAGGAGCACTCTGAACACAAGTTGGATGTGGCCTAAGTCCCCTCACTTTGGCCCCTCCTCTGACATGCCTCAACACACCCCTTTTTGGGGCCTTATGCTGGCTTACACCGGCTCCACTTGCGCCAGTCTTAGCTGAGGTGGCTGGGTCCTAGCTGAGCCAGGCTGGCTCGGCTGAGCCAGGCTGAGGGACTTACGCCAGTATAACCCGGCTGGGCCAGGACCCAGCTGGAGATTCTCCAGCTCCTCTCAGTCTGGTGTAAATGCAAGTTGGATTGCACCCTAAGGAAAGGAAAACAAAGGCAATATAGCTTTTTGATAAGAGGAACAATTTCTTATTGATTATAGCAATAGAAAGCGCTTAGCGTTCCAAACACAGGTTATAGGTTCACAATTTATTGATACTACTTAGGATGGAAGTGGGCCTAATTACTATAACTGTTATTATGCAATCAACTAGGATAAATAACACAGAATACCCTTCTTCTATTTTCATGTATGAGTTGTTGCATATGCATTTTGATCTGAATGTTTTGTCAATTCAGATATAAATTGTATTGTATAAATTCTATTATATGTTCTGTGATAATATTTTAATTAAAAAAAACCCTTTCATTTGTCCTTATCAGGAATGAGGAGACCCCAATATCTTATAGCTCCTCTTTTTGCCTAGCAGCAGAGCTACCATATTAAAGTAGCATCCTTCCTTGACCCAGCTGTAGACAGTGAATGGGGAAAACCATACTTGACTGTTTGTTTTATCATTTCAAAGTCATTTAGATCTGCACTTCTTCCCTTCGAGATTATGCCAGAACAGCTTGCAATTTCATAGGATCTCTGCCAGTAGCTTTATTAAACCTTTCTCTTTTTCTGGGTTTTTTTTTTTTTTTGGTAGTTAGTGCTTTTATATCCCAGGTGCTTGGATAATACAATTCCAGCTCCTTAATTGAATGCGATTGTGTAACAGTTCAGCAACCTAACATTGTAAAACCAACCGTTTCAAATAAAACACTATGGTAGTTAAAGGTTTCTCAAGCCTAGAGCTAAAATATGCTCTCTGGGAGCACACCTCTCAGTATCTTCTTACTGCATTCACCATCTAATAAATATTTGATCACAAGTTGCTGATTTTGTACAGCATCTCCTGCAGTCTGTGTATCAATGCAATTTTGCTTATTCAAAGTGTACTCTGAAAGTGATTAAAGGATATAAGTTGCTTGCTATGATGGCTAATGTATGTATGTTAAAATGTATGTAAAGGCTGATACAAACGGGTTTGAATTTGCTGTGTAGTTTTTAGCAAAGGTTTTAACTACATGAATCTCTTGATGTGATATTAAGAAAACAATATCCCTTGGGAACTTAAGAAACATCAGAGGATGTGCAAAGCATGTCTTTATTTCTGGAAGAGATATATACCCTGGCTGTCTTACATTGTAGATGGATGGATTCTGATTTAGGTGAATGCCTTGATGATGATTTCTTTGAAAAGACATGGGTCCAAGTTATCAGCATGAAAATGTACTATCAATAATGAAATCAGTGGGTACATTCTATTTCAGTGGGACTTATTCATAAGCAAAGGCAGGCGATTACATTTAGAATATTTAGCAGTGGCAGTGTGTGTAACTGCATATTCCTTTCCAACATTTGGAAAATGTATATAGGCAGAAGGGTCTAAATCAGCCTTTCCCAACCTTTGGGTCCCCAGATGTTGGACTACAACTCCCATCAGCCCCTGTCAGCATGGCCCATGGTCAGGAATGATGGGAATTGTAGTCCAGCAACATCTGAGGACCCAAAGGTTGGGAAAGGCTGGTCTAGATGCTAAGTTAGCCATTCCCCCCCCCCAGGCCATTTTAAAAAAATAAGGAAGAGCTAAATGGGCAGCCACTGACTCACTCCTGCATGTGCCAAGCAAGACACAGGTAAATTGTTATTTGACACCCTCTTTCCCAGAGTCAACAACAGCAGCGGTTTTGGCTTAATTCTCCTCCGATTATGCACTTTAACAACTCACCCTTATTGACTGTGTTTTGGCATGGGAGCAAGAAACTGAGGCACACACAAAGATTTTGTCTCTGTGTGAAAGAGTGAGTGGGTGTCTTCTGTGTCAAGACCAAATGAGATGTGATGCTAAATCAAATCACATCAGTAAATTGTTGTTGTTGTTTACTAGCCAGGTTCTGGGGGGTGATTTTCATGGGGCTGCAGCACATAGAGAGGGGATGCTAACCATTTCCTCCATTGCACAGATGAAATGAACATCACCACCCCTATCCGAGGATGCTATTAGTCCTGGGAGGAGAGTTCTCATTAGCATCAACTGATGCCAAACTCTCCTGGGGCCACCAGCAGCATGGGGATGGGGATTTTATCAGGACTGTCACGGAGCAGGAAAGGGATAAGCCTTCCCTTTTGTAACTTGACATGATGAGAAACATCACATCTAATTTAACCCTTAGAGTGAGAAACTCTGGTGAATAGTAAAAGACAATCCTTTGAATCAAGGGACCACATGAGACATTTCTTGTGGGCTGCACTTCCCAGGTTGGCAGTTGCCTATCCATGTTTTAGAAGTTTGAATTGGCCCAATGAAGAATCTAAAGGTTGACATATCTGTTACCAGAATAGCTTGTGTTGATAACATTCTTAAGGAAGGAACCACATGTCTCATGCAAATTATGTGATTCCTTCATTTCACGATCTTGCCTACCCTGGTATCCAGGTTTGTAAAAACAACTCCCAAGTTTCTACAATAATATATGAATTGGACAAAGGACAAAAAAGCATAGGTAAAATGCCAAAAAAATCCCAGTTTTCATTTTAAGCAAAGAGTAAGGTTTTTGGCCTCATGGTTGTGTAAGAAAGCAGTGTTGCAAACAGATTATTGTTAGTTGTGTGGCATTATCCTATCCTGTGACATCCCAGTCTTTAATAATAAGCTGCCTTCAACCCCCACCCCACCCCTTGGCAGTGAGCTTTAATCAGCCAAGAAAGGCAAGGGTCCAGAGGACATGTGGTTGGCCAGATTACTGACCCTCCCTGCATCAGATGCACCTTTTACAGAACAATCCAAGTTCCAATCGACTGTGCTAGAAGGGATTTGGATGAGATGGAGGTCCACCTAGCCGTGCCTGGCATGGGAGCTGCAAACGGCAGACAGAAGCTACCCATATCCTTTTCCAGTGGTACCCTCCAAAATGGGACTTTTGGGACGCAGGGCTGGGCTGGCGTAGGATACATTGGACTCTGGGCTAGCACTGTTGCCATCATGTGATGGCAAAGAGCCTAAATTAGCCCTTTTGCTGCACTAGCCTGGGAACTGGTGCAACAAAGGGGCATTTTTCCTGCTGTCTACCTTCTGCCTTGGGCAGTGTAAGTGGTGAGGCTGTGGGGCAATGGCTACATCACTCCATCAAGCCCCACCACTGCTAGCCATGGGTTTGGATTGCCTCCTTAATCACAGGGGCAGTACTACCACTACGATGATAATTTTCCTTTTCTGTTTCTTCAGTGCAAGTTGAACAGAAAGCAAAGGGATTTTTAGAGCCACAATGTTAATGTATAACTCCATGAACCTTGCACCTGTCAAAAAGGACTACTCTTCTCACCAATTTAACCCAATTCTACCACCACCATTCCCTCCAGAACCCAAACCCGTTATAGGAACTTGTTGATCTTCCCATGATAGTCCACGGGGAAGAAATCCAAGGCTTCAGAAAATGAAGCAAAGTGAGGCTCTACTTTGGATCTGAGCCAAAATATGATGCAAGTCCAAACCAATCAGCTCTTCAGGAAGCCCTCCTCCTCCTACTCTGAAATCACCATATGGAGTTTTTTTTTCTTGTCCAAAACTTTTGTGAACTCACCATTTCCCATTTCATCATTTTCCCAAATTTTTTTCTGATTAAATTTTCTTCTTGTCACACTTTTTAAAAAAAATATTCTTCCAAGTTTGCATTCTGGCTGCTGCTTTTCTTTGTTTAGAAAACATCCTCTGCTTATTTTCCATGTGCTTTCTTATTCATCTGCTTAAATGACTGAGGTTGTTTGTCTTCAGGGTATTGTACCTTTTATCTTAAAAGCATAGCGCTTTTCTGCAGAGGTTAGTTCAAACTTTTGAGCATTCTCTATGGATCTAAACATGGTTGTGGAAAAAGCTGAACTGGGGAAGTGAAGATATGAGGGGTGCTAATGGAGCAACTCTGGTTGTTAATTCAGTGGAAGTGTCAGGTTTAGTAAAACAGATGATCTCTTGTCCCTTATACTTTATGATCCTGTCGGACACTTCTGTTAAATTAAATGACAATCTTGGCTATATTCAAATCTCATTTAGGCAAAGCTAAGCACGCCCTTTAATAGATGAGGAAAAACCTCACCTGTTTTAAATGTCTGCGGGTTCCACAGTCAGAGCTGATGTGGTGCACATTCTGATTCACATCCAAGTGCAACCTATCGCTATAAATTATCGTGAGTACTTTTCATTATTCGCTCCTCAAACAGGATATGTTTCTGTGAGTGTTTACTGGGAGGAAGTGACAAGATAATCCTTGAGGTATTAAACAATTCTCAATATTGTTTTCTAGCTGCTCTATTTTAGGGAGTAAACTACAGCCATCTTTCAAACAAGGGCAACAAAGTACGGCAGAATAGGTCAGTATAACACTTACTTGTAACTGCTGCTTCCAGAACAGTACAATATGTTTGTGTGCCAAAATAATCATCATGCCGCCCTGGACTCCTACTGGGAGTAAGGGTGGGATATAAATCTAATAAATAAATAATAAATTATCTGCAAGAATTGTTTTTAATATTGTGATAGGTGGCTATTAGGAGAATCTAAAGAGTTGCTTTATATAGAATCCGACCTGATATGATATTACTCCAGTAAGAAATCTCAACCAAGTAATGAGTCTTACAGTACAATCTATGTGTGCCTACTCAGAGTACGGGTGGAAAGATCTGTCAACTTTGGTTTTCTCAGTTTCTCATTTTTCCAATCTTAAATTCAGTTTTCCACATTTCTGCAACAATTTGAGATTAAAAAAAAATCCTCATGAAAATTCTCCAGCATTTTTGTGCAAATTTCTCCTAATAAACACTTTTTTGTTGGCAATTTTGACTCACATATACATTTTTGCAAGCCATTTCTTGTCGCATATTGCATTTTTATATGCTATTTTCACTCATATATTCATTTTATGCACCCTTCCCCTAATCTATGCATTTTGTCGACATTGGTTGGTTGGCAAACAGCCTTGCAAAATTTGAGTAAGTGTGCACTTTGAAGGATGGCTGTGTTCTGTTTTCATATTGTTTGGGAAAGTGTGGATTTGATAGATCCAGCTTGAAATGTGAACTAAATCAAATTTCTGGCCCATCCTAAACTCAAGGGTCTCACTAAATTGATTAGGGCCTACTCACATAGCAGTGATTGGAAATTTGTAGTCGTGTAGACATTGTTGGGCTCCAGATGTGATCAGAGATGAAGAGATTTGTAGTCCCCAAAATGTGTGGCGTGTCAGAGGTTCTCCATCACTGGTGTACAGGATTGCTGTCTCCGTCTCTCATACACACTTCTCCCCCCCTCCCATGAGGTGGAAGTAACCAGTGAACTGGACTGCACAGTGTAAATTTGAATGTGGGATGATGCATCTTCCACAACCCATAACTCCCCTTTCAATCTGGAGACAGATTGTGGAGCCAGGCAGATCCATTGCTACCAGAATGGCAGAGACTGAATCCTCTGGGAGGGAGGGGTATCACTGGCAGCATACACAGCGCTTTGACATTGACAAGGTGTGCTCAGGAATTTTAAGTCCCTGGCATATTAGCACAGGCAAGGATCAAGAGCGTCAGAGGTCCGAGGCTGTAGCCTAGCCTAGCGAGCTGTAACTAGTGTATTCTTAGGGCCATCTTTTCGCACAGAAGGGGAAAGGACTGTGAGAGATTCCTGAGCAGTTTAAAGCCTCTGGGTTGATCAGATCTTAAATAAAATGAGTCTAGCCTTCTGCCTTTGCCTGGTCCACAGAGCAGTGCTTCCTGCTTGATGTACTTCAGGTTTCAGCTCTGGCTGCTGATTTCACGGGCACTGTGCTGTAAAGCGTATGCTCTGGTACTCTGCCTAGGGTGCAGTCATCTGTGGTACCAGCCTGGTCTGATCCCAAGCAGGCCCTATATCTGTATCAGAGCTCTGCAGAGTCAGCCAGGGTTGGTCTGAAATGAATTTGGAGGTCCTCATGAATAATCTCAAATGAGATGCTAAAATGTGGTTATTCTGGACATTGGCAGCATGTGTGTCTACCCACTATGAATATCAAGGTAAAAGCAAATATAGTACCGAACAGCAGCAGCTAAGCCTGGCAAAGAAACTAGTTTTTGCCTTAGCAGAGCATGGCAAGCAGTGCCCCAAGCACCTTCAGGCCTTTGGATTTGAGGTCCAAAGGGGTTTGATTCAGGCTAATTCAGGTCTTATCTGAAGACGCACAGCACAGGCCTGCGTATCACTGGAGTAATTGCTGCCACGTACCACAGATTAGCCATGCTGTGCTCACTCGTTCAGTTGCCACAGCTGTGACAAGGACGCAAAGTGCAGTGACATTTTACAAAAGTCAAGAAGTGCAGCTTGAGATTGCAGTTAAGGTTCAGCATACACAGCCTGGAGCCTATCAACAGAGAGGTAATGGCAGCATTTTTTTAAAAAAAAATTATCTCCCCCACTCCTCTTGTTTAAGAGGCAAACAAACTATGTAACTGACAGTAACTGACAATTATCCAGTGGCTGAAAAATGCCAAGAACCTTGTGGAAATCAGACTTGCTCCTCAGATCAGACGCGGGGCATTTTTTTTAGACAAAGGGCCACATTTCCATCAGGGCAACCTTCTGGAGGCCACATGCCAGTAGTCATCAGGTTCAGAGGCAAAAGTGGGTGAAACAACAATTTTAGCTTTGGACAGCAGGTTTGTTTCTACGTGCATCCATGCACACCTCTGTCCATCATCCAGGCAACCAAGAGGCATTCTCAAAGTTCAAGTGCACATTCCAGCCAGGCAAAAACACTAGGTGTGGGATATGTTGGTTGGGGCTGGTTTGAAACCATTCTGTTCACCCAAAAGGCCGGTATCTATTTGAGTTCATTCTTTGTCTGCTAACGGATGCTTTTACCAATCCCTCTTTTTCCCTTCACCAAAAACATAGATAATGATATTGATATTTATTTATAAATATATTTGTATACTACTACTACATTTAAAAAGATCAAAATGGTTTACAACAAGTCAAAACAAAACAAAACTGTACCAGTAAAAACCATTAAAAAGACAAAAACAAAAGTCAACTATTGCAAAAAGATACCTTCTGAATTGCCTTCACAAGCTTGGTGGAACAGAAAGGTTGTCAGCAGCCATTTAAAACAGAAGGCGCCTGCTGAATGTCTGTTGGCAGAGCATACCAGAGAACTGGGCTGATGTCTCGATTTTATGTCGATGTTACATGAGCCTCGCCAACTTGGGGGGCAACCAAAGCTGTTCCTGCAGATGATCTCAGTGATTGAGCTGGGATATGAGAGTTCAGGATATATGTTGAAAGGGAAAATTGATAAAATTCTCATTCATAACATCAATATTTCAGAGGCAGATCTTTGTTTTAAAAATCCATTTTGGAAAATAGCCACAGAAAATCACTACACAAAAAACCAATCCACAATGAGAGATAATAAGCAAATTAATGGAAAATTTAGTACCAAATCTGAATTGGGTGGGATTCTAGCACAGCCCTAAAAAACACTCAGTGAGAGTATGAAGTAGGGATGGTGAGGGATGTGGCCTGGGGAGAAGGGGTGTGGCTGAGGAGGAGTGTGTGGTCTGGCAGAATCGCAACAGACAGGTCAAGAGAGAGCAAGAAATTAGGCAGGAAGAGATGATCAGCAGTGGCTTCTAAAACAGCTGCTTAGGTTTTCTACACACACCCTTTTGGACATTTTTTAAAAATTGGCTTAGCAAAGTTGAATGAAACCTATATTGTTATAATCCTTGTGCATGCTAGGCTCCTCCCCACCCTTCCCCCAAATTGAGATAAAAGGATTTCCACAACAAATTGCCCAAAGCTCTTGTAGCAAGAGAAGATGCATGACCTAATATTTTGGCTTAAAAACATACACCCATCAAATGATGACAGTGCAAGTTGAGTATTGATCTTTACATTAATAATGTGTGTTGGGTAATCTCCATTGCCCCCAAACAGATGAAAAAGATCATATTAAAATAATTCTCCACAATATCTTTTATTATTCCTCCCTCCCATCCCACTGCTTAGGGAGACTACTTCTGCACTAACTTTGTTGGTGTCAAGAAAACATGTTTTGAAAGATACTTTTTAAAAATTTGAAGTAGTTTTCATATCCTGACTTTCTCTGGTGAACAACCAACATAGTACATGGATTTTCTTTAAAAATGCCTGCTGTGAATGCTTAGAGAATTTGTGGGTGTTTGGTTACTAATCCACTTCACTTGACTCAAATGGGATTTTAAAAAAACACAGAGAAACCAAATCCTTGATTCACAAACTAGCTTAGCTTCCCTGCTTCGATTTTACAAGAGGACCATTCTAACCATGTCCACTCAGAAGTAAGTCCTGTTGAATTCATTGGGGATACAGAAGACCTCTTGGAGGCCAGGCCTGGCAATCTTTAAAAGTTGTGCAGGGGGAAGGGAGAATTCCACCTTGTGGTTTTTCCCATTACAGTGTTGCAAGAACACCTGCACTTGGCTGACTTTCTCGTCTCCTAAAGATACAGGATCAGTCTCAAGCCCTGAACCTGGCAACCCTAATAAAGTGCCATATCGTGTCACTGGTCTGCTCTTCCCCAAGCTCCAGGAAATATGATTTTATAGCAGACCACGACTGAAGTAGCCACTCAACAGCTGGGAAGAGAGAGCTACTGTGTGTTTCCATGTCTAAATCGTGCGTGGTACTGCATTTCTAGCTCATCAAAGCATTCTCTGAGTTTCTGATTTTTAAGGGTGCTCCTGAAGAACTCTATGTATACCTTATGAACCAGAGACTCAACATAATACTTACTCTTTAAGCAGCCATGCCTGGCAGCATTGTGTAGAACATGGAAAAAAACAGTTTGCCTTCACAATAGAACTTTTCTATTCCTTTAGGATCTGGAATACAGAGTTTCTTACACCGTAATTGACAGCAGCGTTGTCTGCTGTGTAAGGCATTATATTTCCAATGGATACTCCCAGATCGGTCAGTCTTCAGAAGGCTATTGCTGATGCCAACAACAGTCTCTGATGGTAACTCATAGAAGTCCAGCAGTTTCTCTTGGACTTCAAGGTCAGTATCAAAGTAGCACACAGCCACAGGAAACATTTTATGGTTGCCTTTGTTAGAGGCATCTGTGGCAATTGAAAAAGGAACTTTTTTAGTGGAACGTTCACCTAGTGCCTGAACATTTTCTGCAGATTTGGTCCAAACACGTTTTTCCACAGTGCAGTTTTTTAACAAGAGCAGAGTCCTTGATCATTGTAGAAATCAGTTTTATTCCACAATCCATGCTCAGGTAACTGTGCTGGTGCATAACTGCATGATGCACACTGCTAACCTCTATAGCAGCAACAATGAGCATTTCTTGTGTCCTTTTCTTTGCAAAGAAGGATGTCATGGCAGCAATCTGCTTCACCATTCTTGATGCTCTAATGTGTGCTTCAGTTTGTATGCATTTCTGGATGACCTTGACACCATCATGTCTCATTGTGAAGGTAGAATTACAGTACTTATGGCTGGCAAGAAGGTAATTTGCTTTAATGATCCAGTCTTTGAAAGCATCATTCTGCAGCCATTTGGTCTAAAATGATGCTGCATATTACTTCTTCTGCTTCTCTTCTGGTTGCATTGAAACCAATAGCAGAGTTGCAGAGACAACAGATGGAGAGATGTGCAGCACAACAGGACCTGTACAGGAAGAAGAGAGGGCCATGAAGCTTATGCTGGTTGTGAAAAGGTTCCTCATGCATGCTCATGTTTTGAAGAGTCTGCAGGGTGTCATTTGCATCAAAAGGCCAGTCTACATCCACCCCCACACACTTTTAATCAGGATTTAAAGAACATCACACCACCACTATCCATTAAAAACAGTTTCACAAATGTCAAAAGCTTGCATCCAGCATTTTGAAGCTGGTCCAGTAAGGGAGCACTTGCCTCACCTATTGTGTGCAGTCCTTAAAAAGAAATAATGCTTTAAAAGGCTAATTTAGAAGTTAATCACACAAAAAGAAAAAGAAGCTGTGTTGGTCCATAGGAAAAATGCCTAAATCCACAGCCAAGCTATACCTTTGTTAAGACCAACCAAAATGTCACAAAATAGCAAGCAAACTTTCAAGTTCTCCAGAATACTTTACCAGCCTAGATGGCAAAGCTGGCTTGCTATTGTTGCCACAGTGCCTACACCTGGTCACAGTCTGAAGATGGAGTGTAGCAAGAGGAGATTTTATTTTATTTATTTATTAGGTTTATATCCTGGCCTTCCTCCCAGTAGGAGCCCAGGGCAGTGATAGCAGACTGGCAGCACAATCCTAAACAAGTCTATTCAGAAGTAAGTCCTGCTAAATTCAGTGGAGCTTACTCCTAGGTAAATGGAGTTAGGCTTGCATAGAGATGTGAAGGCCCAGAAAAAAAAGAAGAAAAATTCAGAAAAACCCAGTTTTTTTCTGAAGCCTTTTTTGTTTTGTTTCAAAAAAATTGGAAAAATTGAAAAAAATGAAGAAAAATTGATTATGGAATGTTTTATTTTAGCTTGATGAATAAAATGTTTCACTGAATCTTGGTCCCTTCCTCCTCTTTCTCAGTTTTTTTATTTATGGGAATGGATGCTTTATGTCTCCTTGACACTGTGGAGGACTAGCGGAGACATAAATAATTTTCTTTGTTATTAATGTTGATGGTTTCTTCTGTTTTTTTAAAATTGTTTTTTGCCTGCTCCTCATAAGCTGGCAAAATGGAAAAGGTTCCTTACAGTTCAGGATTTTGTAGATCCATTTGTTACCAAAAAAAGTAAAAAATTTAAAAAGTAAATTCAGTTTGTAATAATTTTTTGAATAAAATGTACTTTTAATATACCAAATGTGATAGTTTTATGCTTGTACATAATTTGTACATAATTACATTTGATGTTCCTGAAGAAACAAAGTGACTTTCAATCTGTAAAAAGTGCTAATATTACATTTTTTCAATTTTTCTGAAAATTTCCATTTTTTTCTGGAGAAAAACCCAGAAAAAGTTTTTTTTTCTACGGCTTCAAAATTTCTGGAAATTTTCAATCTCTAGCTTGCATCCTTAGGCTGCTCTCCCACTTACTTGGCAAAAAGCCCCATAAGTCAATGAGACTTACTGCCTACCAGACGTGTATGGGATTATACAGTTACTTTTGATTGCTCTGCAGATCTTCCTGCATTTAATGGAACATAGTAAGTGTGTTCAGGATTACAGTTAGGTAGTTGGATTAATTAGATGCCATGCGGCTTTTAGATTGTGTTATTAAATGCAGTAGGAATATGCTGAAGCCAGCATGCATAAGATCAGGCTAACTGGTGAGAGTTCCATCATCATAGTAATAACATAATTTTAAAAACTCACCACAGTGCTCTTGACCGTGCTTCACAAGTCAAATAAATGAGGTTCCAAACTACTTTACAGACTTGACCCTTCATTGCAGGGAGAGGTTTGAGAAATGAGTAAGAGTTAAGAAGATTCTCTACCCTTTCCTGCCTACTCTTTGGTCTGCTATAAACTCACTTTGACAGCCAACCCAATTCCAGTGAGTGATAATTGACAGAGAGAAAACACACATGGTTTGGCCTACCTTCACAGGGAGCAGCTTGGGAACAACAATCCCAGCCACACTTTCCATTATGTGAATTCTCTTTTACCGCTATTGGGCAATAAACAAGGCATCATGCAGCCAACAAGGTGTATCATCATTGGGTTTAAGGGGGTTGAGCTGAGCAGATGGAACCACTGCTTTTGCTTTTATGGATGAAAGGAAGTGAGGTCAGAGGTAAATGATATGCAAATGAAAAAGAAAAAAGACAATGATGATTTCCTAAATGCAATGTCATACCAACCACAACAAGATTCCTATGAGCAAGGCAGAAAACTCAGCATCCCACAATAAGAACACAAGAAGAGCCTGCTGGATCTGGCCAGTGGCCCGTCTAGTCCAGCATCCTGTTCTCAGTGGCCAACCAGGTGCCTGGGGGAAGCCCACAAGCAGGACCCGAGTGCAAGAACACTCTCCCCTCCTGAGGCTTCCGGCAACTGGTTTTCAGAAGCATGCTGCCTCTGACTAGGGTGGCAGAGCACAGCCATCATGGCTAGTAGCCATTGATAGCCCTGTCCTCCATGAATTTGTCTAATCTTCTTTTAAAGCCATCCAAGCTGGTAGCCATTACTGCACCCTGGAAGGCAGTCAGCCAAGGTAAACAGAAATGGTCATGCAGCCAGGTTGCCAGGCCCAGCCTCCAAGAGGTCTTCTGTATCTTTAAAATTTGTGCAGAGGGAAGGGAGAATTCCACCATGTGGTTTTTCCCATTACAGGGTTGCAAGAACACCTGCACTTGGCTGACTTTCTCTTTTCCTAAAGATATAGGATCAATCTCAGGGATTGAACCTGGCAACCCTACTTGCAGTTTAAATGTATGATGTGTATGCAGCCTGGGGTCTCACTGGCAGTACCGTTTGCTGCCCTATAAGCAAAATAAAAACAAACTTGTTTTTTAAAAAGGGGACAGCAGATCTGGGTCTAGCACAAAAGACCCAGGGTTCAGCCTCCCCGATAATACCCCTGGCAATTGCAGTATATTAGAAATAATAATTAATGCAGTGTATGGCTAGCAAAAAGACAGGTCTCTGCCCTGAGGTGTTTACAATAGAAAAATAAGATGACGTCTTTTCTGCTTGACCCAATATGTTTTAGAGGAAAAGACTCTAAAGTCCAATTCCAAACCTAGTTACCCCAAAGTAATCTCCACAAAATTCAGTGGACTTTCTCCCAACTAAGCATGTTTAGGATTGTGGTCTTCATCCTGGAGAAAGAATATGCTTTATTGGAAGTAATTACCATGGGAGGGTTCCCAAAGGGGGCACAAGGCTGCAGCAGGTATTTCTGAGTAAATGAACACTTACACAGACAAAAAGAAAGAAAGAGGGATGGAGAGCAATTTCTTGTTTCACCAGCCCAGGTATCTCCACCCTGAGCCAAAGAGTGAGTCTACTGCAGCTGGTGCTTGGGAGGGAAGGGGCAGCGGAAGAGAGTGGTTGCTTGGTTTTTCTTGGGAAAGGGAGTTCTTTCCCAAGTGTTGCATGTACCCAGAATCTCAGCTTCGGACTCCATCTCCCAGTGGTATGTGCGGTGGCAGCAGCTTTAACAGCTTGAGCATGCCTTTATGTTGCTGCTTGGGACCCTTCTTAGAAGTCCACGGCCAAGGCGCCTCAAGCAGTGGTTGTGGATGGTGGCACATGCGTGGCTGGAAGACCAGAACACTCATGCATGGCCAGGCAGCCAGTCCAGAAAACCAGAGATCCAAGGACAGGGGGGTGATTTACCTGGACAGCATCCCCAAAAGCCGGAGCCTCTGGCCAAAAGCCAGAGATCTGGTAACCCTAATTGTATCCCCCATCGTCCAGCACCTATTATTAGACAGTTATGTATGTGTCTTTCATTGCCAGTTCACTGTGGAGATGAGCTGAGTGGGTACATGTCTTCCCAGCTTTTGGTAAGGCAGGTCCTTTAGGTCACAAGAACATCGGATTGTGTTGATCTAAACCAGGCAGAAACGTGAGGTAATAATATACCTCTCAACCAAGAGTGGCTCAGGGTCGTTGCCTCCATTGGAGCTTGTATTCTAGAGTAAGAAAACAGATATTTTGTTGAAATCTCTAGTTGAATAATGGGAGGTAAGACAAATATGGCAGATTCCTCACCCTGTCACCAGTAGATTTGTTCTTGACCAGCTATCTTCTTCCTTCCTCCTTTGTGCTCTGGCTTTTATATCCTGTAAGCAGTCTCACTTCTGATCCCATTTGTCAATCCTCCACCATCGTGCCTCCATAGGGACACCCCTCAAACAAACAATTGTGTCTTCAAACAGGACTCCTTCCGTAGGCCTCATTCCTGGATAAAGTACATTGCCTCATTAAGGTGTCCCTAAGTTGTCCTATTCTCCAGGAGCCAAAGATATGGCTGAAATCGAGATACCTACCCAAATGAGGGGCTTGGTAAATGGGCTCACAAGGTTTAATAGTAACTGCCTGTCCTACAGTATCATCATCATAAGGAGAGAAAAGGCAATAGAAAGAGTAGCACCATTCTCAAAAATCAATTGCTCGTTTTAGTGTAGGAGTGTAACTGGGAAAATCTTGTTCCTTTTGTTAAACACCACTAATTTTGAAAATACATTTTCTGAGTTGAATATGATGATGATGATGATGACATTTATATCCCACCCTTCCTCTCAGAAGGAACCCAGGGCAGCAAACAAAAACACTAAAAGCACTTTAAAACATCTTAAAAACAAAAGACTTTAAAACATATTAAAACATCTTTTAAAACATATTAAAAACAACACATCTTAAAATACATCTATTTTAAAAAGCACTTAAAATATCTTAAAAAGCAATTCCAGCACAGACACAAGTCTCTACTTAAAAGGCTTGTTGAAAGAGGAAGGTCTTCAGTAGGCATCAAAAAGATAACAGAAATGATGCCTGTTTAATATTCAAGGGGAGGGAATTCCAAAGGGTAGGTGCCACAACACTAAAGATCCAATTCCCATGTTGTGCAGAATGGACCTTCTGATAAGATGGTATCTGCAGGAGGCCTTCACCTGCTGAGCGCAGTGATCGACTAGGTATACAAAGGGTAAGATGATATTTTAGGTGTGCACAGCATGTATTTCAATCTAGGATGCCTCAGATCCGTTGTTGCTTCCTACTTCCTTAGCTATCAAGATTTTCCTCTCCATCAGAAGACAACATATGCTTCCACCTCTCTGCCAAAGTAATAGATTTAGCAGTGACTACACTTTCCATTTCTTTATTACTGTTAATTTTTGTTTAACAACACAACTGTAAATAAAAGGTCTGAAGAAGCAAAACAGCTATAAACAATCCCAAGTAAGATAAACCCAATTAACTAATTTCATGGGACTTCAGCAGTAATTTCAGGGTATTAAAATCCTGAATAATTGAATTGGAAGAAGTGCTGTTCTAAACAAAAAATGCTTTAGTGTTTGTTTGATTTATTGTTGCCACAGAATGGAAGAAAAGCCCAGACGGTATGGGGAAGGCAATAAAGACAAAAGAGGCCTATCAAGACATTTCTATTTAATTTGCTTACAGTATAGATGTCAATGTTCATTAGATCTATAACATACAAAAATGTGTTATATTTTGGGAAATGCTTGCAAAAATGTGTACATGAGTCAAAACTGCCTTCAAAAATGTGTCTATTAGAAATTTTATGAGGATTTTTTTTAAAAAAGCAAATTACTGCAGAAATGTGGAGAACTGAATTTAAGATTAGAAAAATGAGAAACTGAGAGAACTAAAGTTGACAGATTTTTCCATCCCTACTGGCAAGACAAGATTTTTTTAAACTCCTGCAGATACCATTTTGCATTGCACTATGGAAGCCAAATCCCCACCCCCCAAATCTGAAAATTTGCCATGCACCCCCAAAAAAGCAAATTCCCCACCTCTCTGTGTGTGTGTGTGTGTGAGAGAGAGAGAGAGAGAGAGAGAGATTTCAGGAATTTGGAGGAGTTTTGGGCCAGCACTACCATACATGGTGATGTATGCCCTATTTATAGCTTAAATTTTATTTATTTAAGATATTTCTATACTGCCCTTCACCAATATGGTCACAAAGCTGTTTACATCAGAAAAAGACAATATACAACATGATACATAATAACCAAAGACATTAAAACAATTCTAGTAAATACAGCATCAACAGTCAGGAATGACAGGATATTAACTTCAGATATGTAAGAGACCATTTCTCAGTGAATCTGTCAACCAGGTTCTTGAAGTAACTGTCAGCTTGGTCACTGATACTGTTGTGCATGCTCCAATCTCTGAGTGAGAGACTTCAAGGGGCTCCAGTGCTTACTCAGGGTTCGGTTTCCTTGGAATGAATGTGACTGGAGATTGTGGTATCTTTATGATATATGATTTTATTCACACACACACACATTTATTTATTTATTTATATCCTGCCCTTCCTCCCAGCAGGAGCCCAGGGCGGCAATATACAACCTGAGCATCTGATGGTAGGGCTCACAGCATTAACTCACTAACAGATCTTGCTCTCCCATTAGGTTTCTAGTGAGGCTCACCAAAGCCATAGCCTTGGATTCAGCACAGAGAGCCTCTCTCTCTCTTTCCAGCTCCAGATCAGACTAAAGCACACAGGCTACCTTCTGGCTCCAGCAAGGTGAGGGGGGGTACCCTCTTGAAAAACCATTACTGGCTATTGTTGCTATGACAACACATTGGCTCTTGATCAAGTCTTTAGACATGTTAATGGGGACATCGAGAGGCTTGACCAGATCCATTATCCTAACAACTGAATTGGTTTGACAAGTTCAGCATGTGCCTTCTGCTATAAATTCCAACTTTATAGGTACAAAATCATAGGCTTGAAGGGGACTCAAAGACATCATCCATACCAACCGCTACTCCTATAACACTGCTCTATCCCACATCCTCTTAAACAATTCAAACTAGGCTTCTACTTTCACTTTTTGCCCAGTCCATACCAATACAAATCTTTGCAGCAATCAATAGTTATCTTGTTTCCTTTTCCTTCCTTCCACCCCTTTCTTCTGCCCTTCAGTCTTTGGTGACTAAACATACAGAGAGGGAAGAAGTATCATGTGTGCTGTCTTCACTCCTGCCCTACATGCCTTAATTGCATGATCAATTGCACATATATAAGGCTTTCTCTTCACACAGATAGTAGTACATCTCAGGCAGGAGTGGGAAATATCAGATCTGGGGGTCAAATGTGGTCCTCCAGACCTCTCCCTTCTTTTTGTCACCATGTTTCTGGTGACAAGTAAAGACTGTTTTATTTCAAAATTCAACGGGCATTTGGGATAGAGAAATACTAGGATTAAGTGTCCTAGGATTGGTGACTACATTATATGGTCTTATTATTTTAAATTGTCTGCTGTTTTTAACATATGTTTTATGGTTTTAATTTTTCTCAAAGTTTAATTCTATTTTTAATTGTATACTTTGTATGTTTTAATGGTGTGTTGTTTTTCGTTGTAATCCGCTCTGAGTCCTATTGGAAAAAGGGCGGAGTAGAAATAAAGTTGTTTATTATTATTATTATTATTATTATTATAACATCACACCAAATGGCGGCATAGGAGGCTGACGCTTTAGTCAGAGCTCCGTGCACCATATTTAATATCTAAGCAGCCACACATTTAAAAGCTGCCGCTTTTTAGAACAATCCTTTGGGACTCGTATGTGAACTGCCCCCCCTTTTGTTGCGGCTTTTCCCTTACCGTAATGGTAAGAGAGGGTTGTGGTGGCCGCCGAGCGCTGGATGCAGCCTGCTTTTCCTGCTTTTCCTGCCTCTGGCGCCGAGGGCGTTGGCGGTGGTGAGAGCACCGCTGAGGTCGAGGAGGAGGACGCCCAGCACAGAGGGAGTGGAGAAACGTTGTGGAGGCTGTTGACGCGGAGAGTCGGGAGGAGTGTCGGCCTGATGGTGGTGAGAGCGCTGAGGGGTGCCAGGTTTGGAGTGCGATCCGGCGGCGGTGTGGAGAGAGCTGCGGCGGGCTTGGCCTGGCGGTGGTGGCAGCGCCGCAGAGGCGGAGGAGGACGCCCAGCAGATGACGCCGAGGGAGTAAAGGAGGCTTGTTTCCCTTACCCCTGGGCATTGGCGGTGGTGAGAGCACCGCTGAGGCTGAGGAGGAGGATGCCCGATGCCGAGGGAGTGAAGGAACACTGTGGAGGCTTGCTGACACGGAGAGTCGGGAGGAGCATTAGCCTGATGGTGGTGGAACATCGTGGGGGTGCCAGGCTTGGAACCGGGCCTGGAGAGCGCCCGATCAGTGGCTGCGGGGGAAGCTGGTTGGCGAGAACTTGGGACTTGCGAGCTGCTTGTTGCTATGCTTGTTGTGGTTGGGGCTATTTCTTGATGGAGTGAGGGAGGGTTGGGACGACATTTTCTTGAGGCAGCTTTTCATTACTAAGGACTTTATTAATCGCGGATTGGCTTTTTGTTGCTTCTATTTTCTGTGCTGCTGTTACTCTTATACTGTTTGGATCCATGAGTGCTTGTATGAGTGAGTGTGTGAGTGTGTATAGATTTTGTGTGTTGTTATTTATTTTATTTATTATGTGCCTGGGCGGGAGGATAGTGTATTGGGAGGGAGGACCAGTGGGGGCCCCAGTCAGCGTAGTGATGGATAATGGGAGGTATGGCGCTGTGAGGAGGACATGCCAGCCTAGGGGAACTCGACCCAGACAATTGGTGGCTGTGCCGTGTTCCAGTCCTCCCCACACCCATAGGATTGCTGGTAGTTCTATCAGCCAACTCTCGGATCTCCAGTTGCTGCTTTTTAATGCCAGATTGGTAAATAATAAAACCTCCCTCATCCATGATTTGATTGTGGATGAGGTGGCCGATCTGGCATTTATTACCGAGACCTGGGTGAGGGATCTGGGAGGTATTAATCTTACCCAGTTGTGCCCACCTGGCTACTCGGTTCAGCATCTGGGTAGATCTGAGGGTCGGGGAGGGGGAATCGCTGTGGTCTATAGAAGTTCCATCCCTCTTGTTAGGCACCCTATCCATGTGGCTAATGGTCTGGAGTGTCTTCATATTGTGTTGGGTCAGCGAGACAGACTGGGAATACTGTTGGTGTACCATCCAACCTGCTGCCCAACAGCTTCCCTAACTGAGCTGACAGAGGTGGTCTCGGATTTACTGTTGCGATCCCCCAAACTTTTGGTATTGGGGGATCTCAACATTCATGCCGAGACCGCTTTGTCTGGAGTGGCTCAGGACTTCATGACTGCCATGAAAGCCATGGGGCTGTCTCAATTTGTTACTGGCCCTATGCATATATCGGGGCACACTCTAGACTTGATTTTTGCCACTGGATTAGGGGATGGTGATCTGGGAGTAAGGAATTTTACATCTATTCCTTTGTCATGGACAGATCACCGCCTATTGAGGTTTAGACTCACAATGTGTTCTCCCCTCTGCAAGGGTGGAGGACCAATTAAGATGGTCCGTCCCCAGAGACTGATGGATCCTGAGGGTTTTCAAAAGGCTCTAGGGAGTTTTCCGGCTGATAAAACTGACGCTCCTGTCGAAACCCTGGTCACTCTGTGGAATACGGAAATGACCCGGGCAGCTGACGTGATCACCTCGGTGTGCCCTCTCCGCTGCAGAGCTCAATTGGCTCCTTAGTATACCTCGGAGTTAAGAGTGATGAAGCAAGATAGGAGATGGCTTGAGTGCAAATGGAGACGAACTCCCGACGCCTGTAATCATGCACTTGTGAAGGCCTCTACCAAACTCTATGTGAAGGCAGTGAGAGCAGCAAAGAAGCAGTACTTTGCTGCCTCCATTCAGTCATCTTCTAACCACCCAGCGGAACTTTATAAAGTTGTCCGGGGACTTTTACATTCTGGTCCTCAGGACGCAATGATACCATCAATAGCCCGCTGTAACGAGTTTGCAAGACACTTCCAAGACAAGATCATGAACATCCGCCGGGACCTTGACTCCAATATTGTTGCAGTTGAATCTAATGAGGTGTCCGGAGCACAGTCCTGTCCTGTTTTATTGGATGAGTTTCAGTTGGTACAGCTCGAGGATGTGGACAAAGTGCTTGGACAGGTGCGGGCGACCACTTCTGCTCTGGATCCTTGCCCCTCGTGGCTAATAAAAGCTAGCAGAAATGGAACAGCCGGCTGGGCCAAGGAGGTGATTAATGCCTCTCTACGAGAGGGAGTGGTCCCACTCTGCCTAAATCAGGCGGTGGTGAGACCGCTCCTAAAAAAACCCTCCTTGGACCCCGACAATCTTGATAACTATAGACCAGTAGCAAATGTTCCTTTTCTGGGCAAGGTCCTAGAGCGTGTGGTCGCTCGCCAGCTCCAAGCTCTTTTGGATGAAACTGATTATCTGGATCCATTTCAATCGGACTTTCGGCCGGGGTTTGGTACAGAAACGGCCTTGGTCGCCCTGTATGATGACCTCTGTCGGGAGAAAGACAGAGGGAGTGTAACTCTGTTGGTTCTCCTTGATCTCTCAGCGGCTTTTGATACCATCGACCATGGTATCCTTCTGGGGCGACTTGCGGATTTAGGAGTTGGAGGCACTGCTTGGCAGTGGCTGTGCTCCTACCTCGAGAACCGTCTCCAGAAGGTGATGCTTGGGGAGCATTACTCGAGGCCCTGGGTACTCCAATATGGGGTCCCACAGGGTTCAGTTCTGTCCCCTATGCTCTTTAATATCTATATGAAGCCGCTGGGCGAGGTCATTAGGAGTTTTGCAGTGCATTTTCAGCAATATGCTGATGATACGCAGCTCGATTTCTCCTTTTCATCTTCTTCAGGTGAGGCTGTTGATGTACTAAACCGCTGCCTGGTCGCGATAATGGTCTGGATGAGAGCTAATAAACTGAAACTCAATCCTGACAAGACTGAGATGCTGTTGGTGGGGGGGCCCTCTGCCCAGATGGTTGATGTCCGACCTACCCTAGATGGGGTTACACTCCCCCTAAAGGGGCAGGTCCGTAGTTTGGGGGTCTTATTAGATCCGCTCCTGTCTCTGGAGGCTCAGGTAGCCTCGGTGGCACGGAATGCGTTCTACCAGCTTCGGCTGGTAGCCCAACTACGATCCTATCTGGACAGGGAGAACCTTGCCTCAGTTATCCATGCTCTGGTAACCTCTAGATTGGATTACTGTAATGCACTCTACGTAGGGTTACCTTTGAAGATGGTTTGGAAACTTCAGCTGGTGCAGAATGCTGCGGCCAGAGTTCTCACTCGGACTAAAAGATCTGATCATATAACACCTGTCCTGGCCCAACTGCACTGGCTACCAATACGTTTCTGGGCCAGATTCAAAGTGTTGGTTCTTACCTATAAAGCCCTTAACGGCACCGGACCGCAATACCTGATGGAACGCCTCTCCCACTATGAACCTACCCATTCACTGCGCTCGACGTCAAAGGCCCTTCTCCGGGTTCCAACTCACAAGGAGGCCCGGAGAGCAATAATGAGATCTAGGGCCTTCTCAGTGGTGGCCCCCGAATTATGGAATGCCCTCCCTGACGAGATACGCCTGGCGCCTTCTTTGATATCTTTTCGGCGCCAGGTAAAGACCTACCTCTTTGCCCAGGCATTTTAATTTTAGTCTTAGTTTTTTAATTTTAATGTTATAGTTAATTAATTGTAATTTTTATTAATTTTGTCTTAATCTGTTTTTAATGTGTTTTATTCTTATATGTTGTACTCATATTTGCTGGTTTTAAATGTGTTTTTATCCTGTTGTACACCGCCCTGAGAGCCTGTTGCTATAGGGCGGTCTAAAAGTGCAATAAATAATAATAATAATAATAATAATAATTATTATTATTATTATTATTATTATTATTATTATTATTATTATGTTCAAGCTACTAGAACTGCCCCCCTCAAGTTCAACCATTATTCATAACAAACAAAATGATAAGCTTTTAAAAAGGTGTGGTGTTTTAGAAAAATGTTTTGCTCTGCATACAAAAGTGAATGTGCTCTGTCCATCCCCATGCTCAAGCTGCTGCTGTCTTTAGACACTGCTGTTCTCTGCTTTTTATTTTGCCAGGGTCTAGGGATGGATGGGAAATTCAATTCAGTTCACATTTCAAACCAAATCTATCAACTTCGCACTTCCTGAAACAATATGTGAACCAAAACACAGCCATCCTTCGAAATTCACATTTATTCACATTTTGCCATGCAGTTCAGCAACCAAACAATGAATATATGTGTGAAAATAAAATACAAAAATGCATTATATGACAAGAAATGGCTTGCAAAAATGTGTACGAGTCAAAACTGCCTACATAAATGTGTTTATTAGGAGACATTTGCACAAAAATATGGGAGATTTTCATGAGGATTTTTTTTAAAAAAAATTGCAAATAGCTGGAGAAATGTGGAGAACTGAATTTAAGATTTGAGAACTGAATTTAAGATCGGAAACATGAGAACCAAAATTGACAGATCTTTCCATCCCTACCAGAGCCAGGCATCCAGGGCCTGCCTGGACAGAGGAGAGGCATTCAGCACAGTAGGCTAGCCAATAGGCCAGCAGTGCTGGCACTTCTTAATGAAAATGGTTCAGCCCCCATGTGTAGTGGACCCTTTCTGTAAAATTACCCAACATGCAATGTGGGTAATTTTACAATGGGTGGCCACTACTCCTATTCAAAAGCAGCAGCGCCTGTTGCCTGCCTGCCTGCCACATTTGATCTGTGCTTCCGGGGAGGAGGACAGCTGGGGAGTGATAGCAATGTGGGCCCTGCTGCTGCCAACCTTGTTTGTGTGATCTTTTTCTAAGGGCAATGGGCCTCCAATAGCTCCCCCTGAGGGAATCTCTCCTAGTGATGAAAGCATATGAGTGAGATAACTGGAGAAAATGTTTTATTATTTTGATGGAAAGAGTGGATTTGAGTAGAAAATGAGAGCAATCCTTTGAAAACAGTAGTCTTGGGACAATGGGGGTTTTGCAACAAGGAAATGTTGAGTGAGTGTTAGTATGTTGGATGACTTCAAGCTAATACATTGTGAAATACTGAGGGCAGGCAGAAGCAAATGAGCTGACATAGGCACTGCCTTTAAGCAAGCCTTTAACCATTTATAGCATTCAAAATCAGATAACAGTAGACAGTGGATATGGAGATTTGGGCCAATTCAAATGTGCAAAAAAGTGCAGTCCTCTCTAGTTCAGACCTAGAAAGGTTAGGAGGGGGTCACATGTTTGAATTCTCTCTCATATTAAACAACAGCAGCAACAACCACCACCAAACTTGCCAGCATTTGGGAAACTTGCACATCAGAGAGAAGGCTTCATGCTGACCATTAGATGGTAATCAACCCCAACATCTTATCCCAGTTGATCTCAAGTTTCATTGAATGGTATTATAGAATACTCTAGGCTAATACTGCATCATTTCCCCTAATGGGTGGCTGCTTGAATCAGTCAGTCATCCATCTGATGATGCTTTGGACTACTATTGTGTAGTATTGACCTATAGACTGTTGTGAAGTATCATCTGTTTAAATCTAGTTACCATTAAAATACTCGAAACATTTAAAGGGTACACCTGATCCCTCTTGTTTCAAGAGAGAGGCATGCAAAAAACTTATGTGCAGATTTTAGTAATCAGGATGTTTTGGACTCCATTGTGTACCAGATTTCATGTTTCTAGCTTAGTGCCCTACAATTTTGGTACCTGAGCGAGTGCATGCCTTTTTGTATATGATTATGATGATTCTCATACAGACTACGAGCAAGGCTATGGAAGGTTTTGCATATTTATTAGTCAAGAATGGCTTCATGAAGTGAAGGCTGATTGAACTGGAAGCTTTATAATGACAATGTAATTTTTAAATGAAAACGTCTAAGAAAATTGAGGCTAACAAAGAAAGATAGCTGCTTTGCATGTGAATTTTAATATGCATCCACTTGCAGTGACAGAGCAACACAATATGCTGCATATAATGAGCACCATTTTAATTTTTAAGTATTGAGGCTGATAATAAACTCAGGAAACCTGATCCACATTTCCTTTGAAGACTGATCCCCCCTGACTCAACAGAGCTATACAACCATATCTATTTTTAAATACCTTGACTGAGACGGTAGACCTATGCAGATAAGGCTGCGGCAATGTGCGTGGGATAGATATCTGTAATCACTTGCCTTTGTGGATTAAGAAGCAAGTGATAGACTATACACCAAACGCATTGCAAGCATCCCCTCTACTACCTTTCTAAACCTCACATATTCATTTAACTTCTCTAAGGTTTCATAAACTATATATAAATCTGGGGCTTTCTAGGCTGAAGTAAGTTTCCTTTTGGCACAGTCAAGCCCAAATTCAACCACCTACTTATTATTTATTTATTCATCCCCCTTTAACCCTTCTAGTCCTTAGGCTATGAATAGATGACAAACAACACACTTTAAAACATACTTTATAAAGTTCTAAGAAGACTGAAATTATCTCCAGCTACTAAAAGCTTCCTTCAGTTTTTTAAAAAGAAAAATCTTCTCTTTTTTGTTTCAAAAAATGTTTAGGTGGACTTCCAGATGAATGAATTTTACAAGCCTCCCCCTCACATCCTTGGCTAACCATAGTGATCATAACGGAATATGAAGGAGGACATCAGGGGCAGCACTACGATTGTTAAGAAGGGTGAGCAGCAGACCAAAATCCAGAACGTTGTGTTTTTTTAATTCTGTTTTTCTAAGAGTCTGCTCTTTGGGGAATCAGAGAACCCATTTATCACAGCAGCGACAGCCTTTCTCAAATCACGGAAAAGTTCAACTACCACCACTTCTACCTTCTTCAGATTCAGTTTTTAATCTACCCATGCTTATCCAATCCACCTCAGCTGAGACGTTGTTTTAGATTTGAGGCTGCTGCTCCTGGGCTTGTTGGGAAAAGAAAATAAGGATTGGGAATACACCAATGACATCTTGCCCCATGCTTCTTAACAGTCTTTCCCAATAATAATGTCAACACAAACCTTTGAGAATCCCATGGGATAATTTCCAGGTATGATCATCTCCTCATGTGATAAGTAGATGAAGATGGGTGTTGATTGGCCATGCACAAATGGCTGGGGTATGGGGAAAATGTAATCTAGCCTAGCTCTACAATGAACTGTTCCCCCTTTTCTATCCCCCCACCCCCGTCAACAGCTATGCCTATAATCCCTCTTTCTCAGCTACTCACTGCAGTAAGTGACTGGGCTTTAAGAAGTCCAGTAAAAGATCAGGCTAGAATCTTGATAAAAGATCAACAATGCTTCCCTCTTTACAAATGGCTAATTTATCATTAGCACGGGGCTCTTCAAGGTCTAGAAAGGAAGTCCAGCAAATAGCGCACAATCCCATATCTTGGGGGGGGCTTAGACAGGGCCGGTTCTAAAGGGTGGCCAGGTGGGGCACTGGCCCAAGGAATCTCAGGGCAGGAGCTTCTGCCTGCCTGCCATTCCCTTGCCCCACCTACCTGTCTCCTGCCTTTTAGCATTGCCCTTAATGAAGATGGCGGCCGAGGTTTCCCTAAGGCGCTGAAGCCCCTGCTGCCATCTTGGTTGATGGCAGAGATGCACATGTGTAGCATGCACGCGTGCCATCAACCAAGATGGCGGTGGAGGCTTCATTCCCTTAGGGAAACTGTGGTCACCATCTTGCTTAATGTCAATGCTAAAAGACAGGCGACAGGTAGTTGGGGGGTGGGGGGGCTGTGCGCGTATGTGTGTGCGCATACACACACACATACACACCCCAGGGCCCAGGGGAAGCTGATGCCCAAGGGCCCTGGCATGCCTGGGGCTGGCCCTGGCATGCCTAGGGCCGGCCCTGGGCTTAGATACCCATTGCTTCATTCTCTGCAGCTAGCTAGTAGACCTGGGACAGGGAACCCTTTCTACATTATTGGACTCTATTTCCCATGTTTCCGCCAGCTTGGCTAAAGGTCAGGGATGATGAGAGCTGTACTCCAACAATGTCCAAAAGGCTACAGGTTCTCCATCCCTGTAGTAGATCCTTCTGCTGGCAATGATATTGTTGTGCACCTCCCCAATCTCTGAGCAGTGAGATCTGAGGGGTCCCTGTGCTCATCCAGGGTTTGGTTTCCTTTGGGAAGGTCAGCAGAGACTGGGGTGTCTTTATGAAATATGGTTTATTTATTTACACACATTCCAACCTGAGCTTAGGATGGAGGAGTTCAAGGCATCAGCAGTCCAATATCCAGTTTTTCCATCAGTGTTACAGGAGGCATCCTATAGCCGTGATGCAGAGAGCCAGTCTTTCTGCCTGCCTCCAGTCCCCAGCAATTCTTGCTCACAACTCAAAACACAAGCCTCTCCTAGCAGCCGTGGGGGTGCTCTCCTGAAGAGTTTCAATGACAAAAGGGTCTTCCTGGCCCATTCACCAGTTGCTGGGAAACTGATAGACCCATTCTCCTACCTGGCCACTCTATTAGCTTAACAAAAGACTCATCTGACCAGCAGAGCGAGTTCCTCATTCTGAGGCACAGGATTCCAAATCAGAGGCTGGAAAGGGGACCCACAGGGATCATCCATTTCAACCCCATACTCATAACAATATCTTCAGGAACTGGACAGGAAGGGAGCCTGGAAGGAGGATACAAACCAAGGTTTCATGTTGTCTTTTCATGGGAGCATAGGGGTTCCATTCCACCTTCTTATCCTCTCTCCTCTGTGGATCATTCATGAACATTTCCACCACCACCCCCAAATGCTGTAGTGAAGGTTCCTCAGCTCTAAAGATTTTTCATCAGGTGAATCTGGAGTTTGTTTTCAATATTCACCTGAACCGTGTAGTTCTGTGTCGCTTTTAAAATTCCTAGTTTAAAATGGGTGCATAAATCACAAAAGTGGCTGTGCTGAACAGAAAGGAACACAAATTGATATTTCAAGTAGGTAGCTAGACAGATGTCCCTTGAGTGAACTTCACTGCTATTCGCAATTTGTAGTAGTGCTTAGTGAAAATAGGCAATATAAACTGATATCCCACTGGTAAGTGCCTATGAGGTATTTATGCCTGTAAATAAAATAGGCAAATCAGCATTGAAAAGATTGTTCCACATTAAATGTTGAAATATATCCTGTGTGTATCATTGAGCAAGCATTCCAGGAGACATTTTCTTCTAAACATTTCTGAAGCAGAAAGTGTGGGGGTGGGGGACTAGACTGAACTGACGTATCAATTTTTTAGAGCGCAATGCATATCTACACAAGGCTGTCTCCATTAGTGTTTGCTTTGCCTGCCCATCATAAATATCAGGTTGAATCATCAAAGCACTTTCCCATCTCTCTCTCTCCATATCAAAATGCAAAACAGCTAAGGTATTGCTAAGGGAAAAAACTGGAGGGAAAACTAAGATATGTGTGTATACCACAGACTGTCTACTGACAGAAGTCCTCTTCAGGGGTTCATGTTGAGTGTAAATACATATATAAGTCATGGGAACAACTGTGCTAGCTCCACTCCCCATCACCATTCCAATTGCCTTCCATAAGTTGTAGGAAGAAATTGTGGAATAGGGAGCCTCCTGTATGTGCATAGGTTTTTTGTACATTTTAGAACCCTGGGAAATCAAGGCTTTGGCCTTTACCCCCTTCTCCACCAGGCTCCATTTTGAAGGAATGGGCAGAGCCAAGCTCTTCTTCGTCAGCCTCAGCAGGCACCGTATGGGTCCTGTCCATCCCATGAAGTTCCACCCCTTGATCTGCAAGGCACCACCTGTTAGCTCCAATTCTACTTCTACATCTCAGAATTTGTTCCTCAGGAGATCTGCCAATCCCACTGCTCAGCCATGAATTCCACTGGGTGGCTTTAGGCAAGATTTATCTCTCCTGCTAATTTTTAGGATTGAAAAATGACTCCCAGGAAGATGATTGAGAACTGGTCCACATATGTGTGGGAAATCTGTGGCTCTTCATATATTGCTGGACTACAACTTCCATAGTCCCTGAACATTAGCCATGCTAGCTGGGACTAAAGGGAGTTGGAGTCCAATGACATCTGGAAGGCCACAGGTTGCCCACCCTTGGCTTAGAACATCTAAGAGAGATGAACATATCTTTGTGACTTCACCTTGAGGTCAGACAGTTATCGAGATGGAGATCTTGAGATAAGAATGACAAATCATTCCACACATCAAAAAGTGCTACAGAAATTTTGAAAGCTATATACTTGCTCTAAGGTGATTTGTGCAACTCAGAGGTTCTTGTTAGAATCTTAACAGCCTCATCTACAAAGTAATCGAGACAAGAGGATTTGTGTTAAATTGATAAACAAACCTATTCCTGGTAACATTTTCTTTTGTTACATTTTGTAGCTACAAATGGCATATGTATATAAATTGTGAGGATATGGTATGTACATAATAGTGCAACAAAGAAACTCAGATTGATTATGTGTACACATGCAGGCTCATCCACACACCAAGTAAGTGTAGCACAATATGCCAATAAAGCGGGCAGCTATCTTAGCTGTGTCTTGGTGCCCCCATGCCTTATAGCTCTATTCTGCTGCTTTTACGTTTGTCTGCCTATTTTTTCTTTTGATTAAACAGTGAAATGGCACTTTTATTTTGCTGCCCTCAGGACAGTTGAGAAAACAACTGCTGACCTTTTCGAAAGCCCTCTTGAGCTTGTTTACCTGTCCAGAGAATTTGCAATGGCTTCAAAAGTGGGTCCTCCACCACAGCATGTGCTGCTGCAGTTAATTCACCGGATCATGTGATATGATAAAGCTAGGTCTTGTGTGATCACATTTAGAAGACGAGATATGTGTCTCATACATGCCCACATACACACCAACAATAGACAGGGGCCACCAACCTTTCTGGACCCATTAGCATATTTGCAAACCAAAGACACTACTGTGGGCACCACACCCATCACAACCAAGCACAACCTGTTCTATTGGTAGCAACAGAAAGCTTGTTTCAAGCCCAATATCATTGGGGGGAGGGTACCCTGTGGGCACAAGGGAAGGCCTCTGTGGGTGCATGTGTACCCATAGGCACAAGGTTATGACTCCTGAATTAAGGCATCATGGACACAAGAAGGTTTGGCAGTCCTCAGATTTCAGGAAATGGCAGGAAGTTGCTAGTTGACAGACAGTGCATTGACTTTGATTAAGTGCTCTCAGTTACCACTGCTTCTTCATATCTTGCTTCAGTTAACACTCATTGGAAATAATCAACCCACTACATGTACTATGAACCTTCTGACAAGATTAAAAATGCAGTAAACTAATTCCCGCATTCAGTACTGGAATAATAAAATCAAAGTGTTAGTATCATCCATATACTCTTGGATAATTTGCATAGTAATGAATATGAGGGGTTCTAAGACCTTCTCAAGCCTCCCATGTTATATCCATGTTATACTACCTGGTTCAGTATTTGACTGCTTTCCTATATACCCTGCACCTAACATATTAAAAAAAGCCAACAACCTCAAACCAAACAAAACAGGGTGACATTTCTGGGCTAGTTAGAGAAGATAAAATATTTCTCACTAGTCATAACAAGTGGAAACCTGCAGGTTTGCAGAAAGGTATCACATACACATTCACAGCACATTGCTTTCACTCTATATTGTTGCTGTTGGTATGATTTTGCTGTTATTTTGAGGTCATTGTAATTTTGTTGATACATTTTGCAAACTGATAAATTGTGCAATTGCATTTGAGCAGCAAAAATCTAGATCTTGAATTCTTGGGCAGTTTTGATGGACTCTCCCTTAGTTTAACTTTGACTCAGAAGGCGTTTGCTGTAGGCAATACCACAGACATTCCAGTCAAAACAATAATGCAGTTTATGTCATGATTTCCATGTAATCAGGCTGTTCCACAGCCCAATTACAATGAAATTTATGCATGTATTTATTAAATTTCTACCCTGCTTTCAAGCCAAAGTTCTTGAAGCAGTTGCCCAAATGAACAGATTCAATCCACTCTAAGACTATTTTAAGGGAATGGACTCGAACTGGCTTAAATCCAAAGCCTGCAGTTTAATTGGGTTGTAGGTCAAGTTCTCTAAAATACAGTGGAATTTATTTTATTCAAATCTAAGCAATTCTCTAGTGTCAACCTCACTATTAATTCAGGCTTTCTTTGCTTTCACTAATATACATTTTGCACTTTACCTAAATATCTGTTAAACATTGTCTGCAACACCTTCACACATTGCAGGCTTTGCTGTAATATTCTCTTCTCAGTAGGTTTGAGTGCTATTTAAAAGAAGGAAACATGCATAATCAAAACAACAACTGTGGTTAGCATTCTGTAAAAACATTTGGGAGACGACAGACTTAGAGCCAATGCTGATGTAACAGTAGCCTTATTGGAGCATTCTTCTCTCAGGCAATTAACATCACTTGCTAGGGAGGTGGGGCAAACAGAGGACTGTGCTCAGTAACCCCAACCCCACTGTCGAATCCCTGGTGGCCTCACCCCCTGCTGTTCATGCATTGAAGGCAAAGTCTGAAATGGAGAAGGCATAAGAATGTACAAAGGCTCTTCACATTATCTGGAACTCAGTGCAACTTTCAATCACAAGGACAGCCTACACACATTCAGCATTTTGTTGTGCGCCTCCCCAATCTCCGAGCGGTGAGATTTCAGGGGTCCCTGTGCTCCTCCAGGGTTTGGTTTCCTTTCGGGAAAAAGGTCAGCGGAGACTGTGGTGTCTTTATGAAATATGGTTTGTTATTTACACACATTCCAACCTGAGCTTCAGATGGAGGGGGTTCAATGCATCAGCAGTCCAATATCCAGTTTTACCATCAGTGTTACAGGAGGCACCCCAAATGCCATGGTGCAGAGAGCCAGTCTCTCTGCCTGCCTCCAGTCTCCAAGCATTCTCCAGACACAACTAAAACTACAAGCCTGTCCTGGGCTCCAGGAGGGGAGGTGCTCTCCTGAAGAGTTTCAATGACAAAAGGGTCTTCCTGGCCCATTCACCAGTTGCTGGGCAACCGATAATCCCATTATCCTACCTGGCCACTCTATTTGTTTAACAAAGGAAATTCATCTGGCAGCAGAGTCAGACCCAAGGCATGGGATTCCAAATCAGAGGCTGGAAAGGGGACCCACAGGAATCATCCATCCAAACCCCCATGCTCATAACAATATAGACCATTGCAGAATGCACCCAGAAGTCCCCCTGGCACCTCCAGTTAAAGGTTCTCAGGCAGTATAACGGTGGGAGAGGTCTACCAAGGACCTTACCAAACTGATGCCAGTTGGAGCAGTCAAAACTAGACTAGATATGTGGGATTCCCATAGGCATCTGGTTGGCTTCTGTGAGAACAGAGAGCTAGAACAGACAGAGCTTTGGTCTGATCCAACAGGGCTCTTTTTGTGTCCTTATGTGGTGATGTTGTTGTGTTCTTATGTTAGATGGGCCAACAATTTCATTGTTTTTCATTTTATTGTAAGCCACCCAGAGCTTATCATATAAACATAAATATCATGAAAGAACAAGCAATGGCTTTATTCAGTACATTTCATTTATTGTGCAGGTAAAGAGCTAAAGAGCTCTTTGACAAACAAGGTGCTTTGATTGAAAAGCACAGCTCCCCCCCCTGCCATGAGTCATTGGGTGGCCTTTGGCAAGTTGCTGTCTCTCAGCTTCTGTTCTTCTCTATCTGTAGAACAGGAAGGCAGTGATCAAGCTCATGGAGCTTCCATGATGGCCAACACACTGAAGATGATAACGCACCTTGCAAATTAGAAGGGCTATCTAACAAACTGTAAAAGTAGTACAAAGCCTTCCTCTTTCCTGGAGAAGATGACAAAGGACCCATTATCGTAGACACTGTATCATGACGAACCCATAAGGAAGATCTGTTCAACAGAAGTGGAAGAAAAGATGTGCTTGTATCATAACATTTTAATATTTCTATATGACCAAGTATATATTTCTTGGACAGAATGCTGGGATATACGCCCTAGAGGGGGTACTGGAATGTGAAGAGAGGAGATGGAAAAAATAATGGAAAGCATTAAGAAAGGTGATTAAAAACTTGTATTTTCTTTAACCCTTGGAAGTCAGTTTGAAAGTACAAGCAAAGATGGCCAGGCAAGATGGGGAGAGCTAACTTTTCAACACCTAGCAGTGGGGCAAGGTTATTTCATGTCTGCATATCAATCTTGAGCATGTCTTTAAACAGACCTGTGTGAAGGTATGCAATTTAGAAGTATGATGAATACTTTTGGGGTGAGTAAAAAGTCAAATTACTAAAAAAATAATAATCAGAGTTTTCCACTGCATGAGCTTTAACTTTTGGAAGCATTTACACAAAAGCAGAGGTAATTGTTGTTATAGGCAAGGAAGCTTTAACTAGGTAGAAGTCCATTGCCATACACTTTAGAGTGGCACAGACTGATAAAACGTATTCAGTATTGCATTGGTTAGATCAAGAAGGGGTCCATAGCTCAGTGGCAGAGCATATGCTTTGCATGTATTGTGCCCCAATCTGCAGTATCTCCAGTTAAAGGACAGAGGCAGAGATGGGGAATAGATAGTCCTTTGGATGCCGTTCAGACTCTATCATACAGCATGGCCATCACCGCTCATGTACTCCATCAGTCAGCATGGCCAATGGTCAGAAATGATGAGAATTGCAGATCAACAATATCTATAGGACAACAAGGTCATGAAAAACCTTTGCTTAAGTCTTCAAGAGCTCCTGCCAAACAAAATAAGACAGTATTGGGCTTGATAATTTGACTCGCATGAGATATCTTAATGGATCAGTTATCAATCAGTTATTTGGAGATGTATAATAAATTTATCTTAGGTGGGCTTTCAACGTTAGATGCAAAACACATTTAACATCTTGTTTGTCCTTCAAGTACAAAAAATAGAGCTAGAATCAGTCGGCTCACTGCAGTTTTCTCAATACAGGATGATTTTAGAAGACTGGATCATTCAGGAAAGGGCACCTGTTGTGTCTTCTTTTCCATTCACACCCAATGCACCATACCCATAGGGAGCTGACTAGAAAGAGTGAATCATGCAGCAGGCTGCCTTTTCCATAGTTTTGGAATTAGGAAGTTATGCACAAAAGCTCTGGCAGTTCCATGGCTTCCATCTTCTCCCACTTTCCCTTCCCCCTTTTTAGCAGGCCTCTCATCTAGCTCCACAGAGCTTGTATCACGTCTTCTAAGGGCCTTCAAAGCCTCCAGTGTTCTATACATCACTCTGTGTCTGTATTGGTTTTTCCAAGTATGCAGTATTTGAAAATGTCTCCCTCAACCACAGTCCCTTCTAAGGAGATTTCCATAGCAACCATAGCGGAAGTGCACATTTAAACTAACTCCAGCGACTGGAAAGACAGGCAATGCAAAATGAAAGAGGTTCTGTTTTTCAACATCTAGGTACTAGATAGATAGAACACAAAGTTAATAATGCCCACAACATTTTAGTATGCACAGGATAAAATTCCTGGCTAAAGTACTCTGTGTTGATTACTGTATGTAACAACAATGTAAACACCTTCCATCTGCCATGTTCAATGTTTTTGGTTTTTAAATGGGAAGCAAGATATTAATTTTCATACCAGCCACAGGTGATTAAAAAGTGATGCTTCTGGAAATTTTAGTCCACAGACACTGGACTCCTAATGAAAGCCTCTCAGGATAATTATTTTGTACTGTGCGTGAATTTGTATATTCAATTCAGGATGCTCATCAGGTGGAAAAACCCCCAACATGATTGGTCCCACCAATGTTGCTGGAATATTTACATATGCTTCCCAGTTGTGTGGGGTTACATCACAGCGAGTTGATTGTGGTTTAATTTGCCTCTTATGGTTACATACAAATAAGCCCCCAAGGTTCTTGACTGAAGGTGTTATCAGTTTGCCCGAAGCAGATGCGGGGAACCTGTGGCCATTTAGATGATGCTGGATTACAGCTCTCATCATCACTGACTGTGGGCCATGCTGGCTGGGGCTGATGGCAGTTAGGAGTCTGAAAACAACCAGAGGGACACAAGTTTCTCATACTTGACCTAAGTGGATTCAGAGTAAATCTAGAGGGTCCTTTTCAAATGAAACTCCTTTTCGGAAGTTTCAAGCACAAATATTCATGGAATATGAATACCTATTCAGGTATTCATAAAATTAAAATTGCACAAAGGGTGCATTAATGCTTGCTGACTCTGCCTTCTCTGTCATCTGCCCATCACCTGACCCTGCCAGCCTCCCTAGTTCTAAATTGCATGGTTTTGCAATTTAGACACAAAGGAGGCTCCTCACTTCTAACCGCCTCCCCAATATTTGGCTGGGCCTGGGGGAGGGCCAGGCTGGCAGGGGACTCAACAGCAAGAGTGGGTGGTCCCATTCTATCCCTCATGAACTGAAGCATACTACTTGAATAGGTCCTAAATCAATGGTTGCCAACCTTTTTGGACCAGAGAGCACATTTCAAATGTTGAGCTCTGAGAGCACCAATCACACATGGGGGTGCTGCATAACAGAAAATTAGAGAGTAGTCATGGCGAAGCTTTTCCCATAGTTGTATTTCCATACTAGAAAAGGCTTGACCTGTCGAATGTCTGCTTGTCATACAGCTATTAAAAGCACAGAAAACCTGTTTGTCCCCAGTGCCAACCCTAAACCAAAGCCTAGGCTACCATCTTGCACCCACGTACCTGGAAGTAAGCCTCATTAAACACAAAGAGACTTACTTCTGAGTATGCATGCATACCAATGCACTATAAGTTAACTATACAGTGAATTTTTAATGTCCCTGGTCTTTAGCTCCTGCAAAGCATGAAACATGCTTAAGCCTCTTTGTGAAGTTTTCACATTTGCCTTTCGAGGGGAGAGGAATTATTTAAGGTTCTCCCACACTTATAATGTAGTAGCATTTGCAGAAAATAACATCTAGGCACTACCTGATCTTGGGCGAACCCAGCACAGAAAAGATTCATCCTGGTTGCTAGGGGAAAAGGGCAAACTATGGAGATTCCAAAGACTAGAAAAATATACAGAAGCAGGAAGATTGCACTAAAAGGGAGGGCAAAACAGCAGCTCTTTAGGACCCCAGGGATTCCTATTGCCTGGTGTCCAAACAAATCAATCATAGCTTTTACTTCACCCAGTGGCTAATAACGCTGACAGACAAGAACAGCCAGGCTGGCTCATTTCATATAAAATGAAGGCTTAGAATTTTGTACCATAACTCTCTTTTTAGGAAGGCTAAAGGCTTACTTTAAGCAATGAAAGCTCAGATTCTGAGCTACCTGCTGGGGACACCACTGAAGGCCTTTGTTGGTGATGGGTTAATAACCCCTGGTCTAAATTATTTTGGCAATTTCTGCAAAAAAATGGAATTCAGTAATAGATTTTGGCTGACCTGAACCAGTCAGATAGTTTGAATCCTTTGCAGGGCCAGCTAATTGAAAAGAGTCCTAAATCACACCAGGAAGCATCAAGCTGGTGTGTGTCAGGAACCAGGAGTCTGATTCTTCTTCATCAGGTGATAGAGGCAAGGACTTGAAACATGAAGGGGAAGGGCATGCACGGCCAGCCCCAGAGGTGCTGCTACTTGAGGAACCTGAGGAACCTCTGGGACCAGTGCCACCCTGCCCCAAGGATGTGGCACTGCTGTCCTCTGACTCAGAGAACTCTACTGTAGAAGACCTGGGCCTCTCTTGCTCTGTCACAGAAGATGATTAGATTTATTACCTACCCTTCACCAGAAGGTGCCAGGGTAACTCTGGGCCCGTTTAAATAGAGTAGCATCTTGCAGCACAGGTGATGCTAACAGTTAGGCTGTATCTGCTGTTAATTCTATAAAAAGGCTAATTTCCGCTTGCCCCTTGCTGGATAAACTTCAGAGCTGTGTGTTCTTTAGATCATGGCTTTGCTATGCTGCAGAGTGGCATGGTCTCCCCAGAGGTATCTAAACTAAGAGGGATGAAGTGAATCTGGGAGTCTCCAACAGGGGCACTACACGTGTGGCTCCTGTGTTTTTCCTGTGGCTTTTATATTGAGAGACTTTGGACGGATTCACATACAGTACATACATGTTCATCACTTAGTACGATTGTTGACTTGCCATCAGCTATAGCACCACCCACAGGCCTTCTATATCTTATTACTCAAGACTAAGGATAGCAAGATCTGTCTATTTGTCTATCTGCCCAGCCTCCAAGAGGTCTTCCCTATCTTTACAAGTTGTGCAGGGGGAAGGGAGAATCCCACCTTGTGGTTTTTCTCATTACAGTGTTGCAAGAAAACCTGCACTTGGCTGAATTGTCTCTTCTCTTAAAGATGCAGAATCATTCTCAGGCCCTGAGCCTGGCAACCCTACTATTTTGGTGCTCTCAGTTTCCTATTCTTCTGATCTTAAATTTAGTTTTCCACATTTCTGCAGCAATGTGGTTTTTTTTTAAATCCTCATGAAAGTTTTCCTGCATTTTAGTGCAAATTTCTCTTAATAAATACATTTTTGTAGGCAGTTTTAACAAACATATACATTTTTGCAGGCCATTTCTCATCCTATAACACACTTTCCCCTAATTTATACACATGTATAAACATAGTTTCATTGGTGAACTGCACTGCAGAATTCAAGTAAGTGTGACTTTTGAAGTCTATGTTTTGGTTCTCATATGATTTCAGAAAATGTACATTTGATAGATATGGCATGAAATATGAACGAAATTGAATTTCTCACCCATCCTTACACAAGGCACATTACTGTTCAGTGGAGGTCATTTGCAAATCCAACTATGTATGGCAATCAGGTGTAGAGAAATCAAGTAATGTGCATGCATGTATAACCAGGCCTTTGAATGAAGAACCCATTTGAAATGCAAAACTGGATACTACTTGTGCTGTAATTTTATAATGTATCTTCAGTGTTGTAGAAGACATCTGTTTTGGAGAGGCTTGGGCCTCGAAGGAGAAACTAAAAGAGCATGTAAGACAAATTTATTTACATCTTCAAACTCATAGTTGATTCAGGAAGATATTTCAAGCTGAGTCATACCACTGATTTATCTAGCCTGTTATTGTCCACTCTGTCTGGTAGCAGCTCTTCAAGAGTTAAACAAATTGCAGCAGTTGTGTGCACATGATAATTAACAGTATTTGCTTTAGGGGGAAGTCTTCCCCACCCCCATAGGCAACCATGGGGATTTTTGCCTAATGTAGCTTGTAGTTTCAGGGGAAAGATTTGTTTCATGAGTGTAGCAGGGGAGGAAAGGGTTAAACTCGGTGCTAAGCATAATCACCCCCCCTTGCCTGGAGACAGCAATCCACTCAAGTGCTGTTTGAAGCAAACTGCTCCGCTCGATCACAGAGAGCCTGTGTCCATCAGCACCGTTTTTCGAGAGATGGAGAGGAGGCTCCAAAGTTGTCAGCACAGGCAGCGTGTGTCGCTCCCTGTGCTGGCAACTCCAGAGCCTCCCTTCCATCTCCCAACAAGCAAAGTTCTGATAGGGTGGAGAAACCCCACCCACACTCAAGGTCTGTGGCCAAAAGCAGCATCAGAGCTCAGTGCGGCGAAGCACAGAGGGAGCCTGTTTTACAGGCAAGGCCCCCACCGAGGCCATGACCTGGCCTATAATCACAGTCCCTTGACTAGGCACATAGGCGGAAAGCCTTAGGTTCTCCAAAACCTCTTGCAGATTAGCTGGGGTTCTGAGATGAGTTGTGCACCAGGCAGTGACAGCAGCGGTGCCTTGTCCTTCTCAGGTGCAAATCCCTCCTCCTACCTCAGAGGCTGCCCACCGACAACTCCTCCAGGTTCTTCCACTTCTTTTTCGCCTGCTTCATCCCCAGCCCAGATGCAGCACAATTAAAAAATACAACAACCACCTCCAGCCAGGCTGCCCGCCTTCAAGGGATTATCTGGACTCCCACAGTGATGTTGGAAGCCAAGTTAAGTTATTCACTACAGTACAGCCACAACCATGGTTGTATGATTTTTATAATTATTTTATTTATTGATTAAATTTTTATCCAGGCCTTCCTCCCATAGGGAGCCCAGGGCAGCAAACAGATGATAGAGCACTAAAGACATCTTAAAAACAAAATATCTTTAAAAACAAGTCCAATATAGATATAGTCTGGGATAAGGTATCTACGTAAAAGGCTTGTTGAAAGAGGAAGGTCTTCATTAGGTCCTAAAACATGACAGAGACAGCACCTGTCTAATATTTAAGGGGAGTGAATTCCAAAGGGTAGGTGAACAGACCTCCTGATGAGATGGTATCTGCAGAAGGCCCTCACCTGGAGAGTGCAATGATCAACTGGGTATATATGGGGTGAGACAATCTTTCAGGTATCCTGGCAGCCAGTGGTTAACATGCTGGCAATATCTTGGCCCAGTGAGCTGTTAGGTTACAGCGGTTTGCTTTATCTAGGTTGGCCCTCAGCATCAACAAGTTCAGCATGAACTTGTTGGAATTCCCAAACCCACAGAAAATTGTGAATCAGAGGGTGGAGGAAAGCATATGAACAAAGCATCAACTTTACTCATTATGTAGATGAGAGATCTAGCTGTAGTAGTGACCAAACTTTCCCCCAAACAAAAGCCACACCCGTTTTTTCCAATTTAAATTTCAAATCCTGAAATTCCCAGAAACAGCCTGGAGACCAACCATTGATCCAGATGACTCTCCAGATGAAGCAACTGCGCCACTTCCAAGAAGCAACCCTGAAAGACAGACCTTCTGATTTGGGAAATCAGAAGTCCCACAGGATTCTCCTCCCTGTGTCTGCAGCAATAGGTGAGGGCAGAGGGGTGCAGAGCAGCAGTGGTGCCCTCCCAGTGACAGCACTATATTTGCTGGGAGGGCACTGCATCCACTTCACACACAAACACTCCATGGCAACTACTGCCCTATATGAATCCCAGCTCTCCAGTTTGACAGTTGATTCAATCACTGAAAAACAGCAGATGGTACAGTCCTTGGAAAGTACAGAGTTGCTTATTTGTATGATTACCAGCTCTAGGGATGGGGGAGAAATTTGTTCATTTCATTTTAATGCAAACCTACCTAGTTCCTGCTACCTAAACCAAGACAGAAACCAAAATGGAGCTCTTCAAAATTTTCACTACCCTGAATTTAGCAGTGCAGTTCTCCAACAACAGCAAAAAATGTACAAAAGAATGTATATTAGAGGACCGTATACACAAACATGTGTATATCAGTGACAATTACATTACAGTACATAATAGTTAGGGGAAATGCTTGCAAAATGTGCACATTAGGTAAAAATGCAAACAACAATGCATAGATTAGGAGAGATGCACAGGAAAATGCACACGGTGTGGTCTGGATGTTTTTATTTTAAAATTTGCAAACTTTTGATGTAGAAATGGGGTGAACCAAACTTGTTTATCCAGCCTACCTGGGTCTTATTAATTTTAGACAAGAAAAGAGTACAACAGAAGAAAGAAAAAGAACCCCTATCCGGAGCATGTCTGGGCATTTAAATGACATATAATTATCTCATAACTAACACAAGAAGAAACATCCATATATCGGTTGCAGGTGAGTATAGGAGATTAATTATTTATATTATAATTGAATAAACAAAAACATTATGAAACCAGGTGCTCTTGGCTACTGTTGAGAGGTGTCCAGGTAAGTCGGGTTGAGATGTATAGTCAATGAAGGGCCACCAAGTGGCCATAAACATTTCTGGTTTTGTGATGCCCTGTAGGAATTGAAGGTGATGTGTGACTTTGTCCAGCATTGTGGTATTCCATATATTTTTATACCCGGATGGTAAGTCCAACTCTTCCAGGTATCTCCAGTGGTGTACAACTGTGATTCATGCTGCCACTAGTAATTTGGAGATCAAGCCTTTTAATTTTACTTCCACGTTTTCATCCCTAAATAAAGAGAGTGTAAACAGTTCTTGTGTTTGTTGTATTTTTTCCTTGGTTATTTTACAAAGTTCTGTATGCAGGAATCCTCAAAAGTTTGCAATTTTAGGGCATTGCCATCAAAGATGGGAAGTATGTACCTATTTCAGAACATCCCCGCCAGCAGAATGGGTTCTCTGTGGAAGTTATGTGTAATATTCGGACTGGTGTTAAATACCATCTGTGAAATATTTTCAAATTAATTTCTCTATGGTTTGCAGATATTGTCTTGTTAAATGTAAATCTATACAATATTTTCCAATCTGTTGTATCAAGTTCAAAATTAAAATCATCCACCCATAATCTCTTAAACCTGGTAAACTGTTCCAATTGAGCCTCCAATAAGATTTCATAAAAATCAGAAACAATTCCTTTATCCCCCAAGCCTTTGTCCAGTAATGATTTTCAAAACTGGTAAGCGATCTGGTCACTTGTGCATTAATATGGGGGTCTTTCAGTAGATGTTATGGTTGGTATGAGTGTAAGATTAGGCACATCTATTCTAAGTTGGTGGATGGACACCGGGGGTCCCTGATTATAAAATCCCTCAAACAAAAGTAAGCACAGTTCTCCAATCTAGCAATATGTCTCTTTAATATGTCACTACCTATACAGGGATATTTCTGGAGTGGGGTCAGTGGGGAATATATCAGAGATAGTTTGGTTTGCCAGACTTTCTAGATCATAAGAGTAGCTTTTAAAAAATGGATCACATTAATTTACCTCTCAACATGCTCGTCCCCTACTCAATTGAGTACTACTCAATTGAGTACTGCTACTGCTTGTCTCTTTGGTTATGATCTTGGTCTGTGACTGGGCTCTAGCCTGGCTTAGAGACCTGATTCTGTGAACATTTGCATCACAAACCACATAATCTTTGGAGCGCCATGGGGCCTGTGACTTCTGTGACTGAGATCCTGCAGCACTTCATCCCTGATCCATAGACTTCACCATGACAAACAGATAATCAGTGTGTGTGTGGGGGGGAGAAATATTTTCTGGGCTGTGCTCACCCTCTCCAAGTGATGGATAATAGGGAGCAGATCCTCACACAGATCTTAGGACTGGATGCTCTTTGATGTAGACGGTCCCAGCAATAAATGTGTATTCACACCTGCCCAATGATGTTGCAGGTAGGCATATACCAAAATAGCTAGGGAAGTGTTTTCAAACGTGTAGGCTAATCATGGGGAGGGTTTTCAAATGCATATCAAGTAACCACAGCCACCCATCTGAATGGCAGAATCAACAATCTGGTTTGAAAAAATGTTGAGAACAAGCATGAATGATTCCATATTGAGAAAAACTAAATTTGGGTGCTACAAATGGGTGTGTACATAAACCTAGTTCTAGTCAACTACTCCTTGCAGTGGCCAATGAGATGCCAATTAGAAGCATGCAACTTGGACATCAGCATAATAACACTCTTCTGCTCCTGTTCCCCAGCAAATTCAGAGGCATGGTGCTTCTGATACTGGAAGTAATATATAGCAATAATGACAAGTAGCCATTTGTAAGCCACCTTCTCTGTGAAATTTTTAAAGTCACTGAAATTCCACATCCGAAGCAGTAGGTTGTGTGAGATTTTGAGTGTTTAGCTCTCCTCCATCTTCTCACAAGGCTTCTATTAAAATGTTGGTAGGGGGAATTGAAGGGCAATTTGCTGTAATAGCATTTGTATTGTAGAGGCATATCTGTACTGGTTATGTGGTTAAATTTGATTATTTTGTGTCTTGCAATTTCATTTTCTGAAGGTTTTGTTCTTTTCTTATAAATGAGTGACAAGGGTTGGGATTAACTCCTGCTCTGAAATTCTTAGGAAGACACAAGAATGAAATTGTCTGCCAAAATTAAGTTAACAAAATCAGTAACAGAAAAGAAGCTTGTTTTTCTGGTGACACATCCTGCCAGCTTTTTATTGTCAAAGCTCTATTTAAAAAAAAAGAAGTAGTCAAATTGTGTTTCAGTGTTTAAGGGAATTGGTGCCACTAATTTATAATCTGTTTTTAGGGGGAAATGAACATGAATATATTCTATATGGCATATATATTAGTTTAATAACTGTTCCACTAAAACTCTAAAGTATTTTGCCTTAGGGGAGAATAAGTATTAAAAACCTTTAAAGAAATTATGAGATGCATTAATCTGATGCAGAAATTTCAAACAAAATTCTCTCTGGTTATTTGGGAGTATTTTTAACTATTTCGTTTTAATGATTTAGGTGGCAATCCAATGCATGTCTACTCAGAAATAAGCTCCATTGGGTTCAAAGGGTTTTACTCCCAGGTAAGTGTGTATTTGATTGCAGCTGCAGCCCCAGTCCACACTGGGAGTTCAGGCTCAGAACTGCACACATCATAGGTTGGGTTGGGGGTTAAGAAGAGATTATTTATAGCATAATCCAATGCATGTCTAGATGGGGGATGGTTTAACTCCATCTGCATTTTAAAGCAAACTAACCTAAGTTCTCGACTTGTCTGTGGATCAGGGCACACATATCAATCAGATTTTTGTGATGCAGTTTGGGTTCAAAAATGTGATGTGTGTGTGCACCATACAAATGTATACAACAATCTGTATTTTAGGGGGAAATGAATTAAAAAGTATACACAAATATATATTTGGGGGAATAAAGAATATACAAAATGTGTATAATTTAAATATTACTCTGCTCTTTTTGAATCAAATATATAAGTATATATATAATGTAAAACTGAGATTGTGCTTTATGGGCAGTAGTGTAGCGGAAAATTCAGAAGTACAGGGTCCCTTCATGTTAGTCATAGCCACGCCCCTCCTCTTTTGTTGCTGCAGGGTTGAGAATGAGATCCTTGTTAATACCTTTTCTCACAACAGACATCCTTAGGAGCCAATAAGCATGAAAAGGGAGAGTGTTAGCTACTGAGAAGACTCTTCTCAGTGGCTGACTCACTCCCTTTCACTCTGATTGACTCCAATCAGCGGGAAAGGTCAAGGAAGCATATTAGAAGATTTTTCTCCATGGCTAAGACACTCCTCTTTCATGCTCACAGGATGCTGGAAACATAGGGACCCTGTTCCCAAAAAGGTAAAGCATCTAAGACCCCGGATGACTACATTCTTATTTATGGGTATCCCTGTGTTCCACATGATTAAAAATCGATACCAATGCAGTGATAGCTTAAATACTGCATGGGGAAGGTCCATAGTTCAGTGGCAGAGCATCTGCTTTGCATACAGAAAGGTCCCAAACTCAATCCCCGGCATCTCCAGGTAGAGCTGGGAGTGTTCCCTGCCTGAAAACCTGCTGCCATTTAGTGTAGACAGTACTGAGCTAGATAGACCAATGGTCTGGCTCAGTAGAAGTCAGTTTCCTGTTTTCCTATGTTCCTATGAAGAGCAGCCCCTAGGCATCGGGAAGCGGGGCAGCTGCCCCGGGGCCTGTGTTTTCGGGGGCCCCCACACTTGCCGATCTGCTCACCAGCTGGCTCCTCCCTCCCTGCCTGCTCGCTTTTGCCACGCCAGGCAGGGTGCAGTGCTCTCTCTCTCTCTGGGATGGGGGCTCGCTTGCCTGCCTGCCCGCCCGCCATGCAGAAGCTGCCGCTGCCACCGCTGCTCCTGCTGCGGTCAGCGAGCAGTAGCCACCCCGGGGACAGCGAGCTGGGCTGGCAGTTCTGGGACTGGTGCCTGCACACCTACGGCAGCGACTCGGCCAAAACCAAGACGGTGACCCGGAGCAAATGTGCGGGGCCCCCGACTTTGCTTTTGCCCCGGGCCCCACACATGCTAAGGGAGGGCCTGTTGCTATGCAGGCATGTTTACTCTGAAATTTCAAGCCAAGAAACAGAAGGAGCCTCTGAAACAGTTGTGTAGAATACAGACCAATCCTTTCTGGTTAGGAACTCATTATGCCTAGTGCACATAGCGCCATAAGATATACCAATGCCCATTATCCTAGTCAGCACCCTGATCTTAGATGCTGTCATGAAAAAATATGGGGGTCTTGTCATGTATACCAGCATCTCTACAATGTATTTGTCTTCTACAAGGTAAAAATGTTTTTATGTGGGAGAAGGAGAAGGGAACAAGCAACAGAGCGCACAGAAGTTCCAATACAATCCATTCCAAGCGCAAAAAGAGCTTTACTTGATGCGTACAGGGGCAACCATATTTGAGAGTGGAGAGTTCATATTTTCAGCACAGGCCTCTTTATTTTTATGTATTTCTTTTTCAAAAATTTTTAAACCACCCTTTGACCAAATGGACCACAGGGAGATTTACAATAATAAAAATAAAAGACAATAAAGACAAAACAGAATGCACAATTAAAATAAAAGCTAGAAGACAAACACTAAAACCCACAAGCAAACTGAAGATGAATGTATTCTCCTTAAGTTGCCTGGGCAAATCAGAAAGTTTTGATCTGATGCCAAAAAGATAGTGATGTTAATATTTGAATACTCATCCCGTTCCTAGTCCCAACCAGGTCAGTTCAAATATTTCTGTACTTACTGAGTTCCAGATCAACCCACTCTGCCAGCCATAGGCTTTGGCTGTTACTTGGTCTAGTCTTCATTGACCTGGCCCAGTGTGTGAGGTAGGCCAATGGCTTTATTGGGTATGCCCTTCAGTAGAAAGCTGGGCACTTCTACAACCCTATAAGATGTAGGATAATTTTAAACAAAATATTTTGAGGCACCTTTCTGATGGTACAAAGCAAGATGGAATAGACTGTCATAGAAGGTGGTGGACTCTCCTTCATTAGAGGCTTTTAAGCAGACCCCTATCAGGAATTCAGTAGAAGTGGGTTTCCTTCATTGGCAGGGTGTTGAGGTTCCAATCATAATTCTACGAGTCTATGATTCATGTGACTGTGTTCCATTCCAAAGGCCACATGTGTTATATGCAGAGCTTGGAAGTAACTAGTTACAAGTAATGAATTACTTGTAATTCATTACTTTTTTGAGTAACGAGTGGGTAATTCCTTTACATTTTGATTGTAATAGAACTAGGAGTAATTTTACTACATTTGTGGAGTAATTGTAATGTTTCCAGAATTACTTTTGGGCATTACTTGGGGGGGAGCAGGGGTAGTCTTCTGCTCCTCTGATTTGTGGATGAAAATCATGTGCCTCAAACTGGGCTTCTGTGCAGCGTCACTCTTTCCTCATGCTCTGTGGATTGGCAGGAGGTGACGAGGGAGGAGGCGGAGAGTGAGACGGGGTGGAGTGGAGAAAACAATTATTTTAAAAAATGGATAGTGGTGGTGAAGAATGGAGTGGAGGGAAAAAGGATCTGGAGGTCAAGAACATGGATAAAGGAGGAGAAGGAGGCAGCAGCAGAATGGAGATAAAGAACTGTGGAGGTGAAAGATGACTTTGTGTGTGTGTGTGTGTGTGTGTGTGTGTGTGTGTGTGTGTGAGAGAGAGAGAGAGAGAGAGAGAGAGAGAGAGAGAGAGAGAGAGAGAGAATACTGTGTTTCCACTTGGCACACAAAGTGGCCTCCACCACCCTCTCTGGCTACTGTGCTGCATTTGCAGTATTTTAACTTTTTTGCATCTCAGGGGAAAATGTTTGCTTGAGTGAGTGTCCCTTAGTTGGTGGCAGGGCAGGGTCTGGGAGGTGGTTAAGTGAGAGAGATTATGCTGGCTGGCTGAGTGGGGGGGTTGCACTTGGTTTGATGTGCAAAGATCTGAGTAGTGGCCTCAGCCTCCCTCCCCACCACCCTTACCAGCAGAGAGACCACCATTGCTATCTTATGAATAAAAATAATTATTCTACTACCTCTGTATGTGTTTGTTTATTTTTAATGTTGTTTTAGGCTGCTTAGATGTGCAGCAGCCAAGGCCAGCACCTTGTAGGCTTTTTATTTAAAGTAACTGAAATGTAATTGTAGTGATTACTTTGGAGGAAAAGTAAAGTAATCAATTACTTTCAGAGCAATAGTAATTGTAACGGTAATTACTACTTTTTGGGGCCATGTAACTGTAACTGTAATTTATTACTTTTTAAAAGTAATCTTCCAAGCTCTGGTTATATGATACATTACAGCCATGTTATCAAAATGTAGAACTATTTCTAGCTTACCAAAAAAAAGTCACTGCAAATCATATCAGTGAAAATTATCACTAAGGTCACTAAATGCCAGGGTGATTATATTGAAGAGTGACATTTAAAAACCCATTTCAAGTCAGTCTTAATTACTTCAGCTGTGTGGCTTCATTTGCTCATCTAAGCTTTTTTATAGCACCAATATGTTTTCCAGTGAATAGCTCTTCAAGTACCAACCTTAAAATGAGCTAAGGAATCTTTAGTCCTAATGCAATATTAGCAGAATGTTATGATAGCTGTTATCCCGAGATTGCTTGGGTCTTTTTATGCACAATATGGTTAGACTAGATTATGCATCATATTAACAATACCTGCCAAATTAAGTAGTGGACATGACTAGAGATGTGAAGGCCAAGAGAAAAAGAGGAAAGGTTGCAGCATTTGTGGCTTTTTAGTTTAGAGAAAAGGCGGGTCAGAGGAGACATGATAGAAGTGTATAAAATTATGCATGGCGTTGAGAAAGTGGATAGAGAAAAGTTCTTCTCCCTCTCTCATAATACTAGAACTCGTGGACGTTCAAAGAAGCTGAATGTTGGAAGATTCAGGACAGACAAAAGGAAGTACTTCTGTACTCAGTGCATAGTTAAACTATGGAATTTGCTCCCACAAGACGCAGTAATGGCCACCAGCTTCGATGGCTTTAAAAGAAGATTAGACAAATTCATGGAGGACAGGGCTATCAATGGCTACTAGCCATGATGGCTGTTCTCTGCTACCCTAGTCAGAGGTAGTATGCTTCTGAAAACCAGTTGCCGGAAGCCTCAGGAGGGGAGAGTGTTCTTGCACTCAGGTCCTGCTTGCGGGCTTCCCCCAGGCACCTGGTTGGCCACTGTGAGAACAGGATGCTGGACTGGATGGGCCACTGGCCTGAACCAGCAGGCTCTTCTTATGTTCTTAAGAGGGTTTTTTACCCATTTTTTTCCTGGACATTCATATCTCTAGTCATACCATTTGGGATATAAACATGTAGGTGCATGGTAACAACCATAGGATGATAGCAACCTCACAGTTCAGGTAATATTTAAATATTTTCAGCAGCGTTGATAAGTATCTCCAGATATACATGTTTGTGTCCGTGATTACATTCAAGAATTTTTGCAGAATGACTTATCTTGCTTGCTGACTTATCTTCATTGGCCTTGGTGATTGGCAAGTAGCCAAATCTGATTGGCTAGTGGTGTCATGACATCATCCTGTTAATTATGTGATTGGCTGGTATTACCTGTTGGACTGTTCCAAGAAGCTTTCCCTACTCTCAATTGGCTTCACTTATCCTCATGGTGCCACTATATTGTCAAATCTGATTGAACTACATAGTATTGCAACGTCATCCTCTTCACTGTGTAATCCTGAATTGGGTGGGATCATCAGTTTGAATGATTAAGGAAGTAGCAGCAAGGAGAAGGCAAAAAAAGTGGCAGCAGATCAGTAGGTTAAGTGGAGAAACAATGGCAGCAAACAGGATGAAAATAAAAGGAATAATCCCACAAGTTTGGGATGAAATTTCAGACCCCCCACCCCCAGAAAAAGCACTACTTTAAATCCAAACATGGAAATTATTGAAGTGTCCAGGATATACATATTCCATGAATAAGACCATGCATGTAGAGAAACACAAGAAATGTTAACCTGCTGCAATTAATATTCTGGAAATTAGTGGACATCCAGGCAACACAAACAAAATAATCACAGTTGAATTTATTCTATGATCCCTTTAAAGAAACCAACACTAAAGCTCTTTAAGTAGATTAATTTGTAGATGGGCATACTTATTCAACAGCATAATCCAAATCACATATGTTGCACTGATATCATTCAGGGGTGTGTTCATGGGGAGGGATGGCACCCTTGCCATTGGAATATCTGCTGCTGTTACAGGCTCATCGACTGACTCCTCAAAGCCTTTGAGAGGTAATCATTGTTTTATTTCTGCTGCGGCTCTGTGGGACCTTTCCATTGTTTTTAGGCAATTGCTTGCTTGTTTCAATTTTCATTCTGCTTTAGATTGTTTTAATTGCAAAATGGTATTTGATTGTTGTGAGCCACCTTGAGGTCCTTTCTGATGGAAGAAAAGTAGCACAGATTTTTTTAAAAAAGAAAATGAATAAAAGAAGCAACCCAAAGATCTGAAATAACATTTCAGTCCTTGAACAGGAAGCTGTCTAAACAGGCCATTATCCTTTAATCCCCTCATCATTTGCAGACAGATCCCATGAGCTCCAATACAGTGAACAAAGATAAAGCATTGGGTTTAGGAGCAGAGAGAATGTAGCGCAGCTGCAAGCAGGCCAGATGCATCCACTTCTTGTCAACCACCTCTCCAGCACTGAAAGTAAGAGACTTTGTAGGAATGTGCACTTGACTATTCTTCATTTTTGTCCCATTGCTGGCAGTCCCATTGGTTTCAGTTTCCATTCATTGTCTCACTCATTTAATTTCTCTTTTGTTACTATTTCACTCTCTCCCCCCCTCCCAATTCATTTAATTGCAATTACAATGGAGACCCAGCCTGTTTTAGGATGTCATTAACTTTGGAGTTTAACCTCCAAAAGGCATGAAATGCTCAGGCTTGTACAACTCCCCTAAAGCCTCAGACCAGCCATATACCATCAGTGTGTAATTTTTAAGGTTGCCTCTCTTAGAGGTATCTTAAATGTTGCCAACGTCCACAGGGAAGACCATGGTGAATCAGCAACAGGTTTCCCTATATCAACCTCCCATAATAAATGGAGATCTTAAAAGGGTCCCGGTGTGATGTCTAAAACAATATGGTATAGGGCTGAAGTAACCTCTTTTCTCTGAGTATGGCAGAGTATGGCCCTGCAGAAACTCTTCTTCAAAAGATGCTAACGGGCAAGAAAAATTATACTTAGCGTATAGTATCTTAACAAGACTACATAACTGAATAGCCTGAAACCATTGCTTTTGTGGGTCTTTAAATACCAACAAAAGTTGGTCAGGAGACCTAGGCTTACCCTCCTTAATAAGATCTTTCAGACACTTCACTCCCACTTCTTCCAACACCCAAAACTGCAGAAAATACTCCCATTTAAGGTATTCTGGATGATCTAAAAACAGGTGAAAGAGAAGGTAAGGGAGCCAAAGACTTTTGCCACCACCTCCACATCGTCAGCATAGTGAGAAGAAAAGGGTTGACCAGTTCCTTGAGAAACGGTTGAGAGAGTGGACCCAAAGGGAGCACCTGCAATCTAGATTCAAATTTAAGATATTCCATTGTAACCCACAGAAATGATCTCCCAGCTTTAACCAGTGACAACAGTTGTATAAGCTGACATGCTTCCCAGTAAATTTGTAAATTAGGGAGATCTAACCTTTAGATTTTTTGTAAAGAACCTTTTTACTAACCCACATCCACTGCTCTCTGTGGCAAAAGCCTTTGATATATATGTGCCAGTGTTGCAGTAAAGGAAGTGAAAGCATAACTGGGAGCATCTGGAAAAAGTAGAAAAGTTTATGTAGAAACATCATTTTAAGGGCTACAATATGGCCAAGCCAAGTAAGAGAAAGATCCTGCCAGGACATAATATCTTGTTTCAGACACTTCTGTAATGGGTCATAATTACATTGGACTAGATCTTTAGTTACAAGCACTCCCAAATACTTAAAATAACCAGTCTGCAAAGAGAGGTTAGCCAAATTAGCTGAAGATCTCTGCTCAATCCAAAGAATATTGATGCACATAAGCTGTGACTTAGAAAAATTTACCACCAGGCCCGCAACCAGTTTGAAAGGAGTTCAGTTCCCTTAGGCACCATCATGCGGATTAGGGAGGATAATCAGTGTGTCATCGGCAAATCTAACAAATGGATATGCTCTCCAATCTTAACCCTCTGAAGAGCCAGATTAGCCCACTGCTAGTGCCTCAGTGACAAGCACAAAGAGAAGCAGGGAAAGAGGGCAATCTTGCTTAGTTCCTCTCTCTAAAGCAACCAGAGGGGAATAAATTCATTAACATGCACTACTGCCAAGCAACTAGAGTAAAGCTGCCTCATAAATCACACAAAGCAGCTGGCAGAATACATTTTAGTCAAAGGGCTAGCATAAAGGATCACTTTAAGATATCAAAGGCTTTAAGAATATCAAGAGAAAGGAGAGCCAGGGGGGTGTCCCAATTCTTGCAATTAATAAAATTAAGAATCTGCCTAATAAAGTCATCCGTGTGACAACCAGGCATAAATCCAGCTTGGTCTTTATGTACATATTGTGTAACAAAACTACTAATACATTTGACCATAAAAAGGTAAGGGTGTCCCTGCACTTATAGTGCAAGTTGTTTCCGACTCTTAGGGGACGCCATGCGACTTTACTAGGCAGACCGTATATATGGGGTGGGATTGCCAGTTCCTTCTCCAGCCTTTCTTTACCCCCCAGCATATCCCGGGTACTCATTTTACTGACCACGGATGGATGGCTGAGTGGACCTCGACCCCTTTTACCGGAGATTCGACTTCCTCCTTCCGTTGGAATCGAACTCCGGCCATGAGCAGAGCTTCGGCTGCGTTACCGCTGCTTACCACTCTGTGCCATAATAACAGTTAATTAGTGTCCTGGGTAACCAGGGCAATGGGCTGATACAAGATTGCCTCTGAAGGGTCTTTACTGGGTTTAGGAACCAGTGTTATATGAGATTGCCTTCAAGTGTTAGATATAATTGCTCCCACAGGGATCCCGTTGTACAGATCAGCTAGATGTGTGGCCAACAATTTCGAGACGAATTTATAAAATTCTCCAGGGATACCATCTAACTCTGGGGCTTCCCCATTTTAAAATGTTTTTAACATCTGAGTTTCTTCAGTTTTAGTTCCTATTAAGGAAGAAACTGTGGTCATCAGAAAGAACAGGTAAATCTAAAGAAGTTAAATAGTCAACAATGCTTTTCCAATCAGGAGCCCCAGAATTGTACCGGTCCCTATAAAAGGAAGCAAAAACCTCACCCATACCCTGAAAATTAGTAACCAGAGCTCCAAATCAAGATTTCAACATGAAGATTGCATTGCGCAAATTTTTATGGTTATCCACCCTGGGCAGTAATCTGGAACTCTTGTTACTTAATTCATAATAATGGTTATTAGAGTAGAGTAAGTGGTTAGTGATCCTACCAACCTCAACAGTCTGGAGCTCAGTCCGCTTCCCCTCTAGTGTTCAAAGCACTATCCTATCCCCAGAGGACTTATGATGATCCTCCAACTTCATAATTTCCTCTAACAGATGGCGTTTGTCTTCTTCTTGTTGCATTTTTTGAGCATGGGATTCCTGAATGAAGAGGCCCTCATTACCACTTTCATGCAATCCCAAACCACTCCTGGAGCAACCTCTGAAGTTTCATTAAACCTGAACTATTCTGCTAGATGCTCGGTTAACTGCTTCCTAAAATGAGCACCCACAACTCCTTTCTGATTAAGTCTCCACATTCAAGTATATACTACTTGGGAGGCAACTAATAGAGTGGCCACAATGGGGGAGTGGTGAGAGACTGTAATACCTCCAGTAGCTGTCACTAAGAGCAGTCTGGAGGGAATGTGATATAAAAATAAATTCAGTAGAGGAATAAGACTGATGTTGGGAGGAATAAAAAGAATAATCCTAACTTGATGAATAGAGACCACCAAACGTCAACTAAGTCAGCCCCCTATAATAGCCTAGCAAGAGAGGAGCTTTGTGAATTCTGTCTACCTGCCTGTTACAATAATCAATATCTTTACCAATATCTGGACATCAGGCTTATAACACTTCAGTTTGGCTACAACCATGCTTGCTTTATCGCTGTGCCAAGCCCATGGACATTAAAAGAAATTATCCTAAGTCTAGTTGTCATGGGTCCAAGTCCATTAATATTCTGGGAAAATACTGTGTCTTCTCTTTGACAATTCTCCATCAACAATTTATTATATTTAATACTTTCAACACTCCTCCTTGATCTAAAAAACCACTCCCATTTTCAATTAATACATTTGGTTCCTTTTGGAACTTTTATGGAGAATTGGAGTAAGGGGGTGTTCCGATTTTCTGGGGTTCTAAGAACTGAAAATAAACACAATCCTTAGTATAAATAAAACCAACCATTATGAAATAAATAAAACCAACCATTTTACAACTCATGTTTAACAACAACAAAAATACAAAATGGCAAAGGTCCTGTTCCTTCACAGAAGGTGCATTCATTTTATTTTTCATTCATTTTATAAATGAATACATGTCCCTAGGAATTAAAGGGCCCCACTGCTAGAATTCTGGTTTGAGATCCCTTCGCTCAATTATTCAAGACCGCTTTGCTTTCATTGACATTTATGTATGCTGAAAAAGACAATGCATTTTTTTTTTGCTTCAACAGAAATAATTATTGTAAGTAAGAGAACAGCAATTCAGATGGACAGGACTGGAACAAGTGTCCATACAACTGAAGAGAGTTTTAATTTCCATGAGCAACCTCTGCATCTTTTGTCAGCAGACTTCCCCCACCCCCAGTAATGCCAGTAGCATGGTTCTTGCTGTGTTCCTTTGCACAAGTGCATACATGTGGGAGAAGCTAAGGGAACTTCATCATTCAAGATCTAAGGAACTTGCATTTCATCAATTCCAATTGCTGAGATCCAAAAGTGGAGGATTTGTCAAAATGGTAAATGTTCACTTAAAACACCATCCAAATCCCCTATGACAACAGAGACAACAGTATGTTTAAAATACAGCAAGTGTTTCCCTCTTTGTAAATAATTTAGTTCTTGTCATTACACAGTAATTCAAAAAGATTAAGAGGTTAGAATTAGACCATTATTCGTTGTAAAAAAAATAAGAGTTTGGTAAATACTATTTAGTTAGGGCTTTTGAATGATTGAATATTAAAACACACCATCAAACAGCAGGTTATTAATTTGCCCCAAACACACACTGATAGTGATAACGTCTTCACAGTATGAAACTCAGCAGTTTTGAAAACAATTGTCATAGACTACCTTTTAGAATATTGACACTGTACCTTTCTTACCCATGTATTAAGACCTTCAGGGGAGTGTTAGCTCTTCTTTCATAGCTAAGAAAAATGCTTTTTAATTTCTTCTGTGACAGCAGTAAAATTTGAATTTTCCTTCACTATTTCTGGGAAGAGAAAAGGGGGGGGAACCATCTGACCTAATTTCATGGGGTGGAGCTCACCATTAGCAGTTGCAGTACTACAACTTCTTCCTTGTTTTTTTTAAGAGTATGTGGACAGGTGGCTGCCAGCCTGGCTACCTATATATATATATATATATATAAATGATAACCTGCCCTACACACACACACACACATCCTCCCAGTAGGAGCCTAGGGCAGCAAAGAAAAACTCTAAAAACACTATAAAACATCTTAAAAACAAAAGAGTGTTATCTGTGATCCTGCAGCAGTACCATGCACAACAGGCCATGCACACTGAGTTCTCACCTGAATAATTCTCTGCACCACCCTACTTCGTGTCATAGCATCTTGACTTTGCCAAAGTGCTTTATAGTCTTTTATTCTCACAACAACCCTGTAAAGTAGATCATTGTGCAATTTTAGCAAAATGACAAAAAGAACAGTACTGACTAACGAATAAGTGATAATGAAACATAGTTGTCTATTGCTGTTCCATACAGAGAATTGAAAACTGTTTCTGAACTTACAAAAAAGTGTTGTTTTTTTTAAAAAAAAGACTAAAATTTATTATGGTATAAGCTTTCTCAGACAAGCAGTCCACTTCATCATTCTTGGGAATCCATAAAAGCATATGAAGTAATATAATTGCTAGTCTTTAAAATGCTCCTGGACTATTGTTTCATTTCCTGTAAGCCATAATTAGTTGTTTGCCCCTTTCATTGAAAGTATACCAGAGTAATATACCAATACCATACAATGATCCTGTGGCTGAGAGGAGGAATTTTAAATTAGGTGTCCAGATCTTATGGTGGTCTGGCTTTAAAAAGGCTATTGGCAATTGAGAAAGAAAATGTGCAGGCATGATTAGGAATTATGAACCTCAGAACAAATGGCATGAGAATGCAGACCTTTCTCATCAATAAGAAATCTCTATTTGCATTTAATAAGATGATTCTATGACATCCATTGCTGGCCAAAAAGAAAAAACATATCCCGGCCAGCATGCCTATGAAGAAAGCCTCACCCACTGCTCTGTCTTCTCAGAATAAGGCTTTGCTGCTGCAGTACTGGCAAACACATTTGAAAAATAATAACTTAAGTTCTCCCAGTATTCCCATCCATAAAAGAAAAATGGCATAAGTAAAAAAAAAAAATTACAAGCAAGAAACCCACAGTGTGTCCAGTGGTGCTCACTCGCACAAATAGAAAGAAAGACTACACAGGGAACAAACACGCTCTTGGGCCTGGCTGGGTAGGTGTGGCTTTCAAGGAAACAGCTCTGAGCACACTCAGAACAGATGTATGATTCTGATACTTCTACTAAGCTAGTGGGCCCACCATGGCAGCAGACCTATTTATGTAATATACCACGGAAGGATCACCATCATGACAACAGGAGGGAGGGGCAACCTGCACAACCAGGACTAACAGCCAGTAGCTCAACTAAAATAGAATTTTATTTATCACATTTTTTTTCTGGAGATAAGTAGGAGGGGCCTCTAGGTCATAGCTTTTAGATTGAGATTGGCTGAACGGTGCAGAAAGCTGATCAGCCAGGGACTCGGAGATTGATCTGCTTCCAAATACCAGTTGCTGGAAATCACAGGAGGGAAGAGTGCTCATGCACTCAGATCCTGCTTTTAGGCTTCCCATGGGCATTTAGTTAGCCACTGTGAGAACAGGATGTTGGACTAGATGGGCCATTGGCCCAATCCAGTAGGCTGTTCTTATGTTCTTATTGTTCCTTTGGTGACTTCAAGCGCTTCAGCTGAGAGGCTTTTAAAGCAAATGTTTTGCACTTTAGAAGCATTGTTGCTTGAAGGAAATATTTTCTCACTGTTTTTTAAAAAAGAAAGAAATCATTGTTAGTTTGAGGCTTGGTAAACAAGGAACAGCAGAGGGTCATATTCATCATGACTTCCCCTGGGGACTTTGCTCAGCCTGAAATGGCTGACTGCCACCTTTCAGGAAGCGTTATTCATCTCATTATGTGCATGCAGCATTTGTCGTGAATGGCCTGCGATCTGCAATTGGGCAAAAAACGTTCCCATAGTCTTCACAAATAAGCTTTCTTGTCTGGCACTGTCTTCTGGGTAAATTAAATGTTCAGTGGCAGACAGCTAAAAAAAACAACACACAACAATCCACATCCAAAAACAAACACTGGGAAATGGGAGGTGGGTGGGGGGAGAAATAAAACCCCTAGATGCATACAAAAGGAACTGCAAGTAAAAAGTCATAAGAAGTTCAATTCTGTTGTGTAATAATGCAAAGATACATGTGCTGTACTCCTATATTAAATGGTGTGAGCAAAAATGTGACAGTCTCCCCCACCCCACCCCACATTTTCTGAACATTTTCCAAAGCACTAGGATATGCCTCCAAACGTCTAACTCCATAATATAGTCAACATTTTCTAGTGGGCTTTTGTCTGTTTATTTAATTCCCCCTGCCACTTTTCCCTTTTCAAGTACAAGTACTACTGCTTGAGCTGGAGGATGTCGATGCAGCAAAGAGTACAATCATGCCCCTCTATGTAAATGGAGGGCTTCTGAAATGGAGAGCTCTGGGAGTCCCTTCTGACTGGAAAGTTTAGGATGCTTGATGTTTTCATTTGCATTTTGCAATTTGTATTCAAATGAGATAATACCAGATTTGAGGGAGGGGGGAGATAAAGTGCTCCTGGCTAAATTGGCTATGTTTTTATTTAGATGCTATCAGAGGCCACTTGTGAGTTCCAGAATGATTAGAAATGGTAAGAGCAGAGCCAGGCAAAATTGAACACACCTAGTGTGTGATTTAAGCTCTGTTATGAGATCCCTGTTAGTGAGTGTCGATTGTGTTCTGTAGTCTGGGGGAATACTATGAAATGATTTCCCTTTTTCTCTCTCTATAGATTTTAATGAGTGGACTGCCCTATGTTCAAATTCGAGAGTTTCAGAATTGGACAATGGGTTAAAACTCGGTGCACGGCATTGTCTACTTCCAAATTTCATCTGTTTTCTCCATAGAGAGTATCTTACAGGATGTTAGAGGAGAATCCCGAGGGTGTTGGTACTGTTCAGAAAAAGTTGATCACGAGTAAAAGCAGTCACCAAGTAGATTGAAATGGTTTCTCAAGGAAATTGGAGCCTAGGCCAAAAAAAGGTGTGAAAGAATGAAAATAATGCCGTAGGTTAGGATGGTGCAGCACTTTCAGCCTGAGATCTCTGACACGGTTGGGGAACCTCAAGCCAAATGCAGCTCTCCAGGGATCTCTGTCTTGTCCTTGGGACTCTCTACAGGCCACACCTTTCACTGGCCCTGCTTTGCACTCTTCTGACGTGTTTCTGCCTGGCTGGAACATGTCTTTGAACTCTAACAATGCCTCTTGCTTGCCTGAATGGAGGATAGTGAGGGATGTGTGAGTGTGTGTAGAAACGAGTCTACTGTTCAAAGTTAAAATTTGTTGCGCTGCAGTTTTGCCTCTGGCCCTGCCCACCAGTGGCATGTGGCTCCCACAAAGTTGTCCAGAAGGAAAAGTGGCCTTCAGCTAAAAATATATATGTTCCCCACCCTGATCTATGGCGTAAGTCTCAAGGGCTGCTTTCTTCTGGCATGACTTTGAAGACCTAGTTCTCCCTCAGGTGGTGAACCCAAATCTGGGCTACACCATTTCAGATTGGAAGTGGGGGCTTTTCATTATGGAATGCTCTCCATGAGAAGAAGATTTTTACACACAGGAGATGAGGGCCCAAGCATGGGCGGGGGGAAGCATACACTTACCTGGGGCATGGAGATCCAGAAAGGCCTGGCCCAGGCTCAACCCTATTACCGTGAAGGGAAAAACTGAAGCTAAATTGTAGATCATGCTTGCGCATATGTACAGTTATGACCCTTAAGCTTAAAAGCCCAAATCATCTGTAGAGTAAAAAACACATGTAAGAGTATGGAAGATAACTAGAAATCATTCAGAGTTCTTCCCCAAAATGAACATTCACAATCCATTCACCTGGCAATTATGGAACCTACTTTCAGGTACAGTTCAGAAATCTTTAGAACTTATTCCATGAACTTAATTAAACCGAGCTAGTTCATTCCAAGCACTGCCTCTACTTGAAGGGCTATCCAAGAACAGTTGTCTATTTGAAGATGACCTCTATTTGCAGAGGTCTCCAGTCCAACTCCAGTTTAAAGATAAAGAACCATATTAAGAAGGGAGTGCAGGAGGCTTGAAGTGGCTAATCAATAGTTCTGTTGCACCTGGACAGCAGACTGAACAGGCACACAGGTCACCTGATCACAGTCTTCCCTATAACAGTCATGTCAAGATTTGCATCCATACATATAAATCAGCATATGCACATTTTATGCAAATCTGTGCCCTCTATGAGCCGATTTTTTTGGTGGTCAAAGGGGCCACCCCCTGTGACCCTCTCTCTAGAGAAGAGAAAATGGAAAGGGTTATTTATGAGTTGAGCCAATATGCAGACATTTTGGTTCAGATTGTAAAAAAGTTCATTTTTCCCATCTGGGAGGAGTAATATCCTCCCCCCACCCCCCATTCTGAAACATAGCACAGGAAAGCTAGGCTTTTCTCACTTGCATTTTTGCTTCCTGCACCATAACAGAAAGTAGGATGTACTAAACATTGTTTTTTCAGAATGGGCATGCTGTAGATAGCATAGTGGATAAGAGCAAAGAAGAGCTCTGCAGGATCAGGCTAGAGGCCCATCTCATCCAGCACTGTGTTCTCACAGTGGCCAATCAGATACCTCCAGGAAGCCTGCAAGCAGGACCTGAACACAACAGCACCTGCCGTTCCCAGCCATTGGTATTCACACTGCCTCCAACACTGAAGGGGGAGTAATAGCCATCATGGCTAGTAGCCACTGATAGCCTTGTCCTCCATGATCACCTTATCCTCCATGATTGCTACTCTGAAGTGCTTTATGCTGTTCTTTTAGTTTTAGTATTTCAGATAGCGGCATTATTTTGAATTGTTTTTATATTACTGTAAGCCACATTGGGAAAACGTAGGGTTCTGACATTGGTTTAGAAATTGTTCAATGAATAAAATAGAATAAATAACACAGAGGAGCAATTTGGTATGTATCCATCTATATGGCTATAGTTCCAGCATCTTTTTTCCTTTGTTCCTCTGAATGTATATCCATATGGACAGACAGGAGGAGGAACATGCTTTTGGCATATTTAAACAACATCCAGCATTCCTTTGGCAGAGGCCTCCACAGTTTACTAGTTCCATTTCCCACAATACTGGGTGCCAGGAAAAGAAAATGATATAAGGCTTAAGTGAGCAGAAAAGGATCTTTATGACAAAGTAGGAGAAAGCTACAAATTGAACGGAATGTGCATTCAGCTAGTAATAGAATGAAATTATTTGGAAGAAATCTATGGTGGAATCCATTTTTCACGGAGGCATATAAACAGGCCTGCTACTGAGTAGGTAGGAACCTCCTGTCAACCTTTCTAGGATGACAAAAAGAAATGATCATATCAGGAGATGCAGCAACTGCACAGCAGTAGCCGCTAATTCTACCCATCCCTTCCCTGGTCCAGCACTGATAGCTTGCAAAACCCAGACTCTTATTTTTGCTGTTTACCAGCCTGTATTTGTTCATTCACATTAATTTAACAAGGGGGTTGTCGTATTTCCTTCAGGCATATTCCCTTTCCTCCCAAATGCACCCTGGCTTTGATTAAACTGTAAGCCTGTGAGCTGTCTTATTTTGTAATCTTTATAATGCGCCTAGGTGTCTTAGGCATCCACATCATCAATAAAAATAAAACTTCCTTTGGGCTCTGAGCTAAAAGTTCTCACAGCAGAACTTTCCACTCAAATTTGGGAGACAGCAAAATCCACCACCCTTCCCAAAACAAGCCATTCTCTCACTCTCTCTTTTTAAGAAAGCTCAAAATTTGCAGCGACTGTTTGGGCAGGACAACTCAGCCTTGGAAGTATTGTTATTTTCATTTCCAGAGCTACCCTTGCAATAGCCTGGACATCATTTTCTTTCCTCTATAATGCCTTGGCTATACCCAGGGCATTGTGGGGATAAAAGGCAGTTGCCACAAAAATTGATGCTCCTCATCCCATTGACCATTTTACCTATAATGATCTGGAATGATGCTCCATTTGGGGCATTTACAGGGGGGAAATGGCAGGTGGGCCACTGTAAAAGGACATCTGTTGTTGCCACTGCTGGCAGAATAAGTAAGAAAACTGCAATCACCACTACTGCTAACCATGAGCCACTGTGTTATGAGTTTGCTAGAGGAAGTCCACAGAGCCCCAGAGCATTCCCTAACCTCAGGGTCCATCAGTATATTAGTGAAAATAACATAAAAATGCATCATATTTGGGGAAATTTCCTTGCAAAAATGTGTGGATTAGGCTAAATTTCATACAAATATGTATATTAGAAGAAATTTGCTGATGAATATTTATGAGCATTTTTTTTTTAAAAAAATTGCAAACTGATGTGGAAATGTAGGGCTTAAGATGGGAAACTAAGAAACTGAGAGAAACCATAATTGACAGATTCTCCAAACCCTAGTGGTGAGAGGTTGCAGCACCCTCCCTTAGAAAGCTTTTCCTAAAAGGAAAAGCAGGATATACATCTATCAGACAAACAAATTAATAAAATGAGATGAAACAGAAAAACACTGTTTTGGATTCAGCCATCTGCAGTTGTGTTCTCCTCAACCAAAAATTGATCTTTTTGATGGATATGTTATGGTGCCTTCACTGACATTTCTAGGTGGTTATTAAAAATATACCTGGCCATCAAGCCTTTTACCTTTTTTTTTCTAAACAGAATTGATTTTTTTTGTTTGTTCTCAAGCTGTGCAATAATCTTAGTTATAGACGATGTTTCTATTGATTTTAGTGAAGTGCTTTATGATGCTATGGTTGAAATAGGTCTCCACACCTTAGTTGATTGATTGGTTGGATGCATCAATTAAAAACCTTTTGAATTAATAATAATAATAATAATAATAATATGGACTGCCTTCAAGTTGATCCCAACTTATGGCGACCCTATGAATAGTGATTTCATAGTAAGCGGTAATCAGAGGGGGTTTACCATTGCCTCCCTCTGAGGCTAGTCCTCCCCAGCTGGCTAGGGCCTGCTCAGCTTGCCACAGCTGCACAAGCCAGCCCCATCCTTGTCCGCAACTGCCAGCTGGGGGGCAACTGGGCTCCTTGGGACTATGCAGCTTGCCCACGGCTGCACAGGTGGCAGGGCACGTAACCCCTGAGCCACTCACTGAGGGGGTGATCTTTAGCTGGCCCTTGACACCCAGGAGACATGAGTGGGGATTTGAACTCACAGACTCTGGACTCCCAGCCATGCTCTCCTCCCCACTGTGCTATACCAATCAGCAGCAGCAGCAGCAGCAGCTGCCCTTCCTCCCAAGGGGATCCCAGGGCAGCAATTAGAACCTACTAGAAAGGCTGTCCTGATTAATCAGGGAACAGTTTTTTTTAAAAAAAATTTTTTTTAAATGTACACACATATAAAAACTGCAGGTAACAGGCAACATCTTAGAAGAGGCTCCTTGCTTTCATACAGAACCAAATGCCTCTCTTAAGATGGTGTCTGCTGTGACATGTGCATGCATCATCTAAAATCAAAAGAAAGTATGCCTTTTTTTATCAAAATGGTTGCTTTATTCTTATGCAAATGTAATCAATTAATTATACAATTAATTAAAACTCACATAGTTAAAATTGTCTCTAGATATGCAATTTAAATTTATATGGGTGAAAAATACAAGATTGTTCCTTTCCTTTCCTGTCCCTGTTTCTTTCCACAAGGGCAGGAGTGGGCCTAATTGGATCTTGGCCGGATTCCATGTGGGTGGCAGAGAGGAGTTAAACAGGAAAGGGGGTAGCAAAGAGAGAGCGAAATGGTAGAAAGAGAGTGGAAATAAGATAGCCCGGCCCACCTTTGGCTCTCGCTCCATCCACTTTTGGCTGCAACACCTCCCTGCTGTTAGCTCTGGCTTTGTCACGAAGTCCTGCCAGATTACCCCTAAGGGAACGTAGCCTTCGACAGAAAATTGGTTCCACATTCTTGCACTGGAAGAATCCCATCTCTATAATTCTATATATTAACAGCTGAGAGTTGGGAAGTAGTGTGTACTTTGCTATTTATTTCAGGTAATTGTGCATTTACCTTTCGACCCAGTACTGGGCCCTGAAGAAAGCACACAGTAAAATCACTTTCAGAAATCACTTGAATAAAATAATAGCAGCAAACCAAGCCATACATGGATGGATGCAGATGTGTGTGTGTGTGGCGTGGGGCAGTGTGTGCTTGAACCAACTGTAGATTGGAGGGGGAAATTTGTTGTGGTGGGGGTTGGTCCTACCATTATGCAGACTGAGGCAGCTGTCTCAGGCAGGGCAGGAATGCCTGTGATGGATTTGAGAACAGAGCAGTGTCTGCCATGTGGCCTGTCCTGCCCCCCACCCTAAGCTAGTCTGCTGCCCTCATGTGTAGTAAGTCTCTAGTGCTGAAGTAAGATTCCACCACCAGTTTGTCTTTTGCACATAGAATAGGGGCAGGACATCCTGTCTACCGCAGACAGCAAAATGTGACCTAGGGCCAGCCCTAGCCGCCAGAATTTTATATACATATGTGAAAAGACATATCTAAGACAGAGACCATTGGTCCATCTTGCTGAGTATGGTCTACATTGACTGGTAGTGGCCGTCCAGGATTTTAGACAGAGTTCTCTCCTAGCCCTCCCTGGAGATGGCAGGGACTGAATCTCGGGCCTTTTGCATGGAAAGCAAATGCTCTAGCAGCAACCTATGGCTCTTCCCTGTAAATACAGCTCTGTCCATGTAACAGCTAAGATCACAGCTGCTGATAAATAAGAAAACAGGATCCAAGGGCTTATTTGAAAAAAGCAACTGAAATGCTGTTGTTATTTTTGTTTGGTGTTGTCTCCGTCTTAATGTCAGTCTCTTTTTTTAAAAAAAAGTTTCATTATATTTTTAAATTGTTTTAGTGCATTTTTATTATTACCATTTTTTGTTAACTGCTTTGGGTGCTCCATGTAGAATGGGATATACATTGAAATAATAAATACTAATAAAGAAATACACATTCTGGTTTGAATCCTAAGCTATGCAAGCAGAACAGTGCTTGTACAAGGTAGCTTGTATGATTATTTGTTTATAAAAGTATTTACATGTCATCCACTCACATCAAGGCGATGCACAACAACATATGCAAATACAATAAAACATAAAATACTGTAAAACAATACAAAGTCATCACAACAATGAGTAGGACTCATTGTAACCCCAAGCTTCTTGTGCTTATTTGAGGAATTTTGGCTGTTGAGCGCACTAGTCGCCTGCGGCAAAGTGTTTCCATTGGGCACTCCTGAAGGGCAATGGGTTGATCTACCGATCAACTGCGAAATCTGTTTAAAGCTGTTTTTTTAAAAAAAAAATGCACTTGAGCTGATCCCACCAGGTTTTACAGTAAAAGGGGTCAGGGTTTGACTATAGCACTGTGTGCCCCGTTTTCAAAAAAGACGCACTGAAACCGACAGAACAGTAAGTATGTCTGTACCCTTTGTAATGGGGAGGGGCAAGGGGAAGCAGTGTTGTGGTAGAGAGTGGAGGGGGAATCTCAGGCCCATGGGCTGAATGTGGCCTTTGAAACCTCTCTATCCAGTCTCCAGGATGTTCCCCAGGCTATACCTCTCACCAGTCCTGCTCCATGCCTTCCTTGAGTGCATTCACTTGGCTGGGATGAGTCCTTGATTCTTGACTAGATGGAGGATGGAGAGGTATGAGTGTGCATGTGAGGGTGTATATGTGTGTGTGCATATATGGAAGGCAACCTCTGACTTTTACATGGCCAAAATGTAGCCTACTCTAAAAAGGTAAGCATCACAACCATTGTTCCACCCACTTTTGCCTCTGGCCACACCCACTACTGGCACACACACACACACACACACACACACACACTGGAGGTTTTTCAATGAGGGAATGTGGCCCTTAGACTGAAAAGGTTTCCCTACCTTTCTAGCAGAGACAGGGCTCCCAAGGAATCTTGACATTCTTCTTCCATTGCACATTTTTAGAAAGAGGAATCTGTCAATGTCATTTGAATCTTTATGCCTTGCCTTTTTAGTGTGACTCTAAACCAAAGTCTACCCACACTCCCTGCTGTGATAGTAGGACTGGCCCCTTCCATCAGGCAGAGCGAGGCACTCAGCTCAGGTAGCAAACGCTTTTAAAACTGAGTTTCTCTCAAAATATGCGTTTCTGAGTTTGATATGTTGAAGCTGGGAGTTATTCAATATTCATAACATTAGGGAAGTAGGAAAACTGATGAATAACTGAGACCTTCTCTGCACAGTAGTTCGGAAGGTGTGGATCAGGTCAGTTCATACTGGAATTCACAAAGGTATTATTTTCTCAAGCTTCCCTCCTCATTAAAAAGATATTTTAAATATCTAATTCAGTTGACAAGACATATGAAAAGTCAGGATTTAAATTCACAAAACTGCAGAATCACAATTTCAACACACATCGGGGACCAGATATGTATGTTATTAAAATATACATATCCATGAAGGAGAAGTGTCCCAGTTGACAGGAAGCTGAACTGGGCTCTGTGTAAAATGAACATCAGAAAGAACCCTGCTGGATCAGACCAAAAGCCCATCTAGCCCACCATTCTGTTTTCACAGTGGCCAACCAGATGCCTCTGGGAAGCCTGCAAGCAGGACATGATCACAACAGCACTCTCCCCACTTCTGATTCCCAGCAACTGGTATTCAGAGTTCGTGAATTTGTCTAATCCTCTTTTAAAGCGGTCCAAATTGATAACTCTCTCTCCATCTTGTGGGAACGAATGTCATAGTTTAACCATGTGCTGTGTGGAGAAGTACCTTCTTTTGTCTATCCTGAATCTTCCAACATTTAGCTTCACTGAACAGTCCTGGGAAATGAAGTTACTTTACATTCAGACCGTTGGCCCACCTGTCTGCTTTGACCACTAGCAGTAGCAGCACCAGATCTCTAGTGCTTAAAGCAGAATCTACCAGAAATTCTTTAGCGGAATATAGTTCCTGCAGTGCATTTGCCTCCACCCCCTACCTTCGGAAGGGAGACAAATATGATTTGGCCCTCAGGGAGAAGCAGAGGTCACATGGCCATGTTGGCCAATCAGGTGGGGTGGGGAGCCAAGTTTAAAAGCTGGCTCCACACCCAATACTCCCTCTTTGTGTCTTTTGCTGCATTCATCCTCCTGCCCTTTCAGTATGGGCTTTGCCAGTTGCCATTTAGGAGCTGAGTAGAATTTTTTTTGGGTGGGGACTAGTGTTTTGCATCTCGTTTTGCCTACTCCATACTGCAGAGCGTAATTTGTTTGGCTCCTGGAGTGGTGTAGTTGCTTGCCTGTTGGTGTGAAGTCCAGGCAGGTGAATAGGCTAGACAGTTAAATTAGGTATACTGAGACATTATGGGGTCAGGGGCACCCTCTAGGGATCTCCCAGTGCTTTATGCCTGGGGGGAACTGGGGGGTGCCCCTTGTGGCCTTACTTGTACAGTTTGGGTGAATGCCAATACAAGACAGGCCCAGATGCATGGGTGGTTTACACACTCTAGGCTTGCTTAGCAAAGAGAGGGGTATTTCCTCCTCATCCTTGGCTGAGGAGCCACAGCCTATGGCTAGTTGCATGACCAGGGGGCTGGTGAGGATCTTTTCCCACCAGAGTTAGATTGAACTTTACCTGCCCTGGCAGTTTGAATTTGGTTAAATTTGGTCAATTCAGCCTGCAGGTTCTCCAAAAATGTGTTATATTTCAATAAATATAACATTAATCCAAAGTCGTCTCCTGAGTCTTCCTTTGGGTGTAGGGGCAAATGCTGGACTACATGCTGAAATCTTCTGTACACAAACCATGTGGTCTACCTTTGACCTATGGGAACACTTTAACATGGTTTCTCTTCCTACCTCCATTACGGAATTGCTGCACAATGGGTACAACGGAAGCTACATCACAGCTTTTGTGGGGTGAGTGAAGATTAAAAGTTCTATAAATTAATTGGCACTAAGCTTCATATACCCAGCATGAGTGAAGTTGGTCCCATAAGTCAATATGACTAAATTAATTGGGTTCATTAATATGACAAAATAAAATATGTTTCATGACATTTTCACAACATCATGCTGAATGTACATTTGAAACTGGGGGACTTTAAATTAATTTCAGATGCATTGTATATATATTAAATATATATCTGGTATCCAAAAATGGTTGTTTGGGCCTTCCAAAAGATATTCTGTTGCAAAAAGAAAAGAAAAAAGACACCTCCTTAGTACAAAGTGCTTTTATTTTTAAGAATTAGAAATATATTCACTAATAGGCAAAAAACCTTGCAGTTTAAGAACGTACCTATAGCCCACAGATTTTTCTATCAAACTTTAAGAAGCAGGAAAATTGGGCAGCTATAGTGAATGCACCAGGGGAGCAGGAGACGTGACCTCCTCTCTGAGATATTGTACTGCCCTACAAATTTGTCAAAATGCAAACACAATTTGGGTTGGTCTTTCACAGTCCAATCCACTTGCTGTGTAGCTTGGAAGAATTTGGTAACATGTGCCTCTGAGCATATGTTGAGTCAGGCCATTTGGTACCATCTAGCTCAGTATGAATGACATGGACTAGAATTGGTTCTCCAGGATTCCAGGCAATAGTCTCTTCCCGATATTGAATTTTGGACCTTTGCATGTGCCCTACCACTGAGCTACAGCCCTGTTTAAAAATATATCTTTTAAAATTGTTCTTTTCAATTCACTAATGAATGCACAGCATACTAGGGCAGATCCACACCATGCATTTAAAGTACATTCAACATACATTTGAAGCACATGAATCCCACTACAGAATCCTGGGAACTGTAGTTTATTAAGAGTGGTGGGAACTATAACTGTGAGGGAGAAGCTTCACTTCCCAGGATTCTTTAGGGGAAGTCATGTGCTTTAAATGCGAGTTGGATGTGTTTTAAATGTTTTAAATGTATTATGTGGATCTACATTACTTCATGAAAGGGGATCCCAGAGAATGCAGTAATTACCGAACTATTGCCTTAATATCCCATGCAAGTAAAGTAATGCTCAAGATTCTACAACAAAGGCTCTTACCATATATGGAGCGAGAAATGCCAGACGTCCAAGCTGGATTTAGAAAGGGAAGAGGCACCAGAGATCATATCGCAAACATACGTTGGATAATGGAACGCAGCAAGGAATTTCAGGAAAAAATCTCCCTGTGCTTTATAGACTACAGCAAAGACTTTGACTGTGGAGCTGCGTTTGTCAGAGCCTCTCTGCTCCACTGCCATCTTCCAACCCACAAAAAGTTAATCCTACCCTTGTTCTAGAACCAATTGTAAAGATTTCAAATACATTCCCAGTCCCCATGTCATGTGGACCACCAAGACCTCAACAAGGTCGCGAAAGGAAAACTACATCTCAAAGTGATAGCAACCAGAAGAAAGTTCAGAAAATCCCAACGAAGGACTCTACCCCCCATGTCCAAGATGGAAATCAATCAGAAAAATCACCTTGCTATGAGCTCGCAAAACGAGCAAATATTGACCCCCCTGGGTTTTGGGACTGAATGCGTTATCTAGAGGCAGAGGAGAGGGGGTTCCCACCCCATCTTTCTGATGCCAAGCAATTCAATTCCCTACCTTCCATCCAGGAAACCCTTCTCCCGACAATCAAATTATTGAATCCAGCGGTCAATTCTTTACAGAGAGAACTGCCTCCACCAACATTGAACGGATGCATCGTTTTGTCAGCTACCTTCAATGTGATTGACGCTATATGACATTTACCCATCTTATCTTGGAATGTTAATGGTTGGGGGAATAAGAGGGAAGACCCCGATTTTATAGAGTACCTAAGTAAATTTAAGATAATATGCATTCAGGAAACCTGGGTCACTTCTCAAGGTAGTTTGACCCTCCCAGGCTACCATTCCTTTTCCTCTCCTGCGATAAAACATTAAATGAAGGGCCGCCCTAGTGGAGGTCTCTCTATGTTCATTTCAGATTCTTATTCTCTTTTAATTGATCTCCTTCCATCAACACTTCCTCAATCTATTCTTGCACTTAGGATTAGGGGCCTCTTGATCGACCCTCTAATTTGTATCAATGTATACTGTCCTCCCTTATACGGTATTATTACAGCTCCGACTAATGTATGGGATAAGCTCGAAGAGACTCTTACACAATATGAAATGCAATACCCGAATGACAAATTTTTACTTTGTGGAGATTTCAACGCTAGAATAGGCAACCTTTGGACTAATTTGGACTCCTCCAATTGGGACCCCCTTTATCAGGTTGATAATCAATATTGGACACTAAAAGATCAAAAGTCAAATAAACAGGGCCCCTACTTGTTGGAATTAGCCTTTATACACTCCCTTGAAATCATAAATGGGTCTACAGTGGATTCCTCTCGAGGTTCCTTTACCTATTGGTCCTCTCAGGGTGCTAGTATAATTGACTACATTTTAGTATCACAAGGTTTGTTATCGGACATTACCGACTTTAAGGTCGAATGTAGGATAGAGAGTGACCATCTTCCTCTGCAATTAAGCCTTAGGATTAATAAAAGCATCACTTCTTCTACATCAAGCTTAGGACAAACACTGTTTGAAAAAAAAATCCATTGGTCCGAGAAGACTAGAGACTGTGTTGCAACCCAGTTGGGGAGCAATTTATGTCAAACAATACATCAAGGAGTACTGTGCGAAACACTTGATCCCATTCAGGCCTTCCAAACCATTTCAACCCTACTGAGACCATGCCTGGCTCAAAAGAGCAACGGTATCACTAGGATTAATGGTCCATATTCTTGGTTTGACCGTGAGTGTAGACTAACAAAAAGAAAACTGAAGGCCCAATTAAGATTGACTCTCATATACCCAAGTGATCAGTCCCAAGCCCTTTTTAAATCAATGAAGTCCGCTTACAGAGCCCTCTTAATCCAAAAGAAAGCTGATTTTGCCGAAGCCCGCTGGCAGCGGCTAGCCCGCGCGACCTCTGACAGACAAGAGCGCCTGTTCTGGAACTTAGTCAAATCTGGGATGGGCACACTAAACCCCCAAAACTTAAGACGAATTCCATCTTCAGTCTGGCATGCCCATTTCCAAAGGCTTTATAGTCCAACGGCAGTTTCTTATGATCATCTGCTGGACATCGATATTTCAAAAGCGCCTCCGTGGCCCCCAGTCACGCCAGAAGAAATTAGTACTCTCATTGACTCTCTGAAGTACGGCAAATCCCCAGGAGAAGACTTTCTCCCCCCCTAATTATTCAAGCAATTCCCTGACTGGTGGGCCCCTTTTTTGGTAAGCCTTTTCTCCAGGATTAATGACTCTGGCATTATCCCTGATGGATGGAGGCGCAATATTATTGTACCAATTTATAAAAATAATGATCCTCTTAAACCCTCCAACTACCGCCCGATCAGCCTACTAAATGTGGCTTCCAAACTTTATAGCAAATTTTTGCTCCAAAAGTTGGAAGAATGGGTAGAGATTAATCAATTTATTCATCCCGAACAGGTGGGCTTTAGAAAAGGTTCTTCACCGATTGACCATTGTCTAACCCTGCAATTCCTTGCAAAGAAGAGCATAATAGGACCTACACGTCATCTATATGCTGCATTCGTTGACTTAGCTGCAGCCTTTGACTCTGTCGATAGAAATGCCCTATGGTTAAAACTTTACAACATGAATATAGATCGTTGCTTACTCTACCTCATGAGGGCCTTATATACCAATACTAATGCTTTGGTTAGAGTAAGCCAAACCGGCGCTATGACGAGTCCAATAACAATAGGGAGGGGTGTCAAACAAGGCTGTCTTTTAGCCCCCCTCCTTTTCAACTTATTTATCAATAACATCATATCTGACCTTTCTGGTCCACAATACTTTCCACCATCGATTGGCCACAGGAAGGTGTCCGTGTTGTTTTACGTGGACGATATGGTCCTCCTGTCATTAGTTCCAATCGGCTTAAGGAAATTAATGAGAAATTTACAGGCCCTCTGTACAAAGGAAAGGCTAGAAATTAATTATTAAAAAATGAAAGTTCTAGTTTTTGGCAAGAGATTTGTAGGACACCGTTGGTCAATGGCAGACCATCAGTTGGAACAATGTCGGACGTATAAATATCTGGGAATATATTTCTAGGATACTCTTTCTTGGAAAAGACACCTGCAACATATAAAACTAATAGCCGCCAAAACAGCAGGAGCAATCTTGAAGTTCTATCGTTCTGTTGGAGGTAACTTAATTCTTCCGGCTCTAAAAATCTTCCAATCTAAAGTAATCTCTCAGGTTCAATATGGTGCATTATTATGGGGTTGGGACAAAGAAATTGTTCACTCCTTAGAGTCTATTCAGACTAATTTTCTCAGGCGTCTTTTATTCCTCCCCCCAGGAACATCAGCAGCTATTTTACGCGCTGAGACCGGTCTTCCCCCCTTGGGAGCACATATCCATCTCGCTCTTATGAAATTCATGAGACTAGCTGGAACGTCGCCGGGCAAGGAATTACTAAATTTGTGCCTAAACCACCCGTTTTCCTTCAATCTTTGGGGCTCTAAACTAGATGAATTATTATCTAGTTACCATATAACTCCTCAGGTATTTATATCAACACCATCTAACCAAAAATTACACGAGATTGTTTTCCGCCATACTGAGTATTTAGATCATTTAACACTAACTAACTCTATAGTGGCTCCATGGTACGGGAAGTTTAAGCCCGGTCATTATCTTTCCCCATACCTTACGTACCCTTTTCCCAAAAGTCTCAGACATGCGTTTACTGCACTACGCTTTTTCTCCCTCCCTAACGCAGATAGAGAGGGATGAATTCTCGGTATACCAAAAGATCAGAGAAGATGTCCTTGCGGATATAATAAGGAGGAGGATATCCCACACATATTGCTGTATTGCACAATTTATCAGGACCCCAGAACTAAGTGCCTTAAGAAGCTTTTAGATGATTCTGAATCTCTTTCAGAAGCGGGGAAAGTAATTTTTTTATTGTCCGATTCAAATCAGGATGTGACATATAAGGTATCTCTGTTTGTGTTAGCAGCTTCGAAACTACGAGCTAGGTTTATTTCAGAATCTCAACAATAGTTGTTACATAAGCATGATGCTTCAAATTCCTCCTTCTGTATGTATTTTTCTTTTCTTTTTTTAAATTCAACTCTAAATCCCTTTTGGAATTTTAAAATCAGACGTTCTATAACTTGCATAAATATTAGCCGCCCTATGATTTAAATTTTTTTTATAGAGTTTACTCAATTATAAATTTTAATCTAGTAAGTTTGTTGTATAAGTTTGTGTTGGCCTATGGCCCTGCAATTTAATAAATGATGATGATGATGACTGACTGTGTAGATGATGAAAAACTATGGAATGCTTTAAAAGAAATGGGGGTGCCACAGCATCTGATTGTCCTGATGCACAACCTATACTCTGGACAAGAGGCTACTGTAAGGACAGAATATGGAGAAACCGATTGGTTCCCCATCAGAAAGGGTGTGAGACAGGGGTGTATTTTATCACCCTATTTGTTTAATCTGTACGCAGAACATATCATACGGAAAGCGGGATTGGACCAAGAGGAAGGAGGTGTGAAAACTGGAGGGAGAAACATCAATAATTTAAGATATGCAGACACTACCATACTCTTAGCAGAAACCAGTAATGATTTGAAACGAATGCTGATGAAAGTTAAAGAGGAAACCACAAAAGCAGGACTACAGCTGAACGTCAAAAAGACTAAAGTAATGACAATAGAAGATTTATGTAACTTTACAGTTGACAATGAGGACATTGAACTTGTCAAGGATTATCAATACCTCAGCACAGTCATTAACCAAAATGGAGACAATAGCCAAGAAATCAGAAGAAGGCTAGGACTGGGGAGGGCAGCTGTGAAAGAACTAGAAAAGAACTAGAAACTGTGAAAGAACTAGAACTAGAACTGTGAAAGAACTAGAAAAGGTCCTCAAATGCAAAGATGTACCACTGAACACCAAAGTCAGGATCATTCAGACCATGGTATTCCCCATCTCTATGTATGGATGTGAAAGTTGAACAGTGAAAAAGGCAGATAAGAGAAAAATCAACTCATTTGAAATGTGGTGCTGGAGGAGAGCTTATGGATTGATTCCATAAAGGAAACCACAGACCTGAACATACAAGATCTGAACAGGGTGGTTCATGAAAGATGCTTTTGGAGGTCGCTGATTCATAGGGTCGCCATAAGTCGTAATCGACTTGAAGGCACATAACAACAACAACAAACTTTCAAAGACTGCATCAAAATTAGACAACATTCAGCACAGCACAAATTCAACTTGCTCTTGGTATGGTTTGATAGTTTAGTATTTTGTTATAACTAAATAACTGCTTCTGTTAAGTATTAATGGACATATTTGGGCATTTTTCTGATTCTAATCTGCTTTGAATTTTCCATGTTTTGATGTGGGAGGAAAAAGTATAAATATAATTAATATATAAATGATTGTTAAATAAAAATGTGTTTCTGTGTGTGTGTTTAAAAAAGAAGCATTCATTCTAAAGTCATTTCAGCTTTTCCTCTTATCCTTTATATTCTCAAATGCTGCAGACATGATGAGACAACTCTACATTTCACTCTTTTCAGCTCTACATTTCACTCTTTTCAGTAAGCAGCTGCTACAGTCTAGAAAAGGGCAGAATTATTGTCCATGTTTCATCACTTGTCTTTCTGAAGAACTGGTTGTAAGGTGATGGCAATATGGAGGGGGAGAAATATGTTTTTAGTAATGTACCAACATGGTAGTGTGTGCACAGGTGTTTTTTTTTTAAAAAATCTTACCATCCTTTTCACTCGTCCAACATCCGTTTCCATGGAGACAGAAGTGAACAAAAAAAAAATACAGCAGCCAAAATTGACTCATCTTCTAGTGGGCTGCTTCCATTACCAGTTCCGCTTCCATGGAAACAGATGTCAGACCAGTGCATGCAAGGTAATGGTTTTTAAATGCTGCCTTAAAAACAAGGCAAAGCTCGTGCTGACTTCTGATTGGGCTCCTAAAATCTGCTCTCACATGGAGAAAGAGAGAGGGGGAAATGATTCTTGGGAAAACAAAGTGCCATCTGATTGGAAAGGGAGAGAGGGGAATTACGTATTAGCTAGCGATCTTGTCATCTTAGCCTTACCTGCCTGATTACATTGGTGAAAACCCCTGCTAGAATTCAATATACAAAGGCAATATTCCTTGAAATACCAAATGCTGGAGTCAAACAGGAGGGAATCACTCATCACCTCCATGTCCTGCAGAGACATCTGGCTGATCATCGCAGGAGACAGAAAACTGGGCTAAGTGGAACTTGGGTTTGATCCAGCAAGGCACTTCTTGCATTTCTTATGTTCTTAGTTTTTCCCCTAACACTTATAATGGTGTGTGTAGGATCCAGATATGAGAAATTATTTATTTCAGCGTCCAGCTAGAGATACACATTCATTCACAGTCACATAGTTCCCCTTTGCTGTCCCAGAGCGGTCACTGCAATCCACCCTACCTCATTGACCAACTCAATGGCAGTAAGATCAAAGACTATCCTGCAAAATTCAGGAGGATAGAGTGATGCGGTTATGCTTTATGTGTTGGGAAAAACATATACTGAAAGTTTCCCTGCTTTACATTCAGTGTGATTCTATTATTAAGTGAGAATAACTTGTGAAAAGTTGGCATTATTGCTTGGAATTTAGAAGTACACAAACAAATGGGTCACTTATTTTGTGGGTTATAACTCTTGTTTCCTAAATCAGAGTGCCTAGAAGACCAGAGTTTAGGAAATGCTTCTTCTATGTCATACATCTCAACCACCACCACCCAGTTTAGACCATGGCTTCCCATTCAGGGGGACATTTGTGTGCAGGAGCAGCTCCTGATAGATGGGTTGCTCTTTATCTCACAGTCACGGTGAACCAATGTAGTGTAGTGGCAACAGCATTGGACTTAGGTGATGCAGAGGCAAGTTCAATACTCCACTCAACCAAAACCTCATTAGGTTACACTGGGCCTGGTACTAGCTTTCAGCCTAACCTTTCTTACAGGGTCATGAGGATAAAAGGGGTGGGAGAATACCACAAATGCCCCTCCTCCAGCATTCTTTAGAGGAAGAGTGAAATAAAACTTAAGATTGTCTCTGATTAAGAAGAAAGTACCTCAGCTGTCAGGAATTTTGGAAATGATGGTTTTGAGCAGGGGTAGCTAATGTGCTGCCCTCCAGATGTTGTTGGAATATAACTTCCATCATCCGAGGCCATCGGCCATGCTGCCTGGGGCTCCAACCTCATCTGGAGGGTCCACAAGTTCCACATCTCTGGTACAGAATATCTATATCATGATGGTGTAGACCAGGGGTAGGGAACCTTTTTGGCTCAGAGAGCCAGGTGTCCTGCCCACCTGTCCTATTCCTTCGCACAGCCCTTCCCAAGTGCCCAACAGTGCTTATGTTATAATGTGCTATGATGTGAGGTATGAAAACAGCTACTAGGGTTTTTTCCCCCTATTGTCAGTCCTAGCTTGTCCCTCTGGTGTTTCCATATAGGCTTGCTTGGTTAGTCAGCAAACAGGCACAAGGAAGTTCACTTCTGTAACCATACAATAAAGACTGTTCCTGTTAACTCTTCCTGACTCTTGTGTTTCCACAATATTGCATATGGCAACAGAGTACAACTGAAGCCACTAGCCTTCAGAAGTGGAGTGCCTAATTTTCTTTTGTGAGTACTCCTTTTTCAGAAAGAACACGGCTGCCATACATGGTTTCAGACCCTTGACCTCTTCATTGTGGAGTGCCACAGGGTTCTATCCTCTCTCCCATGCTATTCAACATCTATGTGAAACCACTGGGAGCAATCATCAGGAGTTTTGGGTTGCAGTGCCATCAGTACGCAGATGACACTCAGCTCTATCTCTCCTTTAAGTCCTCACCGGAGTTGGCTGTGAATACCATGTCCAAGTGCCTAGAATCCGTAAGTGGATGGATGGGAGAGAATAGGCTGAAGCTGAACCCCGACAAGACTGAGGTATTACTTGTGGGAGATAAAAGGAAGTTAGGAATTACTGACCTGATGCTTGATGGGGTAAGTTTACCCCTGAAGGACCAGGTCCGCAGTCTTGGGGTCATACTTGACTCCCAGCTGTCCATGGAGGCTCAGATTACAGCAGTGAGCCGGGCAGCTTGGTATCAATTACATCTGATACGGAGACTGCGTCCCTATCTTCCTGTTCACCTGCTCCCTCAGGTGATACATGCCCTGGTCTCCTCTCGCTTAGACTACTGCAATGCGCTCTACGTGGGGTTACCCTTGAAAACGGTCCGGAAATTACAGCTGGTACAGAACGTGGCGGCACGCTTGATTACGCATAGCCGTCGCTGGGATCATATCACCCCCGTGTTATTAGATCTTCACTGGCTACCAGTTGTCTACCGGGCCCAATTCAAGGTGTTGGTGTTGACCTTTAAAACCCTATACGGTTTCGGCCCAGTATATCTGAAGGAACGCCTCCAGAATCACCGATTGTGCCGCCTGACGAGATCAGCCTCGCAAGACCTTCTCTCGGTCCCACCGGTGAGAACAGCTAGGCTGGTACGGACCAGAGAGAGGGCATTCTCTGTTGCGGCCCCCACACTCTGGAACTCTCTCCCTTTTGATCTCAGACATGCTCCCTCCCTGTCCAGCTATCGCCGAGCCTTGAAGACCTGGCTGTTCAGGCAGGCCTACAAGATTGGGACAGATTAATTTATGTTACAATTGATTTAATGAATGGTTTTTTAGCTTAAAATTTGATTATGTTGATCTATATGTATTGTTTTTATTCTTGTTGTTCGTCGCCTAGAGTGTCCCTAACCTGGACAGATAGGCGGCTGAAAAATAACTATTATTATTATTATTATTATGGTACTCTTGCACAGTTTAATCAGCAGCAGCACACCTTGGAGGAGTGCTGTGAAACACTAAGTCATTTTTTCTTATTTATTTATTTATTACATTTATATCCCACTCTAAGCAGCCCAGGGCGGCAAACAAAAACGTCAACAATATCTAAAAACACTAACAACTTGTGAATGATATCACAGCTGAATATAGAAAAAAGGCCGTTTTGCTCAGTTGTGCAGGGGCTTCTATTGACAGTCCAATGAGAAATCTGTTAACCTGCAAAGCCAGGAGATAAAACTTTTGAAGAGTTAGTAAATCTGTTGAAGAATAATTTTAACCCAACTCTTAGTGAGATAGTGGAATAATTTAAATTTAACTAACTATCAAGACAGTCTGGAGAAACAGTAGCACTGAGGAAGCTTTCTTAGAATTGCAATTATGGTGCAACCCTGTCTCAGATGTTACGGGATAGGCTAGTATGTGGAAATAATGATGAAAAAATGCAGAGAAGACTCCTGTCAGAATGACAATTAACCTTTGACTCATCTTTAAAGTTGGTCCTAGCTATGGAATCTGCAAACAAAAGTGTACAGGATTTTCAGTCATCTTTCCTGGGAACTGGTGGGAAGAAAAGTACATAGTTGATGCAAGGAAGTACCTACAAGGGACACTTAGAAGCATGAGGAAGGCTGCTTCCATTGTGGAGGAAAGCATACACCAAAGTCCTGCTGCTTTCAAATGGAAAAATGTCAGAACTGTGGCTTTATGGGTCATATTAGAAGACTATGTAGAGCTAAGGAACAGGGTGCATCTTTACAAGGATGTATAAAAAATCAAGGCAACCCTGACAGGGCATATGCACTGGAAGAGGCATGTATTGAAAGGATAGGGAATGAGGTAGTCTATACCATCTACAGTACAAATGAAACAGTAATTCCCAAGGTGGACCATATTCAAATTATATTGGATGTGAACAACAAAAAGATAGCATTTGAGTTAGATGCAGGATGCAATGATACTTAATATGCTTTTTTAATAATGTTTTTAACCCTTTTTAAAGTTGTTTTTTAATGTTTTTAATGCTGTTTTGTTGTAATGTATTTTAAGATCTGTTTTGTGATGTTTTAAAGTGTTTTTAGTGCTTTGTTTGCCACCCTGGGCTCCTGCTGGGAGGAAGGGCGGGATACAAATTAAATAATAAATAAATAAAATACTCTTATGAGTCAAGCCTTGTATGAGGTCCTATGGAATCTAGCAAGGCACCTTTACTACAACCAAGTAGAATAAAATTGTGCACATATACAGAAGCTCATGAACTCCTAGGTGCCATCACAGTGATTATCACATATAAGGGCAAGGTGAAGCAATTGCCAGTGCTGATGGTTCAAGGGTATGGCTCCAACGTTACTTGGAAGAGGCTGGTTAGCTGAGTTGGACATAGATAGGAAAGGTGAAATTCATCATTGCAAATGGGAAGAACAGCCTTTAGAGAACGTATTTAAAAAATACCAACAAGTTTTCAAAGAGGAGCTCAGTGCTGTGAAGGGAACTCCATCTAAAATATATGTGAAAGCCGAAAGTGCATCTCATTATTTCAAGCCTATGTCTGTTCCTTTTGCAATGAAACCAAAATCTTAATAACTATAGGCCGGTAGCAAATGTTCCATTCCTGGGCAAGGTCCTTGAACGAGTGGTGGCAGGCCAGCTCCAGACACTTTTAGATGAGACCGATTATCTGGATCCATTTCAGTCAGGTTTCAGGCCTGGTTTTGGCACGGAAACAGTCTTGGTCACCGTGTATGTCTCTGATGTGGGCACTCTACATTTATTTATTATTTATTATTTATTATTTAATATTTAATATTTAATATTTAATATTTAATATTTAATATTTAATATTTAATATTTAATATTTAATATTTAATATTTAATATTTAATATTTAATATTTCATATTTCATATTTCATATTTCATATTTCATATTTAATATTTAATTTGTATCCTGCCCTTCCTCCCAGCAGGAGCCCAGGGCAGCAAACAAAGCACTAAAAACACTTTAAAACATCATAAAAACAGATCTTAAAATACATTAAAACAAAACAGCGTTAAAAACATTAAAAAGGCAACTTTAAAAAAGGGTTAAAAACATTATTTAAAAACATATTAAGCAATTCTAACACACATGCAGACTGGGATAGGACTCAACCTAAAAGGCTTGTTGGAAGAGGAAAGTCTTCAAAAGGCACCAAAAATATTCAAAGGGAGGGAATTCCAAAGGTAGGTGCTGCCACACTAAAGGTCCATTTCCTATATTGTGCAGAATGAACCTCCTGATAAAATGGTATCTGCAGGAGGCCCTCACCTGCAGAGCGCAGTGATCGACTGGGTATATAAGGGGTAAGACGGTCTTTCAGGTATCATGGTCCTGAGCTGTATAGGGCTTTGTACACCAAAACTAGAACCGGTACATGGCTGCCCAACTGCATGGCTGCCCAATTGGCATGATTCTCCTCCCTCAAAAAAAAAAAAAAAGAGAGAGAGAGAGCACAGATTGGTAATCTGCATTGAGTGCTCATGTCTTATTACCTGTGTTGAGGAGGGTACAGAGCTATTCTTTTACCAAGTAAATTGCAGTGCTGGCCTAGTCAGGTGTGGGGAGCCTTTGGCCCTTCAGATGTTGCTGAGTTACTTAGCAAGCACGGCCAGTGGTCTGAGCTGATGAGAATTGTAGTTCAGCAACATCTAGGGGGCCAAGGTTCACCACACCCAAAGTATCTGAATTGAGCCTTTTGCTTACAATACCTGATGGATATAACATGGAATCTTGAAATAATCAACAAATGGAGGGTGGAGCTGGGCCATCCCTATTGGCTATCCTCCTGACCTCCATACTTTGAATGGGTCTCCTCTTGTATAGATGTACAAATCCTGATAAATGCATGGAGTTTGGGGAGCAGGGCCAGCAGGCATGATCCTGCTCCCTCCTCCATTTGTTGATTGCCCTGGATTTCATATCACCTAGGACTCATATTTATCTCTTAGCCTGGAGTTTGTATTGTAAAAAATCCAGTGTAAAAAGTATATTTGGTATCGTAGATATGCCTGTTAGTTTAGTTTGAGAATTTGACAACCATCATATCCTCAGAGCTACAACATTCATATAACAATTAGCAACATTTTGCCTTTAAGTTCTTTCTTTCCCTTTTTAGATTCTGGATATTGCTCTTAATCCCATCCCAAGCCAGAAATATCATGAAATGGATTGCTTCTTTCTTGCTATTTAATCATACTGAAATAAATAGATATTACAGGGATGACAATAACAATCAGAGTAGTATGCTCTCACGGAAGTTCCCCTGCACCGTTTATCCTTTTTTGCCAACTGGAAACACCACACATAGCAAAGAGATAATTAGTAATCATAAAGAACAAAACAGAAATAAATTAGTTCTGGCTAAAAGGTATTGAAAATATTATTCAGCATAATAGTGAGATTCCATTAGAAGGACAGGAGACAAATATTGCGAATTAGAAGCCTGAGAAGAACTTTCTTATTTCACTTGATGGATTTTTAATTGTGTAATAAATTGCTTTTAGACTGGCATTGGTACACTGTGGCCCCAATCCGGTTCAGTTGCATGCAGTGCTGTGCATCGTGTTTGCCATCCAGTCCCCACTTACATGAGACTTACTACTGAGCAGATATAGAATTACACTGGTAATTAGGATACACATCCTCCCTGTCATGGCGTGCAATTTACAGTGCAGCAACAGATTAGTGTTGTGAAGCCTTCTTCCATCCACAGCTCTTCTCTCTGGATTAAGGTTAATACAAGCATTTCCAGCAAGATAGGTGTGACTGTATCCCACAGCACCATCGCTAGAACTAAGTATACAATTAACTTATTTTACTACTACTGCTGCTACTATTACTACTTATACTACATACCACAAAGCTTGACAAAAGGTGTAATTCATAATAATACATATTCTTACATATAAAATCCTTGCAATAGTGACAGCATACAGAACTGGCATTTATTTTTCATCTAGAATGTTATCTTTAATATATGTTAGCCGACATATTAGTGGGTTTGACTCTAGCTTTGTCGCATATATCTCTAAATAACCCCCAAACTCTGCGGTGCATGTGTGCTCATAGGCGCCATGTTGCCAACCTCTAGTTAGAGTTTTAGTAGATTAATTAGTGGGGCAAATTTTACTCAGTAAAAGTAATTTTAATTGGTGAGTCTAAAAGCAAAGGGAAGTGATTCATTTTGTGCAGCCATTCGTTGACGTGTGTGCATTGTTGCGTGAAACAGCATACATTACGTTGGAGTTAAGTTGAGCAAGAAACTTCTTCAGAGCATTAGACCATGTTAAGAGTCTTTATTAAGACATTATGGCCAAAGGCTTAAGAGTAAATACATGTAGAGTTTCTTCAGTCACCCCCCTTCTGGTACATCTCTCTCCAAAGGTAAAAACAGAAGACAACCTCTCAGTTCAGAGGCAATACGCAGAAGACCAGCCTCACAGTTCAGAGGCAATATTCAGAAGACACAGCTTAACACAGATAGCTGCTAGAACTTTTCCCAGTTTATCGCGATGGCTACCATAGCAACGGCCTTGGCAGTCCGTTCCCAGACTGGGCAAAGACATAACTCCCCCTAGTTACAGTTTTTCAGACTTGATGGAAAACAAACTCAGTGACAGTGCGGTTCAATGGTCAACACCATTTTGATCCTGGTATGTTGTTATAATGAAAAGAGAGATCCATTAAAAATGGGCCCTCCAAGCAGTAAATGAAATCTTATGGGTTGGTACTACCCAAGTGTGTTTAATTGGTTAAAAGGCAAATCAATTTTCTTACTATGTGACATGGTTAATGTGCACATTTCCTCAAAATGAGTGGCACACATCTGAAGTAGCTCTGCTTTTATTTCTCTTAAAAATAGTGGGAGGGACAAAAAATTCATGATGTCCACAGGGAAAGGCTTCATCCACATTATGACTCATAAATGCATGTAGCACTGAAAACCCTAAAACAATACAGCAAGACGTTGATTAGGTCATCATTTCATAACAATGTGACTTCTGACATAGACTCAGGGAGTTTCTTTTTTAAATTATTTTTAAACCCACCTTCCTACTGCTTCACTTTGTTGTTGTTGTTGTTATGTGCCTTCAAGTTGATTACAACTTATGGCGACCCTATGAATCAGTGACCTCCAAGAGCATCTGTCATGAACCACCCTGTTCAGATCTTGTAAGTTCAGGTCTGTGGCTTCCTTTATGGAATCAACCCATCTCTTGTTTGGCCTTCCTCTTTTTCTACTCCCTTCTGTTTTTCCCAGCATTATCGTCTTTTCTAGTGAATCATGTCTTCTCATGATGTGTCCAAAGTATGATAACCTCAGTTTCATCATTTTAGCTTCTAGTCATAGTTCTGGTTTAATTTGTTCTAACACCCAATTATTTGTCTTTTTCGCAGTCCATGGTATGAGCAAAGCTCTCCTCTAACAGCGCATTTCAAATGAGTTGATTTTTCTCTTATCCCCTTTTTCACTGTCCAACTTTCACATCCATACATAGAGATGGGGAATACCATGGTCTGAATGATCCTGACTTTAGTGTTCAGTGATACATCTTTGCATTTGAGGACCTTTTCTAGTTCTCTCACAGCTGCCATCCCCAGTCCTAGCCTTCTTCTGATTTCTTGACTATTGTCTCCATTTTGGTTAATGACTGTGCCGAGGTATTGATAATCCTTGACAAGTTCAATGTCCTCATTGTCAACTTTAAAGTTACATAAATCTTCTGTTGTCATTACTTTAGTCTTCACCTAGGATGTAAGAAATATAAAGTTGCCTGGAATACAAGTGAGCATGTGTAATTTCCTTCAGGACAAGTAAAATCACATGGAGTTTTCCCTTGCTTCAGATAGCTGTATACTTCCTTTTATGAAATCAGCAGGTCTATACAAGCAAAGCCTCACATAGGCTAGCATTGCTTGGTTGTAACTGATTCCATCTGAATCTGTATTTATAGTGGCTATGGAAAAATTCAGCACAAACCCTTTTTTGTTGTTTGTTGTTATGTGCCTTCAAGTCAATTATGACTTATGGCAACCCTATGAATCAGTGACCTCCAAGAGAATCTGTCATGAACCACCCTTTTTTAGAAATAAAAAGCCCAACTGCATGTGTAAGTCACTGCACTATAAAGGTTTATGCTGGTAACATGCAGTGATGCAATTAGATAAATTTAGACTCTCAACCTAATGGTTTTGGTACACAACTGCAAATATGTAGCTCACTACTGTATGCACAAAGATCTGCAGATTGGGCTACTCATCCTCCAAGGGCATTAGAAGAGGACGCAAACAGGACATCTCAGACTCCTTACTAAAACCATACAGCAGGAGGTGACAGAAAAGTGAGGAACCAGGATGAGCCCTATCATTTGGCAGAGTGAGGCGGACACTTCAGGCAGCAAATACTGCAGTGAGGTGTTGGATGACAGAGCTTTCTGTGCTATGCAGTCTGTCTTGCACCCCCGAAGTTAGCTTGCTGCATCCTCAGGTGGGATGTTGGATGCTGTTCAACCACCAGTGTTGAAGTAAGAGTTTGCTGGCATCCTGGCCAGTTTCTGCATGTGGAATGAAGAATGCTATTTTGTCCTTTGCCTCAAGCAGCAAAATATCTTGGGCTACCCCTTCAAAGAGCTGCTGCAGTCAGAACAATCCATGTGTCCCCTGCCTCTCTGCAGCTTCCAGGCTTAGTATAGTTTTGGGGGTGGTTGTAATGCTAAACCTCTGTCACTGTGGGAAAAATACATAATGGCTCTGCCTGTTGCAGGATCTTCTCCTTTTCTTGAACTTTATATTTCTTTCTGGGTCTTGTCTGCCCCTTTAGCAGGGGGCTGCCTCTAAGGATGGCAGAGAAAGTCGATTCAGTTTGCACCGAAAGGCAAATCTACTTAACTGGCACTTCCTGAAACAATCTGCAAACCAAAACACTCCCATCATTTGAAATTCACCCTTCTCTGAATTTTGTGATGCAGCTGCCTAACCAAAACATGCATATACTAGGGGAAAGTGTGCATAAATGCATCTGTTAGTGAAAATATGCATGTATTAGTGAAAAGAACAAAAGGCATTATATTCTGGGGGACTGCTTGCATGGCAAAATTGCATTAAAATGTGTATATTCGGAGAAATAAACACTATAACACTGATAAAATTTCCTGAGGACTTAATTTAGAAACTGATGCAGAAATGTGGAGAACTGAACTGAGAATGAGAAACTAAGTGATACTACAATGGACAGATGTGTCCGTATCTAGTTGCCACGTTGCTCTAGGGTGTCCTCCTGAACTGGGAGGAGTCAGAGTGGGATACCTCTTCACCAGCAGAGGTTTAGCCTTCCATTTCTGTGACCTGTGCAAGACTTCAAAAAGCGAGTTCATCAAGCTCCTGGCATGCCACATAAAATGGCTGCATTTGGCTTAATGGATCATAAGTTGTGTAGGTGTAACATGCCATAAAATCTGAGGAATGCTCTTCAGGTGAAATCTTCCATAAGTATTTGGAGAGACATTTGTTAAAATTCAATACATTGAAAAAAAATTATTGGGGGTGGTCCAGCTGGACACTAGAGTTTTACCGAAATAAAATGCAAAGTGAAGTAGATGGCTCCTATTCAAGCAAAACACCTGAAGAACGTTTGAGCCCAGTTAAAAGAAATGCAGTCAGATGAGGGAGATTCCTCAGGGGTGATATACACAGTAAAGAACTTCTACTGCAGTGAAAAAACAGTGACTTGGCTAGATATATATATAAAGAAAAGAGCAGCATTCGTTCTGCGTTTGATTGAAATCCATTTCCCAGGTACTGTGATGGTGTGCATTATACTCACCAAGAAACTGGTATCAGTTCATATTCAGTGCACATTTTAACCAGCTGACAATTTACTTTATGTTTGCTGTGTGCAACACAATGAATTATGAATTTTCCGTTGCCTGTGGTTTTTTTGCTTTTGTTTTTTAAATGTACCTGCTTTTAAAAATGTATTATAAATGGGCTTTGGAGAAAAGAAATAGAACAATCTTTTCTTCCCCCACACCCTACACTTTTTGTAATGGCGGGGAAGCCAGTGGGTACAGGTTGTCATTCATTTATTTAAAACATTCATTTGTTTATTAAAACTTCTTTATACAGCCCTTCAGTTCAAAGTATCCATAACCGTTCACAATTCATATATCTCCCAGATGACTTAAAAGTTTTGTCCATGCAAAACAAGTGGTACCTGTATATGAAAAGGGTGAGGAGAGGCTGAAAAAAAAATTCATAACCAGTCTTAACTACTTTGGAAATGCTCACACGTATGAACGGACTCCTCCTGTGAAATCCCTGTAATATTGAAACTGATGGGCTTGGGGGTAAGAATGCTTGAAGGTGTGTGTGTGTGCATGTGTGTATGTGCGCATGTTAGAGTAGGGGAGAAATATGATTCAGTTTGCATTTAAAGGCAAACTTTCCTGATTTACACTATCCAAAACAGTCCACAAATTGAAACACAGCCATCTTTCAAAATTCCTCTCTCCAAGGATCCCAAGGTGATGAGCATTGCAATTCCTTTCCACAATTCCAGTTGCTTTCCACAATTAGTTTATTTATTTATTTTATTACTTTATTTATATCCCGCCCTTCCTCCCAGCAGGAGCCCAGGGCGGCAAACAACAGCACTAAAAACACTTTAAAACATCATAAAAACAGACTTAAAAATACATTAAAACAAAACTTTTAAAACATTTTTTAAAAAAACTTTGAAGACATATTAAAAAAAAGATTAAAAAACATATTGCTTTTTAAAAAAAGGTTTAAAAACATATTAAAAAACAATTCCGACACAGACACAGACTGGGATAGTTCTCAACTTAAAAGGCTTGTTGAAAGGAAAGTCTTCAGTAGGCGCCAAAGAGATGAAAGAGATGACTGACGCCTGCCTAATATTTAAGGGAAGGGAATTCTACAATTAGTTACCAGTCACTTAGTTAGTCCTTTATATAGCAACCAGTTCAAAAGTTTACCCTTGATTGTCCAATAGGAAGGAAAATCTAAAGGTCAGGAACAAGACTAAAAGGGGACCCTCAAGGAGGAGTTAACACCTTTTGATATTCCATTGTTCACTCTATCCTTAACATCCTTTTTTCTTATGAAACAAAAAAATGCCAGCTCTTTAATTCCTGGTATTCTTTTCTATTAACTTGACTTTTACATGGCTCATTCACACATAGCACACACTCTCTGCATGCAGGAAGAAGATCACTGCCTTTCCCTTCCCCTGGCCTGGCCCTCACATCTTCTCCACCAGTAAGGGGAGGGATTGGCTGATGCTATGCACCTCCCCCTCAAAAATGCCCCACTTAGAAATGTGGCTGCCCCAAAGAAGAATGGCTACCGGGCTGATATGAAGTATTTGATTTAAGCCTATGTAACATACTTCATTGACACTCAACAACTACACCATCAAATGTAAAAGCCAACATGGATCCAATACAACAGAAAGAGTTTTCACATAGCCCTCGGAGGGCTGATTCACATAGCCCACAGTATATGATAGGCCAGGCCTGTATCCTTGGTCATCCACCAAGCTACAATAACAGCCCACCAGCTCTGTACTGTGCCCTGTCAAGCAAGACCAGGAGATGTATCAAACCCCTGGTGGGCTACATTCAGCTTGGTGGGCCACAAGTTGTACAGGCCTAGCATAGAAGTTAAATGGGGAATTGCAAGCATGGGATGGTTAATTGGTTTCAGGCTATGCAGAATAAGTGAGGCCACAGTATGCCAAGAAAGTTTGGTTTTAGGAAAAGGTCTAAATGAGGAGCATCAAAGGCCTTTTGAGAAGAAGGTGAAGATGCTGCTGCAGAATTACATGTTAGATGTGACAAAGGTGGGATGGGTATCACACAGATTTGCATGCAACAGAGAGAATGCAAAGGGAAGCAACTGTAGATGGTTCTGTGTAGACAATATGCACGCTGCCAACTTTTGCTGATCTGTGTGCTCTTTAGTACCCATCTGGCTAATTAGATGCTACTTCCAATGACTGTATAGCATACACCTTCCCTCAAGCCATGCAAAAATGTGTGGCTACATCCAAGAAAAGCCCATAAATCCTATGGAACTGAACATGTCCCAAAGGGCATAACCATCTTTCAGATATGGTTTCCTTTTCACTGTTTAAAAAAGAAGTCCAAAAGAGATACAAATGAAACACTAATTTTTGGAGCCTGATGATGCCTAGCTAAGTGTTTCTTACATGTTTCCAAGGCTGTCTCCTTGGAAACTGGATTTTCAGCTCGTCTGCTTATTCTTTTCTTTGGCACTCAGGTACATAATGCATTATAGGAATTCATTAGCAACCCAGAGGATGCTGGTAGCTTTGTCAGCTTCACATCATTAGTATTCCAAAGGAGCATAACAGAAAAAAATGTATATAATTTTCTGCTTGTTCTCCCACTTGTCTCACTGCAGAAGTGAGCTGTTAGCTGATAGGAGCTGCAATAACAGTGGCCTTTGAACATGCACAGAAAGCAAGATATGTGCACTGATATACATATGGAACAAGGGTGGACAGATTAGTCAGATGAAGATGGCCTGATTTGTCAGCACCATATTTGTACATGAATAAAAATGGTTGACCCTTGTGAAATCTTGAACTTTCCAACAGAGGCAACCTGAAAGTGGAAGGGTCATAGCTTGGGGTAGTAATATATTTTAAATTCTCTTTTTATGATTTTTAGAGTGTTTTTAGTGCTTTTGTTTGCTCCTACTGGGAGGAATGGCAGGATATAAATAAATAAATAAACGTAGAGCCCTGGCTTTGCATGTCGAAGGTTCTAGATGCAATCCCTGGCATCTCCAGGTAAAGATCCCTGTCTTAAATCCTCAGTGTAGACAATATGCTGTGAGACTGACCAATAGCCTGACTTGCTATATGGCAGCTTTTTTGGCTCCTGACAGAGGTATGTAGGTTGCAGCTTAAACCTTTCCTCCATACAAAGAAGACTAGAGGGGCTTGAAGTCATACTCCCAGGGAAAGAGATACATTTGCCTGGGATTTTCCATTTATTTCCAGTTAACTCTCATCACAGCTGTCTCTAATTCCCCCCCACACACACACACATATACAGGTAAGAAAGATTAGCTTCAATTGAGGGAACTGAATGGTGATAAACAGCAAAATGTTTAAATTCTTCTGCACAGATCTGCATGGCTTCCCTGTTTACCCTACCATCCATTTCCCTCTTCATGTACTAATAGACAGAGCAATTTCTTTATAGAGCACTCATGTACCTAAATAGGAAGTCTTCAACCTATCTACTTAAGATAGTCAAGTTAGATCCTCACTCAGTCCATGAATTTTAATATTTTCATGTGTGAATGACAAGGAAGGAGTGACCAGACACCCTACCAAGTTTCCAGATCTTTTAAACCATTGCCCATCATTCTTGGTCTATAGGTGGGGTCAAATATACTCCAAATGTGCTTTACAAATTCATAAAACTTTTATGTAAGTCTTGTCCATGATCCAGCTGTTCCTCAACCATGATGAGGTTTGTTTGTGGATTGTTGTGTGGTGTTTCAGTGACTGTCTCAATCTCATTAAAAAAAATGCAATTTTTATTCTTATGACTTTTGGGTCAATTCCATTCTGATTTGAGTAGTTGAGGAAACTTAAGGGAGAAAAACCACACACATGTAAGGTCCTAGAGGTCAAAACAACCTACAAAATTCTGTTTAATTTTTTAGTAACTATAGATGCTAAGATCAGAACCTGTTCTTTCCATTTCTTGTGGGAAAGTACAGAGGATAAAAATAAAATATTTCCATAATAGACAAATTACTCACTTTTCTTAATATCTCAACAAATAGTTGTAGAGTCAACAGTATGCCACAAGGTTATTTTGGCCCCAATTGTACCCACATACTTTTGCAAGCAACCTTCACCCTTACCTCAGCAGCGGACAGGCTTAACTCTTAGTCAAGGGCTTGTAGATGGTCCCTTTTCTCTATTTACAAATTTATTTTTTGCAAATACAAGGGCTGCCCACCATCATCTTTGTAAACCAGTGAGTCCCAAACAACACAAACCATCAGCCAGATAGCAGTTGAGAATCAGCTTGCACAGTCCTGGGTGAAATATAACAAATTATAACTTTTTCATCAATGTGCTACTAGCTATGAAAATCCTGGCTCTGGTAGGCACATTATTAAAAAACAACACAGAAATTCCCCCAAAGCTCTTTGATCATAAATTCAGACATGTCAACAGCAGCATTTGTAGGTTTCAAACATATCTGACTCTTCAAAGTTTATTTTATTTATTTATTTGATTTATATCATGCCCTTTTCCCCAGTAGGAGCCCAGGGTGGCAAACAAAAGCACTAAAAACACTTTATAATATCATAAAGACAGACTTTAAAATATATTAAAACACAACAACCATTAAAAACATATTAAAACAAAACACTTTAAAAACATTTTTTTTAAAGTTTTTGAAACATTTTTTTAAAAGGTTTCAAAATATATTAAAAAGCAATTCCAACACAGATGCAGACTGGGATAAGGTCTCTACTTAAAAGGCTTGTTGAAAGAGGAAGGTCTTCAGTTGGCGCCGAAAAGGTAACAGAGATAGTGCCTGTCTAATATTTAAGGGGAGGGAATTCCAAAGGGTTGGTGCCATTACACTAAAGGTCCATTCCCTATGTTGTGCAGAACGGACCTCTAGATAAGATGGTTTCTGCAGGAGGCCCTCATCTGCAGAGTACAGTGATTGACTGGGTATATAAGATAAGACGGCCATTCATGTATCCTGGTCCCAAGCTGTATAGGGCTTTGTACACCAAAAATAGAACCTTGAACTTAGCCCGGTAGCTAATAGGTAGCCAGTGCAATTCTTTCAGTAGTGGAGTGACATGTTGGTGATAACCTGCTCCAGTGAGCAGTCTCGCTGCCACATTTTGGACCAGCTGCAGCTTCTGAACCAACTTCAAGGGTAGCCCCACATAGAGCTCATTATAGTAATCCAACTTGGAGGTTAACACTGCATGGACAACAGTGGTCAGGCTATCCCTGTCCAAAAATGGCCGCAGCTGTCTTACCATCTGAAGCTGGTGAAAGGCACTCCTAGCCACTGAGGTCACCTGGGCCTCTAGCAACAAATGTGGATCCAGGAGCACCCCCAGACTACAGACCTGCTCTTTCAGAGGGAGTACAACCCCATCCAAAGCAAGTTATGTACAAAAGAAAGGAAGATACAGCAATCTCAGACAACCCTGAAATCATATAATATTATAATAACACTAAAGGCGCTATAGACACTGGGTTGTATTCAGCTAGGTCCTACTAGTTGAATGGAGCAATTAAAATTAATGAACTTAAGTGAGTCATGCCTATTAACTTCAGTTGGTCTACTATGAGTAGAACGAGCATTGAATACTACCCACTATGATCAAATGATCTTCACATATTCCTCAAAATGCATGACCAAACAGTGGCCAGTGGAGTGTGTATGTGTGTGTACATGATATTTACATCTCTATATAGTTTGGCAGCTGAGCAACCCATGCTCTGATGGACATCCTGAAATATGTGTCTTCCTTGTAGAGCTGGGTCTAGAGCTGATAAAACCCTGGATTAAGTCTTGAGACATAAGTAGCTTGCCTGGGATGTCTAGAGAGGCTGTCTAGCAATGGTAGGGCCTGCCACTGCTGACAACAAGAAAAGGGGCAGCGTCATCTCTGGTCAAAGCAAAGACAGAAAATCACAGTAACAATGTGCTTCATATAGCTGTTTTTGTTTGTCTAACTTATGAACTTGTGAAATGTGGCAGTTATGCATGTGCTGGTTGAGCATGGTTGAAAGTTCTGTAAGATTTGTTGTTACAGGTAATTCACAACTCATATTTATTTCACTTTTAAACTTATGCAACTGTCCTCCATTGTATTATGTGTATGTTAGTGGCACAATGTGTTGTTGCTGTTGCTTTTTTAAAAAAACCTAGAGGGTCACTTAGACCTCACACCCATTCTTGTAGGTATTATGCACTTTACATTGTAGGGTATTACTGACCCCGATTTCCTCTTTGTGGTTACGTTATTTAATGAAAAACACACACCCCAAAGTTCTTACAAAAGCAGGGCTGGGGAGCCTGTGGCCACCCAGATAGACTCCAGCTCCCATCATTCCCACCTTTTAGCAATGCTGGCTGGGGCTAATGGGAGTTGGAGTCCAACATCTGGAGGGGCACATTTTCTCCATCCTTGCACTAAATTGTTTTTTCTACTTGTAAAGGGAATCATGCTTAATACCATCCCCCAGGTGTTTTAGTTATAGGTTTCTTGGTTTACATTTGTTCCCCAAACAAATTGATACAGTGGATCTTTATATCAACTGAGGGGTTTTTGATATATTCAAAGGGCATAATTGAATTTGCTATGTATTCAAACAATGTGAATAAGTAAAAAGTCTATCACTCTGACTGTTGTTGAAATAGCATTAGAAATGTTCTTTCCCAGGGTTAGTGATATGCTCATTTCCATCTGTATGTATTGCACACACCAGTCAGTTCCAAATCTTACATTTCCTAGTATTTCAGGCAAATGAAGTTACATTTTAAGAGTTATACAATATGCAACTAAGTTCTCACTAGTCATAACCCTGAGGGAGATGATGATGCTTTAGCTGGAAGGGAAAGTGATTTTAGAGTTTTCCCCTATGTAGGCCTGACCTAAGAAAGACAAACCTATGTTTATTTGTTCCTCATATACTGTTTTTGTTGATTTTACCTCAATAAAATATTAGCAGTTTCTTTTTTCTCCATCTGCTTTATTCCAGTCACTCTCTTAGTAGTGTCTAGGATATGAAACTCCTTGCCCTGGGATACCCCGATCACTCTCTCTTCGTTGACCCTCCACCACCTTATGGAGACTTCTTTGTTTCAGACCAGCCTTCTCAAATCTGTTGTCCTCCAGATGTTTTAGACTACAACTGTCATTTGCCCCATCTAGCAAGGCTAGTGACCAGGGATGTTGTGAGCTGTAGTCCAAAACATCTGGTGGACACCTGGCTAAGGCTGCAGTAGGCTTTTGGTCTGAACCCTGTGCAGTTTTGCTCTCTTTCCACCTGACATCTGTTTTTTTTAACTTGCTGTTTTCAAAATTGGTTTGTATGCACCTGCTCCTCTTGTTTTGTTCTGAAATGCATTGATCTATGTTAGCTGCCTTGAGAGCTTTGTTACTGAAGGAGAAAGGTGAGGTAGCAAATCAAAATTAAACAAACTTATGAATAACAGTGGTTATTAGCCACAATGGTTATGCTTTATTTCCACTGCCGGAGGCTTTGAATATCAGTTGCTGGGAATAGTGCTGCTAGTACTCAAGTTCTCCTTGCAGGCTTCTCATGTGCATCTGTTTGGCCACTGTAAGAACAGAGTGTTGCACTAGATGGTCCTTTGGCCTAATGCAGCAGGACTCTTCTTATGTTCTTAACAGTCCAGGAGGCCTGCCCCGATAGCTCCTCTGGAAGATAGTAGAACTTAGGGACCCACCTGCAGTCTTTTCAATAAGCCCAGGTGACATATATGAGTGATGCAATTGTATTTGTATATGTGAACCAGATTTTCATACTTTCATTTGATTCTATATTGTGACAGTCCTATCTAGGGTTGCCAGGTATCCAGTTTTCTCATGGAGACTCTCTGTGGGGTCTGTAATATTTGCAAGTGTTGAAATAAACTCCAAACACTGTTTAGAAGAAACAAACTTTACTGAACAGTCTGTTGCAGCATAACGAAAAGCTCTACTTTCATTTTCCTACTGGTCCCACCCCCAACTGATTCCCCATACAACTGCTTCTAATTCACTTGAGTTCCTACTCACATTACATCTCCCTTTTGTTAAAAGAAAAAGATAGAAACTACTGTCTGTATCGAATTGGTTTTCTGATCACTCTGCCTCTTGATGTAGTAACAGGTAACTCAGAGTCCAAAATCTTCTCTGGTATATCACTGGCACTTTGTGCTACAGCTGTTCCACTTTTGTTGTCTTGAGACTCTGATAGGTCTACCTCTGATGGAGGTGCAGTTGCAGTCTCAGTAGTCTCATCCATTTTTGGTTCACAACTTGCAGTGCTTTGAAGATCTCTTCTGTTCCTTTGGTAGACAGCTAAATCATCAGTCTGAACCAAATACGATCTTGGAGTAATGTTTTGTCCAGTCACTCTCACTGGTTTCCACACTCCATCTTGGCAAACATTAACAGAATCACCAACCTGCAAAAGTGGTAAAGGCTTTGAACCTTTGTCAAAGTAAAGCTTCTGTTTTTCTTGTCTTCTCTTCAGATGTGTCTGTATGTCACCTTTTACCTGCTGAGGTAGTAACAATGGTGCTGAGGTAGGCAACCTGGTTCTTAAACGTCTCCCCATTAAAAGTTGTGCAGGTGAGGTTGTATCTACTGTAGGCGTATTTCTGTAATCCAATAAACTAAAATAAGGATCTGTGTTATTCAGACTAGCGATTTCTAGATCGCTGTGATCATATCACCCCAGTGTTAATAGATCTTCACTGGTTACCAGTTGTTTACCGGGCTCAATTCAAGGTGTTGGTGCTGACCTTTAAAACCCTATACGGTTTCGGTCCAGTTTATCTGAAGGAGCTCCTCCAGAACCACCAATTATGCCGCCTGACAAGATCAGCCTCTCAGGACATTCTCTCGGTCCCACCGCTCAAAACAGCTAGGCTGGTGCGGACCAGAGAGAGGGTGTTCTCGGTTGTGTCAGGCCCAGGATGTGACTCAGGAACCAGACCAACGGCTGTAGTTAATTCGTGTTTTATTAGGGTAATGTCCAAACAAAGACTGCGTTTTCTCATGAAGCAATACAGGGATACAGGTCCTGCGGCATTGGGAGAAAGTTGACAGAGCAAGGGACTTCTTCCCGCCTGTTCTTTAAGAAGGGGCCAAACGGACGCGCAATCTTTCGCTCCTCCTTAACTGCCCCTCAGGTACTGCCCGCCTTCTCCCCCTTCTCTCCTGTCTTTTCAGCTGTCTGCGTGTGCACGGTGAGGGGGGAAGCATCACCCCCTCCTCTTCTGAAGTTTCCGATTCCAGGATGGGGGATAGGGGAGGGGCTGATGGTAAACTGCCTCCCCGCTTTTCGGCTGTGAGCAGCCCTCCCTCTTTCCCCTCTTGCTCTGAGCCTGAAAGAGGGGGAGGCGTGAGAATGTCCAGGGAGGGCTCAGGCTCCCCGTTGCTAAGCGACCTTATCACTGGCAGTTCCTCTGTTTCGTCTTCGCTCCAAAGGGGGGAAGTTCCTCCCCCTTCCCTCTGCCATCCATCCGAATACTCTTCTCCCAACTCTCCGGGATCCAGCTCCCTGGGATTGGGACCCCAGCTCTGCCTTCCGACACCATCCCCCCTCCCAGGCTGTGCCCCCCTCCCCTTGTCTGGCTTGGGACGGTGGGGAAAACGTTGATGGAAAAGTTTTACCAATTCTGGAGTATGCACATCAGCTGCATCTTCCCATGATCTGTCAGCCACCCCATAGCCTTTCCAGTGAATCAAGTACTGCAGCTTGTGGCGTCTGATCCTGGAATCTAAGATCTCCTCAACTTCAAACTCAAGCTGCTCATTTACCAGGAGTGGAGCTCCGGGAGGTTCCTCCGGCCGTAACTCACTGGGAGGGGCGGCTTTCGTTAAGAGGTATCGATGGAACACAGGATGTATTTTAAACGTGTCAGGCAGCTTCAGTCGGTACGCCACGGGATTGATTTGAGTTTCTATTTCAAAAGGACCCACCCTCTTGTCTTGTAATTTTCTACATTTGCCCGGCATCTGGAGGAAGCGGGTGGACAGCCATACCTGGTCTCCCGGTTGAAGGGGGGGGCCCTCCTTCCTGTGCAGGTCAGCAACTCGCTTGTACTCCGTTTTGGCTTCGTTTAACTGCTGTTTCAGTGTCTGTTGCGCCGCTTGCAATTCCTTAAGGAAGTTCTCAGCTGCCGGTACCAGCATTCCTTCTGAGCTGCTTGGAAAGACTTTAGGATGGAATCCATAATTAGCGAAGAACGGGGTTTGTTGAGTGCTGGAGTGCAGAGAATTGTTGTAGGCGAACTCTGCAAAATGCAAATATGATACCCAGTCAGTCTGTTGATAGGACACATAACTTCGTAAATATCTTTCCAAAACGGCGTTCAAGCATTCCGTCTGCCCATCTGTCTGGGGGTGATGGGCGGAGGAGAGTTTTAATTCCGTCTGCAACTGTTTCCACATTGCTCTCCAAAATTTGGCTGTGAACTGAGTTCCTCGGTCTGAGACTACGCTGTTTGGCAATCCATGCAGCCGGTAGACTTCTTTTATGAATAACTTGGCCGTTTCTTTAGCCTCTAAGGCCCCTGCACAAGGAAGAAAGTGTGCCATTTTGGTAAGTAGATCCACCACTACTAAGATGGCTGTCATTCCTTGGGACTTGGGTAGATCAGTTATAAAATCCATGGAGAGGTCCTTCCAGGGTTCGTGTGGGACAGGCAACGGTTGTAACAGTCCTGCTGGTGTCCCTGTTTGTGTTTTTGTCCGCAGACAGACAGAGCAGGACTTTACATAACTCTCAATATCCCGACGCATTTTAGGCCACCAGAAGTCCTTGGCCACGTTCTGAATGGTCTTGTAAATCCCAAAGTGTCCCGCTGTGATGGAATCATGACACTGGCATAGGATTCTGAGCCTTAATTCCCCTTCTGGCACATATCTGGCGGTTTTGAACCATAACAGTCCATTTCTCCAGTGAAAGGTTACTTCTGAGTCTTGACCTTGTCCCGTCTCCTGCTGATATTTTAGCATGTCTGCATCTTCTTGTTGTGCCTTTTTGAGTTCCTCTTCCCATGAAGGCTGGCATACTCCCAATGTTAATTTCTCTGGCGGGATTACGTACTGAGGCTGGTCCTCGGATTCACTTTCTTTGTATTGTGGCTGTCTGGATAAGGCATCCGCTCTCTGGTTTTTGGCTTGGGCATGGTAAGTAATCTGGAAGTTAAACCTAGTGAAGAACTGGGACCATCTTATCTGTCTCTGGTTCAGCTTTCTGGCTGTTTGGAGGCTTTCAAGATTCTTGTGGTCGGAGCGCACTTCAATTCGATGAGAGGTCCCCTCTAGGTATTGTCTCCAGTTTTCAAAAGAGTCCTTGATGGCCAGCAGCTCCTTCTCCCAAACTGTGTAGTTCTTCCCTGCAGGCTTTAACTTCCAAGAGAAGTACGCACAGGGGTGCAGCTCCTTCCCTTCTTGGTCTAATTGTAGCAGGACCCCCCCAATGGCAAAATCTGAAGCATCTGCTTCCACTACGAAAGGGCGGTTCGGATCAGCAAAGCGCAGAATTGGCTCAGTAGCAAACCTTCTCTTCAGCTCCTCAAAGGCCTCGGTGGCATTCTCTGTCCATTGAAACTTCTTCTTCCCCCTTAAACAGTCAGTCAGAGGAGCTGTTAATTTGGAAAACCCTGGAATGAACTTTCTGTAATAATTGGCAAACCCCCAAAACCGTTGTACATCCTTTTTGGTGACAGGTTGGCCCCAGTCCAATATGCAGCTTACTTTCCCTGGGTCCATCTCCACGCCTTCCGCTGAAATTCGATATCCAAGGAAGTCTAGAGACTTGAGGTCAAATCCACATTTCTCTAATTTAGCATACAGGTGATTTTCTCTCAGTCTCTTCAACACCGTCTTCACATGCTGGTCGTGGTCTTCCTGGTTCTTTGAGAACACCAGGATATCATCTAAGTAACAGATTACATACGTGTCCAACAAGTCTCTAAACACGTCGTTCATGAATTTTTGAAAACTTCCTGGACTTCCACAAAGCCCGAACGGCATGACCAGGTATGCATACTGTCCGTAAGCGGTCAAGAATCCTGTTTTCCATTCATCTCCCTCCTTCATTCTGATCAGATTGTACGCTCCTCTCAAATCCAACTTCGTGAAGATTTTTGCAGAGCGCAGTCGGTCCAGCAACTCTGAGATCAGGGGCAGCGGGTAGCTGTTGGGGATGGTGATCTGGTTCAATGCGCGATAGTCATTACAGGGTCTGAGTTTCCCTCCCTTCTTTTTCACAAACAATAGTGGCGCTCCAGCAGGGGATTGTGAGGGGCGTATGAATCCTCGCCTCAGGTTTTTATCCAGGAATTCCTTCAGGGCCTCCCTCTCATTCTCTGTGAGAGAGTAGATTCTCCCTGATGGGATGCTGGCTCCTGGCACTAGGTCAATCGCACAGTCGTAAGGGCGGTGGGGGGGGTAAAGTCTCTGCCTCTTTTTCATGAAACACATCTTTGAATTCTTCATACTTTGGCGGCAGGATCACTTGCTCAATCTCTTGCACTGCCCCCGCTAAGGTGTTCTTGATTCCTTCAGGTTGACAGTTCTCCTGGCAATACTGTGAGGTGAACCACACCACCGCCTCCTTCCAACTTATTTTGGGTTCATGCTTTGCTAGCCAGGGCATTCCCAGAATCACCTCAAAGTTCGAGAGATCTGACATGTATAGCGAAATGAACTCTTCGTGCCCAGGGATTTGAAGTTTCACTTCCTCCGTGGCTTGTGTCACCCCTCCTGACTTCAGGGGTCTCCCATCGATAGTCTCCACAGCTAGGGGAGCATCCAGTTTCCACCGGGAAATTCCATGACGCTTGACTAACTTTGCATCAATAAAATTTGTGGAGGCTCCACTGTCAATTAAGGCAGTGGAATTAAACACCACTCCTCTGGAAGTTGTAATCCGAATAGGCAAGACCAACACCCCCTTTGAGGGAGGTTGGATCGTTGGGGGGCCTTTATACAACGCTGCCCCCAGTCCACCGGCCTGCACATGGACTGGGTGTTCTAGTTTCCCTATGGCTCGGCTTTCCCCCCATTCAGTCCACAGTCTCTGGCCACATGGCCCGGCTTTGAACAATAAAAGCATAAACGTTCCCGGCGTCGTCTTTCCTTTTCTTCTTCCGACAGTCTTGGCCTAGCCCCTCCCTGTCCCTCAGTTGCATTACCTGCCATCCCTGCAGTGGGAAGGGTCTTGTTGCGGGATGCCGAGGCTGAGTATCTCGGGACCTCCTGCTTCCTTTCCAGGTGCCTTCCTTCCATCTGGTGATCTATCTGTAGGCATAGCCAGATGAGCCCTGGTAGGTCAGCGGGGGGGGGAGGTCCTGGCCAACTCATCCAGGATTTCAGCATTTAATCCACTCCGGTACATAAACATCAGGGCGGCGTCATTGTAACCAGTTTCCTGGGACAGAATTTTAAAAGCATTAGTGTACTCGGAAACAGTCCCTTTAGCTTGCTTCAGAGCGCCTAGTTGCCGCGCTACTGTTTCAGCCCTTTGCGGGTCTTGAAACATCTCGGTCATCTCCTGTATAAATCCTCTGTACCTTCCTAAGACAGTATCCTTTCTCACGAGATACGGAGTCACCCATTTTGCAGCTTCTCCCTCCAGGAGGCTAATCACGAAAGCTACTTTAGCCCCATCGTCTGGAAATTCCATGTGCCTGACATCCAGATATAACTCACATTGAGCCACGAAGTTTGCCAACTGATCACTTTGTCCCACGTATTTTGGGGGCAATCCAATGGGAACCTTTACTACGGCAGCTGGAGGGGCTGTTCGCATCTGGTCTATCGTGGCCTTCAAGGTTTGATTATCCGTCTTCAGCACCTTGACTGCTGCTAGCAGGGCTTGAACATCCATCTGCAAATCAGCTACCTTAGTCCTCAAGAGTTCCACTTCTTCCGTCTCAGAAGTGGGGTTCGTCCCCCCCGCTGCTCCCTTTGACATCTTGTCCCAGTCAAGTGAAGAGAGCGTTGAGGGTGATTTAGGTGGCTCTGTCAAGCTGTCAGGCCCAGGATGTGACTCAGGAACCAGACCAACGGCTGTAGTTAATTCGTGTTTTATTAGGGTAATGTCCAAACAAAGACTGCGTTTTCTCATGAAGCAATACAGGGATACAGGTCCTGCGGCATTGGGAGAAAGTTGACAGAGCAAGGGACTTCTTCCCGCCTGTTCTTTAAGAAGGGGCCAAACGGGCGCGCAATCTTTCGCTCCTCCTTAACTGCCCCTCAGGTACTGCCCACCTTCCCCCCCTTCTCTCCTGTCTTTTCAGCTGTCTGCGTGTGTGCGGTGAGGGGGGAAGCATCACCCCCTCCTCTTCTGAAGTTTCCAATTCCAGGATGGGGGATAGGGGAGGGGCTGATGGTAAACTGCCTCCCCGCTTTTCGGCTGTGAGCAGCCCTCCCTCTTTCCCCTCTTGCTCTGAGCCTGAAAGAGGGGGAGGCGTGAGAATGTCCAGGGAGGGCTCAGGCTCCCCGTTGTTAAGCGACCTTATCACTGGCAGTTCCTCTGTTTCATCTTCGCTCCAAAGGGGGGAAGTTCCTCCCCCTTCCGTCTGCCATCCATCCGAATACTCTTCTCCCAACTCTCCGGGATCCAGCTCCCCGGGATTGGGACCCCAGCTCTGCCTTCCGACAGGTTGTGGCCCCCACCCTCTGGAATTCTCTTCCCCTGGGTCTTCGACATGCTCCCTCCTTGATAAGCTTTCGCCGAGCCTTAAAGACCTGGCTTTTCAGGCAGGCCTATAAGATTGAGGTGGATTAGTGGTTTTTTTTGTATTAACTGAAGCTGATTTTAAATCAATTGTGATTGTTGTTGATGTATATTGTGTTTTTATGATATTGTAAGTCGCCTAGAGTGTCCGCTAACCCGGACAGATAGGCGACTGAAAAATAAAATTTATTATTATTATTATTTCTTAAGAATCCTCTTTACTGTTTGGATCACTCTTTCTGCCATTCCATTTGATTGAGGAAATACTGGACTGGATGTTGTGTGAACAAAGTCCCAAACTTTGGCAAACATTTTAAAGTCTCTAGAGCAAAACTGAGGGCCATTATGACTGACAACCTCTTCAGGTATACCATGTGTTGCAAATATAGATTGCAGTGTAAAATTACTGATCTACTTGTAGTGTCTTCAAGCAAACATATTTCCACATATTTTGAATAATAATCAACCAAAAGTAGATAGTCCTTTCTTTGAAATTCAAACAAGTCCATTCCTAGCTTCTGCCAATTCTTCTTGGAATTTCATGAGGTAACATTGGTTCTTTTTGGTTTTTATTTCTGAAGGTGTGACATGTGGTACATGACAGTACCAATTCTTCAATTTGGGCACACATACCTGGCCAATATACAGCTTCTTGTGCCCACTTTTTACATAATTCAACACCCAGATGACTCTCATGTATAATATTCAATATCTCTTTCCTCAAAACTTGTGGTATTATAATTCTGTCACTTTTAAAAATGAGTCCATCATGAACACTTAATTCCTCTCTGTAATTCCAATAAACACGTATACACTCTGGAACTTCTACTCTTCTTTCTGGCCACCCCTGCAAAATGGCATTTTTCAGGATTTGCAAAATGCTATCATTTTCAGTAGCCACCTGAAATTCTTTCAGTTTTGATTCGGAAATTGGTAAATAAGATAACATGAGGTTAACAGCAACCTCGGCTTCTTCAGAACTTATTCCTTCACCCTGTTCAAGATATGCCCTGGACAAGGTATCAGCAATGATTAATTCTTTGCCTGGTCTATAGTGCACTTGTAATTGATATTTCTGCAGTGTTAACTGCCATCTTTGGATTCTTAGAGGGGCATTGTGCAAAGGTTTTCTGAAAATTGCCTCCAATGGTTTGTGGTCCGTTTCCACAGTCATTTTTTTGCCATAGAGAAATTGATGGAATCTTGTGCATCCAAACACTATTGCCAACATTTCCTTTTCTATTTGGGCATAGTTCTGTTGGGCCGCAGTCATTGCTTTAGAAGCATATGCAACAGGTGCACCTCTTTGCAACAGTACAGCACCTAAGCCTGTAGAACTAGCATCCACTGACAGAGTTACAGGTTCTTTCACATAATATTTCAAAACCGAAGCTTTTGTTAATAGTTCTTTCAACTGTGTGAATGCTGTTTCATGAACTGACATCCAGCAAAATTCAACATCTTGGGCCAACAGCTGTCTTAAAAGGGTTGTTACTGTTGACAAATTTGGGATAAACTTTGCTAGGTAAGTCACCATTCCTAGAAATCTTTGAAGATCAGCTTTGTTACTTGGACTGGGCATTTCAGTGATGGCCTCTATTTTAGATGAATTGGGTTTTAGTCCTTCTTTGGTTAAGATGTGTCCTAGATATTTTCTTTCAGTCATGGCAAATTTGCATTTCACTTTGTTCAGTTTCAGATTCCTCTCTCGGCACCTGTCCAGAACTCTCTTCAGTCTCTCATTATGTTCCTGTTTGGTCTTCTCCCACACCAGGATATCATCTATGTAGCATGTGACCCCATCAATACCCTCAAATGTCTGTTGGATCATCTTCTGATAGACCTCAGGAGCTGAAGAGATACCAAATGGCATTCTTGTAAATCAGTACCTGCCAAAAGGTGTACTAAATGTACATAGCTTGGAACTGTTGTCATCTAGCTGAATTTGCCAGAATCCACTACTGGCATCAAGAACAGTAAACAATTCTGCTTCTGCTAGCTTACTGGTAATTTCTTCTACAATAGGCAATTGAAAATGTTCTCTTAAAATTGCTTTGTTCATATCTCTTGGATCTAAACATATTATTATTTGGTCCCAGCCAGGCTTGTCTACAACCACAATTGATTTCACCCACTCTGTAGGTTCTTTTACCTTAACTATGACTTTTAATTGCTCCATACGAGTCAGTTCCTTTTGGACTTTATCCCTTAGTGCCTTCCAAGGAACCTTCCAAGGTGCATGAATTACAGGTGGAACCTGTGGGTTGATTTTGATGGCATATTTCTCTGGAAAGCAACCTAAGCCTTCAAACACATCTTTGTGTTCAACTGCAACATCCCATTGATCTACTGGAGCCCTTTTCATTAAATTAACTCTTTGCACCAAATTTAAATTAGTCACAGCCCGGAGACCAAGTACAGCTTGTGCATCAAAGTCTACTGTGTGAAATTCCAACTCAGCTCTTTGATCTTTATATTTGCAATCCAGGTTACATTTACCAGACACATGTAGTCTTTCCAGAGTAGGTTATCAATCTGGCATTTGAATGCTGAAGTGGTTCAGCTTGCAAGGCTTTGCATGTTTTTAAAGACATTGCATTAGCCTGTGCTCCTGTGTCAATCTTAAAGGTCACATACTTGTGATCATTTATGAGAAGATCCACACACCATTCATCTTCCAGAGCTATAGAATTCAATGTGCCAATGAAGAAATCATGAGCATTTTTAGTTGTATCTGCTACTGAGAACATTTGTCTGCGTTGAAGTTTTCTATCTCTAGTTTTACACATTTTAGCAAAATGATTAAGTTTGCCACATCTTCTGCATTCCTTCCCATATGCAGGACAAACATTTATGTCATGATGACTGATACCACACTTGTAGCAGGCCTTTGCTGCTGCTACTACAGGCCTCTGTGGCATTTCCTTTTCTTGGGGGCTGGTAGTAGTGCCAGGGCTCCACTTGCTCTGAGACTGGCTTACTTTTGGCTTTTCAAAGGTACTTTTGCCCTGTAAGGAATCCATTTGTTTTTCTGTTGCCCCAAAATCTTTCATCTGTTTTGCAGTCACTTCTTCTGCCCTGCATATATTCACTGCACACTCAAGGATTAAATCACTCTCTCTCAGTAACTTGGCTCTCAATCTGTCTTACTGAATGCCACACACTATGTGATCCTTAATAAGAGAATCACACAGCTCCCCAAATTCACAGGTCTGAGCCAAAAGCTTCAAATCAGTCACATATTGGTCTATACTTTCTCCTTCACTCTGTATTGTAGTGAAGAACCTGTGCCTTTCATAAGTAACATTTCTTCTGGGCACACAATATGCTTCAAATTTATTCATCAAAACTTGAACTTTATTTTTATCTGCATCATCATCAAACTGGAAAGTATTAAATACCTCTCTTGCTTCTTCACCTGCCACATGCAGAAATAATGCTGACTGGAATCTCTCATCTTTCTTATCTGCTCCACTTGCAATGCAGTACAATTCAAACCCTTGCTTCCATCTTCTCCAGTTCTCTGCTGCATTTCCTTCAAACACCAACGTTCCTGGAGGCTTCAGCTGGTCCATTTTTCACTGCCTTATGTTTTTAGGTAGTCTTCTGACACCATGTAATATTTGCAAGCGTTGAAATGAACTCCAAACACTGTTTAAAAGAAACTACTGAACAGTCTGTTGCAGCATAACCAAAAGCTCTACTTTCATTTTCCTACTGGTCCCACCCGCAACTGATTCCCCATACAACTGCTTCTAATTCACTTGAGTTCCTACTCATATTACAGGGTCCTCTCCGGATGATTTGCTTTACCCTCTAGACCAGCCTTTCCCAACCAGTGTGCCTCCAGATGTTGTTGGACCACAACTCCCATCAGCCTCAGCCAGCATTGTCAGTGGTCAGGAAAGATGGGACTTGTGGTCCAACAACGTCTGGCGGCACACTGGGTGGGAAAGGCTGCTCTAGACTCTTAGCTTTCATTTAAAAAAAATAAGTTTCTAGGTGGTCTGCTTCAAAAGATATAAACCAAAATGTCACACACACACCCGCAACTTCTGTTATTACCAGCTGCTCTAATCCCTGCCCTTTCAGGTTTATAGCCAACAAGTGAAGTCAGGGCTGTGACTGACAATAATAATAGCTAAAAATCATTTTAGGTTTTAAGAACCGTTTCCTTTTCCTGCTTGTCTCACATCAGGAATTCAGTAAATATATAACTTTCAGCAGCACAAAGAGTACTTTCTCTGTACATGATTGGGACTTGCTTCTGAGTAAACATGTATAGGATTGTACTATAAATATATTTACAGGTTGTGTAAATACTAAACATCTTTGACAATCATGCTTATATAAATATTTATTCATATTGTGACTTGATATGTATCTGATTTCACACTATGGTTGTAAATTATTATTTACAAATTATTGTTTCATCTACATTTTAGGGTCTTGAGGTGGTCATGGTCCGCCTCTGTTGTTTTCACCCTGAGGGGCAGATTAGGCTAAGAGATGGTGCATAGCCCATGGTCACCCAGTACATTTTGTAGCTTGTTTCCATTTTAAAATTTAATTAAAATGATTTATATGTAGGCAAAGTTTATGAAGTAATGTTTGTTGTTGTTGTTATGTGCCTTCAAGTCGATTACGACTTATGGCGACCCTATGAATCAGCGACCTCCAAGAGCATCTGTCATGAACCACCCTGTTCATATCTTGTAAGTTCAGGTCTGTGGCTTCCTTTATGGAATCAATCCATCTCTTGTTTGGCCTTCCTCTTTTTCTACTCCCTTCTGTTTTTCCCAGCATTATCTTTTCTAATGAATCATGTCTTCTCATGATGTGTCCAAAGTATGATAACCTCAGTTTCTTCATTTTAGCGTCTAGTGATAGTTCTGTTTTGATTTGTTCTAACACCCAATTATTTGTCTTTTTTGCAGTCCATGGTATCCGCAAAGCTCTTCTCCAACACCACATTTCAAATGAGTTGATTTTTCTCTTATCAGCTTTTTTCACTGTCCAACTTTCACATCCATACATAGAGATGGGGAATACCATGGTCTGAATGATCCTGACTTTAGTGTTCAGTGATACATCTTTACATTTGAGGACCTTTTCTAGTTCTCTCACAGCTGCCCTCTCCAGTCCTAGCCTTCTTCTGATTTCTTGACTATTGTCTCCATTTTGGTTAATGATTGTGCCAAGATATTGATAATCCTTGACAAGTTCAATGTCCTATTGTCAACTGTAACGTTGCATAAATCTTCTGTTGACATTACTTTAGTCTTTTTGACATTCAGCTGTAGTCCTACTTTTGTGCTTTCCTCTTTAACTTTCATCAGCATTCGTTTCAAATCATTACTGGTTTCTGCTAGTAGTATGGTATCGTCGGCATATCTTAAATTATTGATATTTCTCCCTCCAATTTTCACACCTCCTTCTTCTTGGTCCAATCCCGCTTTCCGTATGATATGTTCTGCGTATAGATTAAATAAATAGGGTGATAAAATACAACCCTGTCTTACACCCTTTCCGATGGGGAACCAATCGATTTCTCCATATTCTGTCCTTACAGTAGCCTCTTGTGCAGAGTATAGGTTGCTCATCAGGACAATCAGATGCTGTGGCACCCCCATTTCTTTTAAAGCATTCCATAGTTCTTCATGTTCTATACAGTCAAAGGCTTTGCTGTAATCTATAAAGCACAGGGTGATTTTCTTCTGAAATTCCTTGGTCCGTTTCATTATCCAATGTATGTTTGCGATATGATCTCTGGTGCCTCTTCCCTTTCTAAATCCAGCTTGGACGTCTGACATTTCTCGCTCCATATATGGTAAGAGCCTTTGTTGTAGAATCTTGAGCATTATTTTCGTTGCATGGGATATTAAAGCAATAGTTCAATAATTACTGCATTCTCTGGGATCCCCTTTCTTTGGAAGTGGCATATATATTACACACTTCTAGTATGTGGGCCATTGTTTAGTTTTCCATATTTCTTGACAACGTTTTGTCAAAATTTGGACAGATCCAGTCTCAGTAGCTTGTAGCAACTCTATTGGTATGCCATCTATGCCTAGTGATTTGTTTCTTCCAAGAATTTTAAGAGCAGCTTTCACCTCACATTCTAAAATTTCTGATTCTTCATCATATGGTTTCTCCATGAATGAATCTGTCATCCTGGCATCTCTTTTATAGAGTACTTCAGTGTATTGCTTCCATCTTCCTTTTATTTCATCTCGGTCAGTCAGTGTGTTCCCCTGTTGACTATTCAACATCCCTATGCATGGTTTAAATTTCCTTTTCATTTCTCTAATCTTTTGGAATAGGGCTCTTGTTCTTCCCATTTTGTTGTCCTTTTCTATTTCTATACAGTAACTATTGTAATAGTTTTCTTTGTTCCTACGTACTAGTTGTTGTATAGTTGCATTTAGGGTTCTGACCGTGTTTCTATCTCCTTTGGCTTTTGCTTTCCTTCTCTCTTTAACCATTTTAAGAGTTTCTTCAGTCATCCATTGAGGTTGTTCTCTCTTTTTAACAAGAGGTATTGTCTTTTTGCATTCTTCCCTGATAATGTCCCTGACTTCAGTCCATAGTTCTTCTGGTTCTCTGTCAGCTAAGTTTAAAGCTTCAAACCTGTTCCTTATTTATTTATTTATTTATTTATTATTTCAATTTATATACCGCCCTTAGCAGAATAGCTCTCAGGGCAGTGAACAAACAAGATAAAATACAATATATCATAATAAAAATCATAAAAACATATACAAACAAACAACAAAAAACACTACAAAAACACAATACGACAAAAATTAAAAATACGGATTAAAAGATTAAAATGGTTAAGAAAATTAAAATGATTATTTGATCTTTATATTCTTCTGGGATGTTATTTAAATTGTATTTTGGCATTATGATTGCTTTGTTGTTCTTCTTTAGCTTTACTCTGATTTTCGATACGATCAGTTCATGATCTGTACCACAGTCTGCTCCTGGTCTTATTTCCCCATACTATTAAATATGACTCGCTGTGATGACATGCATAGTTATGTTTATGACAATACATTTATTTGATGGGTTTCCACCAATCACATGAACCATTTGTCTCAAACAATCAAGAGGGCTGATCCATACAGAGAGAAGAAATTCAACAAACAAAAACAGGTGAGTTGGATGCTCTGGTCACATAGGTCACAGCAAATAATGAGACTCATGAGGTTACACAGAAAGAGCCATGCTTGCTCAGGCAAAAGTCCTATCTAGTCCAGCTTCCTGACTCCTGCATCAGCTAGCCAGATGTCTGAGGGAAGCCCACAAGCAGGACATGAGGGCAGTGGTGTTCACTTGTTCATGTTCCCCAGTAACTGGTATTCAGAGGCATATTATCTCAGAGACTGGGGTAATGTTAAGAGGGTAAATGTTAAAGAGTGAGTCAGCAGGCTGTAGTCGTAGGGTGAACACATCAGTGACTCTTTACCATGTGATAACTTACAAAGATGTGAGTGTAACCACTTAGTAATCCAGCTGTCTAAGTCACCAACAGATCAGGAGAATTTTAACGTATTTCTGCCCTATATCTGAAATTTGGAAAATTGTGGGCATTGTTGAGTGCTCCTCAACAGTTGGCCTAATGATAGTATGAGCCCAAAGAAATGTTGATTTTACCACACCTTCAACCATACATCTGGACCTGAAACTGGCACACCAGGGAGAGAGCTACACTAGATCTGTTCCAGATATCTGGTAAAATCCTCCTTACTCCTAGGGATAGATGGATCATCCTATTTCCAGTACATTTCACATGTGTTCATTCACAATTCCATTCTGTCCTGTATCCATATCAAACAGTGATTTTAAAAATATATATATGAATATAATGCACATTTTGAAGTGTGAAAACTGATGGATCACTTTTTCCCAATCTATGTATTAGTCCAGGAAGCACAAATCAGGTTGATTGACTTAAAAAAGTGGACTGAACAAAATCTTCAAGCATCCCTACTTGCTACATGGCAGGCTGATACAGATAACTAGACTATCCAAACATCGTAAGATCTGCATACTCAGTGGTAACATACATATTATGGGAAGTTACCACTTGATTCAGGCTCATTTAAGGTCACCCATAATCAGCAGCAATTGCCACAATTACAAAGATGACTGAAGAACTAAGTAATATTCTGGTTGACCGATTTAATTTCTTCATCTGTTGTTAAAATGTATTGTGTAAACAGACATTTTTCAGAAACGGGCAAAGACGTTAGCCTTTTTTATGGTAAATAAGAACAGTTTGACAAATCACAAAGAATGAGATATTAGAATTCTAGATTATACCACTTTAGGCTGCAGATGTGCATATCTTTGAATGCTGCCCCACATGAAAATCTCCTGTTTTAAATAAATGGCTACATCAGGAAGAAGACTTATGTGCTACTTTTCTATATGCAAGGAATTTTGTGTGTGTGGAAGCATTCAGAACTTCAGCAAGATGAGATGATACAGTCCAGAATGTTGTTATCTTGATCTATGTCATTTAGCACAACTTCAGCTGGATCTGCAACAGAATGAGGTTGGAATAAGGTGAGGAATCCAAAGGTATGTGGACAATCAGAACTGCAGCAAATCACAGGCTAGGCTTGCCCTGTGGGACCAGTATCATGGTCACCAATGTGAAAACAGTGGCATTGGTGGCCCTTGGTCAACCCCAAATAGGATTGTAGTTATAGCCCATGTTTCCATAAAAAGCTTAAGGCAGCTATCATTCATTTAACATACATACTAAAATACTAGCTTATATGAAAACAAATAAGTAATCTGAGAAATCAAAGATTATTTTAATGAAGTTGCAGAGGTAGGATTCTAAACTCAAAACATTAAAGCTAGTGAGAAGAATGTTCTCCTTTAAGAATCTGTTGTGAATTTATTTGTTTGTTTGTTTATTTGTTACATTTTTACCCCACCTTTCTTTTCATGATACAAACCCAAGGCGTTCCTGGCAACCAGAATGCCTAAGGAAGGTGCATCATTGCAATGCCTCAATATGACTTTTAAAAGTCCTGTTCCAATCTACTAGCTTAGAATAGAATCATAGATTTGTAGAGATGGAAGGGGCCTATAAGGCCATCGAGTCCAAGCTCCTGCTCAGCGCAAGAATCCAAATTAAAGCATACCTGATAGGTGGCTGTCCAGCTGCCCATTGAAGGTCTCCAGTGTCAGAGAGCCCACCACCTCCCTAGGTAATTGGTTCCATTATTGTACCCGTCTAACAGTTAGGAAGTTTTTCCTGATTTTCAGTTGAAATCTGGCTTCCTGTAACTTGAGCCCATTATTCTGTGTCATGCACTCTGGGATGATTGAAAAGAGATCCTGGCCCTCTTCTGTGTGACAACCTTTCAAGTATGTGAACAGTGCTATCATATCTCCCCTCAAGTCTTCTCTTCTCAGGGCTAAACATGCCCAGTTCTTTCAGTCTCTCTTCATAGGGCTTTGTTTCTAGTCCCGTGAACACCCACATTGCCCTCCTCTTAATCAGTTCCAGTTTGTCTGCATCTTCTTAAAGTCTGGTGTCCGGAACTGGACGCAGTACTCAAGATGAGGCCAGTGCCAAACTGAGGAGGGTCAAAGGCTTGTCAAAGTAACTGCAGTGTTATCATTTTGAAAGGATTATATGAATGCTAGTCTTCTGCAGAAGACTTTAGGCCACTTTGCAATAATGAAATTACTATACAAATAAAAGCTGCCTTGTGTGTATCCATTTCATCTTCTGTGAGCAGCAAATACCTTGATAAGTATCTTTGGGATTCATGAAGCCTGATGGTCATTTGTATTCATAAACAGAAGATCATTTACTAATTTTGGATTCCATGAAACTAACGATGTCAGAAGAATCCTTTGAAAATGGGCTATGAAGTAGATTTCCTTCTGTCCACCCATTTGATCCCCTGCCCAGACTCATGCTGTGAAAGCCATTCACCTTAGGTCTCTCAAACAAACTTATTATTTTACATGTGCACATTAGATACACAAATTGCTTTGCAAGATACATTATTTACATATTCATTGATATGTTGATTAAGTGTTTAGGCAGCCGATATGTACTAATACTACAATCTTAATCATGTCTACTCAGAAATAAAACTGAAATAAAATAAAACTGAATTCAGTGAGGCTTACTCCTAGGTAAATGGGATTAGGATATCTGCCTTAATCTGCTTCCTAATGTGATTTAAAAATCAATGGAATGCATCACTCATTATTGATCTTTTCAAATGGAAAGAAGGGACCTCTGTTATTACCTGTGGATGTTTTCTGTGTTTCTCAGTTAAAGCCCAAGTCTCTCAGTCAAAGAGGGAGAGAACCATCTGGATTTGACTGCCCATTTCAACCACCCTGTATCTTTGTTTTAAAAATAAATTTTAAATTTGCTTTCATATTTCCTCCTTGAAGTTTTCTTCGCTTATAACTAAATTTATAACTAAACTGGCCCTTCCTGATGCCTGAGTGAGGAAAATGAGACAGGATGACAAGTCTATACTGAACTGTGAAATCAAGACTTATTTGCGATGGTGACTGCAATTCTAGCACCACTTATTTGGGGTTTTGGCTTATTTCTGAGTAGACATGGTTAGGTTTGCAGCCATACATGGCTTTGTGATGGGCCGTTAGTCACTTCATTAATTTTGTCTTTAAGATGTCACAAGACTCTTTGCTGTTTTTGCTGCAAAAGGCTAACAGGGCTATCCTTCTGGAAAGTCATTAACTTTGAATGGGAACAAGCAGGGAATGTAATTTATTTGTAAATATCTGTTGGTGGCTGAGATATGCATGTCTATTGTGTCCTATGTAATGCAATACATTAAAAATATGTATATTTCTACATCAGTCAATGATAAAATGGAACACAAACTTGTACAAAATAAACCAATTGCAGTGGGCTAAAAAATACTACCTGAAAGTGTGAATGGTTATCAGAAAAAAACTGAGGCATGTTCATACATCCCTACCTGGAAAAACAAGACAGCTGTTCTGTCATTTCAATGTAGTTGATGATCAAAGAAATGAAGGCACTTGGTAGAATGGACTGAGTTTAAAAATGAGAAATGCCTAAGTGGCTTCAATTCTGTTGTTTGGGAGTGATTTATTTCCCCCTTTGGGGAACCAGGGAATACTTGAAAAATGTTTAAAGACATGTACTGCAATATATGACAGGAAAGCATCAGTTATGTATTTGGAATGCTCTAGATAAAAATGTCAACAAATGTTGCTGCCTTCACACATGAAAGTTGAGACTATCAGTTTAAATTCAGCCCAGAAACCAAAAGTTAACCAGTGTACCTGATGCTAGATGGCTGCAATATGAGCAGACCATCTAGCCCAAGGATGGGGGAACCTCAGGCCTTGGGGACAAATGTGGCCCTCCAGGTCTCTTTATGTGGCCGTTGGGACTCTCCTCAAGCCACTTCCCCTCTCCCCAGACCATAATGCTTACTGGCCCCCTGAGTGTTTTTGCCTGGCAGGAATTGTCCATGAACTCTTCCTTGTCTCAATGTAGTTTAGAGGTGTGTGTGTGTGTAAACTACCCACTGTACAAAGGTAAAATCATTCATTGCTTTGCCCACTTTTGCCTCTAGCTCCACCCACCACTGGCATGTAGCCCTTGGAAGGTTGCTTAGGAGAGAATGTGGCCCTCGGGCTGAGAAATGTTCCCCTCCCCTGAACTAGCCAATGCGGCAATGCTAGCCTTTGGCAAATATGAATACATAGAGCAATGCAATAATAGTCCCTCAGGGTGTAGAAACCAGTGAGTTTACCGGAGAAATAGATACTCCAAGTATCGGGCAGTGTGATGGGGTGGTGACATGAAGCTGCCCTCCAGATAGTGGCATCACTGCCACTTACCTGGGTGCTGTGAGGATGTGACAGGGTAGCAATGAGGTCAGGGCTATGTGGGCACAGTGGCAGGAGTGCCAGATTGGCTCTGCTGATGTGCTTGCACAGCCCCAATCTCACTCCTGCCGTGCTGCAGTCTGCACTGTCCAGGTAAGCACCAGCAGTGATGCTGTCGGGAGGGTGGCTCCGTAATAGTGCCCCACCATGCCAGCTGCTTCTAGTTACTCCTGCTCTGAAGAAGAAAGACATGTTTTGAAATACAAGGGTAGGGGGCTTGCCCCCCTTCCCCCCAGAAGGTGCCTCTGGATTGCTCTTATTTCTTTTCCTCATTATCTCCTTTTGTTAGTCTAGTCTTTAACACAACAATGTTCTGTTTGAAATAGCACCATATACTACTAATTGAGTTTTTGGGGGAATTAATTGGTGTTTCTTATGCACATCATGAAGCTTGGGATAAAAATGTAATCAAGGTTCATTCTTATCTGTTCCTCTATATATTCCACTGATATCCTGCACTAGTAACACCATGTGCTCTGGTGCAGTCAGTAGAACTGATTAATACCAGCTGAAGGTCTGATCCCTGGCATGTGAAAAGATAGCAAATGACAATGAATATGTATTTTGTTAATGACATGCCACACTGACTATTTCACGCTTGCATAGACTGCTCCTTTACATTACGGTGTTCCATAGGGTGCTGTGAAATGCAAGTGTTCTTCTAGAGAACTGGCATGCATGGGCTCATCAAAGAGTAGGTGACATACCTGATTCTGGGGTAGGACATGGCAGTTTATATGCAGAGCCATTGGATTATTGCCGGAACCAATTTGCATATATCATCTGAAGAGACTGTCTTGGTTTGGATGATATCATCTTGGCTTAGAAAGTCTAGATGTGAATCAGCCTTTTATCCACACATCCAGTCCCTTCTCTCTCCTCCCTTTGCAGTATAGTTAAATTCAACATGGAAGTCTCCAGTTAACCATAGTTTCCCATTTCACCCAAACTAGGAAACTATGATTACCAGCTTCAGAACAAGTCAGGATCTTAAACCATGGTATGATGTTGGTTGAGTTCTACTGAAATACAGAAGTCAAATGAAAACATATGATTTATTCCATTTCCCAAATGAACACCAGAAGGCTCTCAATTGATCTGCTTAAAAAAAACCCCACATTTGTATAACCATTTTCTGTACAGTCTGTATTGTACACGTCCGCTCAGTGATTCCACTGATGTGCTTTCATCACAAATGGCTAAATATACGATTAAGGTAACAAGCGTAGAAAACTAGAATTTCTGGCCAGCGTTGACTGTTGCAAGAAAAAATGCAAATGTAAATAGGTGTAAATCCACAGAATGAAACTGCTGCACAGATTTATTAAAGCAGATTAAAGCAGCTGCTATGATATAGAACACATGGCAACTGTGTGGAATTACCCACGTGAAAATAGGAACAACTATACTTTATTGTGCCAACATCGAGTACATAATTTGCATTTGCCATCTGACTAATGTACTCCATGGCATCAGCAAGAGAAAAAATTTACTTCCTTATCAAAGCAAACCACTTAGATATTAAAATCTGATCCATATACATTTTCCTCTAGTTGTTTTATGAAATTTAGGGAAACAATAAAAACAGCTTCCTTGAGAATTGCCACAAAGTGAGCTCCTGCTTTGCATTAGCAAACATTACCAGTTGAAATCAGGCCAGATCCAGTTCAGCCTCTGAGTCATTCACCGTCTTTATAACTGTCAAAAGTATTTGCCAACAAGCCTGAATCAGTACAATTCACACTTTGAATTCATTGTCATTAAAATAATAGTTTGCTATAAATGAAGTTCCATCCATTAGTAAAAGTTGCCTAATATTAAGGGTGGCATAACCTCCAAATAAAAAGTTTCCAGATTGTCCCATTGTGTAATTGTGTGTGCTTCCTCACTGCAGGAGCAGGGCAAGAAGTGTCATTGGCACAACAATGTCCTATTCCCATCCATTGCTTTACATAACCTTCTGGCTTCAAAATGTATACTGGAGGACCAACCAGGCAGTGAACATCAGCCTGGGTGCTAATCTCACAGGCTCAGTAAAATTGCTTTGAATTCCTGAGACACTTCTGCACTAGGCATTTGGTGTGGAATTGCCATGCCTTGATCATTCACATTTTACAGGAGAGCCGTATTAACACTGTCATCCACTTGTTGTCCTCCTATGTTTTTTCTAAAGCTGCTTCTGTATTTTTTCTTACCAGAGGAAGTCTGGGTTGTTGTTTTTCCCCGGAAGGATGGGAAAATAGTGCAATCTCTACAAGCATATATGTACTTAGCATCCTGCCTTCCGTCTTTTTCTTCTTCTTCATAGTACGGTTTTTGTGTGGGGAGTAATGCATTGGGCTAGTGAACCTATAGTCACATATTAGGCCCCATCTGCATTAGGCCCCATTTAAAGCACTGTTATACTACTTTAAACAGTCATGACTTCCCCTAAAGAATCCTGGGAACTTTAGTATGTTAAGGCTGCTGAGAGGTGTTAGGAGTCCCCCTGTTCCCCTCAGTGCTACAGTTCCCAGAGTTCTTTGGTTTGAGGGACTGAATTAAACCACTCTGGGAACTGTAGCTCTAACTTAAATGTATAGTGCAGATGGAGAATTAATGCCACAATATCTTCCCCAATATTTGTCCTTGACACTCTACAATGTCTTGGTGTCTCATTCTTCCACCCTTTTCTTTTGAACTATGTCCCTGAGCCAAATTCAAGTACTGACCCTTCTGTTGATTCGTCCTATAGCTAGCAAAGCAGTTATTTTACCAATTTATGGAGATCTACTATGACAGAGTCTGGAATTTTCTGGACTAATGTCATGACTCTTTCAATTGCACCTTTTTTAAAAAAGAAATGCTCCCCTCCATTTTAAAATGCATCTATTTCTAACCGCAGGGATAAATGCTATGTGATGACCAATAAAACCCAACTTTCAAAAGTTTAACTCTCATCCGCTGTTCTACAAGGTAAGCACTTCTGAGGTCAGGTTTGTTCTTAGTATGGATACCCTGCAAGATTTAACAGTCACATTCTTCAGGAGGAATCACCCAGCCAAAATAAATATGGCTGTTGTGTTCCAAGTGGTTCATATAAATCAATCTGACACATACACAAATATCCACTTCTGTTAGGACAGGAAGAGGGACGGATAACAGGAAAGTAATGATTTTTAGTCTGTTTATCTGTATCCAATATGATACTGGCAATTCCGTGGAGGTCAGTGTTACCTCTTTGCAAGGAAGACATTGACCTATGCTTAACATTTAGCAAGTGCCAGAAAGTCTCATTATTTCTGCCAGAATAGCCAGCACAGTCTATGAATCAGGCTACAACAATTTCTCAGCCAAAAATAGATGGGCACCATTTAGTGCTTCAAAGTACGATGACCTTTCTGGACTTAGGACTGAGCACCTCATTACAAAATAATCAAAGCTTGTTCTTTGTGTCGGATTTAAAGCGAACACATCAACCTACCGATGGCCCCGTCCTGTGGCAGATCCTCTACGTTTTACTTTTGCTGATCTGAATTGGGATATCATGTTGTTGCTTTCCATTTTTATGACATTTGTGTTTGGTATTTTAAATGTGTTTTATGATACTGTTTTAGAATGTATACAGATAACTCCATGGAAGCTATGGATGCAGCAGTGGCTGCACCCTTCCATTACACTCTGCTGCCGCCAGCCAGGGGTTTGGCATGCCCCCCTCAGCTGCAATCACTTACATAGTTGCCTGGGAGCGAGAACCATTGAACTCAAGGGGACTTGCTTCCGAGTAGGTGTGGACAGGATTGTGCTGTAAGTCCCAAGGAAGCATAGAACGGGATGCAGGGAAAAAAACCCTCATGTTAATTCAGCAGACACAGCCAGCCCCACATTAGACAAGGAGTCAGTTACCTCAGCACCAAAAGGCAGCAAAAATTAAATAATTATTATACAGCCATGAGAGTGGCTGTATACTATAGCCAGCATGGATTTTTCGCATTCCACCATGTTAAATTGAAAATACCCCCATGCCATTCTGACCCTTCCCATAAGCTCATTTCAAAACAAAAACAAAACTTATAGTCCTGAACGCTTGCTTAACAATCCTCTAAATTTTCATGGCAATACACAAAACAGTCCGAGAGAATTGAGAGTTCAAAGTGTAAAAAGAAAGAAAAAAATCCAGATACCTGTTGGACTTTTTTCTGTCAGTGTTCTCATAATTTGTTGAAATTAATTAAAAAATCAGCCATGTTCACAGAGTAACTGCAATCCTGTTACTGACCTTGCCCCATATTCTGACCTTCATCTTCTGCAGTTTAAAAGTTAAAAAAATTAATTAATTTAAGAAATTTAGCATTAAAGTCAATGATAAGCCCCGGCATGCTCAGTAAGAACCAACTGTCAGTGTTCTAAAAGCCAGACTCACAGCTGTTTGGCTTGCCTAATCAGGGGGTCAAACCCATGCCAGACATTTATTTCACTTTAGACAGTCATGGCTTCCCCCAAAGTTTGTGAAGAGTGCTGAGAGTTATTAGGAGACTCCTATTCCCCTGACAGAGCTCCAATGGCCAAAGTGGTTTAACAGCCAGCTGCTCTGATTGAAGATCTGTGAGGGAAACAGGGTGTCTCCTAGCAACTCTTACCTCCCTTCACTAACTACACTTCCCAGGATTCTTTGGGAGAAGCCATGACTGTCTAAAATGAAATAACGGTCTGGTGTGGACCTCCAGGGACAGCTTTGGTTTAAATTTGGATGGGAGACTACATGTGCCTGCTGTAGAATAAAAAGGTGGGGGAAACGCTGAAAAAGAAAGATACTGTTCATAATGTTTTCCTTTTGGAATGGAAGGGGCTTCCCCTCTGTCCAGTGCCACACACCAAAACTCTTCCCCTCCCCCTCCTTCTTTCCCCCTTCCTGCCCCTCCCCCAGATCAGTTTTGCCTGTCCTAAACATGATTGTACAGGAGTAAATCCCACTGAACTCAATAAAGAGTTGATCATGCAAATGATCAAACCTGCCCTCCCCTCCTCCTCCCTCCCATCACCTTGCTTTTGCTCCTGCCCTCCCCCTTTCTTTACCCCTCCCAATCCCCCTCTTCATCCTTCTGCTCCCCTGGCCTCTCCCTTCCACCTTCCCTTTCCCTGCTCCGCCCCCATGGTCAGTTTTACCTATCCTAACCATGACTGCATGGGAGTAAATCCCATTGAACTCAATAAGCATGCAAATGATCAGATCTGCCTTTCTCCTCCTTCCCCTCCCATCTCCCTTCCTCCTCTCTTCTTCCTCCCCTCCCCTCTTCCTTCTTCCTTCTCCCCTGCCCACTCCACCCATCCCTCCCTCTTCTCCTCCTTCCCCATGGTCGGTTTTACCTATCCTAAGCAAGATTGCACATGAGTAAATCCCACTGAACTCACTAAGCATGCAAATGATCAAATATGCCTCCCTCCTCCTGCCTGCTCCCCTCCCCCTGCTCCCCAACCCCTGCCCTTCCTCCTCCTCCTCCTCCTCTCCCCATCCCCCATTGTCAGTTTCACTTATCCTAAGCATTGTAGGGGAGTAAATCCGATTGAACTTAATAAGCATGCAAATGATCAATCTATTCTCAGCAAACTTTCACAGGAGGATGTCTTTTTTCACTAATAGGCAAAAAAAAAAACCTTGCAGTTTAAGCATGTACCTATAGCCAACAGATATTTCTATCAAACTTCAAAATGCAGGGAAACTGGGCAGCTATAGTGAATGCACCAGAGGAGCAGGAGACCTGACCTCCTCTCTGAGATATTGTACTGCCCTACAAATTTGTCAAAATGCAAAGACAATTTGGGTTGGTCTTTCATAGTCCAATCCACTTGCTGTGCAGCTTGGAAGAATTTAGTAGCATGTGCCTCTGAGCATATGGTAAGTGGTGGCAATCAGCCCAAATCACCTGGTGCATTCACTATAGCTGCCCAATTTCCCTGCTTTTTAAAGTTTGATAGAAATATCTGTTGGCTATAGGTACATGCTTAAACTGCAAGGTTGATTTTTTTGCGTATTAGTGAATTAAAAGTTTACTGTTGGTGGGAGAATAGTATTTTCTGTATAGGATTTGCTGTGGACATTTCATGCACCATTAGTAGGTCATGTACTTAATGTCAGGAGTGGGTCAGATTCAGGGCTGGCATCAAAAGGCGGCCTTGGCTGAGGGGCTCCTTGATAGGGTGGGGGAGGAGTAGAGCTCCCTTCCACGATCCACACAGGGAGGGAGCTTCCAAGCCACCCACCTGTTCACTGGCTCCATCTACCTGCCTCTCCTGACTTTTGCGACTGCAGACACTGTGCGCGCAGGGCTGCCATTAATCAAGATGACAGCCAAGGTTTCCCTAAGGTGCTGATGTCCCTGCCGCCATCTTGGTTGATGGCAGGGATGTGCACATGTAGCATGCATGCATGCCATCAACCAAGATGGCAGCAGAGGCTTCAGTCTGTTAGGGAAACCTCGGCTGCCATCTTGGTTAATGGCAGCCCTGCACGCACAGCACAAGCAGCCTCAACAGACAGGAGAGACAGGTAGGTGGGGTGCACACACCGGAACCCAGGATGGACAATAGAGGAGGTGTGGGAGTGTGTAGAGAAACCAGCCTACTGTACAAAGGTAACATTCACATTCATTTGCATTCAGCCCCACTGAGATATGGCCCCTGGAAGGTTAACCAGAAAGGAATGTAGCCCTTGGGCTGAAAAAGGCTCCCCCTGACCTATATTCCACCAAATTAGGATGTCACAGTTGTAGCAGACCACACCTATGCTAGCTTTCCTATCTGTTGAGCAAATAAGACATGAACAATGCAGGCTGAACTTAATTCATTGGTTGTTTGCGACCATCCAGTCTTCCTATAGAAGCCCAATAGAAGATGTAAAGCCAGAGCTTGGAAAAGTTACTTTTTTGAACTACAACTCCCATCAGCCCAATCCAGTGGCCATGCTGGCTGGGGCTGATGGGAGTGGTAGTTCAAAAAAGTAACTTTTCCAAGCTCTGCGTAAAGCTATATTTCACTTCAAAGAGAGATGTACTGGGCGCAAAGGGTGTGATCAAAATGATCTCACCTTGCATTGTCCTTGTAGCATTGAAGCCTGTGCATGACTCAGACAGTATATGGGAAGAATGAAAGAGAGAGAGAGTAAAGAAGGAGGATGGACAAAAGAAATCCTGATTCATGCATTGCCACACTGTCTTCAGTCCTTTGCTTTCTCCTTCAAGAATGCCTACGCCAGGCTGTCCTCCACAATGATTCTGACTTGCACTAAGGTCCTGCTCATGTGATTCTCCTCCCTTTGGCATAGGGTGAAAATCACACAAATGAGACCACTGCATATGCTTCACCATTAATGGTATGTGCATGCCCATCTCACACATTCTTAAAGTGTATGGTAGAATATAGGGGAGGCTATGCCAACTTTATGAAAAATGGAAATGCACTGCCTTCAAGTCGATTCCAACTTATGGCAACCCTATGAATAGGGGTTTCATGGTAAGCAGTATTCAGAGGAGGTTTACCATTGCCTCCCTCTGAGGCTGAGAGGCAGTGACTGGCCAAAGGTCACCCAGTGAGCTTCATGGCTGTGTGGGGATTTGAACCCTGGTCTCCCAGGTCATAGTCCAACACTCTAACCACTACGCCACACTGGCTCTCACCAACCTTATGAACTGGGACAAAAATAGGCAAGCAGGTGGTGGTGGAGGTAGTGTGCGAATACTTGATTTTCTTTATTCAGACTGTGATCCTATACACATTTAGCCTGGGAGTAATTAAGTAACAGTGTGACTTACTTCTGAGCAGATATCTGTACTCAAAACAGAAGCCATGAGGTCCTCCAATCCAACAGAGTCCAAGGTGGAGAGTACAGAAAAAATTAACTCTTTGCCTCCACCATGGTCCCAGTCTGGATCTCTCTTCCCCCAGCAACAATTTGGCCTGTATGGGGAAACTGCCATTGGCCCCAATGATAACTGTACTCAGTCCAAAGGCAAATACCAGCTGTGGGGAGGGAGATCTAGAGCAAGGCCACAAAGGGGGCAAAGGGCTTGACATGGTGTAGCACAGCAACGGAGCAAATCTGATGCTCCCAAACCTGTGGGTGCACCATGCTGAGTTCTCTGCTGCCTTACCCCTGCCATGTCAGGAAGCCAGGAGAGCAACAGAGCCCCCCACACACAGCCCCCTGGACGCTACCATGTGCATTCCCAATCTACAGTTTGGGCACCTTGGCTGCTCTTATTCAGTATGCAAGAACCAAACAAGCAAAGGACAGTCACATTCCTGGGTCCCTGAATTGTTTTTACTTAGACACAAAGTTCCAAATTGGGACATAAACCTCACTTTTTGCAGTACAAAAGAGATAAATTGAAAATATTGTGCAAGGGCAGGAGACCATCCAAACATTTTCCTTTGTTTAATTGAAAGCGACAAAAGCCCTGCCAATGATTAGATATTTATATGCAAATATTTCTTTTTATTCCTACTGAGAAATCACCACAATTATTTTTAGATTAAATCATTTTTCTCTAATTGCAGATAGATGCCTGTGGCAAATTAAAGCTGGACTTAATTTACTTCTATATTTATCCCAGAAAGCGCCTCTCTCCATAGGTATGGATTTTCTCAATAGAAATTCTGTTAGTTTCTTCCTCAACAACCCAAGATAGAACTTTTAATAAAGAAATGGGGGTCAGATCCTGCTCTGAGACATACTTCGACATTTCTTAAAAACACAGCTATCAAATTATCCACTGCACTGAAGTCACCTCATAATGCAATCATATGTTCAAGTCCACCAGCTTGGCTCTCTCCTGATTTTGTTCAAAAGCCACTACTGGAGCTTTCCCCATCTTAATACCCCAATAAGTGTGACCAGCAGTGGTCGGCAGGGCTAGGTGGCTGGGGGCTGCATTACTCTCCTGGCTTCCCAATGCCAGTCACTGCCAGTTACTGAGAGGGGGAGGGGGAGGGAAAAGGCTGTTGGGAGCTTGGCGTAGTGCAACACAGCGGCAGAGCAAATCTGATGCTCCTAAACCTGTGGCTGCACCATGCTGAGTTCTCTGCTGCCTTGCACCTGCCGTGTTAGCCAGGACAGCAATGCAGCCCCACTCGCATAGCCTCCTGGCTGGCATTTTTGCCAGTTTCTTCAGTTGTTTGACTGATAGTGATAAAAGGAGCTCAAGAAATAAAAAAGAAATCTCTGCAAACTGACGCTTTAATTGCAGGAATTCTTGCAAAGAGGAAGCTGTAATATCTTCCGCTTAGCCAACTCTTTCTTATAATCCCTCTAGCAAGGATGCATAATTGTACAACTGATTTAAATGATCTATCTGTCTAATCTAGCCTTTCCCAATCGGAGGTGCCCAGATGAGGCTGGACAGGCGACAACTGCCATCAACGTTGGCCATTGTGGCCAGGGATGATGGGATTGGGATTGTACTCCCAACAACATTTGGGGACCCAGGGTTGGTGAAGTCTAGTTCAATCCTTACACCAGAAATGGTGAACCTGTGGAGCTCCAGATTTTGTTGGATGCCAACTCCCATCTGCTCCAGCCAGCATGGCCCGTGGTCAAGGACAACGGGGGCCACAGCCACTCCTGTCTTATGCAACAAACTGGTTTCAAACTGCATTTGAGTTCTAAGTGTACATAAGCTTGTTTAATATTATCTAATATACTGATAACTATATTAAAGAAACTTATATTAGGCAAAAATGAGGACACTTTTTAATGAGGTTTTTTAAAAAATTAATAAATCACCATCACCACCACAAACTTATGTGGAGAGCTCACCTTAGGGCTAAAAAAATTAGAAACAGAGAGAAATCAAAAAGTGGGAGATTCATCCATCCTGAGGCTGATGTAGTGGTTAAACTATAATACCAACACTGGAGAGACTCCAGCTGAATCCCCACTCAGCAGTAGCTATTGCTGGAGGAGTGCTGTATATCGAGAGGAAGACGCACAGGGAGCGTGGCATGGGCATGGCGGCAGAAGTAGCAGATTGGCTTTGCTGTGCCTGCACTGCAATCCCCATGCCTCACCCCTCCCCAACTTGGTAAGCAGCAGCAATGCTTGCCCACTGAAAACCAGGTGCCAATGCCACTCTACCTTTACTGCTCCACCAGTGGCTACTGCCACTCAGCCATTAAGCTTTCTGGCTGATTTTGGGACAGTCAATCTCTCTTGGCCTAACCTACTTCACAAGTTTGTTGTGTGTGAGGATACTGTGGGATGGGGGAGGTGAAAGGGATCAGACACCAGGGTTACCAAAGAAGTTCAGGAGTGGTTGACCCAAAGCTCAAGGTATGTGCTTCTACAAAGCAGTTCAACTGGCCAGAGTATAAGGGTAGAGTCACACTTACTGTTGTGCAGGTTCTAGTGCGTCTTCACCTTTCTTTTCTGAAAACAGAGGCACACAATACTGTCAAAAATCCTTCCATTCTTACTGTAAAACTCAGATTGGATCAGCTCGAGTGTGGGCTGTTGTTGTTTTTTTAAAAAATTCAGCATCAGCATATTTTGCAACTGATTGGTAGATCAACCTGTTTGTCTGCCAGGTGTGGCCAGTAGAAACGCTTTGCTGCAGGCTCAGGCAGCAACAGTGATTGGCCCAACACTTTGCTGTGGGCAGTCCTGAAAGGTCTGAAGTCAGCAGTGGGGAAGAGAATGTTGGGCTGGTGACCAGTAGGCATTACTGTCTCTATTAGTTTTCCATGAAGCCTGCAAGTTCGAAGACGTAACTGTGGTTAAGGGGGAGTTATGTCTATGCCCTGTCTGGGAACGGACAGTGAAGGCCGTTGCTATGGTAGCCATCTGATAGCGACTGGGAAAGTTCTAACAGAGTCTGTGTGTTGTTTTCTTCTGAATTATGCCTCTGAGCTGAGAGGCTGTTTTTTTGTGTTTATCTATGGAGAGAGATGTACCAGAAGGGGGGTGACTGAAGAATCTCTACATGTATTTACTCTTAAGCCTCTGGCCTTAATGTCTTTCAATAAAGACTCTTAACATGCTCTGAAGAAGTTTCTTGCTCAACTTAACTCCAACGTAATGTATGCTGTTTCACACAACAACGCACACATGCCAACAGTGGTAGCAGAGGATGGTTACGCTCCACAGCACATTACACGGGAGTAAGTTGCTGGTCTGAACGGCAGACGGAGTTCCAGAGAGGGCAGCTTGATTGATTGAACCAGACGGAGGTGAGCAACATGGCTGTAAACCTGTCTGGGGGAGGCTTGCCGATGGAACGACTTAATGAAAAGAATTTTGGCAGCTGGAAGCCGAGGATGAGGGCTTTGCTGATAACAGAGGATTTATGGGACGTGATTAAGGAAAAAACCCCGGCGGTACCGACCGCGGCCTGGAAGCGTCGAGACCAGAGGGTGCAGGCATTTATAATCTTGGCTCTATCGGATTCTCAACTGATGTGTGTGAGAGATGAGCCGTCGGCTAAACAGATCTGGGACGCGTTGCAGGATTTGTCCCAGGAATGGCAGCGGAGGCAGGAGGTGCAGAGAGCCCAGCCGGTGGAGGCTGTCAGAAACAAGGAGGAGAAATGTGCCGAACCGGAGCAGGCTGCTGAAAGCAGACAGGAAAACAAGCGGGAGCAGCAGCGGCTGAAGTCTTGTTTTGCCTCTGGGGCCCGTGGGCATCTCCGTAAAGATTGTCCAGTCAAGCGAAACTCCAGGGACGGAGGCTTGAAGCAGGGAAGTGTGAACCTTGTTTGTAAACAGAAGTCTAAAGACTTGGAACAAATTAACTTTATTGTCGACAGCGGAGCAAGCCATATATTAATTAAAGACAGACGTTTGTTTTACGTTTCAGAAGAAGTGAAAGACTTTGTTTTACTTGCTGATGGATCACGGAAATCCGTAAAAGCTAAAGGTCTGGTTAAGTTTGACAAGCTTGGAATAATGACAGACTGTTTGTTTGTTCCGGAATTGGCTCATAATATTTTATCAGTTAGCAAACTGGTAAGTTGTAATTATTCAATTTTGTTCCACAAAGACCAATGTTTTATAATGAGGGGAGATGAAGTGTGCATGCAGGGAAGCCTTAATGATTCACAGTTTGTAATAAAGAGCAGTCAAGCAGGGTGTGCTGTGTTAAATGCTGAGGCACAGGTACATCAGGGCTGCGTCCATGAATGGCATCAAAGGCTGGGGCATGCAAACCTTGACATGATAAGGAAAACCCCTTTTCACAGTGAAGACATGCGTTTAAAAGATTGCGGACAGTTAATGGATTGTGATTCTTGTAATCAAGCTAAAATGACTATTGCACCAATTTCACACAACAACGCACACATGCCAACAGAGAAGTGTGGCCAGCAGAGGGCAGAGCCACTTCAAAACTCAGCCAGAAAAACCATTCTGGCTGCTTTTGAAGCCACTAATGTGTCCACAGCCTAAGTCTAAAGATTCACCTGAAAGAAGCAGGAAAGCAGGAAATGGGATCCAGAGACAGGGCTGGCCCCAGGCATGCCGGGGCCCTTGGATACCAGCCTGCCATGGGCCCCTCCGCTCCCCCTCCGTGATCCGTGGAACTTAAGCATCTGCAGACCGCAATTTATTTATTTTATTTATTTAAAAAAATTATATCCTGCTCAATTTTCAAAGAACTCAAAGGGGCAAACAAAGCAATCAGATACAAGAGTTAAAATTAACATACTAAAAACAGTATTAAACTAAACATAATCAGCATAAAAACCTATCAGAGTTAAAAAAAAACATTTTATACATCACTTAAATTAAACACTTGATGAAATAAAAACGTCTTAACCTGGAGTCGAAAAACTAAAAGAGAGGAAGACAGCCGCACCTCAACTGGTAAAGAATTCCAGAGTATGGGAGCAATCACAGAAAAAGCCCTTGTTCTGGTTCCCATCAGCTGAACTTTAAAGGTTGAAGGAATTACAAGAAGAGGATCACTAGAGGACCTCAAAGGCCGAGAAGGTTCGTAGAAGGAAATACGATCAGATAAATAGAGAGGGCCCAAGCCGTGTAAGGCTTTGAAGGTTAAAACTAGTATCTTAAATTGGGCCCGGAAGCAGATTGGCAACCAGTGTAATTGTTGTAATAAAGGGGTTGTGTGGGCCCGTAGGCCCGCTCCTGTTAACATTCTAGCAGCCGCTCTTTGAACCAATTTAAGCTTCCGAGCTGTTTTCAGAGGCAGCCCTACGTAGAGCGCGTTGCAGTAGTCTAGCCGGGATGTAACTAAGGCATGTGTTACCTTCGACAAGTCAGATATCTCCAGAAACGGGCTTAGTTGGCAAACCAGTCTTAACTGTGCAAAAGCGCTTCTGGAAACCGCCGATACCTGGGCCTCCAGGTTCAATGCAGAATCCAGAAGTACACCCAAACTGCGTACCTGGGTCTTCAGGGGGAGTGCAACCCCATCTAACCTTGGTAAATTCCCTATCTCCAGATCAATCCCACGACTAACGAGGAGCACTTCTGTTTTGTCTGGATTTAATTTCAGCTTATTCAACTTCATCCAGTCCATTACTTCATTCATTGTCTTGTGAACCGCCCAGAGAGCTTCGGCTATGGGGCGGTCTATACGTTTAATGAAATAAATAAATTACCGAAATCAGGCACTGGTTTAGTGGCCGGACAGCTTCCCTAGCATCTGGAGGGAAGGAGAAATAAAGTTGAGTATCATCAGCATATTGATGGTATCGAACTCCAAACCTCCGTGTGACCTCACCCAGCGGCTTCATATAGATGTTAAATAACATCGGGGACAGCACCGAACCCTGAGGGACTCCACATATTAAGGGCCAAGGGTCCGAGCAGAAGTCACCGAGTAAAACCTTCTGTAACCTACCCTTCAGGAGGCAAAACAGTGCCTCGTAGCCCCATCTCAAAGAGACGGTCCAGAAGGATACCATGGTCGATGGTATCAAAAGCCGCCAAGAGGTCCAGGAGAACCAACAGGGACACACTCCCCCTGTCTAGTTCTCTGTGGAGGTCATCAACCAAGGCGACCAAAGCCGTCTCAGTCCCATGGCCAGGCCTGAAGCTGGACTGGAATGGATCGTAGTAGTCTATATCCTCTAAGAAACGTTGGAGTTGAGTGGCAACCACTCGTTCGATGATTTTACTTAAGAATGGCAAATTAGAAACTGGACAAAGTTATCTAAACATAGGGGGTCTAGGGAGGGTTTTTTCAACAATGGTCTTACAATAGCCTCTTTTAAGCATCCAGGTAAATAACCTTGCTGAAGAGAGGCATTAATTACCCCCCAGACCCAATTAGTTAGTCCCCCTCTGGCCTGCTTTATGATCCAAGAAGGACAAGGATCAAGCAGACAGGTGGTAGATCTCATCTTACCAAGGAGCTTATCTATATCCTCAAGATGAACAAGCTGAAAAGAATCCAACTTAATAAGACAAGCAGAATCCAAAGGTACATCCCTAGAGACTGCAACAATATTGGCATCCAAGGCGGAACGAATCTGAGCGACTTTGTTCTCAAAGTGCCAGGCAAATTCTTGACAGTGAATAGGTGAATGGCCGACGGAGGGCTCAAGATGGTCAGGGTTAAGCAGACCTTTGACCACCCGATAAAGTTCCGCTGGCTGGTTATCAGCAGAAGAAATAGAGACTGAGAAAAAAGTTCGTTGTGCAGTACGCCTAGCTGCAGCATAGGTCTTAGAAAATTCCTTAACACAAAGTCTATCAGATAAGCTCCGAGTTTTCCACCAGCATCGCTCTAAACCTCTGTGAGTGCGCTTCATAATCATCAGCTCATTGGAAAACCATGGAGCTGATCTGGTTCGGAAACACACAAGAGGGCACTTGGGAGCGATAGAATCCACTGCTCTGGTCATTGCATTATTCCATAAATCGACCAGGGCTTCAACTGAATCATTTACTCGAGAGACAGGAAATTCCCCAAGAGCTGATAGAAAACCGGCAGGTTCCAATAATCTCTTGGGACGGATCATTTTAATAGGTCTCTTCTCTCCATGCAGGGCATGAGATACAGATAGTTTAAATCTGATCAGATAATGATCTGTCCATGACAATGGTATTATTGACAGATCATCTACTCCCAGATCGCTCTCGTCCAATCCCGCATAAAAAACAAGATCTAAGGTGTGCCCTGCAACATGAGTGGGGTCTGAAATTAATTGAGACAGCCCCATGGTAGTCATAGCAGCCATAAAGTCCCAGGCCGCTCCATGAAGAGAAGATTCAGCGTGGATGTTGAAGTCGCCCAGAACTAAAAGCCTGGGAGACTCCAACATCAGCCCCGAAATCAGCTTGGAGAAATCAGACAGGAGGTTCTGCACCGCCCTCCATCCCCCTGCTAGCCCCACGCTTCACCTACCTTTCCATTGTTTTTTGCAGCGCGCGCAGGTTTGCCATCAATCAAGATGGCGGCCAAGGTTTCCCTAAGGGGCTGAAGCCTCTGCTGCCATCTTTGTTGATGGCATAAACGCACGCATGTAGCACGCATGCGTGCCATCAGCAAAGATGGCGGCAGAGGCTTCAGCCCCTTAAGGAAACCTCAGCCGCCATCTTAATTAATGGCAAATCTGCACATCGCAAAAAACGGAAAGGTAGGTAAAGCGGGGGATAGCAGGGGGATGGAAGTCTGTGGATGCTTCCGCGAATCGCGGAAGGAGAACGGAGGGCCTCCTGTAGCTCCAGGGGCCCTCGGGCTAGTGCCCCACCTGGCTGCCCTTTAGAACCGGCCCTGTCCAGAGAAACATGCAAACAAAGTGTGGAGTCTAAGAAGCTAGCAAACCAGACTAGGCAATGGCCTAGAGAAACAAGATCTAAGTCTTAGCATTTATAGCCTGGCCTGGCCAGGTTGAGTGAGCTCTCCAGGGTTCTTCTGCCATTCTGGGGTTTGGATCATACCACCTCTTTCCCCTTCTACTCTGCAGCCTAAAGTGGCTCGGAACAAAGAATACCAGCCTGCAGACCAGGAAGTTTCTGGAGAAAATACTGCCTTATCCTAGCATCCCATAATACTACCCATTCAGCAGCCCAATCAACTCCCCAACATAAAGATATAAATATTAAATATTTGTATAGGGCTTTCAGAGGATTCAATGCACTTCACATACATTTTCTAGCTGAAAATTTTCTAGTTCTAATTTCTTAGAACAACCCTGTCAGGGAAGTCAGTATTCTTATCTCCCATATTGTAGATGAGGGGACTGAGGCTGAGAGCGGCTTGCCTAAGGTCACCCAGTGAGCTCAGGGCAGAGGTGAGATTTGTAACTGGAGACTTCCTGACATTGGCTGGTTCTTCATCACTACACTGTGCCGACTCTCACAAACATATTAAAAATTCAGACGGCTTCTTCCCAGACTCCTGTGGCTTTATCCCCTTCTGAATGGGTGTCACTGCCAGACAAAGGTGCTCATTCCAGTTAACTGTCCTTCCCGACAAGCCCAAATGGGCTCCTACTGGGAAGGGTTGTTGTTGTTTTGTTATTGTTATTAATAGAACCTGCTACAATTGATTACCTGTCAATTCTTACAGGAAACAGCAATCTCTCCACTTTGCATGACAGCACGTGGCAAATGATAAAGCTACCTAGCACAGCTCCCCAAAATATCTCTTTGTAGTCATAACAATTGGGACATTTACAAGCTCTTGAATATTAAAACTTCCCAACTATAGCATCCAAAGTAACACTGAATTGTGAGGACAGTTTTACATAATTTATACAATGTCAGGGTTTAGGATAAATCTTGGCTCTAGCACACCATTCAGTTTAGCTGCTAAATTAGGAAACTCAGACCTAGTTATTTGTCTCCCTTGATCCAGTCTGCACAGCATCTCAAACTGCCAGTGGATTGGGTATATTTGATTGGGGGGTACACACATTGTGTGCTGCCCCTTTGGGCAAGTTAAGGTAATTAACAGAACTCAGGCCAGGTGTGGGTTGAAACAGGCTGCAATTGTATTGATTACAGCAGGTATGTGGGGTTGAGATGACTAGAGCGCCGGTGGCGGAAATCCCGTTCCGACGATGTCCGGACACAGGTTAGAGCAGCAGTAACTGCCTACCAAGTGGCAATAAAGGCAGAGAAGAAGAAGTTCTTTGCTGCCTCTATTGCGTCAGCAGAGTGCTGTCCCAGGAGGTTGTTCCAAGTGGTCCGAAGCCTGGTCAGTCCAGTTGCCCAGGAACCCTTGGAACAGTCTAAGGCCTCCTGTGACAAGTTAGCAAAGCACTTTGCTGACAAAATCAAACATTTGCGGAGCTCGATTCCGTACGCTGTGGATGCAGTGAATGAAACAGAGTTGGCCGGTTGCAAGCCAGTCGAATGGGATCGGTTTCGGCCTCTCCCTTCTGAGGATGTGGACAAGGTGCTCTCGACTGTGAAGCCTACCACCTGTCTAAATGATCCTTGCCCATCATGGCTCCTTGTGAGCTGCAAAGAGAAACTGGGCGAGGGGATCAAGGCGGTGGTCAATGCATCCTTGAAGGAGGGTGTAATGCCATTAGCCCTCAAGGAGGCAATTGTAAAGCCCATCTTAAAGAAGTCCTCCTTGGATCCCCAGGTTTTGAATAACTTTCGCCCAATTTCAAATTTACCATTTTTGGGCAAGGTCATTGAGCGAGTGGTGGCTAATCAGTTGTCGACACACTTGGATGAAACGGATTATTTGGATCCATACCAATCGGGTTTCAGGACTGGACATGGAACTGAAACAGCCTTGGTCGCTCTGGTTGATGATATGAGGAGGGCATTAGATAGGGGAGAATTCACCTTTCTTGTCCTCCTCGATCTCTCAGCAGCTTTTGATACTGTTGACCACAGTATCCTTCTACAGCGCCTGGAGGGATTGGGAATAGGAGGCACTGTATTACGGTGGTTCCATTCCTTTCTCTCCGATAGGCATCAACAACAGTAGCATTGGGAGAGGAGGTTTCAGACCCTTGGCCTCTAAATTGTGGTGTGCCACAGGGCTCTCTCCCCTCTCCCATGCTATTTAATATCTATATGAAGCCGCTGGGGACAATCATTAGGAGATTTGGGCTGCAGTGTCACCAATATGCGGATGACACTCAGCTCTATCTCTTGTTTAAATCTTCGCCAGAGTTGGCTGTGGAGACCATGTCCAAGTGCCTGGAATCCGTGAGTGGATGGATGGGAAGGAACAGGTTGAAGCTGAATCCCGATAAGACTGAGGTACTACTTGTGGGAGACAAGGGTAGGTTGGGTGATGTTGACCTGATGTTCAATGGGGTGAGATTACCCCTAAAGGACCAGGTCCGCAGCCTTGGGGTTGTTCTTGATTCCAAGCTGTCCAGTGAGCCGGGCAGCTTCGTATCAATTACACCTCATTTGTAGGCTGCAACCCTACCTGCCTGTTCATCAGCTCCCACTAGTAGTACATGCCCTGGTCACCTCTCGTTTAGATTACTGTAATGCGCTCTACGTGGGGTTACCCTTGAAAACAGTCCGGAAATTGCAACTTATACAAAATGCTGCGGCTCGACTACTCACAAATTGTCGCCGCCGGGAACACATCACCCCAGTGTTGTTCGATCTGCACTGGCTTCCAGTTATTTTCCGGGCTCAATTCAAGGTGTTGGTATTAACCTTTAAATCCCTATACGGTTTCGGCCCAGTTTACCTGATGGAGCGCCTCCAGCGCCACCAATTATGCCGCCCGACAAGATCAGCCACTCAGGGCCTTCTCTCAGTCCCACCAACTAAAACAGCTAGGTTGGTGGGGACTAGGGAGAGGGCATTTTCAGTGGTGGCCCCCACTCTCTGGAACTCCCTCCCGTATGATCTTCGGCATGCCCCTTCCCTGAACGTATTCCGCAAAGCCTTGAAGACCTGGCTGTTCAGACAGGCCTTTGGGACTTCCGGGGAGGGTTAATTTTTAGCACAAATTGCCTATTACTCTGAACTGTTACTATTTTACTGTTATATTGTATTTTATTTGTATTTTATTGTGATGCATTTTGCAATTGAATTGTACGTCGCCTAGAGTGGCCATAGGCCAGATAGGCGACACACAAATTAAATTATTATTATTATTATTATTATTATTGGCATGGCACTGGGGGCAGAGTTGATGTCACCTCAAACAACACACCTGTTGCTTGAAAACTGCCTCAGAACAACTACTGAGGAGCCTCTGGGTGTTGGCCAGAATAAAATGGACCCATTGTGGTGCATGCCAGGCATCTGGAGCCCCGTTGACAACCAAAGCTATGTGGCTTTAGATCCGTCACCTCCCCTGGCCTCAGGCCACAAGCTGAGAGCCATCTGTGGAGCCCTTATGGGGGTCCCCTTTATGTTAATTATCCTGCCCAATGCAATTTCCTCTATTAGAAAAGTTGTGATAAATTAAAGAGAGCACCTAACAATTTTTGGCTATTCACAGAGAGAAATGCAAAAACCTCTCAAGTGGGAGGAAAAAGAAATCCTTTCAGGCCCTGTTAACCAGGAAAGGCTTTGCACCTCAATGGAAGCTTCTATCCTGAGGGTTGGCTGAGATCTGCGAGGGAGCAGAACCAGAGGCCGGGATGATGCAGCGCCAGGCATTTTAAAAGCTGTAGCACCACCCATCCGCAAGACTCCGTGGGAGAGCTGTGGCGCTCTTGCGAGATTCCTTCCCTTCCCTCACCTGGATCAGCCATGCAACCCCACAGCTGTGTCCCAGCAGGTGGCTGCATCCGGAGCTTTGTTTCTTAGAGGAAAGAAAAGCATATTCAGATATATCTCTTTTTATCTTCACTCCAAAGAGAGTAAGAAAATGAAAGCCCCCTTGAAGTAATCTTTCTAGGAGCATGTAGCAAAGCAGCTCTCACATTTTATTAATGATGCCCCCCCCTTCTAGATGGGAAAAGGAGAGATTTAGACCCTGATGACTCATAGATTTCCTTAAGCAGGAACGTATTCTACCTAAGTTCAAAAGCATGCCATAAATGCTTTTTGTTGCCGTCTAAATTTTCATTCATTTGAGTTAGTGTAGGCTGAAATACTGCAAACTGTACAAGCTTAAGGGGATTCACGTTCTTATCTGATAAAGCAGAGTCACAGAGGCAGCAGAGGCCCATACTGTGATGTTCAGAACATAGCAACACCCCATCTACACAAAGAGGTCTGAAGACCCACATACATATTAGCTGCTATGGCAGAAGCCAATAGCAGCATGAGCTGGAATGAAATACTCGCCCATGGCGACTGCTGTAGCCTTGCACATAGGCAGAGTTTGGCAATGGCAGCAGCTTCAGTGTACAGCCTGGCCTATTCCCACTCTTACTGTGTACTTTTGGCAATGGTAGTCCAAGCCATAGCTCAGTAGCTTTACACGTGGAGGATCCCAGGTTCAATCTCTGGCATCTCGAGGTATGGCTGGGAAAAAATCTTGCCTGAAACCCTGGAGAACTGCAGCCAGTCAGCGTTGACAACAATATTTAGCTAGATGGAGCAATGCTGAGACTCGGTGTAAGGCAGCTTCCATGCACACTGCTCCTGTGTGGGGTGATGCAGAGACCTTTCCCCCCCAGTCTTTTCCCTTCGCAGTAAACCACGGCTGCTTCTTACAGCAGGCTTCTTCAATCTGGTGCCCTCCAGATCATTTGAACTATGTTAATCTATTTCATTGTCTCCTACCCTGGGCTTGTGGTGCCATAGCCCAACCCCCCAATACAGGCAGCGTGAGGCTAATAAGCCTGCCCATGTGCCCAAGCTACCTCTCAAGTCATGACATGCATGCATAGCGCACATGCCTACCATAAACCAAGATGGTGGCTGGGGCATCAGCCCCTTAGGGAAGCCCCCGCCGCTATCTTGGGTGATCGCAGGCATGCATGCACAGCGTGCACAGCATTCACACTGATGGGAGAGGTAGGTGGGGTGTGCATGCAAGATTATTGAAGCCTGCACTGTTTGTATTGGGGGGGTGCCTGGATGGGAGCTCCTTCTCCACGATCCATGGCAGGGTCGGGTTGCAGGACCCGATGCTGCCGCAGATCATGTAACGAGAGTGCCACCCTCCCACTCTAAGAAGGGGCCCTCGCCCGGGGCCCAACCTGGCTGTGCTCTTGTGCTGGCCCTGTCTCCTGCGCTATTTTTTTTTATGTGTTGTGAAAATGAACACACACAGAGTTGAATATGGAAATCAAATGTTGGGGGGGCTAGGAAAAGGAACTGACAGGCACAAACCTGAGATGGAACACATTGCCATCTGATTTGTGGTTGCACTTCAGCAGTGGTTCTATGAAGATGAATCTTGAGCGTAGCTGTGCAAGACTTCAAGTCAAGGATGAGGAACCTGCAGCCCTTCAGATGTTGTTGGACAACAGTTCCCATCAACCCTGACCATGCTGGCTAGGGGTGATGGGATCTGGAGCCCAACAACATACGGAGGGCCATAGGCTCTCCAACCCGTCTGTATAAACACATCCACAGCCTACATGGGAGGATCAGTGAGGATACAGCAGATATGGTATTTGCTCCCACAAGAGGTAGGGATGACCACCAACTTGGATGGCTTTAAAAGAGAATTAGACAAATTCATGCAAGATAAGGCTATCATTGCTACTAATCACGGTATATATTTTCGAATTCCACTGTCAGAGACTTTATGCCTTTGAATATCAGTTGATGGAAACTGCAGGAGGGAAGAATGTTGTTGTGTTCAAGTTCTGCTTGTGGACTTCTCTTAGGCATCTGGTTGTCCACTGTGAGAACAGGATGCTGGACAAGATGGGATTTTGGCCTGATTCAGCAGGGCTCTTCTAATCTTCTTTGTGTTTTGGGAACATGCCTCACCGTTATGGGCACTTGCACATAGGACCGATATGCAACTGCTGGGAAGAGGAACAATGCCAGAGCACACTCTTTCTGATGGTTGACCAAAGCCATATTGGAAGGCCTCATTTACCATAGACTGTACAAGCTAGTGGCCCTTGAAGCATTATGTGGTAGGGAAGTCCATAACATACTGTAACTAATTAAATAAAGATAAAGACTTCCTTTGTTTTGACCATTTTTAATCTACTGCCAATCAAAAGCAGGACTCAAAAACTGAGCACTCAAGTGTTTTCAGAACACTTTGAAAACACTTGATGCAGCCTAATTAAAATGTAAGAGTAAATTCATTAACCTTCAAAGCCTGTATAAAACCCAATAATATTTAGGATTTCATTAACCGAGTAAGAAAAAAAAATCTAATTATGCATTGTTATCTTTATAGCTCGAAATTACCATTGCTTCCCTTTAGTGTGTTTATATACCCTCACATATTTTGCTGCTTTCTTAACTTTAAGCCCCTCTGAACAGCACTGCAGCATTCTCTCGGGACAGTTGAGCTTTAGTCTATGATCTTGAAAATGCAGTAGGATCACTGATGCAAGACAGTACGTATTTAATTTGATTCTTGCCAATGTCAATTTCAAACTGGTCTGGTTTCAAACTGGTCTGGTTTCTGAAGGACTTCCATATATGTCACCATTAAAATATTGCATTCCAATCAGATGTAGTTTATTCAAAGGTGAGTGAGCATGTCTTAGACCCAGTCTGTTCCAGAAGTAATGTTTAGCCTTGAGAAGATTGAGGAGAGATATGGTAGCACTCTTTAAGTACTTGAAAGGTTGCCACACAGAGGAGGGCCAGGATCTCTTCTCAATTGTTCCAGAGTGCAGGACACGGAATAATGGGCTCAAGTTGCAGGAAGCCAAATTTTGACTGAATATCAGGAAAAATATCCTAACAGTTACAGCAGTATGACAAGAGAACCACTTACCTAGGGAGGGGGTGGGCTGTCCAACACTGGAGGCATTCAACAAACAGCTGGACAGCCACCATGTCGGGTGTGCTTTAATTTGGATTCCTACATTAGGCAGGGAGTTGGACTCGATGGCCTTTTAGGTCCCTTCCAACTCTACTATTCTATGATTCAGAGAAACCTGGTTGTTGGGGGGGGGGTGCCAGTGATCCACTAGGTGTTCAGACAACAGTCCAAGTTCCAAATTTGTTCTAGAGTAGTTTGAAGCTTTAGGTGTTGGGCTGTTGACCCATAGGCATTACTGTCTCTAGTTGTTTTCCATAAAGCCTGCAAGTTTGGAGAAGTAACTGTTATCTCCTGGCCTGAGAGAGAGCAGACATCCAAGGCCAGCGGTTGTCATGGTAACGTGAGATAGCAACTGGGAAAGTTCTAACAGAGTCTGTAAGTTGTGTCTTCTGTATTTTGCCTCTGAACTGAGAGGTTGTCTTCTGTGTTTACCTTTGGAGAGAGATGTACCAGAGGGGGGGGTGACTGAAGAAACTCTACATGTTTTTACTCTTAAGCCTGTTGGCCCTAATGTCTTAATAAAGACTCTTAACCTGATTTAATGCATCTGAGAAGTTTCTTGCTCAACTTAACTCCAACGTAACGTATGCTGTGTCACACAAGAACCGCCACCATCAACAGGGTTATGGGCCCAGATCCACAGCGTGTTACACAAGAGTAAGTTGCTGGTCTGAACGGCAGACAGAGTTCCAGAGAGGGCAGCGTGATTGATTGTGCCAGACAGAGGTGAGCAGGATGGCTGTAAACATGTCTGGAGGCTTGCCAATGGAACGACTTAATGAAAAGAATTATGGCAGTTGGAAGCCAAGGATGCGTGCTTTCCTGATAACAGAGGATTTATTAGATGTGATTGAAGGAAACCCCCCGGCGGTACCGACCAAGGCCTGGAAGTGTCGAGACCAGAGGGCGCAGGCGTTTATAATCTTGGCTCTATCGGATTCTCAACTGATGTGTGTGAGAGATGAGCCGTCGGCTAAACAGATGTGGGACACATTGCAGGATTTGTCCCAGGAATGGCAGCGGAGGCAGAAGGCGCAGAGAGCCGAGCTGATGGAAGCTGTCAGAAGCAAAGAGGCGAAAAGTGCCGTGCCGAAGGAGGCAGCCGGAGGCAAGCAGGAACAGCAGCGGCTAAAGGCTTGTTATGGTTGCGGAGCTCGTGGGCATCTCCAGAGAGACTGTGCAGTCAAGCAAAACTCCAGGGACGGAGGCTGGAAACAGGGAAGTGTGAACTTTGTTTGTAAACAGAAGTCTCAAGATTTAGGACCTGTTAACTGGATTCTTGACAGCGGTGCGAGCCATATATTAATCACAGACAGGAGCTTGTTTTACACTTCAGAAGATGTGCAGGACTTTGTTTTACTTGCGGATGGATCGTGGAAGAATGTGGAGGCTCGAGGACTGGTGAGATTTGATAAACTTGGAATACTGTCAGATTGTTTATTTGTACCAGAATTGGCTCATAACATATTGTCAGTCAGAAAACTGGTGAGTTGTGATTTTTCAGTATTGTTTCACAAAGACAAATGTTTTGTAATGAGAGGAGATCAAGTGTGCTTGCAGGGAAGCCTTAATGATTCACAGTTTAAAATGACCATGGGTGTGAAGTGTGCTGATGCCTTGAGTTTAATGAGGCGGAAAGAGAATGACGGTCAGAGCTGTAAGAAGACAGCTGTTAAAAGCTCACAGCCACAGTATTCATGTAATGCAGTCAGGCTGATGCCTGAAAGAGTGCATCGCAGCCGAGTTTACAAGCCACAGGGTAAGAGACGTGGCAAACGTGCACCTAGAGCACAAGAGAAAGCATATTTCAGAGTTTGGTGTCCAGAAACACAGCAATTAATCCTAAGCAGAAGCATTGAAGTTGCAGAGAAGCCTTGGGATCAAAGGCAAACAGTCATTCTCACAGGGTCAAGTGACACACAAGCACAAACAAAAGTGCAAACATTTAAACCAGATTTTGACATAAAAGTGGAAGGCACACAAATTCCACTTAGGGATGCTTTAAATGAACTCATTTGTGGGAAACAAAGATCGAAGAAATGTAAGGCTGAGGAAATGGAGGATCCTGGGCACGCTGTGCCAAGCACAAGCACAAATGGGGGTGCAGAGAGAGCAGAAGCCCTAGTGCCTTTAAGACGTTCTACAAGATCAAACATAGGGAAACCGCCTGAAAGATTTACTGTGGGGGTAATTACCAGCCCAGGTATGCATAAACAAGTTGAAATGGATCCTGAGACACTGTATTTGACTTGTGTTCAGCCGAAATTTGATTGAATAAAGTTCTGGCTAAATGTACAGAGATGTTCTGAAATGTACTGCAATGTACTGAGATGTAATATGGATCTGTATGATGCAATGTATTGAAATGTATTACCTTTGTATTGTAGAAATGTATTGCTGAAATGGAAAAGTTATAGATGCAATGGAAAGTTTTGCAGTCTTGATGGAAAAAGGGAAATATGTTGGGCTGTTGACCCATAGGCATTACTGTCTCTAGTTGTTTTCCATAAAGCCTGCAAGTTTGGAGAAGTAACTGTTATCTCCTGGCCTGAGAGAGAGCAGACATCCAAGGCCAGCAGTTGTCATGGTAATGTGAGATAGCAACTGGGAAAGTTCTAACAGAGTCTGTAAGTTGTGTCTTCTGTATTTTGCCTCTGAACTGAGAGGTTGTCTTCTGTGTTTACCTTTGGAGAGAGATGTACCAGAGGGGGGGGGGTGACTGAAGAAACTCTACATGTTTTTACTCTTCAGCCTGTTGGCCCTAATGTCTTAATAAAGACTCTTAACCTGATTTAATGCATCTGAGAAGTTTCTTGCTCAACTTAACTCCAACGTAACGTATGCTGTGTCACGCAAGAACCGCCACCATCAACATTAGGTGCTCTAGAACTCTACCATCACAACTCCCACAGGGCCTCCACAACTCCCCCTCTTTCCCAGAATTATGGAGGAGTGGAAGCAGGGAAGACTCCTGAAAACTGCTGCTGGCTGAAATGGATCCATCAGGCCTGAACTCCAGAGAGGCCTTAATCTCTTTCAGAATGGCTCCAGGAGCAAAACATTAACTACCCGATTCCTGAACCCTCCAGTTTCAAAGATCATCCACATTTAATTTTGCTTTAGGAGTTGATCACCAAGTCACTTCACCAAATTCCTGAAGTCTGTAGGACTGCCGGCACTGTGCTGTCATAATTTAGCTATCTGGCCAGATTTCCCTTTTCTAGTCTGTTGACAGACTTGGACAGTGCAAATCTGAGGAGAAACCATTCAGCTGAACTATTCTTGCTGTAGTGCAGCTGCATTAGCTGTTGTAATCCATAATACAACTTTAAACCATTGTGTGCGTTGGTGGCTTTATAACTAGTATAGTTTGCATGTAGGGGGTTTCACACAACCCCTGTTGGGGCAAAATTCTAGATGTAACGAGGATCTTAGTGTGGCATGCCCCATTCCCCCATCCCATAATTCTTGTCTCATACCCCTGGTCTATATGGTTCGTTGCTTTTGCAAACTGCTTGCATGGTACTGGAGTCTGAGGAAGCTGTTCAAGAAATTGCAGGCTTTCTGACCCTGTGTAGGATGAAAACCTGGGAAAGAAGCTTTTTACTCCGCCTAAAGACAGAGACTGGGAAAGGCTGTTTAATTAGTCAAAGCAACCAGGGTGAGCTCATCAGAGAGAAGGCTTTCACACACACATGGAGAGGGCGGTGGAAGGCTTCACAGCTGCATTCTCAGCTCTTGCAAGCACAACTTCAAGGCCACTGTAAGGTAAACGAAAGTTAGAAGTGTGAGATCTAAAACACTGACCCCTGGGAAGGATAAAAATCTCACAGGTATAGGTGCCACCTGTGCCCCCTCCCAGAGGGTCTTTTTGGGTATAAATAAAAGGCTCCTGATCTGGTCAGATAAGCTTTGACACCAGCCTGTAGGGAAGGGTGGCGAGGTGCGAATCCAAACAGGGCCATAAAGGGATCTCTCCTGTCTGGTGTCTGAGGGCTTTTAGCATGGAGAAAGTGAGATAAAAGCTGTGCTCATTAAGTGTAAGTACCTGCTTGTCACAACCAATAGCTTTTGCTTCAATAAAGGACTAAATTTTCTTTCCTCACCAGTGTGTTTCATGGTCATTCAGATCCCGATCTTTCTTGCCTTAGGGAAGGGGAAAAAAACTTTGGCAGAACACCCCCTCCATGCATGGAAAGAAGACATGAATGCAACCATATGGGTAAACCCTGCCCAGTAATCATGTGTCATCAGTTCCATGCTGCCCCAACATTACACATTCAATCTATGTCAGAAGTTCTACTCAGTTCTGATGTACATGCATAGAGTTGCTCCATGCCAGGAGGGCCCTGATTTGACCAGGATCCCTTCTTGCATGAAAGAGCTTTATGCATGTATATTGTTCTGAGAGAGAATTCCTTCTGATGTAATCTGAATGTGCAGGCATTGGGAAGCATGGTGGTGGCAGATGGCAACAGGAGGCAGGGCTGGTCTTGCAACCCCTTCCATATCTTCTTTCAAGACATGCAGTAGTCACATGAACCCCCCCTACACACACACACCTCTTGTGTCTGCTGTGTGAATGTATTCTCACACTGCTGGCAAACGGGAATCTGTCCCTTAAGAAGAGCTGACTAGTAGGGATGGGAAGATCTGACAGTTTTGGTTCTCTCTTTTTCTCATTTTTCCAATCTTAAATTCAGTTCTCCACATTTCTGCAGCGAGTTGCATTTTTTTTTTAAAAAAAATCTCATGAAAATTCCCCAACATTTTAGTGTAAATGTCTCTGAACAAACACATTTTTGTAGGCAGTTTTGACAAATGTACACCCTTTTACAAGCAAATCACATAATGCATTTTTGCATGTTATTTTCATACATTACACACACTTTCCCCTAACATATGTATTTTTGTAAACGTTGTTTGGTTGGCAAACTGCATTACAAAATTTGGATAGTGCCAATTTTGAAGAATGGTTGTGCTTCGGTTCTCATATTGTTTCAGAAAGTGAGAATTTGATTGATTCAGTTTGAAATGCGAACTGAATTGAATTTCTCACCCACCCTTAGCAGCTGGTGACATTTGTGGGGTGCATTTGGCAAGATTGCACACTTGTATTTTGGCCTTGCAGCAATCATCGTGAGTGACACAGCAAGCTAAACATTACCCAAAGCTCAACTTAAACAAATCCTCTTTAGTTAGCCACCTGCCTTTTGTCTCAGAAAATGTCATTAAGAGCAGGGGGCAAAGCAGCAGCACATCTCAGTCTGCAGCTCCTCCTGATAAGGGCCAGGCAGAGGGGTGGGGCAAGGCAGGTGGGAAAGCCTGCCCCTTGATGGTCCCAGCACAGTCTTGCCCCGTTCAATTGGTGATTGAAGCTTGCATGCAAGGCAGATGCTGTACCACTGAGCTATGGCCCTTCCCCAAAGGAATGACGTTTTGCCACAGAGTGCTGAGTAGACGTGGGGATTGAGGGGAGCCCAGAGAAAAAGTCTGGGGGGTAGAGATGACCAGGGCATGACCTGGAACTGGAATGCCATTTTAAAATAATCTAGCAGGACTCAAGAATGCAGTCAAAACCTCATCACTTCCAGACAAGCTGTTGTTTGAGCATTCACCATTATTTGTTTGCACAAAGTTTGTGGAGAGGTTATATAATTCTCGCTGTTTATTGAGCATGCATTGTGATTTGTTTGTATCATGTCTTCTCTTCTTCCAGGCATTTTAGGATGTATTTTTAAATTTTTTTTTAAGTGTTTTTAAATGTGTATATTTGTTTCTAATGTTTTTAATTGTTGTAAACCGCCCAGAGAGCTTCGGCTATGGGGCGGTATACAAATGTAATAAATAATAATAATAATAATAATAATAATAATAATCTCAGCAAATGTGGGACCGCCATTACCAAAGGCTAGAAATGATTCCCAGGTTACAAAATACATTCTGCATATCTTCAGAGGTATGTTCTCCTTGCTATTAGCTGCACAATGAACGTTTAAATAAAAGTTTATTGAGGCTGCAATCCTATAAACACTTTCTTGAGAATAAATCCCATCAAATCAATAGGGCTTCTTTTTTTCAGTCGAGATGTATAGGGTATGAAAACTAATCCTCTGCTTCTCATTTGGAGAAGAACTGTTTCAAATGCTCAAAGGCATTCAACTGGACATTTCTGAAAAGAAAGAAAGAAAGAAAGAAAGAAAGAAAGAAAGAAAGAAAGAAAGAAAGAAAGAAAGAAAGAAAGAAAGAAAGAAAGAAAGAAAGAAAAAGAAATATCACTTCTGCCACTTAGATGATACCATATGCCATCGAAATCTTTGGATTGTGATATATGATCATCATCTTTCTTTATGTTTTGAGATGTGCTCCTCCTTCCCTCCTTTTCAACTTCCTTTTCCTGTTGTGATCAAATAAGATACGATACAAGCTGTAAAAATTGATCGAGAGAAAAAGAAAAGTCTAACATTATGTAATTTTGACTACCCTTTGGATGTTGCTGTTCCCTACCCCAACCCCTTGTACAAGTCAAATATACATAGTTGGAAGACTTCCATGCACATCTATGGCAAACTAAAAATTAAGTGGGAGAGACACAAACAAAACAAACCACATCTAACTTGACAGCATTACAAAGCTGAACGTTGCCTAGACATGAAACACATTTCTCCATCATGTCAACCAGATGAGCGGCATTAAATCTTGTAGGGCCTGTATAATGGAGCCACACTTCAATGACAGCCTATTAATGAACAGAGCTTTCAAGTTTAAGGTAATGGGTGACACATAGGTCCACTCAAAGAGAAAAAATGCAGTGATGTTCCCAGGGCCGGCTCCAGGAATACCGGGGCCCTTGGGCATCAGCTTGCCCTGGGCCCCGGCGTGTGTGTGTGCACGCGTGCACGCACGCATGCACGCACACACACACCCCACCTACCTGTCTGCTGTCTTTTACCATTGCCCTTAATGAAGATGGCGGCCGGGGCTTCAATACCTTAGGGAAACCACAGCCGCCATCTTCATTAAGGGCAATGGTAAAAGACAGCAGACAGGTAGGTGGGGGGCTGCAGATCGCAGAAGGGGAATGGAGGGGTGGCTGAGGGGGCCCCTGTAGCTCCAGGGGCCATCGGGCCAGTGCCCCACCTGGCCGCCCTTTAGAACTGGCCCTGGATGCTCCCTTCCAGCGTCATGACTACATGCAGTGACTGCTAACAATGCTGGAGAGATGAACAGTTCACATTCTTAGATGTTAACCAAACCACAGAAGAGCCATTAAACTTCTTGATTAGATTTGACTTCCAATGACACAAACTGATCTGTTCTTTTCCTTTTGAAAAAAAGAAACTTTTTAGAGCTCTTCTGACTTCATGCCTCCTACTGTGCATCCGCGTGAAAACCTGTTAAAAAATTATTTAAGCTGATATAGGAAGAGTGTCACTATATCGTAAAAGGGATCCAGAGCAAGCTTGTGTGAAGTGTTGTTTGATGTTTTATATCTATCTACAAACCTAATCACCCAGGGAGCATGAAACTTCGGAGATATTAACGCTCCAAAGTGTGGACCTATGATTAAGACTGAGTGTCAACCAATTAAATTAAGTTGACGAATCAAATGCATGTTAGTCAATTACAGAGAAATACAATGCACACAATTATTGAAATGGTATCTCTCTATAACTATAATGAATGCTCAGGTTATTACTACTACTACTACTACTAGCGAAAGAATTGTTCAACACACAGTACTCAAACCATTATTAATTTATTGTTGTTGTTATGGGGAAAGTCTGTGGAGTTCTATACAGTTTTTTTCAGTGCCCTTTTTTTGCTACTATTCTCAGTGCCATTTCCTCAACAAGGATACGTTGGTCTACACACCCAGTTAAATGCATAGTCATCAGAATACATGTCGTGTGGGCTCTCCAGGTAACAACTTGAACGCTCATCTAGATTTCCACATTCCGTAGGTACTCTCCGTGCAGCAGCTGATGAGAGCAGGGAGTTTTTCAGAGAAAGAAAAATGTGTCAGATAGAAGCAGCAACACCATGTTCATTGTACAGAGTAAGATTTCATAAGTGAGTATTCAAGTCACTCCCCAGATCTACCACAGATGCCACCTTCTTGAATACCTGAGTATCTGACTAGGAGTGTGAACTTTCTAGACACCATCTTTGTGATATTATTTTTGGCACCTACTAAAAACTATTTTGTTTAGGTAACCCTATGCAGATATGTAAATTTGGCATGCACATTTTAAAAACTGATTATTTTCTTTATATTTTGAAATATTTTAGCTCAATGTTTATAACATCTGATTTTATTGGTATTTTTAATGTATATTTTATAGTTTATAATTTTGATTTGATGATTAAGCAGTATACAAATCCCTGTTAAATAAAATTAAAATTAACCATTCAAAGTATGATTGAGATGTTCAAAAAGGATGTTGGAAACTGAAAACATTTTTCAGTCTAGGCAAAAGGATATTTATTTTATTTTATTTTAAAAGTGAGTATTTCAGGCTGCAGTCCTGAAGTCACTTACGGGAGTAAGCCCCCATTAAACACAGTGGAATTTACTTCTGAGTAAACATGCATAGGATTGCACTGTCCTAGATTAAATAAAATTTGGATGGCATTTTAGCGGCCCATTCTTTTTCTTGCAGGATTTTACATTCCGTATACATCTCCATACGCTGATTCAGTCCAACATAAAAGAGAAGTGATTCACCCCCAATACTATAAAAATTTCATATCTTGACCACTGTTGGAAAATAATTGTGCTTGCGTTTCCAAACACCAAATAGAATTAGATGAAATTGCGTGAGAACTGACTGCCGGGTATCCTCAGAGAATTCCATACTTAATTACAAATAAATAAGACCCCCAGTTGTTAACAGAGAACAACCACGCCTAATAATACTAGAAAAGAAGCAAATCAAATGTTGCTCAGGCTAATAAAATGAAAACACTTGAAAAACACTTACTGGCAGTGGTATTATAACACAAGGCTTGCTCTTTGTCTCTGAACTCTACACTGTGAAAGAATTATCTCAGATGGCTCTGGGTAACATGCAATGTCTCAAGTGCTGTCTTATGGCCTGGAATTTAATTCTTATAGTCCACTGATTTTTCTAAAAAAATGTTTCTAGTGCTCATCATTGGTCATACATGTTTCTCTGCTACAGGGTGCTCTCTTTTATTCTCCGGCTTCCCTTTTCTCGTTCTCTGTTGCAACAACTGAGCCCACCTACCACCTGACACGCTGACTCATTTGTCTAGTCCCTCCTATGAAGGAAGGCTTGCTTCTGTCTCTGCCTGCGCAACTCCTTCTCTTTATGTGAGAGCATAACCCTGTACAATGCACGAAGCACAGACTGCTTTGAAATAAAAGCACCATCTGATGCCACTGCCAAGAAGGAGAACTTTAGAACTCATCAATAATCATGGCTAGTGAGTGCTAATGCATATTGTATGCAGAACGCTTTGTGTTTACCATTACTCCAGGTACAATGTACAAAGAAAAGACATTTTCTATAACCCATCGGCCCCAGCCAGCATAGCGAATGGTCAGGGATGATGAGATTTGTAGTCCAACAACATCTGGAGGGCCTCTGGTTAGCCATCCCTGCTCTATAAACACATGGGCAGGGAGCACATGGCAAATATATGCCACTCCCCTTCAAATGATGGCCAGCATAAACATGGTGTGAACCAACCCTCAGAAAACAGGGTTGAATTCTAACCTGGCACCAAACACAAGTAAGTTATACTAAGACGTATATAAATTGAATTATATCTCACATTATATTTTTAGGTTAGTGAGTACGTTGCTAAGCTGAAGAGAGTAGCATTTCAGTGGCAAGGTCCGTCCCCCCAATTACATGCATTTATTGTAAGTTCTGAAAAGAACCCCACATGTGTAACTTCTCAGACCTTACAAAGAACACATGCAGGTTCAACCAGAGCCTTCTCCTGCAGTTCTCCCACTCCAAATGTCTGCAAAGGGCTACTCATCAGGGGGTGGTGATAGCTACAACTCCCTGCTGAGTATACAACTCATAGCAAACCTAGTTGCCACTGGGCTCATCCAGACCACCCTAAAAATTGATGTTTTCCGTATTGAAATTGTCTGCTGGTAGTCCAAACCTGACTGCTTATCACTTCTTTGTACTCCAGTCAAACTGTTTCCGCATCCACATTTGTAGGCGTGCTCTGTTTTGTTTACAAGCCTTGTTCCTTCCTCCCTTACCAGAGAGGCAGAAAGAGAAGCAATGGAATTCTGTTGCTGTTTAGGGGTTGTTGTTTTTTAAAACACGCACACACAAAAAACAATGGGCAATGCCTCTTAATGTTGTTAAAAAAAACCAAACTTCACCCATACAAACCCACAAACTATTTAAGGACTGGCTGGGGGAGGGGGAGATACAGTAGCAATTATTGCAAGACAACCTACAATGAAATTTCCATTACCCAAGTTTGGTTACCTGAAATATGAAGTATTCAAATGTACTGAGCTTTCATTATGTTTTCCCATATCTATTAGGGTTCATCCAGACCATAATAAAAATCCACGTTTACTATATTGGAATTGTCTACTGGTAGTCCAAACCTTATTGCTTTGCGCTTTCTTTGTCCTCCAATCAAACTACTGTATTTCCTCATCTACACTTGGGTGTGTACTTTTCTGGTTTACAAACTCTCCCCCCTCCTTCCTCTCCTCCCAGCACAGGGAATGTGCTGATTGGCTCAGATCAGAAGGAAGAGAGGTGAGGAAATGCAATGGAAACGCAACAGAAGCAGGAGGCATGGAAGGAGGTAAGTCACAACCACCCACATAGGATAGTTTGAGGCAAAGCAATTGTGACTCCCTCCTTAGATAACTTTTTCTCTCCTTTTTGCAGCATAGCTGGTATGAGAAACTGCAGGTTAAGAGAGGGGAAAGTGTGAGAAGGCAGTGATTGGAGGCCAACCTCATACTGTTGTTGTTACATGCCTTCAAGTCGATTATGACTTATGATGACCCTATGAATCAACAACCTCCAAGAGCATCTGTCATGAACCACCCTGTTCAGATCTTGTAAGTTCAGGTCTGTGGCTTCCTTTATGGAATCAATCCCTCTCTCATTTGGTCTTCCTCTTTTTCTACTCCCTTCTGTTTTTCCCAGCATTATTGCCTTTTCTGGAAAAAGGCAAATTAATGGAGATACAAGGAGCTTACACTGGACATTAAACAGAAGTATGAATGAGATGTCCGTATAATGTGTAAAATGGCCTTGACGTCCCTGATCTTTGAGATGTTATCATAAATTAAAAAATGAGCTACTACTTTTTTACTCAGGGCTGGAGAGGATGGATGGAGAAATCCACAAATTTGGAAATCTTGGCCTGAAGGAGAAGGAAAGTATTTCAATAAGCAAAAGGTCAGGAAAATGAGGACATAGTTTACAAGGAGTTAAAATGATTTGAGCCTAAGGGAAATAGAAAAAGATGGCAGAAAAATCACCTGATTCTGATAATCAAGATGAAATTGTTGTTCTGCTGTGTTTTGTATCAGACTGTTAGGAACAATACTGTACACCGAGATGTGGAACACTGGGGTTATTTTTGCCTTTGTTAAAATACAGGAGGAGGAAGTTTCTTCACAGTTTTATTGATTTTCATTGTGCCTTCATGTTTCATTATTGTTAGCTGAGCCATTTTTCCACCAGTAACACAGACAACTGATTTTGGGCTTGAACCTAGCTAAAACTAAAGTATACAAGCTAGGGAGTTGAAAGCTTTTCTTTGTGTGTAGGAAAAACTAAGGCTGAGCCAAAAGTTCTCACTAGAAAACTTTCAGCCAACAGGGCCAACAGTGTGCCTCATGTCTGGTATTTTTTTCCTAATCCAGAAAGAAAAAAGTATTGCTTCAGCTGCAATCTTAACCCTGTTTACCTGGGTGTAAGCTCCATTGAATTCAATAGGACACCCTTCTGAGTTGTTAGGATTGTGCTCTTAGACTGCGGAGTGACAGAGCCGCAGCAGCATTTACAGCCCTGCCATTCTCAGTGGCTGTAGAAGAAGATGAAGAGCGGGCTTGATCCTTGCACTATCTTCATGGCTGGAACAGCAATTAGCTATGAAATGTGTGCAGTGCCAGTCACCAATGGCTGAGAGACTGACTTGGGACCCAGTGGGCCCCAAGCTGTCTCAGCCCACCCCACCCTGCCCTGGAAATATCCCTTTTCTGGTCTTTCCACTAGGCTCTGCTGGTGGAGATATTGCCAGCAGGCCTCTCACCCACCCACATGTTCAGTAGGTGGGAAGGGCGGGAGACTGCCACTGATGGAGTGTCTTGTGTCACTCACTCCAGTGGCAGGCGACAGGAAGCCAGCTAGCTGGAGAGCCAAGTGGAAGGATGCCTCTGCTCAATCCGTACTTCCCATAGCCTGGTGTAAGAAGGGTTTGGATTGCTCTGTAGTATGACTGATTCAATTGAAAAACTTCCAAAAGATGGTTTTACTGAACAGCACAGTTAAAGCATTTGCATTTTCCTTTAGAAAACCATTTCAGTCAACACTGGTTTCATGCTCACTTTTGTTTGCTCAATCCACATGGTGCCTCTGTTATATTTTAGGAAGATAATCATTTTACATTTTTAGAATATCTTCCCCTCATATTCTGATGGAGGAGGGAAAAAAAATTGGGAAATGGTATCTGGGCTCTCTAAGTGCAGCATCCTGTTTGCATCATTATATTTCCGTACAGCTTATTCTCATATGCAAATTATTTCATACACAAAGAAAGAATGAAGCATCCATAAATTTTTTGTTATTAAGACAAGCTCATTAAACAAGAATGCCAGAATGAAATTAATTAAGATATATTTTTAGTAGTAAATTTGATTTCCCAAGCTGAAATGGTTGGTCTAACATAAAATATATTAAATGCAGTGGAAAGATTCCCATTGGTTTTAAGATCCAATAATCTAATGTTGAGAATTAGGATGTAGGGAAACTTTGGTACCCCTTAACACGGATGGATTTATAATGGATGATCAGTTAAAATTAGTTGCCCCGATTTTTGTATCAACATAAAAAGACCATGATTAGTGTCAAGTGAATTATAATTTTTATGTGTATGTATAAGAATAAAGAAGAACCCAAAGGCCCATTTACTCCTGCACTCTGTTCTCACAGTGGCCAACCAGATGCAGATGGGAAGCCCTCAAGTGGAACCTGAGTACAGCAGCACTCTCGCCACTTGTGATTCCCAGCAACTGGTATCCAAATGTATCCAACAGTACAGGTAGAGCATAGTCATTGTAGCTGGTAGCCACTGACAGCCTTATCCTCTATGAATTAGTATAATCCTCTTTTAAAGCTGTCCATGGTGGTGGCTGCCACTGCCTCTTGTGGGACCAAATTCCATAGTTCAACTCTGCAGTGTGAAGAACTGCTTTCTTTTGTTTGTCCAGCATCTTCCAACATTCAACTTCACTGGATGTCCACAGGTTCTAGTATTATGAGAAAAACTGGTCTCTGTCTACTTTCTTCACAGCATGCATAATTTTGTGCACATCTATCATTTCCCCTCTTACTCACCCTTTATCTAAAAAATCCCAAATGCTGTCACCTTTTCTTGCAGGGGAGTTGATCCAGCCCCTTGTTCATTTTGGCTGTCCAGAAAAAATTCTGCAGTTACCCATTAATTAAACAGCATGTCATAGAGAGCATCCAAAGAGCTATTTTAGGTACACTAAAGGGTTTGGGCATGCCCAGTGGAATATTTGACAGCTGTCCTTTGAATGGCAGAACTCCTCCCCCTGTTTCAGGTCACAAATTCTTTGTGAAACTACCCTCAGAATCAAAATAGGTTTAATCATTTAGCATTTGGTGGTGGTGGTGGTTGTGGTGTGTGTTGGGAGGAGTAATGCAACTATTTGTCTGGTTCTTTAGATCCAGGCTAAATCATCATTATGAGCTCTTTGGAATGTTGTGGAACATCAGGAATGGTTGTTTGATGTTATTACAAAACATCACTTTCTTTTCTAGAGAAAAGGCCAGCTGCATGAAATGTATTTGGCTGCACAGCATGACCATTCATATGGGTAGGCTCATAGGCTGTGATTTATTTTATTTTATCTGAGCCAAAAGCTTCAAATCAGTCACATATTGGTCTATACTTTCTCCTTCACTCTGTATTGTAGTGAAGAACCTGTGCCTTTCATAAGTAACATTTCTTCTGGGCACACAATATGCTTCAAATTTATTCATCAAAACTTGAACTTTATTTTTATCTGCATCATCATCAAACTGGAAAGTATTAAATACCTCTCTTGCTTCTTCACCTGCCACATGCAGAAATAATGCTGACTGGAATCTCTCATCTTTCTTATCTGCTCCACTTGCAATGCAGTACAATTCAAACCCTTGCTTCCATCTTCTCCAGTTCTCTGCTGCATTTCCTTCAAACACCAACGTTCCTGGAGGCTTCAGCTGGTCCATTTTTCACTGCCTTATGTTTTTAGGTAGTCTTCTGACACCATGTAATATTTGCAAGCGTTGAAATGAACTCCAAACACTGTTTAAAAGAAACTACTGAACAGTCTGTTGCAGCATAACCAAAAGCTCTACTTTCATTTTCCTACTGGTCCCACCCGCAACTGATTCCCCATACAACTGCTTCTAATTCACTTGAGTTCCTACTCATATTACAGGGTCCTCTCCGGATGATTTGCTTTACCCTCTAGACCAGCCTTTCCCAACCAGTGTGCCTCCAGATGTTGTTGGACCACAACTCCCATCAGCCTCAGCCAGCATTGTCAGTGGTCAGGAAAGATGGGACTTGTGGTCCAACAACGTCTGGCGGCACACTGGGTGGGAAAGGCTGCTCTAGACTCTTAGCTTTCATTTAAAAAAAATAAGTTTCTAGGTGGTCTGCTTCAAAAGATATAAACCAAAATGTCACACACACACCCGCAACTTCTGTTATTACCAGCTGCTCTAATCCCTGCCCTTTCAGGTTTATAGCCAACAAGTGAAGTCAGGGCTGTGACTGACAATAATAATAGCTAAAAATCATTTTAGGTTTTAAGAACCGTTTCCTTTTCCTGCTTGTCTCACATCAGGAATTCAGTAAATATATAACTTTCAGCAGCACAAAGAGTACTTTCTCTGTACATGATTGGGACTTGCTTCTGAGTAAACATGTATAGGATTGTACTATAAATATATTTACAGGTTGTGTAAATACTAAACATCTTTGACAATCATGCTTATATAAATATTTATTCATATTGTGACTTGATATGTATCTGATTTCACACTATGGTTGTAAATTATTATTTACAAATTATTGTTTCATCTACATTTTAGGGTCTTGAGGTGGTCATGGTCCGCCTCTGTTGTTTTCACCCTGAGGGGCAGATTAGGCTAAGAGATGGTGCATAGCCCATGGTCACCCAGTACATTTTGTAGCTTGTTTCCATTTTAAAATTTAATTAAAATGATTTATATGTAGGCAAAGTTTATGAAGTAATGTTTGTTGTTGTTGTTATGTGCCTTCAAGTCGATTACGACTTATGGCGACCCTATGAATCAGCGACCTCCAAGACCATCTGTCATGAACCACCCTGTTCATATCTTGTAAGTTCAGGTCTGTGGCTTCCTTTATGGAATCAATCCATCTCTTGTTTGGCCTTCCTCTTTTTCTACTCCCTTCTGTTTTTCCCAGCATTATCTTTTCTAATGAATCATGTCTTCTCATGATGTGTCCAAAGTATGATAACCTCAGTTTCTTCATTTTAGCTTCTAGTGATAGTTCTGGTTTGATTTGTTCTAACACCCAATTATTTGTCTTTTTTGCAGTCCATGGTATCCGCAAAGCTCTTCTCCAACACCACATTTCAAATGAGTTGATTTTTCTCTTATCAGCTTTTTTCACTGTCCAACTTTCACATCCATACATAGAGATGGGGAATACCATGGTCTGACTGATCCTGACTTTAGTGTTCAGTGATATATCTTTACATTTGAGGACCTTTTCTAGTTCTCTCATAGCAGCCCTTCCCAGTCCTAGCCTTCTTCTGATTTCTTGACTATTGTCTCCATTTTGGTTAATGACTGTTCCGAGATATTGATAGTCCTTGACAAGTTCAATGTCCTTGTTGTCAACTTTAAAGTTACATAAATCTCATGTTGTCATTACTTTAGTCTTCTTGACATTCAGCTGTATTCCTGCTTTTGTGCTTTCCTCTTTAACTTTCATCAGCATTTGCTTCAAATCATTACTGGTTTCTGCTAAGAGTATGGTATCGTATTATTGATATTTCTCCCTCCAGTTTTCAAACCCCCTTCATCTTGGTCCAATCCCATTTTCCATATGATATGTTCAGTGTATAGATTAAACAAGTAGTGTGATAAAATACACTCCTGTCTCACACCCTTTCCAATCGGTTTCTCCATATTCTGTCCTTACAGTAGCCTCTTGTGCAGAGTATAGGTTGCGCATCAGGACAATCAGATGCTCCTTCCCATTACATACCAGACAGGCACCATCTGTCTCATTTTTGTGGTGCCTGCTAAAGATGTTCCTTTTTCAACAAGCCTTTTCAGTGGAAAACTTTATCCCAGGTTGTGTTTTTATTGGATTTGAAATTATTTTTGCATATGAAAATTTTAAAATGCTTTTATATACTTTAATTAAAAATATATATTTGTGCTGTTTTGTTAAAAACATCAAACTGGTTCAAAAAGTTTTTTTTAACAACCACCATACAATAAAAACATTAAAAAATACAATAAAACAAAGATCAAATGTTGTGAAAAACATCTATTTAATCATTAAATATAAAATATATTGAATTGTTCTTAATTATTTGTACATATGGAATTGATTATAGTTTTTTATTGTTAATGGTTTTACTGTGGAATTGCTTTGAAATATTTTATGGGAAGTGATTCATAAATAGAATCAAATAAAGTAATGAATAAATAAACATTAGTGATCACTATTTGACCAAGGGATAGAATCCAAGAGGGGGGTTAGCAAATAGCAGAGATTTGGTCCTTATTGTCTGAATGTATCAGAGACCAAAAAGTGGTTTAGCTGCAGCCCCCCCCCCTTGCACATGCTGGAAACAGAGCCAAAATCCTTGGAAATTGGGTGATGAAAATAGGGCTGAAATCTAGCAAACCCCAAAGAGTGGCTATTTGCATTCCTAGTACAGTAATATGGAGCTGAACTATGTTTGTGCCATTTTCAGCCTGGATCAAGAAACAAATCTCCAGTAGACTGAATTGATTGGTGCATTCCAAAAGACCTCTAAACTGCAATCCTATTTGCCAGATGTGGGGAACATTTGGACCAGCGATTCCCAACGTAGGCAGTAGCGCCCCCCGGGGGCCTTACAGCCCTTCAGGAGGCATTGGCATGACTACAAACTTTAGGGAGGCATTTGGGTTCATTAGGGGGGCATTGACATTTGGTGGTCTGATGCGACAGTTGAAGCATTTAAGTTTAATTATATTTAATACACAAATCATTAATTTTTAAACTGTTTTGTCCCCAGTTAGAATGTATTTAATATTCTCAATTCATGGAAATAACATTATAAATAGTGTGTGCTCTTTAGTAAAGAAATTCTGAATAGCGGCCAGTGTCATATCAAGGAATGGGGATATTAGCCACACCCCGGCACTAGGTAATGTTCCAATGCTGTCTTGAGGGATGTTGGAACCAATCACGAGAGATTGATTGATAAGCTGGGTGTATTGGTGGAGGGCTCATTCTTCCAACGGATGAGTGCTGTGTGCAAACGAGTGATGCAAACAGTCAGTTATATGCTAGTTTTCTTCAGGAATGGGACACACTCGCTACCCATTGTTTCAAATCCATTCATTTGCAAAGCAGAAGACCAAGACCTTAGTTTGCAAGAAGAAATTGTTGAGATTCAAAATGATGAAGAATCGAAGCAAATCTTCAACAGCAGAGGACATCAAGTCATGTGGCTGAAACATCATGTGAAATTTCCTGCTCTATGGAGAAAAGCAAAACTTCTTTATATTGCTTTTCCATGCTAGTAAAGAATCGAAACCATTTGGATATTGTTAGTCGTGGTGACTTAAGACTATTATTATCCAAGTATACTCCAGATATTGTGAAGTTAGCCAAAACTCATCAAGCTCAAGGATCACACTAGTATTTTATAATAAATCTCATTTTATTTACTTTTCTATAACTATGTATGTACATTAATAAATCATACTAAGAATTCAATGTGTAATCTAAGTCCAATAAAAAGGCATGATAAAAACGATCAGTAATAATCATTGAAAATACCTTTTATGAATTACTCATATTTTAAGGGAAGAATAGGAAGCACTGGCATATACTTAATCTGAGGGGGGCGTTGGGCACAAAGAGATTTTGCAAAGGGGCGTTAGGTCAAAAAAGGTTGGGTAATGCTGTCTGGACCTTTAGAAGTCACTGAACTACAATTCCCATCATCCCTGGCCATTGACCATGCTTGCTAGGGCTGATGGGAATTACCATTCCTAGTGCTTTTGTTTATCCCAGCAACAACTGGTCAGCATTTGGGCTATACTGAGATTATGACTTGTCCATAGCCACTGAGTGGGGTCTTATGTCCAAGCTATGTGTCCCACCACAATGGCTTAATCTTCACATCTTAGACCTTGCTATTATATAATATATAATATTAATAATATGCTGCTATTATAGTAAGAAGAAAAGCTGCAACCATTCCTGGTTTTGTCCACAACCTCTCCCCCCTCCCCCCCATTTGGAATATCTTGTCCAATGGTTCCCAAACGATTTCCCCCACAATTCCTCCACAGCCCACTTGAAAATTGCTGAGGGTCTTGATGGACCATTTAATGAGGAAGTGTTCTTCACAAACATGACACCTGAATGAAGCTTGTGTGGACCACTGGTGGTCTGTGGACCAGTTTGGAAACCCTTGATCTGGTCATTTGATGTTATTATGTCCTCCCAGGCATTTTAGAATGTGTTTTAAATTGCTTTTTAAAAATGTGTTTTTTAAATTTATATATTTGTTTTAATGTTTTTAATTGTTGTAAACTGCCCAGAGAGCTTTGGCTATGGGGCGGTATATAAATTCAATAAATAATTCAATAAATAATAAATAATACTTCAACATCTGGAGAGCCAAAGATTCCTCACTCCTACTTTATATTCACGTACCTAAATGGGACTTTCTTCAAAGTAGACTGGTATAAGACTGTATTGTTAGCAATTGAGACCGCAGTTTGCTTTCTTAACCTCAAATTATTTTTCCATGGAAGTCACTGCAGCAGAGTGAGCAAGGCTGGAATTTCCTCTTGTTCAGATATTTCTATGCATGATGAATGTGATTCCTATTGTAATATAGAAGCTGTGATCATTACATGGCATGCTTTCTGAATGGAAATCTATCATTTCCATTAGGTAAACACAGACACGCTGGTCCACGGGATTCCAGGGTATAAAAAACTACCCGAGTGATGCAACTCAGGAAGGTTCATTTTTCAATGAAGCAATAGGCCATGCAGCATGTATATTAGCAGCTTTTGCAACTGTAAGCAGTAGACACATAGCAGTAATGACAGCCATCCATCTCACAAACGACAGTGACTGGTGTTGCCCTCGAGTTCTGAATAACATGAACATCAAAAAGCACTCAGTCTCACAGCATCCTCACAGGAATTAGGCAAACAGGGTCCAGATAGCTGGCCCTGGAAATAATCATTTATATGCTTTCTTTCCCCCTCAGCTCTTTCAGCTGGCTGAAGAAATCTACGGAAGGAGTATAAGTAATTGTTGCTATAAAGCTGAAATTTGATGCAGCTGAACCAAAGGCATATGGCCATATTTTGAGTGCTGTGCTCTCAAGAACTTTTAAAGATGTGTGGCTATATTTAGAGTGCAATTTGGGCAGTCTGCTTGGCCAGTCAGGAGAAGCATAGACGATTGCCTCTGAACTCTTTTTGAAGACATATAGCCATAATGTATTGAATGCTGGTCTATCAAGATAAGCATAGGAGTTAGGGGGTTGAGCTGAGTGCATGGAACCATTGTTGTTGCTTCTATGGATGTAAGGGAGTGAGATGAAAAGTAAATTAAAAGCAAATAGAAAAAGAAAAAAGACAGTGATGATTTCCTAAAAGCAATACCATACCAAACACAAGAAGATTCCTATGAGTAAGACAGAAAACAACTGGTCAGAATTCCTAACCAAAAACCAAAGCTAAAAAATCCTGGCAGCCAAGGTCACAGAAATCCCCATGCAGCACAACCTGACCCAGGGGCTGCAGTTAGTGCAGAATGCAGTGGCCCGATTGCTTACATGAGTAAGACCCTATCAGCATATAACACCATTTTTAGGAACAAAGGAATCTGCCTTATACTGACTCAGGCCATTTGGTACCATCTAGCTCAGTACTGATGACACTGACTAGCATTGGCTCTCCAGGATTCCAGGCAATAGTCTTTTCCAGAAATTGAATTTTCGACATTTGCATGCAAAGCATATGCTCTACCACTGTGCTATAACCCTTCCTCTATTTAAAAAAGTATTCACTAATAGGCAAAAAAACTTTAAAAAGCAGGGAAATTGGGCAGCTATAGTGAATGCACCAGGGGAGCAGGAGACCTGACCTCCTCTCTGAGATATTGTACTGCCCTACAAATCTGTCAAAATGCAAACACATTTGGCTTGGTCTTTCACAGTCCAATCCACTTGCTGTGTAGCTTGGAAGAATTTGGTAACGTGCATCTGAGCATATAAGTGGATCCCGACTTATGACAACCCTATGAATAGGGTTTTCATGGTAAACAGTATTCAGTGGTGGTTTTACCATTGCCTTCCTCTGAGGCTGAGAGCCAGTGACTGGCCCAAGGCCACCAAGTCAGCTTCATGGTTGTGTGGGGATTCGAACCTGTCTCTCAGGTCATAATCCAAAATTGACCTGGGGGAGGGGGAGGGAGGGGAGGGGAAGGGGAGGAGATTGGATGGGTGGGCACTGGGCAGAGGGGAAGCCCCTTTCCTTTCCAAAAGGAAAACATTGTAAACAGTATTATTGCTTTTCAGGGTTTCCCCCACCTTTTTATTCTACAGCAGGCACATGTAGCCTCCCACCCAAATTTAAACCAAAGCTGTCCCTGGCCACATCCACACCAGACCTTCATTTCTCTTTAGACAGTCATGGCTTCTCCCAAAGAATCCTAGGAAGTGTAGTTAATGAAAGGTGCTGGGAGTTGCTAGGAGAAGCCCTGTTCCTCTCACGGTGCTTCAAAATCAGAGTGGCTGACTGTTAAACCACTTTGGCCACTGGACCTCAGTCAGGAGAATAGCAGTCTCCTCCCAGCACCCTTCATAAACTACACTTCTTAAGATTCTCTGAGGGAAGCCATGACTGTCTAAAGTGAAATCAAAGTCTGGTGTGGGTGTGGTTCCCTGATTAGGCAAGCCCAGCAGCTGCGAGTCTGGCTTTTAGAACACTGATAGTTGGTTCTTACTGAGCATGCCCGACATTATAATTAAGTTCAATGCAAAATTTCTTAAATTAATTAAAAATCAGCCAGGCATTTTTTAAACTTTTAAACTGCAGAAGATGAAGGTCAGAGTATGGGGCAAGGTCAGAAACAGGATTATGGTTACTCTGTGAACATGGCTGATTTTTAATGAATTTCAACTGATTATGAGAACTCTGAGAGAAAAAAGTCCAAAAGCGGTCTGGGTTTTTTCTCTCTCTTTTTAGACTTTGAAATCTTGATTCTGACTGTTTTGTTTATCGCCATGAAAATTGAGACGGTTGTTAAGAAAGCATTTCTGAGTTCAGGACTATAAGTTTTGTAAGGTTTCGTTTTGAAATGAGCTTATGGGAAGGATCAGAATGGCATGGAGGGTATTTTCAATTTAACATTGCGGAATGTGAAAAATCCATGCTGGCTATAGTATACAGCCACTCTTGTGGCTGGATAATCTTTTAAAATTGTTCTTTTCTGTTCACTAATGAATGCAAATCATACCTAGGGCAGATCCACACCATTCATTTAAAGCATATTCAACATACATTTGAAGCACATGAATCACATCACAGAAAAATGCCTAATCTGCCCCTCAGGATGAATACAACAAAGGTGAACCATGACCACTCCAAGGAAGAAGGACACACTTAATATTTAGAGCAAAGAATGATGTACAACCATAGTGTGAAATCAGATACTGAAAGATCTGATACCTCTACACACATTGGAGATGTAAAAATACATACATCACATATAATAGTTTGTTGTCAAAACCAATTGGTCATTGCAGAACATTTTTTTAAAAAATAAAATCAGTATTGGTTTCCTACATAATAAAAGCAGGGATACCTAAGTAAGCCCTGCCTAATTGCTTTAAAAATAGGATTGGAAGAGGAAAGATTTACACAAACACAAACACAAACACAAAGAAGAACACAAACACAATTCTTTGCTATGTTCACTCAAAAGTCCCATTAATTTACAGCACAATCCTAACCATGTCTACTCAAAAATAAGTCCTATTGAATTCAATGGGGTTTACTCCAGGTATATGGAATTAGCATTGCAGCTTTACTCCCAGAAAAGTGAGTATAGGATCAAAGCTTCATATTAGGAAGGTTTTCAAAACACTTCCCTCTTCAACAGCCCAGGAAAATTTAAACTTGTTTGACTGCTGCAAGAGAGAAAAAGCCTGAAAGCTATATATTTACTCAATTTATGAGATTTTCAGATAAGCAGGAAAAAACAATAGTTTTCTGGCCTTGCAATGGAGTCTAGCTACTGCCTTGTCAATCACAACCCTGACTTCACTTATTGGCTACAAATATGAAAGGCCGGGTTTAGAGCAGCAAGCAATGAGCTTATTTAACAGAAGTCGCAGGGGGGGTCTGACATTTTGGTGTATATCTCTCAAAATGTAGACCACATAGAAACTTAGGGTTTTTTAAAAAATTGAAAGCTGAGAGTCCAGAGATTAAGATGACTCTCCCAGAGAGGACCCCAAAAATCTAGAGTCTCTGGGCAAAAACTGGAGACCTGGCAACCCTAATGTGGATAGCATAATATGTATAAAAGCATAAATAATCCTAGCGTATAAAGAATACATATGACCATGCTTTGGATGTTCATCAATAAATAACATATCTCCCACATTTAAAGATCATATGGGGTCCAACATTTCTTAAGAGTCCAAAGATTTAATGTTATATCATTTCCATTGTTAATATTACAGTAGGCTTAATTTGAGGCCTGCACTCAGAAATACTGTTTCCTCCCCTGAACTTAATGAAGTTGTTGGTTGCATCCTATATTTGGACCACTAATTGGTCCTAATATTTATTTATTATTTATTTATTTTATTTATTCAATTTATATCCCACCCTTCCTCTCCATAGAAGTCCAGGGTGGCAAACAAATATTTAAGGCTCATATAGCGTTCAGTAAGATTCCAGTGATTTAATAACTTTCATTGCTAGTATTACAATTGCCTTAGCCTTACCTGAACATCTAGCTCAAGGAAGAGTTCTTGGTTGCATCCTGTATTTGGACCACCAATTTGTTCTAATATATTTTTTCTGCTGTGGTTTTACTACAGTTAACATTAGCTGAAAATAACATGTTGCTTATTTGTTAAAAACAACTCTGTTGGTGCCATCTAAGTCTATGGCAGCCTGGCAGCCTTTGTGATGAAAGAGAAACTCTGCTTAGCAAAATGTCCCACTTTCATATAGCTTCCCAATCGGAGAAAGCCCATAATAGGGGCTTATCCAAACGGAGCAGGATAATCCACGGTTTCCATATTCGGTTTGTCATCTGATCGTCCTCACTTTCCCTTTTAGTTTGCTCTTTCCCAATTTAAAAAAATGCTTTTTTGCACCCGCACACGCAACAGTATGACGTCTACATTCTTTTCGCTTTTTCCAACTCCGCCTCTTAAACCTCCCCCTATCAACCAATTGGTCAGCAAAAAAATGACATATGCTCCTCTCCCCCTTTGCAATGAAGCACAATATGGCTGTAAAGGAGTTTTTGCCACGGAAGGAAAGGAAGAAGGAGGGGGGTGGTCAGTTTCAGCCTGCCTCCGGAAAGCTTTGTCAATTTCATTCTACTCGCTGGGGTTTTTGCTTCAAATCATTTCACCACGGGAAGGAAAGGGAGAAGGAGGGGGGTGACACATTTCTTGCTTTTTTGGAGAAATAAGTGCAATTGCCAGCGTGTGTATCTCCTTAAATATCCGTAAAGGCAGAAAAGCATACATTCATTTAAGTGTAATATCGCAAATACAAACAAGAAAGGGGCTGCTAGTCGGTTTCATGTCTGCCTCTGGAAAGCTTTGTCAATTTCATTCTACTCGCTGGGGTTTTTGTTTCAAATCATTTTGCCGTGGAGAGGAAAGGGAGAAGGAGGGGGGGGTGACACGTTTCTTGCTCTATGGTTCTCCAGTCTCTATGGTTCTGGGCAGCGGGGACGCTGTAGCAAACCATTCATATGCAGGGCAGGGAATGCCCATTACTTTCAATGGGTAGAACTGGGGGCAGAAAAGCCCATGCATCTCAATGGGTAGACCTGGCATCACAACAGCCAATGCGTTTCAATGAGTAGATCTGGCATTTCAATGGGTAGACCTGGTGTCCGGAAAGTCTATGCATTTCAATGGGTAGACCAGGCCACCAGGTCCATTTGAAGCCTGCTTCCTTTCTTGCTTGTATTTGCGATATTATGCTTATGCATGTTTTTCTGCCTTTATGGAATATATGCTTTTCTGCCTTTATGGATATTTAAGGATACACACGCTGGCAATTGCACTTATTTCTCCAAAAAAGCAAGAAACGTGTCACATACCCCTCCTTCTCCCTTTCCTTCCCGCAGCAAAATGATTTGAAGCAAAAACCCCAGAGAGTAGAATAAAATTGACAAAGCTTTCCGGAGGCAGGCATGAAACCGACCAGCAGCCCCTTTCTCGCTTGCTGTGCATTGCAGATCTCACCCAGAGCGGCTGCCCAGTTTGCAGGCTGGCAAAAAATAAAATGCATTTGCGCAGTAGTTGCAGACCCCCCCCAACACCCCACCATTGTGTTGATTGGTTCAATTTTTCCGGGCTTATTCTCACACATGCGCAAAAGTGCAGATACATGATTGCCTGGAATGAGGAGAATAGGCAAGGGGAAAAGCCCAAGAACCACCCATCAGCTGTAAAGTCCGTGGTATTGCATCCTACCTCCTGAAGGCACAGCGGATGATTCCCTATTTTAAACAGCAAATCGCATTTTTGCCGGTATTGCAAGGAGCAGATTTAACCCTTGAAAATGCGTAATAGCACGAGACGTCATTTGGATGACCGAAAAATAATGAACACACATAGCAGGCGTGTCACATATTTTGCAGTCGTCTGGATGAGCCCTAGGCGTACCAAAAGTTCTTTTCCCCCTGTGGTGCACTATATTTTAGTACAGCACAGTCATTCACTCAGTGCAGCAGTTGGAAGGTAGCCTACACCTCTTGAGACAGAGCACTGAGGCATGCCATGGCAAGTTCTCTCCAGACAGACTGGTAATGCTGACAGCTGCTGCCAACAGGTTTTCCTTTATGAGTTTGGAAACTCTATGAACTACCAACCCTCATAGTTGTTGCTTTCTAGATAATCATAGCAACCTTCAGTTGTATTTACTTCTGTCAAGCAGCAGGTGGATGACTTTGGCCTCAATCTGCAATCTATGTTCTTTTAGAGGATCCAAATTGGCTCTCATAAGGCTAAGGGGTTGCAGAATTCCAACTATTGCCAGAGATATTTGCAGAGGCGATTTTGGTAGACACTCAACTTTTTCTCTTTGATACTAGCACTTTTATCAAGATATGAGTACCAGCACCTCTCTCGTTCTCTCTCTCTCTCTTTTTTTTTTTTTACAAAAAAAGCACTCTTGAAAATTTGAGAGAAATTCCACTTCCACCCAAAAGCATCAGAAAATCAGTCCCTGTTTTTACAGAAGGAGAATGTTTTAGAGGAAAATTGCAGCACCCTTGATAGATGTTTCTACTTTGTGCAAGTCAAACTGTTTGAGCACTGGATGCAAGGTTCATTAAAATCAGTGGGAATCTTTCCAACATCCACAGGGCTCAGCGAATGCAAACATTTTATCCAGCAGATTTCTCTTATCTGCAGTACAGCTATCCAGTATTTGTATTTCTCCAAAAGTAAAAAGCAGTCAGGATCAAAGAAGCAGATGGCCAATCTTATTAGCCAATATAGACAGTGACGGTTTCCCCAGCACTGTTCAATGTTAAAGTGATATGTATTATTCATCTATTAGTCAGCTTGTGCATGCCATTGAATTATAACTTTATATAGTGCACCACAGGGGGAAAAGAACTTTTGGCACACCTAGGGCTCATCCAGACGACTGCAAAATGCTTTTGGCAAATTATTGATCTGGTTCTGTTTGCCTGTTTTTCTCTTCCCCCTTTTTACTTTGTTGAAAAAAGAGGATCATTAGCAGAATGAAACATTTTTAATGATGCAGCATGAGTACTGCCTAAATAGCAAGAGAAGCTTCTTTAGTGCTGTGTTATCTCTAAGGTGCATTTGACAAGATCAAAGAAGAGATAGTAGCAACATCAATTGCACAGTTTTTACAAAAGTGATAGGCACAAGAGGACAGAGAAAATGCAGCAGTTCTGCTCCATCAGAGAACATGTCTGCCAGGCAGGCTACTCTCTGTAGTGTTCTACTTGTTGCAGTCCTTTAATCGAACTGTGAATCTATCTGAATTCCAGGGTGTATCCATCTATGAAAACAGCCTTTATAATATAAGATGTCGCCATTTATTTCATTTTATTTATTATTACATTTATATCTCACCTTTTCTCCAAGGAGCTTGGTTTCAGCATGTGAGTGGGAATGGTGGCAGGTTGGGGAGCACTGCTTCCCTCCCTTGTGGCAGAAATGACATTGCGCAGCATCAAACATAAGGGGGACTCCCATAAGGGCTCTAGTGGGGCCACACCCCTAGCTCGGGAGGGGAAATCACCTCCTCCCATTCACAATCCCCTCCCATTGGTTGGACAGCGGGATCATAGGCACCTTGGGCCTGCGCCTCACCTGGTCTAACTCTGGCCAACTCCCAAGGGTGATTCCCAACTGCTTGTTGGGTGGCTCAGCATTCCCTTAGCATGGGCTACCAGAATGGAAGTGGATCCTTGCCTTACTGCCATGCCAACCCCGCTTACTTGCTCTAATCAATAAAGTTGTGGCCTGTTTCACCCATAACCAATTGTTGGCTGTCTTATTCCCTTTGCTAAAGGGGGACACATCATGCATCTGTATCACAAGCTAAGCATTGCACCCTTGGCATGGAGCACCTTTGTGGAGTGGAGTGCGGCCTCAGACAGTGATGGGAGGCGGACTTCACCCTCCTGCCCATGTCAGTTCTTGCGGGATCACCTGAAACCCAGGCAATCCTATGAGCTACAGGGGGGTGGGAAAGACCCAGGCCTATAAAAGGCCTTGGCCTGCCAGATGCCAACCTCTTTTTTTGTGCACTGGCTTTCCCACCCACAATCTGTCACTTTCAGTGTATCACTGAGCTGTTGCTAACATGGGTGCTGGTTGATGAGGCTGGATAGAATTTTTCCTCTCAATGAAATTGGCTCTTGGTTGAGTAGTGTTGGTGTGTGTGTTTGCCTATTCCTTAGTAATTGCTGTGCAATGTCAGCCATTCTTTGCTTCTGTCACAACTTGGGGGAAATGAAATTGGGCAGGATCAGACATAAGGGGTACTCCCATAATGGGTCTAGTGGGGCACTCGCTGGCCATACCCCTAGCTCAGGAGCTGCGCTGCCTCATCCAGCTCATCTATCCCCCAGTTGGACAGTGGGATCACAGGCGCCTTGTTCCTTCATCTCACCTAGTCCAATGCTGGCCAGCTCCCAAGGGTGATTCCCAACTGCTCAGCATTCCCTCAGCATGGGCTGCCCGAATGGAAGTGGATCCTTTGCTGTGCCATGCCAACCCCACTCACTTGCTCTAATCAATAAAGGTGTGGCCTGTTTTCACCCATAAAGCATTGTTGGCTGACTTATTCCCAACAAAAGAACAAAAACTACAGCATGTGACAGCAGTGCACAAAAATGCAGGAAGAAGCGGGAAGACATCCACGCAGCCAAAGGACTGGTTAAAGAGGTGATATGAATTAGAGAGCCAATTCTTTGGATGTGTCTTCTAGAATTATAACATAACAAATATAATACTATCAATATATAATAGAAAGATAGGAAATAAATATAGAGCATATTATATACATTTTCAGGAGGCTTGATATTTTTTAACTCCGGTTGTGTTTCTTGGAAGTTTCCCAGAGCATCTCCTCAGCTGGCTAAACATTATCGTAAGGTAAGACAGCACATGAACTAACAGGCTTGGCTTTTCTGCAGCCTTAACAGTGGCCAGTTTTGCAGGTCATCTATTCATATGCCTGAAAGCTGAAATAGGAATGAAACAGTCAGTATCCCAGCCAATGGCAATGTGTGCAGAATGGATGGATTTGGCAATCAAAAGCAGACTCACATAATAGTAGGTGGCAGATGAGGGACAAGTTAAGCTGGGAAGTGCAGTAACTGCTGCAGTGCATCCATGCAGCAATCAATGATATTTAATGGTCACTGGAGATTAGTGTACTACAAAGACATCTTTGATTCCTCAAATAATGCACCCCCAAACAAATTGATAATCCCTCCATATGTCTGGAATATAGTCATTGACCCCAACATTCCTTTCTTCAGATTTACTGCTTCACCTCACTAAATCTCAGTAGTGTCAAAACCATTGCTGTTTAACTGAGGAAATGGTACATCCTCACTTCCCAGTCTGGTCCTTAACTACACCCCTTTCCACTGCTGCCACCTTACCCTTTTCCACTGTTGCTACCAGCCTCATCTCATTGAACTGATGCTGAATGTTAGGAACTATTGGTATTCATTAACTTTGAAAAACCAATTGATTTTGCATGCCACCCTCATACTTAACAAGGTTGTGTCCGCCTTCAAAAGTTTGTATGAAAACATCTTCCACATTCAAACTTTTCAAAATAAGCATTAAAAAAAACAAGCCAGAATGAGCTAAAGATGAGGGACATGTTGAATTCAATGGCAAGGATCCACTTCAACTTCTGGATCTGCTCCAGAAATGCTCTGGGCCAAATGGGAACCCTGGGTTCCACCCCAGATTTCTATTGTGGTAGGGTTTCCACTCACTTTACATGTGGCATTGGGGGCTGGGGGCTGCTGTTTAAGAAACATACGTCCAAATCCATGTTGTGAATGTGGAAGTTCTTGTGCAGTTCTTTGTTTCCTTGCTGTTGAGTTCCCTTCCCCCAACATTTTACTTCATTCTGTAGTTAAAAAATTCTTGTTGTTTTGAAAATAATCTCTTGCAAATCTTTGAAATGCTGCTGTTCAATACAATCTTATCAAATATATAGAATGAGGGTGTCATGCAAATCTTCCAATGTTTCTTCAAACCTAATGAAGCCCAACAGATTCTAACAATGCAAAAAACATCTGTTTTTTCACCACATGAGTTGAATAAGTTAGTTCATTAGAACTTTATGTTCTTCATGCTTCAAGAACTCTGTAAAATATAAAGGATGTGTATCGAAAAGACAGATGTGATCTTCACCAAAAGCCAAGGAATTTTTATGCCAGCACTTATAGCAAGACTTTGACAACTAAAGTATGACAATTGTGAGAACATTATATTCCCATTCACTGGAGAATCTACACTGCAGCAAAATAAAAATAAATGGTAAAAAACAGAATAATACACAGCGTAATCATAATAACCAACTGGTTTGAATGTATCATGTATCATATTCCAGTACTGAGAATAATTCTGAGGCCAAGAGGGCCTTTATTAATGTGGGTAGCAGGAATCTGGCTCTGGAATCCTGTATACTTCAAATTGGGCCAGCATGAGATCCAGTTCAAGAGAGACAACTCTGTAGTCCACCAACGAGCTGGTTAATTCTACACCTGGGATGGAAATTCAGACTCCTCAAGTGAAGAACATGAATCCACAGTGAATCCAAGGTGAGGTTCTTAAGGCCCCTCACTCGCCTGAAAACCTCGAGCAGGGAAGATAGAATTAACAACTCAGTGCAAAGGTACAAAATCACCATCCTTTTAGATCCTTGTTAGTTTCATCTAAAGGTTGGCCATCAGGTAGTCAGCAGGCCTGATTTGATATTTAGGTCATCAGAAGAGCTTAGAAATCTTTTGAAGCAACATTCATCTTAATTTGGAGCTCTCAGCAGGAGCTTCCCACAGTCCTGTAGACCTTGACTTCTCCCTGCTCTCTGTATTCCTAGAATCTGAATCAATTGCCTGGTGCCTGCTGGACAGGATTTGCTGGTCTCAGCTCAAGCTAAGCCCCATTCAGGTCCTATGTAACATCCTGCAAACTCACAGCTGGGCTCCACTATAGGACAATATAGCAATGTCAGTGATGTGTTATTGTTTAGTTTTTATTGTTAGTCTCTTAATGTTTTGATGTTTACATGTTCTGCTTTGTACGTCGCTTAGAGTGGCTGACAATTCAGCCAGATAAGCGACTAATAAGTCGAATAAATAGGTAAATAAATAAATGTGTTGAAAACTCTTGAAGATGCTTTTTCTTTCGACAAACAGCACAGACAAGCAACACATTGTTTGTAGAGAGAAAAAAGTCATAATGCATTGAACTAAGTCAAGAGAGCTAAAACAACAATCCCATTAGTTCTCAACATCTGTTTGTAAAAGAGACAGGGCCTATTAAAATACCATTAAATTCACATTTAAACTTTTGATTAATAAATTTATCAATTAATGGCATCAATTAATCAATTAATGTTTCCGCTGCTAGCTTCCTATTGTTTGCTGGCACAGTAATTTATAGCATGTTATTCTTTATCTTGGCAATTTGTAACCCAACACGCTCAAGGAATCATAAAACTGAATGGCTGGGAATTCTTCGGGATGCTGTGTACAGGCTGTGTGTAGACTAAACTTCATAGGTTCACATATTCAAAGGCACTTGGAGGAATTCAGGACTGTTTAATTGGGCTGATGAAGAATACCGTACATATATCAGAAGGGGTGGGTGGGATCAGAGCAGTGAAGTATCAACAATTAAATGGAATCATGTTCATGTCAGAAAGAAAGGCCACTGAAAACCCTTGCCTGAGAATCTTGATTGTTAGTTGAAGCAGTACTGAGCTAGATGGACCGATAATCTGATTCAGTATGGTGGCTTCATGGTTCCAAACTCTATTCTTCCCCCTTGACTTGCCTGCCCATATGCAAGGTTGTCACCAAGAAGCGTTGTTGCACACATTTAAGTATAATACAAGCAGAGTACAGGAGGCAGAAGGCCTTACACAAAGCTCTAGAGACCAGGCCCTGAGACAGCTGAGGACATAGATTTCTGGTGGGCTTTTTCTAATGCCTGACTTTTGTTTGGGTTTGTTCTAAATAAAATGCTTTGGTCATCATCCTTTGTGCAAAGAACACATCTTACAACATTCTGTTAATGTAACTATCCCTGGGACCTTAGGGTTCCATTATTCCATACATTCTTAAATGAAAAAAATCAAAACCTATCCATTGACTGAAGTGGACAACCTACAATGAAGATGCATAAGCATTACTATGGAATGCCACGGTAGACCAAGTAGTAACTTCCTGTGCTCCCTCTTCCCTCCAAGGGTCTACTCTTGTCTCAATGATCACTGCATCTCCCCTGCCAAAAAACCTCCCTCTCTCACTCCCTGTCTTGATTTGAATGTATTATGTGTTCTTAAAAAAAAACCCACCTAAAACTAAACACAAAACCCTGCCATGAAATTATTGATTTTAAAAACGGCTCTCTCTGATTTTCACTTTCAAGGCCCAGTGGGAATATTTCAGGATAATGTCTGGGTTGCTTCATCTTATCTGGGTAGGAGTCCAATGAGAACTGAGTGAGTCTCTTGCTAGTTTTGCCTTCAAATATCCTTTCTATATAATCATGATAATATTCCACTACGACCCCACCACCACCACCTCTCCCCGCTTTTATTTGTCATGTGTAATTTGGGTTTGCAAACCTAGTATCGTTCCTGGCATTAAATTACAGTCTTTGTCTTCCTGACATGAATGTAGCAGTACTGTCTTTTTCAATAAGATCTGACATTTTCTGACTTCTTCATCCTAATCATTTAGGAGTGACTTTCAGAATAATGTCCCTTAAAAAAAAAAAAAAAAAACAGTGACATTTTATTCCCCAATAATTTTTTTAAATGATTTGCTCATTGCCTCTTTTTATTTGTATACACTGGTGATATTTTACATGTACTGAGCAAAACATTTGTTGCTTTGAAGCAGACAGCAAGATTTTATACATTATACCCTAGAAGTTACATCTACCATCACTGAAGTAAGTATTTCAGCTTGGTGAACAAAGTGACAGCTATGTGAGTTAGCAGAAATTGGCTGCCTAGCCAGGAGTCAGATTCAGTCTGTCACCCTATTGTTACTAAAATTATTAAAAACTTCTAGTTTTAAGCATTACTGAGCACAGATATTGCACAAAGATGCAAAGAAAGAATTCATGAAAGTACCCGAAGAAGGCAATAGCCTAGCAAAGCTTTTATAGAAAAGCATAGAAAAGTATGGTTTTAAAAACGTACACAACTATTTTTAATTAGCTTACCTAGTTTAAAATAACCCTTTCTGTTCTGAAGAGTTTTATTTCCTGAGTTGGAACACTTGCTCCAATGTACTCTTGGCCAATATGTACTCTTGTACATATGTACAATATGTACTCTTGGCCAATAGACTCTGCCTTGGATTCGAGGTGGTCTCCCACCAGTCTTATTTATTTATTTTATTTATTTATTTTATTTATTAAATTTATATACCGCCCGACTAGCAATAGCTCTCTGGGCGGTGAACATAAAACAGCATAAAAATACAATAAATAACAAAACAATACTAAAATACAAGCAACAATCCAACACAATAAACATTTTTAAAATTAAATCAGTGTAACTTAAAATGCTTCAGAGAATAGGAAGGTTATGACCTGGCGCTGGAAGGAGAGCAGAGTCGGCGCCAGGTGTACTTCCTCAGGGAGACTGTTCCATAGTTCGGGGGCCACCACTGAGAAGGCCCTAGATCTTGTCATCACCCTCCGGGCCTCCCTGTGAGTTGGAACCCGGAGGAGGGCCTTCGTAGCAGAACGTAGTGCACGGGCCGGTTCATATCGGAAGAGGCGTTCCGCAAGGTATCGTGGTCCCGCACCGTATAAGGCTTTATAGGTTAATACCAACACTTTGAATCTAGCCCGGAAACATATTGGCAACCAGTGCAAGCTGGCCAGAACAGGTGTTATATGCTCGGACCGCTTGGTCCTTGTCAGCAATCTGGCCGCCGCATTTTGCACTAGTTGTAGCTTCCGAACTGTCTTCAAAGGTAGCCCTACGTAAAGCGCATTACAGTAATCCAAACGTGAGGTTACCAGAGCATGTACCACTGATGTAAGGTCCTCTTTACTCAAATAGGGACGTAGCTGGGCTACCAACCGAAGTTGGTAAAACGCATTCCTAACCACCGAGGCTACTTGAGCCTCAAGTGAGAGGGAAGAGTCTAAAAAGACTCCCAGACTACGAACCCGGTCCTTTAGGGGGAGTGTAACCCCATCCAGTCTTCTCATTGGCTGGCCCCTCTCCCTTTATTTATGGGGAGACGTCGAGGCATTTTCGTGGAGCTCTTCAAGTTTGCTTGCAGCATTTGTAAGCCTCCTTCAGTCCAATTAAGTGAATGAGCAAATCATAGCTTTGGCAGATGCACTAGGCACATAATAAGGAACACACTATTTGTTGTTTGGCTCTAAGCATTCTGACTAGGTTTTTAGAGCTGAGCCCCCTCAGAGAAGATGGCAGCTAAGGGTCTGGCGATTCCATTTAGGCAAGAAGGGTCTTCCTACCCCACATTTCAGACCATATACTCTTCCTCTGGAGTAATTTCTAGCCAGTTCACTGGTTCTGCATAGGGGGATAGAGACACACAGTTCTGCCAATTCCAGTGCGTCTCCACCTCTCTTTTCTGAAAACAAGGGCACACAACTCAAGTCACACCCTGCCCCTTTTTGCTGTAAAATCCGGTGGGATCGGCTCAAGTGCACTTTTTAAAAAAAATCAGCTTCAAACAGATTTCACAACTGATCAGTAGATCAACCCGTTGCCTCTCCAGGTGTGGCCTATGGCAACGCTTTGCTGTAGGCGACTAGTGTGCTCATGGCCCTACCGTTATAAACAGTTAAATATATCTATGACATGTAACTACAGGAAATGCTATTAAGATAATGTGAAGGGATTGTTTTATTTGACTTGGATTGTTTATCTTTCCTTTTTTGATCTTTCCCGTTTTTAGACTGCAATCCTATGCAAATTTACTTGAAAATAAGCCCCATTGAAACTAATGGGAATTACTTCTAAATAAAGATGTGTGGGATTGCACTGCACATCTTGCTTACATCCAAGAAAGGATCTTTTAGTCACTCTTAGTCGTTCCTCCCACCCCGGACTGAAATCTCAAATGATTTCTTCAGTTCCAGTCATTGCCAGACATCATAGTGCTTACTCACTGATCAGTGAGTACACAAATACTACAAACAATATTTCCCCTCTTTTCTTAATATGATTTCCCCTTGTATTCACTAAAATAACAAATAATTCCCCCTCTTTTTCTGAGACAGTTGTTTTGCTAACTAAACTAAACTAAACTATGCTGAGGGTGCCTTTGAAAAGCATTCTGGATCCAACTTAACCAGTCTGCTTTGACATTCAAACACTCCTGAAGCATCTGAAATTTAGAGCATCTCAGGAAGTGATGTACCTTACCTTTTTCTCACATGGTCCAATTTGTGGCTTTTGCACAAAATATATGTAATTCTAGCATGCAACTAATTTTCCAACAGAGGCTTATTTTGAATTGATAAAAGACTGATGGGCCAGCAACTCTAGCGGTCCCCACTGATTCAAGCCAACTTCAGGAATTTGGTGAATGCACACTGGGGCTGATCAGGTTCCTGTCTGCTGGCAACACTCCCATCTTCATGAATTGAAATATCCTGTATGAATGGTGCCTGTGTATGTGCCTGATCATCCACATGGATGATCAGATACACTGGAAAATGGAATCTCTGATTTCATTTATAGGTGCCTGTTCAAAGTTGATAGGAGTATGGATGAAAGAGTAATTCCTGTCTTGGCTTTCCTGGGTTAAAAACTTTGCGAACAGAACATTTGAAGGACCACCTTCCCTCACATGAACCTGCCCCCGACACTACATTCTTTATCCGAGGCCTGTGTCCCATTGTCATTGGCAGTTTGGCTGGTTGAAACATGGAAGTGGATCTGTTCAATTGTGGCACCCAGACTGTGGACCTCAAAAGGCCCCTTTGGCCCCCCTTCTTCTTAGCTGAAGACATTTTTTTTCCTTCCCTGCCAAGTTCTTAGGTTAATTTTGGCCGTTCCCCTTGCTGCTATGACTTATGCTTTCATTGGCTCTTTCATTTTATTATATTTTGGAAGGTACAATGTTTTTAATTTGTTATTGAAAGTCATCTATGCGGGCCCAGAAGATGAGATGCAAATTACCATCTTACTGTACTTTACGCCCTGCTCCCTGCTTGTCTGGCTTATTTCTGCCTTGTCTTGGTGTGTGTGGCCATGACTGACTCCAGCTACAAAAGCTGCTGCTGCTATTGAAGGCGCATGAAACCTTCTTGCTATGAGTCCTGAAAGACCTGCTCCCTGCTTGTCCTGCCCATTTACACCTGGCCTGGGAGGGCCATTATTATGAATTATCTGCAAACTGATTGATTTTATGGTATATTTATTAATATGAGATGTTTGTATTCGGTTAGTGGTTATACAGCTATTCAAATTTTGTTAGGTCTGTAACAATAAATGATGTGTAAATCTTATGAGCTGCCTTGAGCATGGTTTATTATGGCATACCAATGATGATTTTATAAATAACCAAAACTTGGTCCACATTTATAATAATGTGTGATGTCTGTGGGGACTAAACCTATGTTGAGAACCAGATGGAAAGCCCCTAGGACTTAAAGTATTTAGGCAATAGAAAGGAATCCCACGTCGTTGTCTGGTTAGGATTCTTTTCCACTTCCTGTACACATTCCATAAACTGGCTTTGCTAATTGACAATAAGCCCATCATCAGAGGCCTTCTCCAATAATCCCACCGTCTCTTTGGAGGCCTTCTCCAATAATCCCACCATCAAAGCAGGGAGAACAGCTGCAGCACTGGAGGCCTGGAGAAGACCTGCCCTGGGAGTGAGTAACTGAGCATCTGGGTGCCTGCTTGCTTGCTCCTCTGGGTTGCTGTTTCTTGAGACAGCTGAAATCCGTGGTAAGTGCTGCAAGGACTGGGACCCCCTGTCTGACCCTGACTCCAGAGAGAGGCTGCAGTCAATCTTGAAGCCTCTTGCATCAGCTCCTGGCTGGGTCAGGGGGCATAAAAGCCCAGCTGCCCATGGACAGCAGGTCTGCTGCTGCTGGGGTTGCCACCAAAAGGGTGACACCAAAGCAGCTTGCCCCTTGGGGAGTCCTGAGGGCACGGCCACTACCCCCTTTTGTTCTTTTTTCTTTTTTAACCAATCTAGAGGAGATTGGTAGTGGGGAGGGTATATGGCACATGTTTAGTTCCTGCGCAGGGTGAGAGCTTGTGCAGTGAACTGCATGACAGGAGAAAGTTGCCAAATGCCTTCAGAGTGAGAGCCTACAACTGGCAGAAGGCTGGCCCTCCCTGGGTGTAAGATGGGGGGGAGTAGATGTGCCCTGTGTGGGATAACTGGTTTTTATTTTATTTATTTATTATTAAATTTATATCCCACCCTTCCTCTCAGTAGGAGCCCAGGGCGGTTCAAGTAGGTTTTGTTGGTGTGCTCTTGTTGGGTCCGTATCAGGTGTTTCGGAGGAGTCTTAGTAAAGAGGAACATGGGTGATGCCAGCCCAGTTTCAGTGATCATGGATAGAGGGAGGTATAGCCATGGGGAGGTGGTGAACTACCATAGAAGACGAGGGCAAGGCTATCTATGCCTTATTCCTCGCTCACACTCCTCTCATGAATGGGTTCCTCATTGATCATCTGCTGTGCCCACTGGCCTATGTGTGTTGTTGTTTAACACCAGATCAGTACACAATAAGACCACACTCATCCATGATTTGATCACAGAGGAAGGTGCCGATTTGGTGTGCATTACCTGGGTAAGTGAGCTGGGAGAAGTTGATCTGACCCAGCTTTGCCCACCTGGATACTTGGTGCAACACCAGCACAGGCTGCAGGGATGGGGGGGGGAGGAGTTGCTGTGGTCTACAAAACTTCCATCTCTGTCACCAGAAACCATTCTGTCTTGGAGCTGGCTGTGAAGGCTTGCACCTGGTGTCAGGCCAAGGAGACAGTAAACTAGGGTTGCTGCTAGTGTACTGTCCACCCTGCTGCCTGGCAGCTTCTCTGATTGAGCTGGCAGAGGCCATCTCAGATGTGGTATTGGAGGAGCCCAGAATGACAGTCTTGGGTGATTTCAATGTCCATGCCATGTTCCGGCTCAGGACTTTGTGGCCTCCATGACGACCATGGGGCTGTCTCAAGTTGTCACCAGCCTGACACATAGGGCAGGGCACACCCTTGACTTGGTTTTTGCTGCAGATGGAGGAAGGGGTGGTCTGGAGATATAGGGTGGATATCATAACCGTTCCTACTGTGTGGTGGTGAGGGCGGCAAAGAAGGCCCACTTCTCTGCCACCATTGCATCCTCAAGCAGCCGTCCAGTGGAGCTTTTCTATATTGTCAGGGGGTCTGTTGACATCACCTCCAGGAAATGGAGTCTTAGACACTTTGGAGGCCCACTGTGAATTGTTTGCAAGGCAGTCTGAGGGAAAAGTTGCTCGCCTCCATAGCAATCTTGATGCCCCATCCACATCTACTGTAGTCCCCACTGAGGTGTCCAGTGCAATGTCTGCTGCAACTTCTTGGGAACGGTTTCAGTTTATGCAGCTTGATGACATGGACAAGGTGCTTGTGACAATGCAGCCAGCAATATGTCTTCTCAACCCTTGCCCTTGCCTTATTAAAGCTTGCCAAGCGGGTATGACTGAGTGGATCCAGCGTGTGGTCAATGCATCGCTGCAGGAGGGAGTGGTTCCACCTGCCCTGAAAGAGGCGGTGATCTGACTGTTCCTGAAAAAGCCCACCCTGGACCCATTGGTTTGTGACAACTACCACCCAGTTGCAAATACTCCCTTCTTAGGGAAGGTGATTGATAGGGTTGTGGCGCAGCAATTGCAAGTACTCTTGGATGCAACATATTATCTTGACCCATTCCATTCTGGGTTCGGGCCTGACAGATGACCTTTATTGGGAGAAGGACAAGCAGAGTGCCACCCTGTTATTCTTATTTGATCTCTAGGCAGCTTTTGATACCATTGACCATGATATGCTTCTGGGCCAACTTGGTGAGATGGGTATAGGAGGCACCATTTTACAGTGGTTCTGATCCTATCTCTAGGGTTGTTTTCAGAATAGCATTGGGTGATTGTCTTTCGGCCCCCTGGCAGTTGATCTGTGGGGTGCCGCAGGGTACCATCTTGTCCCTGATGCTGTTTAACATCTATATGAAGCCCTTGGGAGTGGTCATCAGGAGATTTGGGGTGGGGTGTCAGCAGTACACTGACAATACCCAGTTCTGTTTCTCTGTAACATCTGAATCGGGAGAGGCTGTGCAAGCCCTGGACTGCTGCCTGGTCTTGGTGGTGGGCTGGATGAGGGGCAATAAACTGAGTCTGAACCTAGCAAGACAGAGACACTGTGGGTTGGTGGTTCCTGAGTTCAGATAATTAGTCAGTTTCCTGCTTTGGACTGGGTCGTACTCCCTCTGAAAGAGCAGATCAGTAGTCTTGTAGGGGCTCCTGAATCCATCTTTGTCTCCAGAGGCCCAGGTGACCTCAGTGGCTAGGAGTGCCTTTTACCAGCTTTGGCTGGTAAGACAGCTGCGGCCATTTCTGGATTGGGATAGCTTGACCACTGTTGTCCATGCACTGGTAACCTCCAGGCTGGATTACTGTAATGCACTTATGTGGGACTGCCCTTGAGGTTGTTCCAGAAGCTGCAGCTGGTGTAAAATACGGTGACAAGACTGCTCACTGGGGCAGGGTATCGCCAACATGTCACCCCATTGGTGAGAGAATTGCACTGGCTACCTATTAGCTACTGGGCTAAGTTCAAGGTTCTAGTTTTGGTGTACAAAGCCCTATACAGCTTGGGACCAGGGTACCTGAAAGACCCTTTTATCCCTTATATACCCAGTCAATCACTGCACTTTGCTGGTGAGGGCCTCCTGCAGATACCATCTTATCGGGAGGTCATTCCGCACAGCATAGGAAATGGACCTTTAGTGTAGTGGCACCTACCCTGTGGAATTCCCTTCCCTTGGATATTAGCCATCTCTATTATCATTTCGGTGCCCACTGAAGACCTTCCTCTTTCAACAAGCCTTTTAAGTTGAGACCTTATCCCAGTCTGCCTCTGTGTTGGAATTGCTTTGTAATGTTTTTAAACCTTTTTTAAAAAAGACGTTTTTAAAGCCTTAAAAATGTTTTTAAAGATTTTTGTTTTAATATATTCTAAAGTGTTTTTAGTGCTTTTGTTTGCCACCCTGGGCTACTATTGGGAGAAAGGGCAGGTAATAATAATAATAAAAAAATAAAGCTTAGCTGGGCTTCTGTGTGATGGTTCCCTGACTTCAGAAGCTCCCCAGAAGGTACTTGGTACCTAGTTTGATGAACTCTTCTTTATAAAGGCCTTCTTTATTTGCCCAAGCATTTAATAATGTAGCTTATCTTTTACATTGCATGGCATTGTGTGGCTAGGAAGGCTAATGCAATTGGCCACCCTGGGCTCCTACTTGCCATCGTGCGCTCCTACTGGGAGGAAGGGCGGGATGTAAAACAAATAATAAATAAATAAATAAATATTCTGGGATGCATCAACAGAGGCACAGCGTTCAGATCTTGAAAACTAATTGTACCATTCTGCTTTAGTCAGACTTCGCTTGGAACACTGTTTCCAGTTCAGGGCACCACATTTTAAGGATATTGACAAACTAGAATATATCCCATGGAGGGTGACAAAGATAGTGACAAGCTTGGAGACCTAGGGCTTATCCACATGGTAGCATTACTTCATACTAAAGATGCTGTGTTTACCTCCATTTTCTATTTGCACCATCCACAGTAAGGGCTCAATGCTAGCTGCAAACACATTTCTATTCACACTGAGGGGAAGGATCGATCATGCAGTTTCCTAATGACCACGCCCTCTAATTTAACATTTCCACCCCTCTGGTTGCTTGGCAACCAAGCATGCTCAGTTTGTTCTACCAGTTGCTGTAGGTTCCATTTAAAAAAAACCCAGAAGTTTGATTATTTGTATTTTCACTGGTACAATACAGCTGAAATACAAATCTTTGTTTGAGCAGTATTATGCTTTTGTGCACAAGTTAGGGGGGAAGGAAAAATAAGGTGCTATTTGCAGCAATTTAAAAAAAGCCAGCAGAATGGACAAGAGCAGCCACAAGTTGCTTGTCAGCCTTCAGGAAATGAAATTAACAAAGGGAGGAGGAGGGAGTGGGCATGGAGAGGGGAACAGTTGACACACCTACCTAAAAAGCATAGGAGCAAAGTGTCTGCAAGTAGTAGAGATACGGAGTGAAGACTTTTTTTCTTCCCTTTTTGATTTAAAATTGGATTGGGTTAGAATGGATTTACAGGGAGGAAACTGCGTGATAGCTTCTGTTTGCTGGTAAAGTCATGTGAACCATATGAATTAAAAGGAGATGTATGTAGCACCAAACACCCAGTAAACCGTATAGATGTGTCCCTAGTTGCCTGAAGAAAGGTTTAAGGGATTGGGTATGTTTATCCTTGAGAAGTGATTAGGAAGAGGTGATGTAATAGCCTTTAAATATATGAAGGGCTGCCACTTAGATGATAGAGCAAATTTGTTTTCTGTTTCTCCTGAGTATAGGACCTGGACCAGTGGGTTCAAATTATAGAGAAAAGGTTTTAGATGACACATGAGGAAAAACTTCTCCATGGTGTGAACTGTTCAACAGTGGAAGAGAGTGCACTGAAAGGTGATGGATGTTCCTGCACTAGAGGTTTTTAAGCAAAGACTGGAAGGCCACCTATCAGGGATACTTTAGTAATGGATATCCTGAATCAGCAGCAGCGGGTTGGACTAGACATTATTTAAGGTTGTTTCCAGATATATGATTTCTACTCTTGTTTCAGAGTTTGTGTCTTATTATTTCATATATTTCTATACCACCTTTCAAGGCTATAGTCTTTCCAAGTAACTTACATTAATAGCAAAAGGTACAAGTTCATCAATAACAAACATTAAAACATTCAATTCAATCTGCAATAAATGAATTTAAATAAACAAGTTAAAAGAAGCCCAATACAATAACATTTAAGACTCGCCAACACAAAATGTAGCAGCAGCTATATGAATAATTGTATTAAACATGATAATAATTTAAACTGCTGCTGTGTCTGTTGTTTTATGGCTTTTTTGGGGTAGGTTTGTATTTTAATTGCTAGTTTTTTTTGTAAGCTACCTTGAGAATTTTTTAATGAAAAGGCAGGATATAATTATTGTAAAAATTAATGACTAAAAAGGCCTCTATTGCAATTCTTAGGGAGAGGGGAATTAATGGGCTCTTTTGCTTGTGTCTTGCAGAAAATGACAGAAGCATATAATTTGCTGGGATCCCCTTGGGACCAGGGGATATAACTGGGGCCAACATGGGTAGCCCCCTGGCTGCCAATTGCTTTCCTCTACCTTATCTGGTATTCCTTCTTACAAATGTAGCTTTCACATGGTGACCTATAATACTATCATCCCCTATTGCAAATTGTGCCTTTTTCTCTGGTGGTTCTTTCCCCCGCCCTCCCCTGATTTTTCTGAATTTCTTTCTTTTTGAACATAGCAGAATGGATACCTGAACTGAAATACACCGTCTTCCAAATCTCTCAAGGCACATGCTTATTAATTCACAATGTAAAATCATTAATTTATTTCACCAAAATTGACTTGGCAGGTTGTGTGTGTTTGCTGATTTGTATAAAGAACAATCAATTTATTTGAGGCATGAGCCATTCAGAGAACAGACTATACCACTACACTACACCAGCAAGTGCGCTTGTTTCTAGAATGCTGCATTTGTACATGCTCAGAATAATTTCATGTTCATTTACTTTCTGATTGGGGGGAAATGGCTTACTCTTAAGAGGTTGACAATGTTAAAGATTTCCATTTTAGTGGTTTACAATGATATCAAAGTGGCATTCCATCTTTCCACAGATCAGTTTCCTTGGCAACTGGAAGCACACAGTTCATTTCAGAGGTGACTGCAAAGAGAGAGTAATTGAATTGTGTGTGTGTGTGTGCAAGTACAAAAAAATCTAATGTGGATAATAATACTGTACATAATATACCGCTTGACTATACTGATTTTTAAAATCTTCAATAAATACTAGAAACAGTCACTGTCGAGCTTCTGTAACTTTTAACTACGGATGTGATATATTCCACTTCCCTGAAACCAAATTATAAAATACTTCCAAAGATTTGATAGCCACACAATGTTCAGACCATGCCACTGAAGAACAAAGTTTGAGGAATGCAATCTTTATCGGTACTCTCTAATTTATAGCATGTGGATGTTTTCTGAAAACATGGTTGAGAATCAATCATACTACTGTATGACATATGTTTTCCTCCCCCCCCCAAGAACTCAGGGTAGCACACATGGAGTTTGCTAGTTTTATTCTCACAACTAATCTGTGATGTGGGTTAGGCTGAGAGAGCGTGACTGGCCCAATGCCATATAACAAGGTTCTGGGGATCTGGACCCAGTTCTACTTAAGTATTCCAGTCACTAGCTACACCTGGGGTACCCAACATGGTGCCATCCAGTTGTTGGCGGACTCCAGCTCTCATCAGCCCCAACAATATTAGCTAATGGCCAAAGATGACTGGAGCTGGTCTCTAACCACTTCTACACCGCACCACATTGACTGTCTCTAAACTACATCATATTGACTCACAATTTGAATATTTAGTTATATTTATATGTTATATTTATACCCCACCTTTTTTTCTATCAAAGAACCCAAGGTGGCATACATGTGGTTCCCAGGTAATCTCCCACCCAGGCACTGACCAGACCCAGGCCTGCTTAGCTTCAGCAAGTGGTGGTCTCATCTGCCTTCAGACTATATCCTGAGACTATTGGGTTTGTTGGAAGTCTGTCCCAATGAAGAACTTCCTTATATTTTTATATTTTTTGAGGAAAGTAGAGGGAGAGAAGGTTCTTTTTTTTTTACTTGCCAAGAAGAGTAAAGAATTAATTTGTTGAGACTTATGTTTGGTAGTGTTAACTATGAGTAAGCTTGCCAACCTTCTGATACTTATTTCATAAGTAAAGTATCTTATACTAATTTCATGAGTAAAATTGTATCCCATCAGATATGTAGCACTGGAAAGGGGGACCCCTGAACTATATTGTTTATTTATTTATTTATTTCAACAATTTACTGTATATATCACTTAATTACAATTGTATCTAAGTGTTGTATAGTAAACGTAACAAATACAATACAGGTAAAATCAGTTAAAAATGAACTATAAGTCAGAAATGACTTAAAATGCCTGTTGAAAACAAGAGGTCTTCACTCGGAGTCAGAAATTCAATAGTGAGGGGGTCTGTCTGGTTTCAACTGGAAGGGAGTTCCACAAAATTGGGCCCACGATACTGAATGCAAGGATATGAGCTGTGCATCCAAGCCATGTGGGACCACTAACAGTGACTCTCCCAAAGACCTTAGTGATTGAGGAGAAAGATAATATTACACTCCAGATTTTGGCACGTACCACAATCAGAACTCTATAATTTTCAGGGTGTAATCCAACTTGCATTTACACTGTGCTGAGGGGAATTGGATGCAGCGGATCTCCACCTGAGCTGGCTGGATACCACCTCAGTCAGGCTACGCCGGCATACGTCCCTCAGCCCGGACCCAGACAGTTCAGCCAAGATTAGCAGAAGTGGAGCTAGAGTAAGCCAGTGTAAGGCCTGAAAAAGGGGTGTGTCTGAGACATGTCAGGGGAGAGGCCAATGTGAGGGGCTTAGGCCACATCCAACTTGTGTTTGGAGTGCTCCTACAGGTCCCAGTCCAGGCAAAAGTTATGCTGGGAAAATGGTCAGTCTAAGAAAATAATTGCAATAGAAGTCAGTGGAGAGGGCTTACTCCCCGGAAAGGGGTATTTTGGAGAGCAGACTTTTTCTTTTTGGTCCCTGCATGCAGCTCCCAGCTGAGCTGGCATTCAGCCAACCCAGAGGTTCCTGAATGGTAATTGGATGTGGTGGAACTTTATTATTATTTATTATTATTATTATCTTTATTTATACCCCGCCCTTTTTCCAAACTGGAACTCAAGGCGGCTTCCAGATAAAAATAAGTACATATCATTAAGAACCTATAAAAATATAAAACATATAAATATATAAAATCAGCATTAAAACAGGATTAAACTATTAAGATGTTAAAACCAATTACTCTTAAAATACTGCAACCCAATTTAGGAGCATACAAGTAAAACAATAACATACAGCATCCTCTTCAGTCACTACCCTTAAAACCTTCAGTTCCAAAGGCCTGCCGGAAGAAAAAAGTCTTTAGCTGTTGGCGGAGAAACTGCACAGAGGTTTCTCTTGCTCCAGCACAATTTACGCTGGGTTCCCTGAATTGGATTGCTCTGTTAGTCTCTACAATTCTCATCTCCCCTGCCAGTATGGTTGTTGGGGAAGGCTGATATTGTTTATTCCATACAATTTACCATGGAATTTTTGTAATGCACTGAATAACTTTGAATGAAGAAAGCTGTTTTTTCAGTCTATGATTAATGTAGATATATTATCTACTGATCATTGAAGGGAAAAACATTTATTCCAAGAGGTAACAACATTAAATAACAATTAAATTTAATAGAGCATTAAAACACAGAGAACTTTCTAATTAGAGAATATTATGTTGATATTCATTTCACTAAAAAATAATAAGTTTAAGAACCTTGACTCGTATTAGGATTTTTATACTAATATGGCAGTAGCTACTTAAAAGTGAAAATCTTTCACAAATGTATGATTCATACAAACTGTGGTGGTTTTGTCTTTTGATATATTCTTTGAAGTTTCTCTCTACCGTATAATTTCATTAGTTAATGAGTACATTTAATTCAATCTGATTATTACATTTAAAATGCCAATTTTTGCAGCCTTCCTTTCAGGCGAGGGAGAACTAATAAATAGTTTTTCCACGTTTACTGATCAAGAACAGAGTGAAGTCATAAACAAATTACAAACATTTTTAAACAATCTAAGAGTTAGAAGAACTGGATCCAGATATTTAGAGGATGCCGAACTGGCTTCTTCACCTAATGAGCATCTATCTCCTATAAAGAACTTTTCGGTTGAATTACCAAAAGGTTATTCAAATGTTTGTAGACCCAACCTTTTATGTGAAGCAATAATCCATGAGGAGCTGACACCAACTTGACAAACCAGTCCTTCACTTTGCTTAAAAACAACCCTAAAATATAGGGTAAACCAGAATTTAAAACTTATAAACTCCGTCATAAAGGACTATGTCAACAAATGTGGTAAACTAAACTTAAATTCTAAGCAGGTTAAATTTCTTTCGTGGAATATTGCTGGTTGGGCCTCAAAATTAAATCATCCAGATTGTATGGAATTTTTGAGAACATGTGATGTGATATGTTTGCAAGAAACATGGTCTGTAAAAAATATCTCCTTTCAGGGTTTCCAATCCTTAGAATTACCTGCTAAACCTACTGGAAAAAGAGGTAGAACAAAGGCTGGTTTAATTACCCTGATTTCTGTCACTTTGGGTGCAATAATTAAGAAACTTATCCCTTGTGACAATATAGCCATCGCTACCTTGCTTGATTTGAATCTTTTACCCATACTTATTGTAAATGTTTATATCCCTCCCTCCTTGTTAAAAAATGACCTTACATTAATCTGGCAGAAACTGGAAAACTTTATAATAACCTCGGAATTCCAATATCCAAAGGCCCAGTTTATAATTGCAGGAGAGTAGTAATACTAGACCACCTCACGTCAAACCGCTACGCCATGCCCCTTTTGAGTTTGATGGGTGACGTCAGCGGAAGGCCCCCCGGAAGGCCCACCCCGGAAGGCCCACCCGCCATTTCCGTTTCCCCTGATGACCTCCCCGGATATCCTGTCCCACAGAAGCCCCAGCCCTCGTGACCCACCCTGGAAACGGTAACCCTGTGACCCCCCCAGGAGCACGTGGTCCTCACTGGACCAATAGGCGTATTTTTACTCAAAACAGGGTCCCAGATTGATTCCTATAGGGGCATGTGACCCCTCTATGAGCACGTGGTCTCCAGGGGACCAATCTGAAGAGGTTTAAAACCCCAAAGGTGAAAACAGGGTACCAGAATTGCACCTCAAAGGGGTGCATTTCCGCCCCCTCTCCAGACTGCTCCCTATAGGGGCATGTGACCCCTCTATGAGCACGTGGATGCCAGGGGACCAATCTGAAGAGGTTTAAAACCCCTAGGTGAAATTAGGGTGCCAGAATTGGACCCCGAAGGGGTCCATCTCCACCCCACCTCTCCAGAACAGCCCATTAGGGATAAGTAACCCCTCTACAGCTACGTCACCCAAGGGGGGAGGTTTTGAATCCCTAACCAATCAGGAGAGGGGACAGAGAGACCTGGTACAGAAGTGCATTTTGCAAGCCCAGACACGCTCTGAGGATCGAACATGGAACCTGCCAGCACCCCTTTGAGTCCTACAGAATTAACTATGCCGCCACTTGCAGAGAGACCTAACCCTTGAAAGCGTTTTATTAGCACAAATTCTAATGAAGATGAACGTTTTTCACCAACTAAGCTGCTAAAAGAGGAAGAGAACAGCCAACTGTGGAACAGCATGCTGGAGGCCATTGCAACAGATAACGCTGTAATGCCGGTAAGATTTAAGTGTAAACTACATGCGTGGAGAACTGCAAAATATAGGAGAGGCAAAAAATGTGAAAACATGTCCTTACTTTTCTAGGGATCTTCAGTAACTGAAAACTCTGCTGAAGCTAGCTCCCTGCCATGTCCAACAGTCCTGTGGAAGACGGTATCAACAGAAAACATTCACATGCAGGTTTGTAGAGTGATTATTTGCATGTGTGTTATAAAAACAAACAGAGGTCTGTGTTTGATTTTTCTAATTTTTTCTTTTCTTTTTTAGAACTCTGCAGATCTGACAAGAAATCATCGCAGGCATATGACCCTTAGAAGCATTCTTGGCATTCAAACCCATGAAACAGACAATATTTTACCAAGAAAATGGAAGACAGCAATGAAATGCATTGTCAGAGCAGCAGTGTATGCCATTTTGAAGCACTGTTTAATGCAAAATATGTATAATTCTTGTGAGGGCTGCCTAATTCAGGACCCATCTCAGAAATCACATCCGTGTTTGACCTGGACAAATCCTGTCTTACGAGTCTCTTTACAACTCTACAGAGAAAAAAACTGCTGAACTTAGAGGGTTGGGGTATGAGGTCAGGAGCATATGGGAGCATGAATGGAAGCAAATGTTGAAATCTGATGAGGAGCTTAAAAACTTTCTGACTTCAGCAGGGTTTCCTGAGCCTCTAGAACCTAGAGATGCTCTCTATGGTGGACGCACTAATGCTATCAGTCTTTATTATAAACCAAATGCTGAAGAACAGTTAGAATATTTTGATGTCTGCAGTTTGTATCCGTTCGTTCTTAAAAATAGAGAATATCCCTTAGCACATCCAGAGGTAATATATGAGAATTTTGAACCCATCTCTAATTATTTTGGGATTGTGAAGGTAAAGTGTACCCTCTCAGGGGTCTTTTCTTCCCTGTACTACCTGTTAAGATGAATGGAAAACTCATGTTTCCCCTCTGTGCAACCTGTGCAAAAGCACACATGGAAGCCTGCAACCATTCTGATGAGGAGAGGGCTCTGATAGGAACGTGGTGTACAGTGGAGCTGGACGTTGCTATAGAGAAGGGATACAGGGTGGCAGAAATCTATGAAGTGTGGCATTTTGAAAGGACATCCACGCAGCTGTTTTCAGAATATATAGACACGCACCTGCGTCAGAAACAGGAGGCATCTGGGTACCCTGAATGGTGTGTCAGTGGAGACGATAAACAGAAATATGTAGATGACTTTCTCAAAAAAGAGGGGGTGTTCTTGCGCCATGAACTGATCTCTGAAAACAAAGCAAAGCGTAATATTGCCAAACTGTTTTTAAATTCTTTGTGGGGGAAATTTGCTCAGAAACCCAACCTGGCTAACACCCAGGTGTTGAGAGATCCTGATGACTTGTTTAACATTCTGTTTTCTGATGCTTTTGAGGTTTCGATGTGTGAATTTATTGATGATGATGCTGCCTGTGTGACATAGAAACATTCAAAAGATCGTATGACAGTCTCAGGTGGGAAGAATGTGTTCATAGCATGTTTTACAACTGCCTATGCACGCCTGGAGCTCTACAGCCTGCTTGACAAGTTGCAGGAGCGTTGCCTGTATCATGACACAGACTCTGTTATATTTGTCAGTCAGAAGGGACAATGGGTTCCACCTCTAGGTGATTTTTTAGGGGAACTCACAAGTGAAATCCCTGCAGGTCAATATATCACAGAGTATGTCTCTGCAGGTCCTAAAACGTATGGTTACAAATTGTCAGGAGGGACTGCATGCCTGAAGGTCAAAGGAATAACCTTGACGGCTGATAACTGTACAAAAATTAATTTTGATAGTCTGAAGGACTTAGTTTTTGCCCATGTCTCAGACAGTAAAGAGCTGCCGCAGCGTGAGATAGTAGTGCAGCAACAGGGTATTGTTTGAAACAAAAGGTCCTGGACTCTTGAAACTAAAACTCTCAAGAAAACCCAGAAAGTTGTCTATGACAAGAGAGTGATTACCAAAGGGTTTAAAACTATTCCTTACGGGTTTTAAAATGGATACACGGTGGCACCATCCCTTCTCGGTCATTCTAGCAGATCCTAGTAACTGCGGTAAGTTTTTTTATAAAAAAACATGATGGACAATGCTCACAGTGTACTTGCAGCTATGCCTGATAATGTTGTATGGTTTTACAATGTCTGGCAACCGTTGTATCAGGAATTACTATGTAAATACCCTTTTATTAATTTTGTGAAGGGCTTGCCAGAGAAATTTGATTATGACAATTTGCTGCCTCCTAATAAAACAAATTATGTTATTATTGATGATCTGATGAATTGTGCGTCACAGGATCAAGAAGTGGAAAAAGCTTTTACACTGTACGTACATCATAGAAATCTGAGTATTTTTTTCATTATGCAGAATATTTTCTGCAAGGGAAAAAGCAACCGCACCATCAGCCTAAACGCTAAATATATGGTGTTGTTTAAGAATCCCAGAGATAAATTACAGATTGCAACTTTAGCACGGCAGATGTACCCTAGAAATGCACAGTTCTTCATGGAAGCTTTTGCAGATGCAACACAAAAACCTTATGGTTACCTGGTTGTTGATTTTAATGCCTCCACACCAGAATCTTACAGATTAAGATCAGGGCTTTTCCCTCCAGACTGGCCTGTTGTATACACTATGAAAAAGGCCACTCGTGGTTACAAAAGGCGGTAGCTTAACCGCTCTGTGTTCTTTGAGTCTGGTTAGCCTTTTGGTCAACATGTCCAGCCACGTAAAAAGAAACCTCCCTCTCTTAAATCTTCTTATTAACGCTCCTCCACATCAGAGGAAAGCCATTTTATGTGCAGCATCAGATGATCTCATTGCTGCAATCTCAGAGATAGCCCTCAACACTTTAAAAGGCAATATTCCTCTGTCTCCCCGCCAGGTGCGTATATTAAGAAAAAAACGCAGCCTTATCAAAAGCCTCAGCAACAAAAGAGTCTCCATAAAAAGGAAGAAGCAGATAGTGAAACAGTCTGGGGGTTTTCTCGCACCGCTACTAAGTTTTGCCATCCCTCTAATAACAGGACTGTTAACTAAACAGTGATGGAGTATGCTGAAAAGATGTACCTGGTTCCCAGCCATCAATTAGAACAATTGAAAGGAACCCCTCCTAAGGAGGAAGACATCAGAAAAGCCACAATCTATTCACTCGATACTGAAATGAAGGAAATTCTTCACAGGTCAGATTTATCTCAGGATGAAAAAGCCAGACGTTATGATGCCCTGCTTCAGAGATATCTAATTCATGTAAGACATAGGGAGGCAGAGAAAGAAAAACTAAACCTGTTTCTACCACAGCCCCAACAGGCCTCTGCAGAACCCCCTATAAATTCTGATACAATCATTCAAGAAATACTGGACAGTCTGCCTGCTAGATATAAGAATCATGCTAGGTTGTTGTTAAACAAAATGCTACAGAACAAGAGTGTTTCCACGTGGAACGACAACGGCATCTTTGTGTATAAGGGCAAAGCTATAGATGGATCCAATATTTTGGACCTGATTAAAGGAATCACGCAGTCCCGCACCCTCTCTGTAAAACACCGCCCCATAGGTTGGGATGTTTTTATGACAGCCCTAGCTGAACTAAACATTCCTACATCTGTTGTGGGCAATGCTGCCAACAAGGAATCTTTAGACATGTTAAAGAACCCCTCTATCTCTTCTAAAAAACATGTTGCTGCATGGCTTGACCTATAGTATCTCTGCTGAATGTTTTATAAAGAAATAAAACTTTCAAATGTGTGCTTAACCTTATATGCTGACTGTGTCTGATTGTTTTACAGGTATAAAAACCACCACAACAGTATAAACCTCAGGGGTGCTTTATTGGGAAACACGGCTATGAAAATCATTGCAGGATATACAGCTCTGGAATGGTTGAAACACAGATGAGGAAGGTCTGGGCATATTTCTCTTGTTTACAATCTGTTCCACCATCTGATCATTTCTCTCTAAATCATAAGAATACAGTTCTTGAACCTGTTTAAATGTTAAACCCTTACAACGCTGTTGTAGAAAAAATACACAGTGGTAGCCACAGGCGACAGAATCTGGGGCTTGTAATTGTCGGGGTTGAAAAGCAATCCTAGAGGTATTTTTCCTTAGAAATTTTATAATGGTCTTGGGAATCAGTGGGTGGTCTGGAGGATGTCCATAGGAATCAAAAAATTCACCACTGTTATCTTCTGTCAGGTAGATGGCTAGCCAGTGTTCTCCAGGCATGTTGTTTGGATGGGTATTGACTACTAGCCCCACAGGTCTTTGTAGTAATCTCTCTTTGGAGAGTCTGTCACAGGGAAACACACCGTAGAAAGGTTTTCGCGTGTAGGGGTTTGAAGAGAGGATGCGTGTTAACTGCACGCTGTCCATGTTTACATATAGTCATACAATACATTTCTTCTGTGATTTATCTCTATCACGCTGTCAAAAACTCCATACACTATCATGTTGACTGTAGCTGGTAGAGCCCTAGCAAATCGAACTTCTGCTCTTAGATTCCCTGTTTTGGTCAAAGAATAGTGATCCCCGCATTCTTGGTCTGGAGACAGGTCGAAAGCAAAAAGAGTGTAGCCTCTTGCAAACTCCTCGCGGTTAATTAAAAGAGCCCTATCTTTCATATGTTTGCCAGCAGTTTGCACCAGGCTCATGTATTCTCAAACACAGTTCCCAGTTTCAAATTCTGGCTGATGAGGCTTTGTGGGAATTTGGAAACCATCAATGTACAGAGATACAAAACTGATGTCATAATGCTTAAAGTTAAAAGGGTTTTTATTGTATATTCCACTGAAGGAATCATTATCCACCAACCCTATAACTACTTGCTTGGGTAGCTGGCCCAAAAACAGATTCTCCTGATTGCTGACACGCCTTCCTCCAGAGATGCTAAACACTTACATGCTGACACGATCCACAGGGTATTTGGCATTGGATGTCAACAATGCCTCTGCATGTCCTAACCGGACACCTGGTGCCACTCTCACCTTCTTTACAAAAAGTGAAGCTGATAAAATTTGCAATTTGTGGCGGCTGTTTGCATCATTTGTCATCAGGCAGAAAGCGTCTTTGTTGCGTGTCAGTTTAATTTTCACATCCACACTGTTTAAAAGCAATTTTTCTTGAAAAAAACAGATCAGCATGGAGATGTCCTAGGAGGTCTATTTTCTGGCTTTCAGCTGTCAATGCAGCCCTTCTAACAAATCCTAAATTATCCCCATCCAGGGTTGCTGTTTCGTGTTCTCCAGGTGTGTCTTTGTAAAATAGCCCTGCAGAGAATTGTGTGGCTAGTGTATCATCACTGTAGTTCAGCACAGATTCTAGGAAGGCTCTATAAGGGTAGCAGTTATTGCTCTGACTGATGAGACGGTCTCCCAGGGTCACATCCAGTTGACTAAAGATGGAGGCCAGCGGATAATTCACTAAACCCACATTAGCATCTCTGGCCAGGTTTGTTCCATCATGGTTCACAATTTTGCAGCACACATATAGCATTGTATTGTTTAAATCCATATAATCTTCGCCATTTCCAGCAATGTAGAATTCTAGTGGTGCAGTTTCCGTTAGCACTGCCAAGGGAGGGACCTCGATAAATAGGCTTCTCTCAATACTAGTCTGGGTAGGCCCAATCTGGAATAGATCTAATTCAGATTTAGTGCATTCCTCAGAACTGCAATGGATGAAAGCCATGCTGATTAAAATATATCTCTTTTTCGGGCCGGTACTGTATGCCTCTTCTTTCTTGAAGCTTTCTGCTTCTGAGGCTTTTTCCTCAATGGCGGTGCTCTTTTAAAAGGTCGAGGAGGGCCTGTTAATTGTACCCATGATGCTTTTCTTTTCAAGGCCTTTCTCCTTTTAATATACATCAGCCCTGAGCCCTCTTGTTGGGGTTGTGGATTAACTCTATTCAAAACTGCCTGAGTAACCTGCCCTACCACATCTTTAGCGATATTCCTAGCAGCTGTTTTAGCATGTGGCTTAATAATCTCTAGGCCTCTTCTCAAAAGTGGTACGGCTTTTTGAAAAAGGCTCCTGAATATCCCCCCGATTCCTGCCCCATACATAACAGGCGTACCATGGTACCCCGGAAGAGCATTTCCAGCCTGGGCCCTGTAATAATTCCGGTAAAGGGTTGGGTCACCGTAGGTTTTCAGTATCACCGTTTTTAAAATGGCAAACCTCTGCATGGGTGAAAGTGTACCTTCACAATCACCTTTCCAAAACGAAATGGTACGTTTTTGTTCTGATCCGTCTTTATTTCAACATTGATGGTGTCAATATGATGCTTACTCACAGGAATATAGTGTGGTTTGTCATAAACAATGTTGACACAATCGTTATTCTGTCCACGCACTAGTACAGAGCGCAATAAGGGTACATAGAAGTCCCCAAGTATCTGATGCTCTACGATGTCGGTGTAAATGTATAACGTGCTGAAGCCTCCTGTAATGTCTGCTGTAAAAGGCAGCTGACGTACATGGATGTTGGGAAACAACCCTAATATGTGGGCTAGTTCTTCGCTGCTTTTAAACGTGCAACCATCATCTGATTTAAGTCTAACCATTCTAGTCACTTGGTCATAGTGTAGGACCATATCGAGGTGCTCGCTGCTCTGGTCTAGTATAAGGCTGTTCATGTTTTCCAGCAGTTCAGGGATGCTTGAGTAATAACCACGTCGCAGACGATAGGACCATGTTTTTTCTCCATTACCAATTTCAAATCGGGAATCAGAGGTTAGATTGTTCCAGCTGTGTGGGTACTGTATCTCAACCAGACCTACTTCCCATGCCCCTGGTAGATCCAGGGGCCTTGCTAGGCGAATAGTAAAAGCGGAGCTAGTGTTCTGCGGAAAAACAGTTACACAGGCATTGCTAGGCAGAGTAATGTAAAAACCACTATCCCCCATTCTTCTGTGCAGGTTCACAAAGATCAGAAGCAAGTACCCAACTGTTGAACTTACTGGGCCAGCCTAACCATTTCACTAAATGATACTTTTTCCTACCCCTGCCTTTTGTTGATAGAATTGATTCAATCCTGTACAACTTGTCCTTCTGCAACTCTTCAGAATAGAAAGAACCAATTACAGGCTCCCCAGCATAATCTTTTAACAGGAAGACAGGTTTTCTTCCTCTTCTGATGACCTGATACACTATAAACAGCTCTGTGGTGAAATTTTGTTCATACCCCTTGACAAATACCCCCTTGCTTTTAGAAATCCTCACGTGGTCTCCTTTCCTGAACAGCGTTGATACCTCTTTTCTGTAAAAACAGTCTCCATAAATGGTTTTCCATACCGCCAGGGCGTTAGAATGGTTAATATCAATAGGCCTTGCTCTGATAGTTCTATGAAAACTATGATTATAACTTTTTAAGAGTTGTGGTAGGATATTGATATAACTATAGGTATTGTTAGCTGTAAAATACCTCCACATTTTTGATTTCAGAGTATGGTTAAATCTTTCAACAATAGCAGCTTTTACTTCATTATTGCTGACGAAGTGGTGAACTCCATGCTGTTTTAACAAGCCACTTACGGCTCTGTTTAGAAACTCTTTGCCTCGGTCCGTTTGGAGCTTCCACTCTGACTGAATATAACGTTGAAAGCTTTAGAGACCTCTTTGCCTGTCTTGTCTTTTAAAGGCATTGCCCATGCATACTTAGACAGAATATCTATGACTGTTAAAATGTACCTATAGTTCTTGTTGTGCTTAGAAAATTGTTGCATATCTACTAAGTCAGCCTGCCATTGGGCATCGATATCAGACACAATAGTCTTGTTTCTTTTAAAATGGATTCTGGCTGGCTTATGCAATGTGTAAGCATCTTGGTCTGAAAGCCATGTCATGTTTCCTTCTTAGTGTTTTACTGTGCTTTTTTGCCTCCTGAAATAGTTGGTTCACTCCCCCAAAGCTCCCAGCCTCCTCAGGTGTGTAATATGTGGTTTTTAGAATTTCATCATGCTCTCCCATATTGCTGGCTGATACAGGTATGGACACTGGTGGTTAAAGCAAACTATTTTTATTGGTACAAAAAAAACTCCTGCTTCAAGCTTTCAGGGTTCAGGCTTGGGACAGACACATGAAATGCAGGAAATATTAACAGCCTGCGAACTCTCAATGTGTAGATTTTCCATATCACCATCATGCATCACATCTTCCTATAGAAAAAAAAAGAGAGGCACTTTAGCATTGGGGTTGCACCAAACAGGGAAAAACAGCACACTAATAAAAATACAGCTCAGAAGCACCTACCTGTAGACACCCTTGCTCCTTGCCTTCATTTAAATCTTCCAGCCACTCGTTTTCTTCAGCATCCATTTCCACCATGGGTTTAAAAAGTACACTTCCATCCACAACCTCAGCAGATTTCATAAGTTGTTCTTCCTTCAGGAAATGAGCCTTCAGATCACACCCACAATCACACTCTATGTCGGACATGGATTCACTAGAATTTGCCTGGAATGAGGTTTCAGGGTCTGGATATTGTCCGGCAGTGAACACTGCTACAGGTAAGTTTGGGGTTGAAACAGACCATTTTTTTCTAAAATGCTCTGATTCTTCCTTTCCACTGCTAATTTTTATACTCGCTGGTGGAAACAATCTCCTAGGCTTTACCCGCCTTTTTGAGCGCATTTTCAAAGGGGCTAGAGGATAGCAAAAACCTACTAGCCCAGATGCTGATTCGCACGCTGGTTCCATGTTCAATCCTCAGAGCGTGTCTGGGCTTGCAAAATGCACTTCTGTACCAGGTCTCTCCGTCCCCTCTCCTGATTGGTTAGGGATTCAAAACCTCCCCCCTTGGGTGACGTAGCTGTAGAGGGGTTACTTATCCCTAATGGGCTGTTCTGGAGAGGTGGGGTGGAGATGGACCCCTTCGGGGTCCAATTCCGGCACCCTAATTTCACCTAGGGGTTTTAAACCTCTTCAGATTGGTCCCCTGGCATCCACGTGCTCGTAGAGGGGTCACATGCCCCTATAGGGAGCAGTCTGGAGAGGGGGCAGAAATGCACCCCTTTGGGGTGCAATTCCAGTACCCTGTTTTCACCTTTGGGGTTTTAAACCTCTTCAGATTGGTCCCCTGGAGACCACATGCTCATAGAGGGGTCACATGCCCCTATAGGGACCAATCTGGGACCCCATTTTGAGTAAAAATATGCCTATTGGTCCAGCGAGGACCACGTGCTCCTGGGGGGTCACAGGGTTACCGTTTCCGGGTTGGGGCACAAGGGCTGGGGCTTCTGGGGGACAGGATATCCGGGGAGGTCATCAGGGGAAACGGAAATGGTGGGTGGGCCTTCCGGGGTGCGCCTTCTGGGGGCCCTTCCGCTGACATCACCCATCAAACTCAAAAGGGGCGTGGCGTAGCAGTTTGACGTGAGGTGGTCTAGTATTACTACTCAGGAGACTTTAATGCCAGAATAGGCCCCGACAACGATACTCTGACTGCATCTTCCCTATGGGGCGAAATGCTTACGGAAAACTTAGTCCCTAGATATGCTAGAAAATCAAAGGATCATAAGATAAACTTTGCTGGAATTTGTCTAATACAATTAGTGGCGCGATTAAATCTGATAATTGTTAATGGACATGAAGAAGTTGATAGCTTGGCGGAGTTTACATTTATCTTTGGACGCGGAAATAGCGTGGTAGATTATTTATTGATCTCCCCCTCCTTTCTTACTAGTATTCAAAATTTTTCAGTAGGCGACTCATCGGAAAGTGACCACCTACCTTTAATGTTTAATCTGTCTATGCCAGGGTCATACTGTGCTACCACAGAAACTATAAGCGGCATTTCTCCATCTGTTGTTTGCCATAAGAGAGTCCACTGGAACGATTGCGCCCTCCATCAGGTAGATAAATTTTTAACATCCCAAATGGCTCTTATTCGCAGATCCCGTATAATAGAGTCACAAGACAACTCAAAGGCTATATATGAATACTCCCTCCTTACCACAGATCTAATTAAGAGTTTGAAATTATCCCATCATACTGGTAGTCAAACAAGTAGGAAATATCCAACTTGGTTTGACAAAGAATGTAAGGAATCCAAACAGGAGGTAAGAAGGATCTATACCAATTATAGAAAATCAGGAATAAATATCCTCCCTCCTGAATATTTTTTGGCAAAAAAATCTTACAAAAATTTAATAGCCCAGAAAAAGAAACTAGTAATTCAAGAAAATTGGAAGATCCTGATAAATGCTTCCTTAAATAATGATTCCAAACTTTTTTGGGCCATAGTAACAAATGCCTTGGGAGCCGCAGCGCCTTTAGATTGCACTATCCCTCCAGATGTTTGGGAACATCACTTTTCCCTTCAGTTTACAAAACAAAATAATAACAACTGTTTTCCATCTCTGCCTGGGCATACCACCCTCACTAAATGGCCTCCTGTAGAGCAAACAGAAGTTGCTCTTCTGATTAAAAATCTTAAAAATGGAAAGGCCCCAGGAATAGACCAAATCTTACCTGAAATGCTAAAAGCAAACATTACTTGGTGGACGCCATTGCTCTCATCTCTATTTACACAGATAAATTGGACTGGGAATATTCCAAAATTGTGGTTAGAGGCGGTAGTCATACCAATTTATAAAAAAGGTGACAGAAGCGACCCCGCAAATTATAGGCCCATTGGTCTCTTATCAGTTGTAGGCAAAGTCTATGCGAGCCTTCTTAATGCTAAGCTACAACGTTGGTTGGAGGAAGAGGAAATATTAGGACAAGAACAAGCAGGTTTTAGAAAAAACAAATCTACCAACGACCACTGCCTGGTATTAAGGTACCTGGCAGAAAAGTACACAAATGGTACTAATAGAAGCCTCTATGTTGCCTTCATGGACCTAAAGACAGTGTTTGACTCAGTACCACGTGATCTTTTGTGGGCTAAACTGAATAAGTCATCGATTGATAAGCGTCTTTTATTTTTAATCATTCGACTTTACCAAAGTACCTCATTTCTGGTGCGATATGGGCTTGATGGCAGTATGACCAGATCTATTTTAGCAAATATTGGAGTGCGCCAAGGATGTGTATTGGCCCCTGTCTTATTTTTTTTTTCTTAACGATCTGAGTAGTAAATGTTGTGCTGCAAATTTACATTCTCCCAAAATTGCAGGAGATGTCCTCTGCTGCTATATGCGGATGACACGGTGCTGCTATCCTTCTCAGAAATTGGACTTAAACGTTTACTTAGTATCTTTACGACGTATTGTGAAAGAAATTCTCTTAACATTAATTACACAAAGTCCAAGATATTGGTTTTCTCCCGAAAACAATCGAAAAACCATTGGAAAGTAAAAGGCCATCAATATGAACAGGTCAAACAATTTAAATATCTTGGTGTAACATTTTGTTCCTCCCTATCTTGGATGCCCCACATGCGGTCTGCATTTCTTGTTGCACAAAACACCTCAAAAGCCACCTCCAGGTTTTTCCATACTAGAGGTGGACGTTCCATTCCCGCTGCTTTAAAAAATTTTAAAGCTAAAATACTCTCACAACTTCTTTACGGCATACCAATATGGGTAACAAACTTTAATAGTAAAGTGGAACTAGTGGCATCAAGATTTTTACGAACTATATTTGGCCTCCCAAATTGTGTTTCTTCAGAGGGTCTTCTACTTGAGGCAGGAATTGCCTCAATTGAATGTACAGCCTGGCTGATAGCCTTTAGATTCTGGGTCTAGATGGTCTATTCAGGACCCTCTCTTGGATATCTCCATCAAATTTGGAAAGATCCTTTTGTGAATCTTTGGTCCTGGTCCAAGACCTTTAATGAAAAACTAAACCTTCTAGGGCTGTCCTTGGAACTTTTGGCATCCTGGGACTTACTGATAGCCAATCATACTATAAGTCAACGAATAAAGGATTTGGACCGTCAACATCTACTTTCAAAGGCACACACATCCTGCTCGCCTTTGCATTTTGGTTTAAATTTTCATTTTCCGTTCCCAGCACAATACTTAGAAGAGTTAACTCACACAAGTTACAGATTTTTGTTTTCTAGAGTAAGATTTAATTGCCTACCTTCTTCACTCTTATCAGGTCACTTCCATGGTATCCCTCTCCAAAATCGTATATGTATTTGTAAGTTAAATGAAGTCAAAACTATTGAACATGTCCTTTTTGTATGCGAGTTTTATCATGACGCAAGGGCAAAAATTATTCACCCACTAATTACAACTTTTACCGACAAACCCCTAGGGTGGCTAACACAATATCTTCTAGCAGATAAAGAAAAGGTTATTACTGAACATGTTGCAAAATTCTTTTATATAGCCCAGTCTATCCGTAAAAAAAAAACAGGTTCCTCCCTTGGATTTTAGAAAGCAAACTGTATTAAACTCTGTAAATTGTGTATGATTTTAATTATGTCAAGTTTCACACTCCGGATCTATGATTGTATAATAAAGAACCTTTCATGCTTTATAGCATAATAAATGTTTTTCATAGAGAGTGGCTTACTTTTCTGGAATAAAATGTCTAGTTCTAAGCCAATGTTTATAGCACAGCGGAATTTGCCATTGTACTTCCCCTCTAAAATCCTTTTCTCTGATAGACTGCTCAAGTCTTGAGGAGTCTTTACTGATGACCTACTGTGCTGCCAAAGCTTCCTGGGATATGGGAGGTGTTTATTATTATTTATTACATTTGTATACAGCCCCATAGCTGAAGCTTTCTTTTATGTGAAGATATATTATTTTTGTTTTTAACAAGTTGCTTGGTGACCTTCAGGTAAGAAACAATTAACAAATAATAATAATTAATCATCATCATCAGGGAGACAGTGTGAAACTACTTTACATAAGTTGTCTATTGGTTACAGAGCCCTCTATTTTGCAATAAAAATTGTGATTATACTAGAACAAGACTGGCTTGGATCCTGAGATCCATGAGCAGAAGGACATTCATAAAACGAAACTTTCCTGTCCCCCTCCAACCTCCTGTGCCCACTGAACGGGGGTGTAGTCATAGACCCCTTGACCTGTTGGGAACAGGGTCCCTATGTACAAGCCAATCAGCAAGAAGGGGGAGCATGTTAGCCACTGAAAAGAGTCTTCTCACTTGGCTAACAACTCCTTCTCCCGTCATGCTGATTGGAGCCAATCAGAGTGAAAAAGGTGAGTTGACACTGAGAAAACTCTTCTCAGTAGCTAACACATGCCTCCCCTTTCATGCCTAGGGTAAGTAAGAAGTGAGTTTCATGGCAAAGTGCCCTGGTCTCCCAAATCCTAGTCCCATACTTGGCTTCATTTCAGAATTCTTAAAATCAAAATGTTTCTGGCTATGTTTAGCCCCCATAGAGAGAGAATGAGCCGGGGGAAGCCTACGCACACAGCAGCGTTATTCTGGTTCTATAATTTTGTAACTGCAGAAGAGAGAGTGAATTCTGGGGGCATGGCTGTGAGGGTCCATGTCTATCATGAAGGGACCCTGCACTTCTGAATTTGCTACTATGCTACTGCCCTTGAACATTCTCACCACAAGTTTGGAAGGCCCTCCTGAATAGTATAGGATGGTGCATGGGAGGGGGCTGCAGCAGGAAGGAGGATTTACCCAAAATTAGATATAGGCATCTTCCACGATCACAGGCAGTGAAATAACCTGCAACTTTTGGCTGGGTCATACATGGCCCTATCAGGTAGGTTCTAGATTCACTGGGGCGCAGGAGCACTCTTCAGACTTATGCACCTTACCACATTGTGGGCAGAATAAATCTGAAGGAGACTAGACCTACATTGTCCCTTTTGCCAGGGATTAGGGGTGAAGGGGTCATGCAAATAGACCCTAGTTACAAAGTACTGCAAAGTCTTGTGAAATATATTTATCCTTCATGTTGAAAATGATCCACTAAACAGGTTTTAGTGTCAAGCCTGAATCAAAACCTTCTCTCTTCAGAAACTAGATCTTGATCAGAGTACCAGCTTATTTATTGAATTATTTATGGCACTGTACAAAATAATTGCTGCAGAAACTGAGGAAAAAACCTTGTAGATGCAGTAAAATATTTGAAGGCCTAGTACTAATGTGATGTGTGTAAAAGAAAATGCTGATAATCAGAGGTAAATATGCTAGGTATTATACAACTGGAAGGAAGAAAATCAAGCCAAAGCACCAAGGCTTGAATATCAGCATGGCGGAGGTACTGATGAAAATTTCTCACTCTAATATATGACCTCCTGGAGATATTTTGTTCAAAAAGAACAATTAACTTGCATTTTTGAGTAAAAACAACCAAAATGCCACTCTTTCAATCACTACGTAGTCCTGTTATACTCTTGCTGGCTACCCCTATTTTTTATTTTACTTTTTCTGCTGCTGATGCCACAGTATGGCAAACTGCCAGAACAATTCATCTCTGACGATCTTTGCCCGTATGCCATTTCTAAACAATCATAAAAATGTTGGCCTGCCTAAACTAAAACTTCTCAACACTTTGATATATCCACAATTATTTGCAGACTTTGACCTAATTCCTGCAAACGTACTTTGTACAAAAGTAACAAGTGAGAGAGGAGAAAGAAGCTAATCAGAAGTCTTTTCTTTCTTTTTTAAGAAGTGATTAAAAACAAAAAGCATTTGGGAAATCACATTATAAATGTGTGCCCTGCTCCCAATGCTTATGAGACAGCAAGACAGAAAAAGGAGGGGGGGAAAGGCCTTGTGAGTTGGCTTTGTATAACCTTTTTTTAACACACTCAGCAATTGTTTGTCACAGATTCTGGAAAACATTTCAAGGGGAGGGGAAGATATTAGCTCAACAATCCTTATAATTAGGTGTCATCCTGGAGTTTTGCATTGCATCTTGCCAATGCAGTGGCAAGACAGAGCTGCTTCTGCTCAGTGCTCCTCTGGCCAGGTCTTATGACCCCCTTACTCCAGCTGGACTCTAGATGTACCATACATAGGGATGGAAGGATCTGTCAGTTTCGATTCTCTCACTTCCTCATTTTTCTAATCTTAAATTCACTTCTCCACATTTCTGCAGAAATTTGCAGTTTTTTCTTTGAAAAAATCCTCATGCAAATTCTCCGGTATCTTTATGTGAATTTCTTCTAATGAACGCATTTGTACGCAGTTTTGACTAACATGCACATTTTTGCAAGCAATTTCTCCTCATACAATCCATGTGTGCATGTCGCTTTCACTAGTATATTAATTTGTATGCACACTTTAATATATTTATATTTTTGTAACCCTTCTTTGGTTGGAGAACTGCATTGCAAAATTCAAATGCATGCAATGTGAGAAGAATGGCTGTGTTTCAGCTCTCATATTGTTTCAGAAAGTGTGCGTTTCATCGATTCGGCTTTAAATGCGAACTGCATCAAATTTCTCCTCCCTCCCTTACCAGATGGTGCTCTTTTGTGGGAGAGGGGACGGCAGAAGTTACATGATGTTGCCATTGGAAAAATAAGGGGGAAACCATAACAGCTGTATCTTCTACTACACTGAGGAATGGAAATGCAGAGTGTAGATTTCTGGGTTGCAACATGGGAAGCTGCGTTATACTGAGTCAGACGATTGGTCCATCGCACTCAGTATTGTCTACACTGACTGGCAGCAGCTCTCCAGGGTTCCAGACTGGGTTCTTTCCCAGCCCTACCTGGAGATGCTGAGGATTGAACCTGGGACCTGCATGCAAGGCTGATGCTCCATCAATGAGCTACGTCCCTTAACCTGGCAAAGCTACAAAGGCTACCCAACACAGGGCTTTGAAGGGGAAAAAATCCCAAAAATGACACAACAGCCTTTCCTCAATCATGCATTTAAATCTTTAAAGAATATTTGGTCTTGCCTCTGTATTGTGGCTTGTCAAGGTTGCAAACCTAATTCCATTGCATTCTGGTGATGATATCTGACCCCATCTCTCCTTTTCAACTAGTACCGAGTAGGCTGAAGTATTGTTTGGGTGTCATGAACTGGATGCAGGCTAAGAAAATTGAGACTTAATCCAGACAAGACAGAAGTACTGATGTTCAGTAGGCAAATTAATCTAAAATTTGAAATACAACCTGTTCTAGATAAGGTTGCACTCCCTCTGAAAGACCAGGTTCACAGTTTGGGAGTTCTTCTGGATCTGCTGAGGACTGCTGCAGTTAGGAATGCTTTTGCCCAACTTTGTCTTGTCCTCCAGCTGTGTCCCTTCCTGGAGAAGATGGATCTCGCCATGATTACACATGACTTAATCCTGTCCAGTTAGATTACTGCAATGCAGCCTCCATGAGTCTGTCATTGAAGTGTGTTTGGAGACTGTAACTGATGAAAAATGCAATGGCCACAATACTTTCTGGTGCCCGCTTGTCGGATCATATTACACTGATCATGATTCTGTTGCACTAGCTTCCAATTTGTTTTAGATCCAATTCAAGTTGCTGGTTATTACCTATACAGCACAAGTGGCTTGGGACCGGGATAACTGAAGAATCACCTCCTCCCACATGAACCTGTCCATCAGTGCAATCATCTTCAGAGGTATTGCTCTGTGTTTCTTCACCAAAAAAGGGGCAGCTGATGGCAACACAAGATCGGGTCTTTTTGGTGGCAGTGTCATGGTTATGGAACTTTCTTCCAAGAGAGGTTAGATTGGTTCTCTATGTATTTTGGTTGGGCGGACAAAACATTTTTATTCCACCAAGCTTTCAAGGTGCTTTAATCTGGCCAGCTGTGGTTTTCTATCAGTTTTTTGTTTAAAAAATTGGCTTTTTGTGTTGCTAATCTATAATGTTGTAAACTTTTTAAGGGTCAAAAGGCAGTATAAGGTTGATTTTAGATGCATAAATGGGGGAAGTGTGCCCCCCTCTTCCCATTTTCTTTGTTTGCAGAGCCTTGAGGGGAAAGTCCAGTAAAGTCACAGAGAACAAGAACTTTTATTTATGATGGACTTCAAATGCTGTAAAAGGAAATATGTGCTTTGATTACATTTTCACCAGCACATTGAAAAGACTGAAGTGCCAAAGTGCCAAGTGACTTCAATAGACATGTATTCTACATCCAAATAAATAAATAGAAATCTCAATTCCTTTCAGGGGAGAGCATTGTGATTTTGAATCAGTCCTGGCAGATGCCTGGCAATGAAACTGAATTAACTGCTTCCAAGAAAAGGGTTCTTTCTCCCTGGCTGGTTTTTTTTAAAAGGACTTTTTTCTTTTTCTTGCCACAGCATGCTGAAGGATACATTTGCTCAGTTAAGTGAGACAAGTCCCTTGCTGCCTGAGGTAAAGTGAGGACATATTTTCATGACAGGGAATGGTGGCCATAATTGCCACACTTAAACTTTCCTTAAAGTGAAATTTGAAGTGAATTTGAAGGGTCTTTAGGTAAAATATCTGCGGAATTTCAAGGGAAGCCTGAAGAACTTTGTTAAGGATAGCATAATTTCTTAGGAGGGTTCCATCATCTTCTTAAGCGTGGAGTATAATATCACAACAAAGGAAGGAAGAAGCAGATTTTGTTTAAAGTCCTCAACAGTTCCTTGCTTTAAACTAGTACTAAAACCAAAAAGTGAAATGTATAATCACTGTAATCTGAATACTTTCTCCCACTACAAAATGTCTCTCCTTTTTGTGATGCTGGAAAAGGGCATGAAAATGTTCACCCATTCTTCACTCCCTGAACTTGGCAAGGCAGGAAGTTGCCTTAGGAGTAGGACATCTTTCCTCCTCCTCATCCAACGGCCACTTAGAATTTGGTTAACATGGTTTCATTTGCCTCCAGTGACACCACCATGCAGCCACATTTGACGGACTCTACTGATATGATGTCATCATCATGTCCTTTGGGAACCCTGGTTGGCTGGGAACACTCAAGGAGTGATAAATATGAAGAAAATGGCTGTCAAGTATCTGCAAAGAGGGGCTGTGAACAGCCACAAAAATGTGGGGTTAAGGGGTTTTCCAGGATGGTTTCAACACCTTGAAAGCATTATTTTTGTTCCAAAAATGTTTTGAGTGAACATGTGGTGCAACCCTACTTTAAGCATAATTGTTTTCAATCAAGTCAGTTTATACAATCCAGTTGTCAGTCATCATATGTTTAGTAATGAAGTGCTACATATGCATGAATAAACTGGCTAGAAGTAGCCTTATCAGTCTTGTGTAGGGTGACAAGATATTAAGGAGGAAAAAAATCTTGCTTGCCTTTAATAGTTGGATGGGCAATGGAGTTTGAACCTGTGCTACAACAGAAAGAGAAAAGCTGACTCTTCTGAAATTCTGTCAGCTACGCAAGTAATAAAGATACGGGTACCCTGTGTTACTTTGCATCTGGTTATCCTAATTTTGGGATCCATATACTTCTTACCATAATTTCTCAGCCTTTTCCTTATATTCCTTCCTCTCACCCCAATACTGGAAGTTATTTTGACAGGGAATGAGTACAGTATAATCTCTGTCCTACTTAAAACTCTAAAAAACAAATCTTTATATGGTACATATTTTGGATAAGATGGCATTTTGATTATGTATGCAATGGGTTTGATCTAGGAACCTTAAGTACAAGGGTAGGATTTGTCCTTGTGAACTAAAATGAAATGTGCACAGATAAGCCTCCTTTTGAGGCACAGATGGGGATAGATACGTTCAATTTTGGCCACTAGTACAATTAACAGACAATGTATAATGTCTAGATTGGCCAAGCACAATATAAATTCTAAGAGTTTGGTCTTCTATAATTGCCTGATCAACAGATCACAATATTCTGTTTGCTGAAGACCCAGCAGGCCTAGATATGAGTTTTCGCCCCCTAAAGATGTGTTGTCCTTCTACAAATCTTGGAATTCTGCAAATCTTCAGTTGTTAGGAGACCCCTGTTCCCCTCACAGAGCTACAATTCTCAGAGAAGTTTAACAACCATCCCTCTTCCCAGGGAACTCTGGGAATGTAGTTCTGTAAGAGGAATAGGGGGTCTCCTAACAACTCTCAGCACCCTTAACAAACAGTTCCCAGGATGCTTTGGGGGAAACCATGACTTTTAAAGTGGTATAAGAGTGCTTTGAATGTATAGTGCAGATGCAGCTGTACTTGGAGTAATCAGTATAAAACCATTACTTTGTGGTAGGCCCACTGTTTCCTCACGGTTTTTGAACAGAATGTTCTTAGTGAAGATGTAAAAGAATTATTTTAGATACATTAATTTACCCAGAATATTACTAATGTGGTTCTCCAAGAGGGATGAAATGGGAAGCAGTGAATAATTTAAAATGAAGCATAAAGCTGTGCATTAATGGCAAAGTAGAAAATTAAACTTTGAATACCTTCATCTGAGTCACTCTCTGAAGGCCAAGCTTTCATTCTAATTTTTTATGAAGGGCTCCTTTAAAAAGGGTATTTAATACAAGAGCTATCAAGCTACAAACTGCAAATGTAAAATATGACCTACAGTGATCTATTTCTTATACCCACTTCTCTAGTCAATGTATCCTGACTGGTCGATTCCCCCTCTAACAGCCTTCATCTTAAACTGGTAAGCCACTGTGCATTTCTCAGGTTTCCAGAACGTGAGTTGAAGAAGAATGATCTAAAAGGCTGCTCAGGGTTGTGTGAGGAAGTGGATGGGAGACTTGTCGTTTGCTTTTTCCAGAACTGACTTTTCTTCGTCTTCTTTTCCTCTCATTTCCTGAAGATAAGGACAGGTCTGTTGGTGGTGGTGAATGGGGATTTCTCCATTATTGCTGAAAGTATATCTATAACATGGGAAAGTCAAGCTTCTCCAGGGACCTCTCCCAGCCCTATCTGGAGATGCTAGGTTTGAACCTGGTACTTTTTATATGCAAATCATGTGCTCTACCATTAAGCCAGGCACCTTCCTGAAGGAGCAAACAGGCAGCTTCCATTCTCCACAGAAATTAGCCCTTCAGCTGGTGGCTTCAAGGAACCAGCAGGCAAGAGATCGCTTGGGAGGCAGCTGTCGTGTCTCAGGAGCTCTTGGGATGCAGATGTGGCCTTCCCAGAGCTGTCATACCTGGCTGCTTCTTGTTTTTGGCTAAGAGTCATAAACCTTGTTAGGGATGAGTTTGGGGGATTTGGGGGAGGGGTACAGGCATACGGATTCATCAGACCCCCTATTTTTCTGCATGCATAGGGGTTTCCTTCTCACATAGATCTCACCAGTCCAAAGGTGAGCAGAAAATATATCTTTTTTTTCTTCAATTAGTATGCAAATATTAAGTCTTACATATGTACTGACAGACCTATCTGGTGATGGTACACTGGGCCTATCTGAAAGCAGAACACCTGTGAAAATTTGTAACGCCTGCTCCATATAACATAAAGTGACAATCTCCAACTGGATCCCCTAATAAATCAAATCAAATCAAATCTTTATTATTGCGGTCAGGGACCCATCAAAGAAAATTTACAGGCAATTACAGTCGATTGACTAAATTACACAGAAGAGGGAATTAACAATAAATTGGCTACGGGGAGAGATTAGAAATATATAACAAATGGATACGTTGAACTGCATCAAAAAACTTAGCAGCTGGAATCAGATAAATACTGTCATTGCCAGAAAGAAACCATGGCATTCAATGCTCTCGAGACCTGTTTGGATACTTTTGGGTGAGGGGTGTAATATACAGATCCCTTTCTTTATTATATAACGGACAGGCGAAAAGAACATGAGAGAGGGATTCTATCTGACCTTCCTTACACAGACAGAGACGTTGTGCTAGAGGTATGCCATTATATCTACCCTCTAGTAACGCTGACTGTAGACAATTAAACTGGGCCTTAGAATAGGCTAATCGGCATCTAGGATTAGTTAAAATATCTAGATAAGGGGCGTGCCTTAAAAAGTTAATATGCAAACTGTGCTGGAGGGGGGAGCACCCTAATAAATCCATGCTGAGGAGAAGTAGAAAATTAAGCCTGGCGGCACGCAGGTGAACATTTGATGCTACTCTCTAACTTGCCAGAGAAAGTTGAAAAGTTCAAGTTGTTGTGGTCATGGTGATAAAGCATTAAGATCTCAGTCATGTCACAAAATGTTTGGTGATACAGCATACCAGATGTAAAGAAGGACAGTGTTCCTATACTTTTAATAATTGTGGAGATTTATTATGCAGGAATTTTGGTACTGACACTGTCAGCTGTGGAATTAGCATGTCCACTTATGCATCACCAAAAACAGAGGAGTGTGCAATTTTGCATACAGTTTGCATATCATAATTAATATGGCCAGATGCAAATGTAGAAATAATGATGATATTTTCAGTGGAAGTACAATGCATCCCACCACGGTGGGGAAGACTATGACTAGGTGACCTTGTGCCTACTTGGTCTGCTGCCCAGGTGCTATCGATGGGTAACTTCAAGGCTCTCCCTTCTTATGGTTCTTTATCTTTACACAACACTTTGGCTGGATAACCCTTCCAATAGACATCTCTTTAAAGCAGGAGACCATGCCAATCTGTGTGGAACAGAACCATCTTAGGATAGCAGAGCCCTGTGCATGAGAGTATGGCTGCATTCAGACATGGGATTTACTGTGTTAGTTTTACTTATAATGGTAGTGCATCCATCCTGATTTCTAACATTCTTTTCACACTGCAGTACCCGTTGCATTATGATAATTAAACTATGGAACTGTGTCATTCTGACCGATAGATCACCATGTCACACTATATTTTCTCCACACCAGTGGGCATGGTGTGACACAGCAATGAACATCATTGGATATGTTACTACTGCCCCACTCTTTCCACACATGCACACTTCTCTTCCCCCATGATTCCCCCATGAAAACAGCAGTAAAGAACTGTACGCGGTATACTGCCTCAAATTTTGTCACTTTCCTCCCACAATTTTCTGGGTTAATGGGGTTGCAAACAGATTTTTTTTTCTGGAAGCAATTAACATAGCAATGAATGCTAAACCTCCACTAGATTCCACTGGATTTCCAGAAGTGGCTTATAAAATCTTGAAATTATCAGGTAAGGAAATGTGAAGAAAACAGAATAAACCTGCTGTCTGAATGCAGCCTATATAGTAGGGCTGTCCCAACACGTTTTGCTGCCTGAGGTGAACATCAAGAGGGTGCCCTCTCGCCATTTCATGTACAAAAGCTGACTGGACAAGCACCCTGTCGTGTGAGTCTTTCCCAGGGTAATTATTGGCTCTACCCATGTAGCTGTGGTACTCACCAACATGCTACAATCTCATGTGATCACACCTAGGCAGGAATGGAGACCTCGGGAAACCCCAGATGTTGCCAGACTCCATCTTACCCCTGAACACTGGCCATGCTGACTGATGCTAAAAGGACTTGGAGTCCCTCAACATCTGGATGGCCACAGATTTCCTATCCTTGCACCATGGCACCCCCCCACACACACACCATTTGATGTGTGTGAGAAAGGGCCTGGATCTCAGTCAGCTCCTGAGCCCATTATATGTCCCCCAGTTGTGCTTGTTGCTCACACTGCCAGAAAATTTTGGGGATCCAAAGAACCAGGGTTGGGTTTTTTTGTCACAGCAAATGAGACTTTATTGCACTAAAAAAGTAACTAATGACAGCAGAGAGGAGCACTCTCGAGGGCTGGAGAATTTAAAAAGTCTCAAACTGAAGGATTATCCTGATTTTCTCCTAAATTCTGAGGTGCCAGAGGGCATTTGCTTACATCAAGGATATATGCGAAGTATGATTTACTGGTGGGGATGCCAAGTTTGTCGGAGTGAAAATGCACAGTATTAGCTTTGTGTTGCAACCCTCCCAATATGTTTCTGTTGTACTTAATGCAGATATTGTATTTTTAGAAACACTTATTCACAGGAAATTAGGTGTCCAATGGAGTGGGTTAGCAGGGGGACAAAATGACAGATGGCAATGGACTAACTCAAACTTTTCATTACTGCAGCACAACCCTCAAGACTTCTGCACTGCACCTATACTAATGAGGGAATAGTATTTCTATTGGCTCTTAATCATCTGTCACTTGGGGAGGAGATTGGGGCTTATTTCTGCCTTCCAGAGTTATACTTACAGAAGGGAATAAGAACATAGAACAGATTTCTGTGCATATCCAGCCTGAAGGTCCTCTTCTCCCATGGGTTTGTTTAAGGCCAACTCAGATTAATTTGCTTCTGTGCTACTTAAGACTATGGTTGCAAAGAAGAAATATTAATCAATTGAATATATGAGTTTGAGGCTTCAATCCTATACATGCACTTAGCTGGGAATAAGTTCCATTAAACTAAATGGGTCTTACTTCTGAGTAGATATGCATAGCAGCTAATTGTATATAGAATTGCAGCCCAAGAGAAGCAAGATTCAGATATAGTTGGTTCTGTACATGAAGGAATTATAAGAACAGCAGTTAGACATTCTGAACAATGGAAAACGCTGTTGATTTCTCACCAGCCAAATGTTTTATCCTTGTCTTTGAAAATATGTTAGGTGTTCTGTTGATTCCACTGATAGGTTATACGCTGTGGGCAGATCGTTCCCATCTTTGGAGTGGTGGTAGACACGGGATCACTATTCACTGCTCTGGTAGATTTCTTCCTCTTCAGTCTTGACATTCTCAGGAGCATCAGTGGCTTCAACAGGTGAGGTTTGATACTGATTACGAAAAGCCCGCAAGAGGGCTCTGATGACATCACTGAGTTCTAGGCTCTGAACAACTGGTTCCTTTTGAGCATCATACTTTTCTAAGGTATAGTTCTCACTCAGCTTCCTGCAGCTGAACATCAACCTTTACTCATCTGTGTCTTTGACTTCTGCTTCGTCCTTCTTGAGGTGGAGATCTGCATTCCAAGTCCTGTCGCTAGGCTGAACTTTCAGTGAGATGATAGCCCAAGTTTGGTTCTTCACAGCAATCTGCATACTCTTTTTGAGTGAAAATGAAGAATGTAAGTTAACCAGGGGCCTGTATGGTGGGGTAATAACAGTTGCCTATTTGTTGGTGTTTTTTGGGGGGTAGAGGAAACATAGTGTGTGATGCATTAAACCAAATGCAGCCCACTACCTATATAATTGGGGCCTGCCAAGTGCTGACAATCCATCTTGCTTTTGTAGTTCAAGGCAGCAACAAAAACCTGATGGGATGGTTCTCTTTGACTTAATGTTTCACAAGTTCATAAATAATCACAACAAAAATTATACAGCGCATTTCATGGGTCCAAAACTCCTCATATGTTCTCACTCATGCTTACAACATCTAAGAAACACCAGTATTATTTATCCCTGTATTACAGATGGGGAGAGAGAGTGTGTGTGTAGGTTGAAACAGCATCTTGCCTCAGGCTATTGCCTAGTGAATTTTGAATAAGCTGAGATTTGAACTGGTAACACGTCATGCTTTCTCTCACTGTATTACATTACCTGTAGAGTCTCAAGACAGCCCCTTGCTTTATTATTCTCCAAATCACTCAGAAAGCAAAGGTAGCCATGTTGACCTATCAGAAAAATTCCAAAATGCACATCATGACAATATTTTTATTGTGACCAACCGAAATACCATAACATAGAAAGCAAAGCTTAGCATCCAACCTGATGAAGAATTCTGGAGAACCTGAAAGCTTGCTTACTTCTTTGTGACATCTTGGTTGGTCATAATAAAAATATTTTCCAGCTGTGCACTTTGGAACTTTGTTGCATTTTATCTCTTTAGTGCAAGTGAGGGAACCTTTGGCCTTCCAGATGATGCTGAACTACAACTTCCATCAGCTCTAGCAATCATGGCCAATGGCCAGGGATGATGGGAGTTGTAGTTCAACAACATCTGGAAGGCCAAAGGTTCCCCACACCTGCTTTAGTGGAAGCTGTTCTCTGCTTTCTGAATGACATACCCCACATTTATGTTTAAAATATTTTGGGTGAGGGATGTTAATATTCTGCAGTTCTAAGAGTTCAGCACTGCAGGATCTCTGCTTTCCATTTTTATTAGACTGTATTAGACTAAGCTATGACCATTGGTTCATGAACTTAGTATTTGCATTACTTTCAAGTTTCACAATTATTTTTTAAACTGAACATTAAGTAGTGGTAATTTATGTGTATAGTTAAGGCTACTTATAGCACTTACTATTACTGTACATCCCTAAGCTGCCTATAATATTCTACAGCTGAACTGTAAACTTTCACAAGGTAAAGTATACAAAGAAATATATTTACTGAAAATAAAAGTATGTTCTCAAGTACTTTATTGTTAAAGTAAATTCATTGTATATTAAGGTAACACAAAATTAAAGCCTCAGACAATTTATATAAGATTTGTTTTCCAGTAACATTGTAGATTACGACAAACCAGCCGCAATGGCAAATGTGGCAAAAATGAAAACAAACCTTAAAAACTGGGCAAAACACCATGAAGAAAATTGGTTGTGATGCTTGCACTGACTGAGGCTTTCTCTGAGCAAAATGTCAGATTTTTAAATTAACCTCCTTTGAGATTTGAGGACTGAAGTTACTGACAGTTTTACAAAGCAGCCAACTTTAAGACCCCCCCCCCTTAGACGAAGATCCTTCTTCTAAGGGTTTATTTTTGTGGGGTTTATTTTTCTCTCCTTTGGGTAGGAAAATAGTAAAAAAAAATGGCACTGGTGATATTGAAATTATGGGCCTTATGGAGGGGTCAAAGTTAGTAAAAAACACAATTCTTTTTCTATCTTTACTTGCTTGCTGCTCTCCCAGTATTTGGTGTAAAGTAGTTAACTATATAAAAATGATGTTCAGACTATGGTGAATAAACCCTTTTTTGGATATCAGTTGATATTATTTATAGAAACCAAGAAATTAAAGATAATACAAACCCTTGCAACAGTAATTTCTAGATGACCCTCCCCCCTTCTGACCCCCTGTAAATCAGGGCTGCCACATAAATATTTTCTGTGTTTTTGGTGTCTCAATACAGGTAGGATTGAAATGTTTTATTGGATTTTTTTTAAAATGGTGCCACAACCACTTATATTCAAATCTAGTAAAATCTACTGAAATAACCCATCTGACAACAATGGAATTACTTGTGCTCTTTCCGCACTATTAGATTATCTACGTTTACAGCACTGGCTGTTTGCTCAAAGGGCGAAGGGAAAATTCTCGCACACAGCAGTGGCAACGCAACCTTCTGCTCCTTGTAATGGTTACTAGACTGAGCCTAAGGGCTGAAACATGTGATTTGGGGTTTATAAAAATCTGTTATTTGGGGGGCTATGTTTTTCCTAATTTATTCCGCAAAGAAAATAAGCCAAAATTGTGGTGTTCCATATTTTTTACTTATTTTATTAATCGATTACCTCACAATGTTGCAACGGCCACTAGAAGAGGGTTGAACTAGACGCGAAAATGGCAGACGTGCTTCTTTTTCACATGTCTACTCTGTTTACGTATAAAGATGTGTGTGTGTGTGTCTAATAAAATACACAAGAGAGGAAACACTAAACCTCACCTCCCCTGCCTTTTTCCTCCTTTCTCCATTGCTGCAAGCACTTATCTCTATTCTCTGCTGCCTTCTGGCACTGGACCAAAGAGCAGAGGAAAGGGCGTGGAGCAATGGACTGAGGAGAGGGAGGAGGGCTGAGGTCTCAGAATCCCCCTCCATAGATCTCAGTGGCAACGCACATACTTTGTACCCTGATCATTCCAGTCTCAGCTCCTGACATCTCACGGGTAGGGCTGGGAAAGACGCCTGCCTGAATTCCTGGAGAGCTGCTGCCAGTCTGTATAGAGTAGCCTTCCACAACCTGTTGCCCTCCAGATGTTTTCAGCTACAACTTGCACCAGCCTCACCCAGCATGGCCAAGGATTATAGGAATTGTTAAGTCCAAAACACCTGGAGGAGGCAAGTTTGGGGAAAGCTGCTGTTGATAGTATTGAGCTAGATGGACCAATCTTAGTTTAGTATAAGGCAGCTTCCTGTGTTCCTCACCCACACAGTCTTTTACTGGTAAATTAAGATTTATTTATTTATTGCACTTGTATACCGCCCCATAGCCGAAGCTCTCTGGGCGGTTTACAGCAATCAAAAACATTAATACAATTTAAAACACATATTTTAAAAACAATTTAAAACACAATTTTAAAATTTAAAACAATATAAAAACAATTTGACAAGAAGTGAAGGATGTAGGAAAGAAATTTAAACCTTGGGGACTTATATAGGGGGCAGCAGTCAAATCTGAAAGGGTCACTTAAATATTTGGCAGTGTCGAAGGAATTCAACATGATCCATAGGCTCTCCTCCCACAGCCAAGGGTCAATGTATCCACATGATCAGAAGCTTTGATGACAAATTTTGGATGTGAATGGGCTGGCCACCATTTATGTGTCCATAAATGGACACATAAATGGTGGCCCCATTACGTCTAGTGTGGCCATCCTATTGACAGACAATTAAGGGAAATTATGTCTATCTCAAGCATCTAGCCTTAATAGCTAAATGGTAAATCCCCATGTTTAGAGAAAAAATATATTTGACCTGGGGGCAAACATCAAGGAAGGCAGCCTTCTCCTTCCTCACTTTGGGAGTTTCTCAGAGCATCTGGCTGGCTGCTGCTGTGCTAGATGAGTTTTCAGTCTGATCCAGAAAGGCAGTTGATATGTTTCTGCAAGAGAAAAAAGTCACCCACCATGCCATAATTGGGAGCAATTTCTTTGACTAGTTTGGCGAAAAGCTCCGCTTCATCAAATTCAACGGTTAAGACTGTTGGTTCAGATGTGACAACGGGCCTTGCAAATTCCTTGTTGGGAGCCACTTGTTGAAATGTTGTGACCATCTTAGTTTTGCCCATTGCGATGGTTATTCTTGTGCTGAAAAGCAGGATGCAAGCCATGATGGTGATGCAAAAAACTAGGATAAGCCCAGCTAAAATGGCAAAAATCAAAGAAAGGAGAGTATTCAGGATGTTCATGATTGGAGAGCTTTCTGATGTGGCCTGGCATGACCTTTAGATAGTTCTTATTACTGTCATTTTAGTAGTTTCTCTTTTTGTGCTGGGCTAGGGCCATCTGTAATCAAACAACACCAAGCGTAGCCAGAACTCTGTGATCAGGGCAACTGTGCTACATCACAATGGGTGATGTGAGCAGTTGCAACACACAAATGGTCCTTCACCTGGCAATTTTCTCAAGAAAGGCAGTTTGCAGACAGACACTTCCAGCTGACCTCTGTAGGAAGTATGGAGGGTATGAGCAGAGCATTATGGGAAAATGGCTAACTTTGTATTGCTATACACATTTACCCCTTGTTTACCTGAAATGACAATTAGGATGACAATAAGATTCCATTGCAAAAATAGCTTCTGCTTGAAACAGTGAAAAAAATTATAAAGCAGGAGCCATTCTTAGTATAATTCTGTAGGGTGTGAGTTATTGTTTAGATGCCTTTTTGCCTTTTACCTAGGGTAAGCACAAGAAGTACAACCCTGTAGCTAAATAACACATTATATGTGTCATAGGACATCAGCTTGTCGTGTAACTTGCCATATTGACCTCTTAGCTGGGAATGCTTGCTGGTGATTATAACTAAAAACAACGAACATCTAACAAAAATGCAATGTCTGCTATGTATGAAACATACGGCAATGAAAACAATGTGAAAAGGTGGACGAACATTTGGTGGGACACTAGATTTTCTAGGAGGCATGGGGTTCACGCGGAAACATGTGAGATGGCCATCACACTCTCTCTACCACTGTTGTATTTCATTGACTGAAATGATGTTATAATGAAGGTAATATTGCTGACAAGCACATAGATACAGAGCTTGATGCACAACAGAAAGATAATTTCAAAATTACATTACTCTTCATTACTGCAAGCCTCACTCATTTTGTGTGTAATTGGTTAAAATCATATTCATTTACTGTTTCTTTCATTAGCGTTCCATTGGTCTTGGGATTCACATTCATCTTCAGGAGTTGTCGTGCCGTAGTAGCAGCCTCTACTGGCAACAACCATTTGCCTCTGGAATGCACAGGAAGAAATGAATGGTCCCCAATGAGACACTCATTCATACCTCTTTTTCCCATTTGCATTTATTTCAGAACTATTGGGTTCTATGTGGTTAAATTTTCCATTTTTCATGAAAGAAATGCACACCTCTAGTTTTCAGAGGCAGCCAAATGTTTAGTTCTGCCCTTAGCATCTCAAAGAGAAAAGATGATGAACATGAAACATCATAACCTATGAGTTAATGCCTCTGCGGCCTCACACAACTATTTTCCGCTTCAGACCATCTCTTGGTCTACTTTGATTGCCACCAGCATGCACTGTGAAAGAAGGAGAACCTAGGTTTATAGAGAGTAGACCGGACTCTATGAACAACAAATAGGTGACTGTACGTTCCAATGCACACAAATTAATTGGTGTCACTTCCACACACTTAACATAGTGCTCATTTTTTTCAGTGATATGTTGCAAACTTTTGAATGAAAATCTATACGATTTTTTTTTAAATGTCAATGCATTTGTCATTAAGATATGTATATAGACCTTACAGGGTCAGCTCTGACAGGCGGTGGATCAGGCAGCTGCCTGAGGCAACACACTTCAAGAGGTGCCCACCATGCTGGAATTTCTCTGTGCTTATATGCTTCTTCTAGCATCATGGCCAGTCACCCATGCAAACTGTGGGTGTGTGATTGGGAAGTTACAGATGTTCTGGAGCTGCTCTTGCTCAGTGATGGGATTTCCTCACCCTTGCCCTGCCTAACACTCTTGAGAAAAAACGAACCTTGTTAATGAGTTGCACAAATAAAATGATAAACGTTTGTGGTAAAGTCTGTGGCTCAGTGCATAACAGCAGACGCACCCACAAATACTATGCCAGTTAAAATGAGGAAACGTAACACGTTTTTATGTTGTCTCTCTGTTCCCCTGTCCCCACTCCACAGATCTTCATTTGCTTTATAAAATGCCACCTTTCCAACTTTTTAAGAGTGGCTGCCACATGCAATGATTATTTTAATGACAGCCTTACCTGTGAACTGGATAAAGTGGGATTGCTTTCACACCACTTTCCCTTTGTTAATACTCTTGGGAGGGGAGAAGAAGAAGATAAAAATAAAGTCATCAAGCCAAGAAGAAAACAGTGTATAACCAAGGATTTAGGCATCATGAGCACAAGTAATGCTGTTTGCCTTGGCCTTGTCATGATATTGTATAGCTATGGGCACTGTTGACCCTCTCTTTGTATTGATGTTGCCATTTAATAAATTATTTCCACCAGAAAGCTCTTGGAATTTATGCTGGCTATTTAGTGTGGCTGTGGCATCTTGTCTTACACTTTTGAGGGGAAAGTCTATATTCCATCTGTGTCCAAGTGAGTAATAGGAAAGCTGAACAAGTCAAAGGAGGTCATGGACATCTACGTAGATCAATTGTCAAGTAGTGGATTACATATCTAGTGATCTGGCAAAGTGCCAGCTTCATAGATTCAACTACTCCATTTTGGCAATGCTAGTGTCATCAGACTATAAGGTAGGCAGTGTTTGTGGGGAGACATACTACACAGCCGACTGTTATTCTGTAGTGCACACAAAAGACATTTAAAATATGTTCTAAAATAACTGTGAAGAAAGAGAATGAATATATCAGTTTGGATGGCTGATGAATCACACACATTCTTATACTAATCAAATAGCAATCACAGTCTTACTGAACATGAAAGGTTTTTATGCATTTACTATAGTTGTACCTTTGATTTTCACATCCTTCAAATTAGTTTATTCACAACAAGAGAAACTGACACTTTTGAAGTGGGAGCTTCGCTAACTGCACACAACCACACAGCAGTCAATTTTAGCCTTTTAACTTCAAACCCCTACAGCAAATTCTAAGTTTATCGCTTTGTATATGGGCACATCTAATCAGCTGACCTTGGTATAGTAACATAATGTCGCTCTTCTAATAGTACAACTGCCTTAAAGCTGATAGCTATTTTTTTAAAAAAAACCAAAACAATCAAAACGTGGAAATAAATTGAACATCCTTGTAATAGGAGGGGGAGGAGATGTAGAAAGAGAGAGTATTTGCCATAGTATTACCCATATTGAATCTAGGGATGAATGAATGGCAACGTCAGATTCTCAGTTTCTCATTTTTTTAATCTTAAATTTTGTTCCCCACATTTCCAATTTGATTTTTTTTAAAAGTCTCATGAAAATGTGTCAGCATTCTTCTAATAAAATCTTTTTTGCTCGCAGTTCTCACTGATATACATATTTTTGCAAGCAGTTTTCCTCAATCAATGCATTTTTGCTTGTTATTTTCACATATATAAGCATTTTATGTGCACTTTCCCCTAATATATGCAATTTTGTATATATTGGTTGGAGAGGCTCATTGCAAAATTCAGAGAAGTGGAAATGTTGAAGGGTAGCTGTGTTTCAATTTGTGTATTGGTTTAAGAAGTGTGAATTAGGTAGTTTCTTGTTAAAATGCGAACAAAATCAAATTTCTCCCCCATCCCTAATCTGACTTACATCTGACTAAAACTTTCCAAATAAATTTTTAATTTGAAATTTCATGCAATGGACAACATGTGACAAGCCTTAATGGTTAGCCTCTGTGTTGGGTTCTACTTCAGCATGGAGGAGCTATGCAGGAAAATGAGTGTACAGGCAATCCCTGAATTTTCTGTCAACATAATGCCATATTGCTCTACTGCCAGTGTCACTTTCTCCTTTTTCCTCTAGTCAGAAATAGTCAGCAGGGCGGTGGTGCTTACCTGTCCTCCCATCATCAACATTGCTGCAGCTTACCTGTGTGTGTGTGTGTGTGTGTGTGTGTGTGTGTGTGTGTGTGTGTGAAGCAGAGAAAAACTTGCTGTGATACAAATATACTGTCAGGTGTGCCATGATGGCTCTGATGGTGCATTTGCATCTCACCTCTATCCCGCCCAGTAAGTTGCAGCAACACTGGTGATGGGAGTTCTGTTAAGTGCCTCCAACCTAACTGCTACTATTCTAGTCATCAGCTATCCTCAGGTCAAGGGCCTCCTGGGAGTGTGTGTGCTGTTGCTAGTCCATAGAACCTACAGGCCAAAACCTAGAATAGCAAAGTGCACGAGTAAAATATTCAAATCCAAAGTGCAATTAAGTATTTTAAAAGTGAATTAAAAAGTGCCATATTATTTATTCCAGTTTTGTGGGTTTTTATCTCAGAGTACCTGACTTACAGACTAATTTAATACTGTAAATTAAACATGAATTCTTCATGGTTCCCCCCACTGCTTGAGTTTTATCTAGAGGCTGACATGCCACAGTGCTAAGCGTATCGCGGCTGACTTCAGTCAGCCTAACATTTCTAGATAAAACTTTAATTTGAAATTTCATGCAATGGACAGCATATGACAGCACTGAACTATAAGCAGCTTGCCTCTTGGTAAGCAATAACTTAAGTCACATGCCCCTCAACCCAAAGGCAGCTAGATGGCCTTAATTATTAATTAATCAATTGCGACATCGATTTTTTATTATTTCTACAGTATTTTTCTAATGTTATTTAGTATTAGTTAGATTTAATGATTTCATGCTTATTTAATCATTTGTTTAACGAGTTATCATTTTTGCTTCTATTACATTTTTCATTCTGCAGAGTGGTTGACTATTCTTATCTCGTTGAAGAGCATAGAATGTAAGAAGAGCCCTGCTGGATCAGACCAATGGTCTATCTAGTCCAGCCTCCTGTTCCCCACAGTGGCCATTGGGAAGCCCACAAATAGGACTCGAGGGCAATGGCCCTCTCCCATTGTTGGCCCCTGGTGACTGGCATTCACAGGCATGCTGTCTTTGATTCCTAACACCCCTTTTATTTATTTATTAAATTTATTAGTCGCCCATCTGGCTGGTTGTCCAGCTGCTCTGGGCGACGCACAACATAAAAACATACAGTTCACATTAGAGCCTTAGAATTCCACCCCTCACCCCAAAAAGAGGCTAAGCAGAGAGGAATTGACTTAAAGCAAAACACTGCCAAACATGGATGCACAACTGAGAAGGAATGTAAACCTTCATCCATAGCCCTGCACCAGGTTTATATCATTTGTGACCCACAAAGTTGAGTGAAGCCCACTATGTATGGCTCCTCAGCAGGAGGAGAAAGATTAAGAAAACTAGTTTGATTCTGCCTACCTGAAACAGCAAAAATGGGTATACTGGGAGAGAGAAGCGAACCAGCTACTAGGCCTCAGTACCAGCGTTGCCAGCTCTCTGGATTTACCCAGACACTCCAGATTTTGGGGGTCCTCCCCGGATCTCCAGAGGATCCATCCCAATCCCCAGGCAGGTAAGGGGTCTCGGGGTTGTGTGAGGTCGCAAGAGAGGTTGCAGGGTTGCGAAAGGTCACATGAGGGGCAGCGGTGGTGGCAGCAGCAGCAGCAACTGCAAGCAAGCTCAGGCCTCCGCAAAGGTTGAGCAGGAGGGAGGCCTGTCAGTATCCAATGTGGGGTGCCAACAGAAGTATGTGGTGAATTGTGGGGTAGGAAGGAATGTTTCTGGGAAAGTGAGTGGAGTGGGGGAGTGAGTGGGGTGGGTGGAGGTAGAAAGGTGCTTGGGGGAGTGACATCACTAGGGCCCCACTCTGTGACATCACTAGGGCCTGCCCCTGAAATCTTAAGCTTTGGGATGCTTCTGACCTGGCAACCCTACGCATGGAGCACTGCATTTAGTACAGAGCAGCGGTACCCAAACCTTTCTCCCCACAGACTACTTGAAAATTGCTGATGGTCTTGGCAGACCACTGAATGATTTTTTTTCTGTTGTAGCAATTTCAATATGCTGTGCTAGATATGATTTTTAATTATATTTTTATTGCTTCTTTTATTTCTTAGAATCATAGAATAGTAGAGTTGGAAGGAGCCCCCTGCTCAATACAGGAATCCAAGTTAAAGCATACCCGACAGGTGGCTGTCCAGCTGCCTTTTGAATGCCTCCAGTGTTGGAGAGCCCACCACCTCCCTAAGTAATTGGTTCCACTGTCATACTGCTCTAACGGTTAGGAATTTTTCCTGATGTTCAGTCGAAATCTGGCTTCCTGTAACTTGAGCCCTTTATTCCATGTTCTGTTGTCTGGGATGATCGAGAAGAAATCCTGGCCCTCCTCTGTGTGACAACCTTTCAAGTACTTGAAGAGTACTTGAAGAGAGCTATCGCTAGTCGGGCGGTATATAAATTTAATAAATAATAATAAATAATAATAATAATAAGAGTGTTGTCATATCTCCCCTCATTATCCTTCTTGCACTCTGAAACTGTTCCAGTTGGTCTGCATCCTTCTTAAAGTGCAGTGTCCAGAATTGGACACAGTACTCAAGATGAGGCATAACCAGTGCCAAACAGAGGTGAACTAGTACGTCATGTGATTTGGAAACTATACTTCTGTTAATGCAGCCTAATATAGCATTTGCCTTTTTTGCAGCCATATCACACTGTTGGCTCATATTCAGCTTGTGATCAGCAACAATGCCAAGATCCTTCTTGCATGTAGTATTGCTGAGCCAAGTATCCACCATCTTATAGCTGTGCATTTGGTTTCTTTTTCCTAAGTGTAGAACTTTGCATTTATCCCTGTTGAATTTCATTCTGTTGTTTTCAGCCCAATGCTCCAGCCTATCAAGATCCCTTTAAATTTTGTTTCTGTCTTCCACGGTATTAGTTGTGCCCCCCAATTTTGTATCATCTGCAAATTTGATAAGCATGCTCTGTACCTCCTCATCCAAGTCCTTAATAAAAATGTTGAAGAGCACTGGGCCCAGGACCGAGCCCTGTGGTACCCCACTTGTTACTTCCGCCCAGTTTGAGAAAGAACCATTGATAAGCACTCTTTGAGTATGATTCTGGAGCCAACTGTGGATCCACCTGATAGTTGTTCCATCCAACCCACATTCAGCTAGCTTACTAATCAGAATATCATGGAGCAGGAGGGAGGCCTGTCAGTTCTCCCAGTAGGAGCCCAGGGCAGCAGTCATACAGCAGTTCCCTTATAAATTTCAATACTCCTGTCACTCAGCTAGTGAGGCCCCAGTGTCTTTTTCTTTACAAGTATTACATTAAGCAGGTTCTGAGTAGTTCTTATAACCAACACATAAGAATGGCCTATGCTGGATCAGATTTTTCCAACTAATCAGACTTTCCCAACTAATGCAGTATTCTCTCTTCCAAGAATGGCCAGCCCATATGAACCTGGGAAGCTCACAAATACACAACAAGATGAAGATACCAACTTCAGTTCCCAGGATGTTTGGGGGACCATGACTGTTTAAAGTGGTATGCTACTGCTTTAAATGTGTAGTGCAGATGGGGCTAGTCAATCTAGTCATGAAACTTTGTACTCCTAGGAATAGATCATATCTTGGAGGGAGGTGGGGGGCCAAGTTATAGGAAGTTTGGGCGGCAGGCGCTGGAAGGGTGCTGCTGGCAGACCATGCCGGAATAGGGGAACGCGGGACAGATGCATTATATCCATCCCATTTTCTGGGTCTGCTCAGAACCAGACGAAAACTGGGGGACGTAAGGTTCCTACCGACCTTCGACTGCTGTTATGTAATGCCAGGTCTGTGGCTCAGAAAACCTCGCTCATCCATGATATGATCTTGGATGGGCGGGCAGACCTGGCATGTATTACGGAGATTTGGCTGGACGAAACCTCTGCTCCCATTCTTGAGGCCATGTGTCCACCAGGTTTCCGTTATGCACAGCAGCCGAGGGTGGGAAGGCAGGGAGGGGGTGTGGCAGTCATTTATCGAGAGTCCTTGGTTTTTGCCAGACCTCCTCTCCATAGGACTCAATTTGTTGATTGTATCTACTGGAGGTTGGGCCCAAAGGGCAGTCTAGGGATCTTGCTGGTGTACCGCCCACCCCGCTGCACGGCAGATTCCCTGGCCGAGGTGCTGGAGGTGGTCTCGGCTGTACGGGCATTGTCCCCAGAATTGTTAGTTCTGGGTGACTTTAACGTGCATGCCGAGGCCGCCCTCACAGGAGCCCCTCGGGATTTCCTGGAAACCATGGCTTCCTGGGAACTGCACCTAAGTAATATTGGGCCCACCCATGTAGCCGGTCAAGCTCTCAACCTTGTGTTTGTCCTGGGAGAGGAGAGAAGTGGTCTGAAGTTGGGAGTGGTTCATGCCACTCCTGTGTCATGGTCAGATCACTACCTGGTAAATATGGACTTCTCGTTGCCATGCCCCCTCCGCAGGGGTGAAGGACCTATTAGAATGGTCCGCCCCAGGCGCCTGATGGATCCGGATGGATTCCTGACTGCGCTAGGGGAATTGGAACCTGCTGAAGGTCGCCCGGTCGAAACCCTGGTGAAGGAGTGGAATGAGGGGATCACCAGGGCATTAGACCGGGTGGCTCTGAAACATCCTCTCCCCCTGAATAGAACTCAACTAGCACCATGGTATATACCGCGGTTGCGTAGTTTGAGACAGGAGGTGAGACGACTAGAGCGCCGGTGGCGGAAATCTCGCTCTGAAGATGTCCGGACACAGGTTAGAGCAGCAGTAGCTGCCTACCAAGTGGCAATAAAGGCAGGAAAGAAGGCTTTCTTTGCTGCCTCTATTGCGTCTGCGGAGTGCTGTCCCAGGAGGCTGTTCCAGGTGGTCCGAAGCCTGGTCGGTCCAGTTGCTCAGGAACCCTTGGAACAGTCAAAGGCCTCCTGTGACATATTAGCAAAGCACTTCACTGATAAAATCGAACACTTACTGAGCTCGATCCCGTGCGCCGTGGATACAGTGAGTGAACCAGAGTTGGCCAGTTGCAAGCCGGTAAGTTGGGATCGGTTTCAGCTTCTCCCTTCTGAGGAAGTGGACAAGGTGCTTTCGTCTGTGAAGCCTACCACTTGCCTCACTGATCCTTGCCCCTCGTGGCTCCTTATGAGCTGCAGAGAGAAATTGGGCGAGGGGATCAAAGCGGTGGTAAACGCATCCTTGAAAGAGGGTGTGATGCCATCAGCCTTCAAGGAGGCAATTGTAAAGCCCATCCTGAAGAAGCCCTCCTTGGATCCCCAAGTTTTTAATAACTTCCGCCCAATTTCAAACCTACCATTTTTGGGCAAGGTCATTGAGCGAGTGGTGGCCAACCAGTTGTCAGCACACTTGGATGAAACGGATTACTTGGATCCATACCAATCGGGTTTCAGGACTGGTCACGGAACTGAAACAGCCTTGGTCGCTCTGGTAGATGATTTGAGGAGGGCATTAGATAGGGGAGAATTCACCTTTCTTGTCCTCCTCGATCTCTCAGCGGCTTTTGATACTGTCGACCACAGTATCCTTTTACGTCGCCTGGAGGGATTGGGAATTGGAGGCACTGTATTACAGTGGTTCCATTCCTTTCTCTCCAATAGGTACCAACAGGTAGCACTGGGGGAGGAGGTTTCAGACCCTTGGCCTCTCAATTGTGGTGTGCCACAGGGTTCTATCCTCTCTCCCATGCTATTTAACATTTATATGAAGCCGCTGGGGACAATCATTAGGAGATTTGGGCTGCAGTGTCACCAATATGCAGATGACACTCAGCTCTATCTCTCGTTTAAATCTTTGCCAGAGTTGGCTGTGGAGACCTTGTCCAAGTGCCTGGAATCTGTGAGTGGATGGATGGGAAGGAACAAGCTGAAGCTGAACCCTGACAAGACCGAGGTGCTGCTCATGGGGGACAAAGGAAGGTTGGGAGATGTTGACTTGAAGTTCAGTGGGGTAACTCTACAACTGAAGGACCAGGTCCGCAGCCTTGGGGTTGTACTTGATTCCAGGCTGTCCATGGAGGCTCAGATTTCGGCAGTGAGCCGGGCAGCCTGGTATCAACTACACCTCATACGAAGGCTGCAACCCTACCTTCCTGCTCATCAGCTCCCACTGGTAGTACACGCCCTGGTCACCTCTCGATTGGATTACTGTAATGCACTCTACGTGGGGTTACCCTTGAAAATGGTCCGGAAATTACAATTTATACAAAATGCGGCGGCTCGACTACTTACGAACAGTCGCCGCCGAGATCACATCACACCAGTGTTGTTTGATCTACACTGGCTTCCAGTTGTTTTCCGAGCCCAATTCAAGGTGTTGGTATTAACCTTTAAATCCCTAAACGGTTTCGGCCCAGTTTATCTTAAGGAGCGCCTTCAACGCCACCAATTATGCCGCCCGACAAGATCAGCCACACAGGGCCTTCTCTCAATCCCGCCGACAAAAACAGCCAGATTGGCGGGTGCTAGAGAGAGGGCATTCTCAGTGGCGGCCCCCACCCTCTGGAACTCCCTCCCACAAGATCTCTGGCACGCCTCTTCCCTAAATGTATTTCGGAAAGCCTTAAAGACCTGGCTCTTTCAACAGGCCTTTGGGATCTCCGGGGAGGGTTAATTGTCTTGATTGAAATGCCTCCTGCCCTGTTTTAATATTGTCGTTGCAGCTGTATTGCTTTTATACTGTTTTTATATTGTATTATTGTATTTTATTATATTGTGTTTTAATGATTTTGTATGTCGCCTAGAGTGGCCATTGGCCAGATAGGCGACACAGAAATTAAATTTATTATTATTATTATTATTATTATTATTATTATTATTATTATTATTATTATTATTATTATTATTATTATTATTATTATTTATTGGATTTATGAAAGGTAGGCCAAAATCACATCTGAGTTGGTTTTACTGGGTAGCTATTGTCTGATTACAGCCCCTTGGCTTTTATTCTAATGTAAATGCTAACATTGCCCAATAAATGTTTATTTGACTTAACAAAATAATGACTGCAAAATGCCTGGCTCCCTTGATGCACCATATAAATGATATATATCATGTGTATAAATGATGTATATCCATTTAATGGTTGGTGTTAGATTGTACTGATGGATCACATTATGGGAATGGATATCCTCCAAATACTTGCAGTTTTTCTAAGAACGAAACTTTAGCGAACAGTTTTTGCTGGTTACTCTTTCAAAGTGTGTTTAAATCATACACTATTGTTTTTAAAAGACTGCATTAAAGATTCTAAAGTGAAGTCATATTAATGAAATGAAGCAAAATAGCTGTGTGTTCTGTTTGCTGCAGGTTCAACTTGAGCCACTGAGCAGCCAAAGTAATGTACACCGATATGGATAACTAGGCTGAAACAATGGCATGAGGTGATATGCAGTAAACCTAACAAATAAATGAGGCTGAGTGGATCTGGAGGAGAGAACCAGCTGTTTGGATGGAAAGAAGAGAAAAGGAAGGGGTGTAGTACCTCTCTCATCTGCCACTTCTCCCCTGCAAATCCTGCTCCCCCCCGCCAGTTCTTCAACATTCATTACATTCAGCAAACACAGCACCAGAAAACCCATGCTCTTCATGCGATGTCTCGCTCTGGCGTAAGAGTTGCTGAATTTCTCATCACTGAGCTGGTGCCATAAAAAGGTAAAGGTGTCCCCTCACTTGTAGTGCGAGTCATTTCCAACTCTTAGGGTGACGTCTTGCGATGTTTACTAGGCAGACCATATATATGGGGTGGGATTGCCAGTTCTGTCCCAGGCCTTTCTTTACCCCCCAGCATATGCCGGGTACTCATTTTACCGACCACGGATGGATGGAAGGCTGAGTGGACCTCAACCCCTTTTACCGGAGATTCGACTTCCTCCTTTCGTTGGAATCGAACTCCGGCCGTGAGCAGAGCTTCGGCTGCGTTACTGCCGCTTACCACTCTGCACCATGGAGGATCTCGCTGGTGCCATAATCCCACACAAATCCCTGCAACCAACGCTCCTTGCCAGACTCCTCTGAGGGTCTGAAAAGATGCACAGAGTCTCTAAGTTGTTTCAGAAATGACTTAACCATTAGGATAACAAAGCTATGGGCCAGGAGAAACAGAAAAGCAATCTAAATGAGTGTGCATGACAAGTAGTTCCCTGAGTGAATTCTCCCCATTCTACATGAGTAGGCAGTGAGGACAATTGTGTGGAGGTAAATAATATTCGGGTGAGCTTAATCAGCCTGGAGCATTTGTGGATGCTTTGGGTCCTGGCCTAATTTGACGATGCCATTTCTCTGTCCCCAAACAGGAGATTTTGTACCTTTATAGCCTGAATTCTTTTAATCCCTCCTGCTGCTACAGCTGTATAGTTCAAGGCCTTTTAAACAAATGAAGCAAGCACCTTACTGGGTGCTCTTATTTGTCAAGTCTACCTAGATACTTCCCTATCCCGAGGTAAGACAATGCTCTAATGCAATGTGATGCAGATGTCAGGTTACATAAGCAGTTTAAACAAATGCTGTTAAAAGCAGGCCACCTTGATAGACAATGGTTAACACATATTCTAACATCTACATGTCCCCTCCATATAAGGTTGATATCCCACTAGTCCAACCTATTCCAACCTGTTTCAGGCACCTATTTTCTCTCTTTTTTAAGCATAACAACAACAACAATACTTTATCAAGGATGCTTAATAACCATTCTGGTGGAAGAAAGGGATGACAAATGAATAGGCTTTCAGCAAAGACATGAATTAACATCATTTGCAAAGGAATATTTTTAATGCCTGTAGTATTTTTTCTCATATATGGTGAGAAAATGTGAATAATAATTAATTGTACATATTTTAAATTATGGCAGGTACCCTTGCCTTCTAAACTTTGCATTTTAGTTCAAGGTGTTAATGTCAGAGACTTTCTTGAAATGAATGAGCACATTAAATCTCTTCAGTAAAATAAAGCTTTAAAGATGAACCCAACAGTATTTTGGAGATGCTTTTCACAATGTGTGTGGAAAGTTTGGTTTTCTAATCCAGTTAACAGCATGGTCACAAAACATGACTTCCCATTAGGGCTTCAGAAAATGATGTGATTTGTGTCACGTTTCTAGGGGAAGGCATGGCCTTGAGGAGGTGTTACTTCAATCCCAAACCTGTTAAGTAGCTTTTATTTTATATTATTTTATTTTTGTAAAAGTGAAGCTGCTGTTCAATTCCTGTTTTTAAGTGGGAACATCTGCATCCAACAAGAGGGAGAATAAAACCTTCTGAGTAAACAGCAGCTTCACAGCGGAGATGAATCCCCAATGATTGTTAATTCAATAGGTACAGTATCTTTGTGGAGGAACAACATAAGACTCTAGCTATGAAACACAGGAACAACAGGTCCTTGGAGGCTGCAGTCCGATAGCACCTTGTGACATCCTCTTGACAAACAGAGGGAGGGAAGAGAATTTAGGAATATCCTTGGTGAGTCCCTTGTTGCTAGTAATGAACGTTGAGAGATCAGCTCATCATCAGATACTCTTTCTGGTTTCAACATGCACACTTTCCCTCTTTGTAATACCCACTACCTGATCTCCTGTCTTGTGATCCCTGCATCTTGGTTCTCCACTGGGTCCTCCAGCCCAGATAGTTTTCTGCTGGCTTCCTCGCAATGCTTCCATAGGGTCTCCTCTGAGAACACCATTGAGGCAAAGGTAGATAAAAGCCTCATCCTACTGTCCCTCTAGAATCTTCTTCCTCCCTTGGCCGTATTCCAGCAGGGGAGGCAAGAGCAGTCTGGATGGGCAGCCATCTCCATGCGACATCATTCCCGGTCAACCTGTGTTTACAGGTTAGCCCCCACCCCCAATTCTAAAACTCTTTTGTTCTACAGCTTTGAATGTGCTTAAAACTCTTCCCCAGACATTGACATGAATTGTATAAAGATCTGAAGAGCAGCCTGGGGACATTAGGGACAGCACTCTCACCTACCCCATCCTCAGCTTAACCCTTTGCATGCCTGAACGTAGCTATTGCACACTGTCAATCTGTTTTAAATTTTGTCACCCAAAGCTTTTTATAACATTGATGAGGTGATGATGATGGCTTGAAATAAGAGATGTTAGAGTGCTAAAGAGCAGAAAGAGAATATTTAATAGATGGGACTTGTTCAGGAAACAAAGAAGAATAGAAAGAATGCATCTGGTGGACGGTCATGTCTCCCCTTGCCAAAGCCCACTCTTTAGGAGGAAAGAGTTTTCCTTTAGATTTTCTTATCCCGCACACTACCAGAATCGCCACTTCCATGCTCTGCCTGGCAAAAGTAGAGATCCGAATTCCACGCACTGAGTTAAGCAAAACTGTTGCCAAGGACCTTGTTTTCTTCCCCACCCCCATTGCTTACAAACAGCCTTGGCAACAGAAAGCCTCATTACCTCTGGATACTCAGACTCCTGAGATGCACCCAGCCGAGACATCCAAAGAACCACTAAAGGGAATAAAGGCAACTAAGCCTATGGCAGCAGTCACTACTACACTAATTGCTCAAATGCCAGGGCCTTCGACAACACCAACCGATAAGGTCTTGGGGCATTCTCAAGGTCATTGCATCTCCTCCATCACCGGATTGCTTAGGGGGGAGGATCAGAGGTACCTACCCAAAGCACCTTGGAATTTGATCCTGATCCAGGACAAGCTAGCCTTTGTAAATTATCCAAAGCCGGGGGGATTCCAATCACAATACCATCGGAAACTCCATCTCCTGGACTTATTGGAGCCTATTCTTCCTGGACAGATTCGTACTCTATAATCTGTAAAGATCTCAGCTATGGATTGTGCTTCTGCTACCATTCACTGCTTCTTTCTGCTGGGAATCTCTGCTGCCACCACTAAAAACCATCTCTGCCATTATTTGCCTTATGTCAGTCTACTGTGTAGCTTTGTTATTAGTCACAGTTATTTCATAACAGTTATTTGATCACTAGGCCAAGAATCAGGTGTGTGTTAAAACAAATTAATTTTATTTATGTAACAGATGTAAGAAATATAAGCAAGTTTACTCCGTGTTCAGGTTCTGGAAGCATGTGGTTACAAGGTAAAGATTACTGCTTGCATTTATCTTTCTCTTTGCAAGATCTCCTCCAAGAATAAAAATGTAAGCCTGCCTGTCCTACCCATCTAACTGCACCCTCCTGAACCTTCCTCCCAAACACCTTCACCATCTCCCATTAACTCCACCAATCAGCACACAGCATTCCTCAACAATGTAACCCCCTCACTCCCACTCCACCATCTCTCCATACCACATTTACTCTAATATAGACCCCTTCCAAACTTTATCTATTTAACTGATTATAACAAACCATGAAACGTGAAATATCACATGGACCTCTAAGCCCTTTGGCTATGGGGGCAGGAAAGTACCTGTCAGATCTGGCTGGCATACACTTTGCCCAGGGCCCTCCAAGAGTGGTTGCTCAATGGTGCAGTAAGATGGCGCCACCTTAAAGCAACCATTTTAGGAAATGGGCTCAAGAATTGCCTCTTTTAGACAACAGGGGTAACCTCTAAATTGTGCTTTCAATTCAGCAGTGTCTGTGGGTCTTCACCCCATCTTGCAACTTTTCATTTGACTGGTCATTTTCGTTTTCACCTACCTTAAACGTTTCCCATGTACCTCATAATTCCAAGCATAGAGAACAATATCAATCATATTGTAACTGTCTCCGTTTCAGTATTTCCACTTTTAAAAGATGGTGCCATAATGAATGGCTGCCCTAAGTGGTTGTAAGGACAATTTAGCTTTAATTTATAATTTTTCTTACGTGTTTTCAGGAACAGTAGAATGACAGCACATTCCCATCCATCTTCATTCTCTCTGCTGGGAAAT